>NW_020954585.1:40788601-40984517 GCF_900497805.2 Vombatus ursinus
AAAGTTGTTCCATTCTGTCATATTCTATAGTCTATTTCTATAATCATCATATTAAGTAATTTCTGCTACTCTACTGAAAGAAAGCAGTTGGAATAGAAACTATGTTTAATTTACTTTTCTCCCCTCCCTCCAAGCCCTACTACAGGGCTCTGTACACGGTAGACACTTTATAAATGTCTGATGAATGACTGAATGACAGAGCACTTGGGAATCCTTGGCCCCAGGGCCAACCAGTTATATTTTTCAATTGCCTCAGGCTTTTTCAGACCTTGTGAAAGTGCCCATTTTTCTGATAGATAAGTTACTTGAGGGCCATGTGGGTATCCATGCCTGGCTGCTCTAAGGACCTTTATCAAAAGGACCATTTTATCAATAATTATTTTATCAATAATTGTATGAGATACAGTTGATATGATGGTATCCTCTCTCTTCCTACAAGCAGAAATTGTGTCAGTTTGACATTGGAGAGAGGATGGAGGGCCAGATTCCTTTCAAATCCCGGCAAGGAATAGTGAATGGAGACACACAGAAAACCTTTTCTGCCTCTCATAAAACTCCAGCTTTCACGACAGGCTTGCTTAGGAAACCTTTGAACTTTCTCCAGAGACATTATCTTAAAAGCACTAATCCAGGAGCACAGAAAACCAACCTATAGCTAATGAATCTGGCTTAGCATCCCTCCTGAGCAACATTTGGAAAATGATGTCCGTAAGATTTTATTATTACTGATCACCCTGTACTCTTTCTAGAGTATTTGTCGACAAATAGCTCCAATAAAAGGCCTTCTAATAAGCCCCATGTGTCCTTCAGATTCATTGCCATGGAACTGCAATCTTCTTTGAAGATAATGTAGTTAGGTAGTTCAATGGGCTTCTCATTTAAACAGAAACTGTCAGAAGGAAAGAAAAAATCCCACCCTCTCGAGCAGCATTATGGCTCTGACTTCAATCCATAAAACTCAGGGCTTGCTGGAATTCTTATTTCCATTTTGTCTGTATGTCCTAATGAAAGCTTATTTACAGAATAATCACTAGGATCATGAAAGCTGTGCCTTGAAGCCATCTGACAGAAGGAAAGTTGAAGGAACTGGGGGTGCTTAGTCTGGAGAAGAGAAGAAGGGGTGATGTCATAGTTCTCTTTGCCTCTTTAAAAGTTGGCAATGTGTTCTGTCTTGTTTCAGAGGGCAGAACTAGGTAAGACCAATGGGGATAAGTTATAAGACATCAGATTCCACTTTCTAACAATTTAAGTTGTTCAAAAAATGGAACATTCTAAATAGTATGGGAGAAAAAAACACTGCATTTTGGTCCAGAGGATCTGGATTTGAATCCCGACTCTGCTACTTATTAGCTATCTGACCTTGCCAAATTATTTTCCTTCTCTGGACTTCCTTTACCCTTCTGTAAAAAGAATAGGAAAATGGCCCAATGGGTAGAGCACTGGAGATGGAGTCAAGAAGCTGTCGTTTAGCCGTTTCAGTTGTGTCCAGCTCCTCATGACCACATTTGAGGTTTTCTTGTCAAAGATATTGGAGTGGTTTGCTATTTCCTTCTCCAGCTCATTTTACAAATGAGGAAACTGAGGCAAACAGGGTTAAGTGATTTACCCAGGGTCACACAACTAGTAAGGGGCTTAGGTCACATTGGAACTCAGGTCTTCCTGATTCCAGGCCCAGCGTTCTATCCACTGTGCCACCTAGATGTATACATGTATGTATATATACATGCATATATGTATATATATATAAATATATATATATATTATATGTATGTCTGTCTGTGTGTCTGCATCTGTGTGTGTATAGATATATACACTTGGCTTCCATGTAGTCTATAAGTTTTTATCTTCTTTCATTCCTTTTTCATGATCCATAATTTTCCAGTAATTTTTTTATTATCCTCACCTATTCCCACCTTTGCACTGAAGTCATTGAGTATCCTCGTATATGTTGATTTAATTTGGAAATTCTTACTAAGAGATCTGAATTCAAATCCAGCTTCAGATACTTCCTAGCTGTATGACCCTGGGTGAGTCACAATCTCTGCTTACCTCAGTTTCCTCAATTATAAAATGGGAATAATAATACCAACCACAAAAGTTGTTGTAGGCAGCTAGGAGGCACAGTAGATAAGAATATCGGGCCTGGAGTCAGGAAGACTCATCTTCCTGAGTTCAAATCCTGCCTCAGACACTTAATAGCTGTGTGACCCTGGGCAAGTCACTTAACCCTGTTTGCCTCAGTTTCCTCATCTGTAAAATAAGCTGGAGAAGGAAACGGCAAGCCACTCTAGTAAAGAAAACCCATAATGGGATCATGAAGAGTTAGACATGACTGAAAACGACTGAATAGCAACAAATGAGATAATATTTGTAAAGTACTTAACACAGTGCCTGCCATATAGAAGGTATTTATTCTCTTTCATTTCCCTTTCCCTTTCCCTTTCCCTTTCCGTTAAGGTCTCTTCTAGCTCAAATCGTGTGATCCTATGATACCTTGGAAGGTGTTGAGTTCCACATCACTAGAGGCATTAAAATAGAAACTGGATAACCATCTGTCAAAGGTACAAAAATAAAGAATTAATGCACTAGGTGAGAGGTTGGACTCAATGATTTATAACATCACTTCCAACTGTAAGAGTCTATAATGCAGGGAAACAAGATTAGAGATTGTTTGATTGCTGGGTGCATTTTCTGCTTCCAGTTTACAGGCCTTATCATAATCATAGGATGAATAGAGGCACGTAGAAGGAACTGGACAGGAAGCCACACTTGGGGAAACATGCAGAGAGTCAAAGTTCAGAGGTTGCATCTGCCAAAAGAAACCAACAGAACCTAAGTACTAGAGGGCAGAGGAAGGCAGAAATGGTGCAAATTTAGAACAGCTAAGTGATTTTCAAGAACCGAAGGGATAGAGCCATACAAGTGATGGTCAAATTGCCAGGGAGTGTGGTCAGCAATCAGGAACTATTATTGGTTTTCACTACTATTATTTTTAGATATTCGTGTAGATTTTACATCTTACAAAGTGCTTTCACATATGTTTTCATTTGATTCATAGGACTCAAGTAAATGAGAAAAAAGCTATATGACACCAGTAACAAGGAAAAAATCCAAACTCAATTACCTTTATTCCCCTGTTATTTTGGTAAGAACAATTCCAAATGAACCTGGACTTGAGACCTATAGGTGATGATAATTGAAAACAGCTGACTGAGAGGGGAACCAAGGGCAGAGAGCAGTCACATTTCTCTGGCAGGGGAATTTTTTTGGCAGGTCCCTTCTTTTCCTCTAACATTCCACGATAAAGTAGAGTGGAAAGAATGCCACTTTGAAACTAAGAGAAGTTAGGTTCGAATCCTGCATCTGACATTTGCTATCTGTGTGACCTTAGACAAATTAATTAACTTTCCTGGACCTCGGTTTCCATATCTCTAAAATTGGCAGGTTAGGCTAGGTGGCCTCTACAATTTCCCTCAGCTCTAGGTCCATTCTCCTCACAAATTGTCTTGAGTAGGAAATCTGAATGTAGAAATTTACCCACTTGAACACCATTTTCTGCCTCCACAGCAGCAGCTCTTTACACAATACTAATTTTACACATAAATTGTGAAGTAGACAAAACTCGTATTCAACCACCTCCCCTTCCAGCCAGCACACCCTTTCTGTTTAGCTAAAATGGACTCTCCTCTACCTGCCATTATCATCTTGCCCTTTACTGTCTCCTTGCATCCCTTCCCTGTACCCTGTCAATATCTATCTATTGAAATTCCTTCCTTAAAGGGGCAACATAGTTGCCACATCCTCAATTATGCTTTCCCTAATCCCCATAGGAAAATATTTTTTGAATTTTAAAGTGCTACACAAATGTGAGGTGTAATTATAGAAAAAGCATCCTTCTCCATTAGTTCAATGTATCTCCAATTAGCAACAGCCCTGGTCTAGTCACTATCCTGCTATCATCCTTTTCTGTTTCGCAAGTAGGTGGTGTAATGGATAGAGTGCTGGACCTGGAGTCAGGAATGCTTGAGTTCAAATCCAGCCCAGACACTTATTAGCCGTGTGACCCTAAGTAAGTAACCTCCCTCAGGCTTAGTTATGTCCTCTGTATAATGGGAATAATAATACTATCTATGTACTAGGGCTTCTGTGAAGATCAAATAAGATAAGAAATATAAAGCACTTTGCAAACCTTAAAGTGCTATACTAATGCTAGCTATTATTGTATAATGTTACCAAGGTAGAAAAAATAACTCATTTTTGTAGTTAGTAAAAATTAAGATGTGAGCTCATGTTCTATAGACTCACTGAAAACATCATCAAGTACAATTCTAGTAGCAAATAGTCCAGTGGGATTGCTACATAACCTCATCCTGCTTCCACGTGATTTGGATCTCCTTTAGTATGTCTCTATATTTTAAAAGATTTTTGTTACATATACCTTGGAAATTAAGCCATTAAAACAATTGTTCTTAAGTTCTCAAGACTCAGCATTATATGTGGATCTGTGATAATGACTTAATTCCAACATAGTTTATTGGCTGAGTTTTCAAGGCTATTTTGAAGCCTGTATTTGTAATACAGGGATTTTTCATCTGACAGTCCATAAGAGATCGTAAGCTTTAGGTGCAGAATTCTGGACACCAAGTCATTTCTTGCTAGGTATATTTATCTACAATTTTCTCTTAGATAACTTCTTAAAGGCTTAATGTATCTTGATTGTAGGTAATACCTTTCTAAATCTGCTAAATTTGACCTCCAGATTCAAGCTCTAAATGTTATTCTTATTATCACAATCTTGTTGGTTTTTTTTTATGGGGTTCAGATAGAAACTGTCAGAGGTCAAGTTGCTGTCCTGCTATATTGCTATATTCTTATATATTTCATGTTCGATGGACTATTACACAGGTGGATAAAATAACTTTTTTTTAAAAACGATACAAGTATTTGGATGTAAGCTTATCTTCTGTCGACTGTCTGAAAGCATCTTTGGGACAACTCCAGGAGCAAACAGGATGACAGAGATGACATATACCTCATCCTGCTCCCATATGGTTTTAATTTCTTCTACTAGATCGCTATATTTGGAAAGCATTTTATTTCATGAGGTTTGGAAATTATGAATAGTAACTATGGGGAAATCTACTTAAAATGTTGTTCTTAAATTTTTATGGATCAATGCTATATACAGTCAATTATAGACAACAGTTCTGTCTATGATGATGCTCCAGTATGGTTTATTTCCTAAATCCTTAAGAATATTTTGGTGTTTGCATTTGTATAATGGGGATTTGTCATCTGCTGGTTTTTAGAGGAGAGTAAGTCTTTTGGTGTGTAATTTTAGCAACCCAATCACATCGCATGTCATCCATGTACACCAACTGATTAATATGATATAATATTTTGACACAACTCTTTCTTTGACCTGAAAGGCATACTCAGTTTTATTAGGAAGTGAAGCTAAGAATTTAAGACTATGTAGGACCGTAGTAGATTTAAACTGTTTCCTTAGAAGATACCACACTTTACATAAATTACTCTAGATACAACCATGTAAGTAGTATGTTTTAGAGATGGTCTTTCTGTGCTTGTATCTATTTTATATATCTGCAAGGAAGACTAAGGCATGAGTGCAAAAGCAAGTGAGAAATTTTGCAATAATCAGTAATATATATATATATGTATATAAATGTGATAGTGTCTCTAGAAGGTCTAGTCAATAATCACTGAATTGATAATATGTTGACTTCTATGTCCTTGGGAGTTTTTTTTTTTAGCAGACTCTTTTTGCTTCTCAGATGATATACTATTTTCTTTTAAGTGCTTATAAAATTTTGAGTGATACAAGTCATGAATATTTTGTGCAAAATAAACATTTTTTGATCCATATTTGGAAGGGTTACTAGGGTTGTCATCTTGTGATAATAAATATGATGTTTTCTAATAAGAAAGATGGAGTCAAGGTTGCATCAGTGGGAATCGGTGAAGTGTTTTTCTAGTAATTCACGTGCCACTGTTAAGCATTCAAACCATAATTTATGAATCATGTTTGGACCTCCTGTTTTCCAATTTTGCAGGAAAGTTAGCATTTCAGTCACCTATCTTGACAGTGCCTTGCACATAGCAGATACTTAATGTTTGTTTCATGAATGGATGGATACCTTTCTACAATCTCATTTGTGCCTCTTCCCATACTCTCCAGCATCTGGTGACTTTGGCATTTCCATATTCACCTCTACCGAAACCTGATCCCATGATAGGAATTAATAAAACTGGTTCACCATAAGATTAATAAAATGTAATTAATGGGGAAAAGCCTTAATTCAAATAAATGAATTTTCAATGGCAAAACTGTAGGCATTGAAGTTGGAGAGGGGATGGGGGAATTTCCTTTCTAGCTTCCTTTTCAAATCAGACATACAGCTTGTGGCTATTTTACTTAAGTATAAGAACAGCCTTGCACTGAGACTAGCAGAAAAGGAGATGGTTGTTGTAACTAGGCTGAGAGTAGAAAAAAGAAAAAAAAGTGTCTAGGCCATGGGAATATGTGGAATCATTAGAGGCAGTCCTTAGAGATTTAAAAGATGCACCTACATTTTACATAAAGTTAGATATATGTGAATGGATGGACAAACATGGATGTATGCTATTGTCCACATTTTTAATTAAAAGCAAATACAACAAACATTCATTAAGTACTTATGTTAAACAAAGCCTGGATATACAAAAACATGTAGGGAACACCTTGATTTTGGTTGTTGGTGCAAAGCACAGCAAAAATTGGCAGCTGTACCTAGTCTTTTGAGGTCTTATTGAGATGATTTGCATGGTGGTCAGCGGCATTATAGGGGTGGGGTCGGAAGAAATCTTCCTCTAGCTCCATTGAAGTCTTTTGCATTTTTGCTAAATTGAGTTGCCAGGATTATAAAAGGACCCAAATGAGACTCAAAGTCATAGGGTAGGAGATAAAAAGAAATTTTGGACCATAAAGCAGATAAAAGTTTAGACTGAGGGATTCTAAGTGGTAGCAGGAGAAAAAGATTTAGAAAGACAGATTTAGTTTTGAGCCTGAGGGCTTCTTTTGGATTTTACTATCTGCCTGTATGGGTGTGGTTTAATAGCTCTGAGCTAAGTCTAAAAGAGCTTTGTCCTCCTGGGGGAAAGGCTACATAGGAATGCAGTCTAGTAGTAAGGTATCAGAGCTTATCTTTGTGGAGAAAGCTATTAGAGAATATAGGATCAGTTGGAAGATCCTAGGAACACTCTATAGTAAGGGAAAGGAGCTCACTTGTGGCATTGACAAAGGAACATTTGTTGTTCAGTCATTTTTCAGTTGTGTCTGACTCTTTGTGTCCCCTTTTGGAATTTTCTTGGCAAAGATATTGATTGGAGTTGCTTGCCATTTTTGTCTCCAGCTCAGTTTACAGATGAGGAAACTTCAGCAAACATAGTTAAGTGACTTGCCCAGGGTCACACAGCTAGTAAGTGTCTGAGGCAGGAAGATGAGTTTTCTTGACTCCAGGCCTGGCGCTCTGTGCACTATGGCACCACCTAGTAGCCAAAGAGACATCATTACTTGGTTAAATTTTATCAATGCTCAGAAAGTGTCAGAAGCATTAGCTGCTCTGGCCACATATATTCTCCATGCATGTTCCTTTTCCTACTGATGGTGCAGCAACATGTGGGAAAGAGTATCTAATTCTCTATGTAAGAGAAATATTTCTTGCTACTTTTCTATATTGTTTAACTATATTTTGATTTGAACTAATACTGTGTTTTCTGATTTGTCTAATAAAAGAAACACATCAGTGGGGGTTGGTGAACTACAATTTCGTTTGGATTTTGCCTACAGATACATTTTGACTACTACCAGTCCATTTCTGATTATTGGAGTACCTTAGCATTTTTTGTCCTTTGTAAGGAGTGAAGATTTTGAAATGCTTCTTAGCCATAGCTTGAAAATATCAATTTTTTCTGGTTTGTAATTTGGGTGTTTCTGTTTTCTTGATATCACTACAGTTATCTCTTCCACATCACAAGGGGTTAAGGGCACAGCACCTTCATGGTCTGGAAAATGGCCATAAATTTTTTTGGCCCTCCCTTTGTACCAGAGAAGAAGTGTGATTTTTTTCTTTTTCTTTTATGGGGTGTTTATAGTACCTTATTGTAAAATTGGGTTGATATTATACAGCACTATACATATATTTTATGCATTTCTGAGTTTTTAAACTTTTTCTGTGTTGTCTGCTGGCTTTTGCATGTTGTCTGTGGCTTCTGAAAAACTCCCCCCCCCCAAATTCCCTTCTAATTTCTTATGCCAACCAGTGATATAGCAATGTGGAAGGGATAACTGTACTTTATATCTTTTTATTTGGAGAAATCTATTGTCCCACTGGGCAGTTAGGTAGCACAATGGATAGTGTCAGGCCTGGAATCTTCCTGACTTCAAATCTGACTCCTCTTACTAGCTATGTAAACCTGGCCAAGCCACTTAACACTGTTTGCCTCAGTTTCCTCATGTGTAAAATGAGCTAGAGAAAGAAATGCCAAACCACTCTAGTGTCTTAGCCAAGAAAACCCTAAATGAGGTCACGAAAAGTCAGACACGACTGAAAAACAACTGAACAAGAGTCACATTGCCCCCTTTGGTCAATGCATCCTTTTTTTGCTTTAAAGTTTTACTGATATATTTTTACTAATACCATAGGTGATATTCCTCAGTACTACCCCTCTGCCCCAGTGAACCCTCCCTCTAACACAGAGAAACAATTAAGCAAAGTTAACTAACAAAACAACAGTGTCTAATAGAATATGCAGCATTCCATAGCCGCATTCCTCTACCTCTTTACTGAGAGGAAGTGTCTGTTTTCTGGAACCAAGCCTCATCATTGCAATTAATTTGAGTTGAGCTGCCTTTCAGCATTGTTTTCACTTACATTATTTCAGTCTTTGTGTGACTTCTCACCTGTTCACACCAGTCTTCCCACATTATTGAATCCCTTCTTATAAGAAAGCTTTTATGTCTAATTTTTCTCAACTATCTTAAAGAACATATTAATTTCTAAAACTGAAAATAACAAAACCCTAGTGACCCCATTTGATATAGGGTATAAAGAAAATTTCTTTAAGAAGACTTCAAATACTTCCTAAAAAGCAAACTGACCTATCTCAGGCTTAGAGGGAAATTGAATGAGGCCAAAAAGGCTTGAAAGACAAACACTTACGGGCAAAGAAAGTAGATTTCAAGGAGCCAGCAAAATTCTAATCTATGCAAGTAGAACAGGTTTTATATAGAAATCAAAAATGAGGTTAGTGACCTCAGACAAGAGGATAGCCGGTGGAAACCAGAATCAGAGGAAATGCAGAAATGATCTCCATATCACTGCTATAGATGCCAGAGAGGAAGCAAGGGACATTAGAATGTGATAACCAAGGTGGCAGGCAGCAAAGGAAGGATACTGAGAAAAGTCTTCCTGAGAAGATTTTGAATGCACTGAAATGGTAACTTCCAGAGCAATTTTCCTGTTACTTTCTCCTCAAATCCTACTTCCCTGGGGTAGGGGGGTAACAGTTTATTTTTAGACACAGAATCAATGTTTGCCCAGACAAATGGAAGAAGCCTAAAGTTCAGGTAGTTTTCTGTAATTAAGGCCAAAATCTTTTGCTACTGAGATAACAAGATTTGGTGTTCATTTTTTTTTTTGCTTTTTTTTTTTGTCTAAATGATATCATTTTTCTGTCTTTGACCAGCCAAATCAATCCTGCCTAGACTTTATTACTGCAAATACCTCAGCCAAAAGAATGGAAGAAAATATCAAGCACCAAAATGCTAAGCTTTTTATTAAGCAAGCCCATGCTTTTCAAATCCAAATCAACATTATTTAGCACCTTCAAGGTGCATGTACTATTCTAGGCCAAGGGAGAGACAGAGAAATATGATAGCATTTTATTTTATTTTTTCCAATTACATGTAAAGATAATTTTCAACATTCACTTTTTGAAAGATTTGAAGTTCCAAATTTTTCTCTCTCTCCTCCCCAATACAGGAAACAATCTGACACAGGTTATACATGTGTAATCACATAAACATATTTCCACATTAGTTATGCAAAAGAAGAAACAGAACTAAAGGAGGAAAAAAAATCATGAAAAACAAAACCAAAGAAAGTGAAAATAGTGTGCTTCAATCTGCATTCAGACTCCACAGTTCTTTCTCTAGATGTGGATAGCATTTTCCACTATTAGTCTTTTGGATTTGTCTTGGATCATTGAGACAGAGAAACATAGAGCAAGGTCTCTGAGCAATAGGAACTGAACCTGTGATTTCATTAATATAAGGAACATCCCCCTACCAATGTAGGTTGGCATCTTCACCATAGTGCCTGGGGCACTAATAGGTTAAGAGACTTGCCCAGGGTCACACAGCCAGTATGTATTGGGAGTCAGGACTTCAAGGCCCTCCTTCTAGCTACTATGGCACATTGCCTCTCTAGTTATGGAGAAAAGCCTTTTTTTTTTCTTTTAGTTTTTAAGCTTTTTAAGGTTCCTTTCAGCATTGAGTCCTATCTTTGACTATAGAGCTCCTGTCATATCCAATTACCAGGGATAGATGGTAGAGTCTACCTTCCCAATAGCTCTCAAGTCTTCTGATTCCCTTTTCTCATCCAGAACTGTAACTTCATTAGTATAGGGGTCCCTGGCAAGAAAAATCCCTTCATCAATGCAGATTCACCAATGCAGAGTCACTCCATAATTTTTTTATTTTCAGAGAGTTGTCCTAGGCAAGAGAGGTTAAGTGACTTCCCCAAAGTCACAAAGCCAGAATGTGTTAGGAACAGGACTTGAATCCAGGTGTTCAGGGATTTTTATCCCTCATTCCTAGAATATCAATAAACAAGCATTTATTAAGCATCTAGTATGTGCCAGACATTTTGCAAGACAAAAAAATGAAGCAGTTCCTCTTCTCCAGGAGCCCTTCTCACCTCTGCTTTTCAGCAGCTTTTGTTTCCTTCCAAACCTAGCTCAAATCCCACCTTCTGCATTAAGCTTTATCTGATGCCCTCAGCTACTAGTGCCCTCTCCAAATAACCTCGTATTTATTTTGTACATGATTATGTATGTTATCTTCCTATTGGTTGATTGATTGACCACATTGCTCCCCTTTCTCCTTCCTTTTTATTCCCACTCCTATGACCCTAGTACAGGTCTCCATTACCCATCTGGACCATAGCTTCCTAACAGCCCATAAGATGATAAATAAGATGTATAACTAGGAAAAAGAAAAAAGGGAAAAGTTGGGGGCTTACAGATCACAATTTCCTCATTTTACAGCTGAAGAAACTGAGGTCTAAAAATGATAAATGACTTTCCCCAGCTCACAAAGATAGTAAGAAATGGAGCTAGGATTCAAACCCAGTTCTTCTCAATACAAATCTAGTGTGCTTGCCACTAAAATTAGGCATGCTGCTTACATTCTTTCTCCACTTAAACCCATCCTTCAAATACTATCCCTGCCTCAATTACCCCATGGAGCATGAGACATATGAAAGTCTAGTCAGACAGACAGCAAGCATTTATTAGGTACCTTCTATGTGCCAGGTACTGTGCTAAGTTCTGGGCATACAAAGAAAGGCAAAAGAAAACCTATGGTGTTGAGTTACAACAATCTCTTTATCTGATGGCGGTACATCAACTTATCTTGAGCAATGACTTTTCTCCTGAAGGCAGATTCATTCTATGTCTCCTTTCTAAAGCTATTCTTTAACATAGTAGATGCTTTGATGACTCACTCCACTCTCAGAGAACTTAATGCTAAGTGGAAGTGTGGAGATATTTGACTTCTGGCTCTTCCCATTATGTCCCTTGGAATTTTTCTCTCAGTTCCTTTTCCTAGTCCAGGATTCAGGGCTATCTGAAGTGTTCATATAATGAGAATTACTGAGAAACCCCTTCTCTCTCTTTGACCTTTTTCCCTCACATCTAGTAGGAAGCTTCAAGTTGAGAGATGCTGACAAGTTTCAAACCTATTTTTAAAATGTATAATCTAATTTTACATATGTTGAACATATCCAAATACTTTTGGATCAGTTATTTAAGCAGTACTGTTTTATTGATGATCTCATCTTTTTCTTAGTATTCAATGTCAACCTATCACAAAGTCCCATCTTTTAATAGCATTCAATGGCATACCTCCTATGGAGTGATTTGGGTTTTGTTTCTTGCATCTTGGGGAACACTGCTTACTAAGGAGTGAGAAGATGGTGGATGCACCATTAAAAGATTGTGCATAATGTTGAATCTTAAATTCAGAAAAAGAAATTCTGGTTGACATACTTTCCAGACAGCCATGATGGGGTGACAAAAAAGCAGAGCCAGTAATTGGTAAACATTTGCATATGTGTAATTCCAAGCAGCTCTTGGAATGCCTGGGGGAATCAAATGAAAAGTGACTTCATAGGATGCATGCTAAAGGCATGTCTGGGGTTATTGTAAAATTTGACTCCAGAGTTCAGAAATTAAATTCATTGTACCTCCTATAAAAACCAAGTTATTAGAATGTGAAGATAATATCTAGTGAACAACAACAAAGATAATTTCAAATGTTCATTCCAGGATCATTTTACCAAATCCTGAAAAAAAGGAGAAATTAATGAGAGACATATAGAGATTTTGAAAAGTGAGAGTTCGAATTTATTTAACTGTTAAAATGCTTTGTAGACATCTTATTTGCCCCTCACAACATCAACTAAGTATTGGGCAATCTAAAGCTCAAAGAGATTAAAGGATTGGCACACCCTTCAGAAGGATGGCATAATAGAAAGAGCACTCAATTTGGAGCCAAAGGACCTGAGTTCCAATCTCACCACTATTGCTTATTATCTGTTTGGTCTTGGGCAATTCACTTTACCTTTCCGGTCCTTGGTTTCCTCACAGTAAAATGTGAAGGCTGGGCTCTAAATTCCCTTCCAGCTTTAAATTTATGAACCCTATTGTAACACCTTGTCTGGGATATACCTCTCAACTCATGGTTACACTTGAGAATTGGGTCTTCAGAGGGCTTACTACTCTTCGTGTTTAAGGTTGGACCCAATCTATTGAGCATCTATCTATGGGCCTCCCATTAACAATCAGAGGGTAGATAAAATTAGTTTTTAGCAAATGCATTTGCTAAGATCACACAGTAAAAAATAGTAGCTATAAGAAAAAAACCTGGGGCACATTCTCCCACAAATACACACGGTATTCATTGAAAAAATAAACTCAAACATAGAGTACAGTAACAACGAGATACATGTATAGTACACATGTGAAGCCAAGGCAATTCACAACTCCTGATTCTGGGGGTGTCAGAAGTCTTAGGGTCCTCATGCAATTTCCTGTGGGTGCAGCTCTGCCAAGTTATTCAGCTGAATCCCCAGAGTCTGCTCCTTTCCACAGTTTGACTAATAATCGCTAGGGCCACCTCTCACCGTAAATAAACCAACCAGTCTTCTCTGCTGCCAGGGGACCCCTTCCTCAAAGCTGCTTCCTCCCTGGAGTGATGATTGGCTTTCTGTATCCATGTCCATCTGCACTGTGCATCTGCTTTCTCAAATATACCTTGAACTTCCTTAGACCGATGACTTCTCAAACTTCTGGATGAAGTCTTCCTCTCTGCTTCTAGATGCCACAGCTGATGAGAAGTAGGGAAGAGAATCCTCTGCATCCCTTCGCATGAGTCTCTCACAAGACACTCCCAAGCCTGGAACTCTTACAGAGTTAGCAACTCTGAGTTTTCTTGGACCTCAGAAGTAGAGCCAGTTTTCTGCTCAGTCAACCATGTTATCCCTTCTGATTCATTCAAATGACATGTTCATACCGCATAAGAGCATGGCCTCAATTTTTCAGTGCTTCTAACACCTTGTTACCACGTTAGAACTTCATTAGCTACAACTAGATCTTGGGACTAGGTCAAGCAAGTTGGAGAGAGAGAATTACATCCCCTCTCCCTTAAATTCTCTCCCTAGTTAAATATTTGCTGTCACCAGTGAATCAATGAGGGTGTTTTTTGTTTGCTTTTTGTTTTGTAGCAAAGGCCATGTGGCACAGTTCACAAATAACATAGGGATTAACATTCTTCCATGAGTATACTACCGTACTATATCTATTGGGCCTGGGATTACATTCCTTTCCAAATTAATGGTTACACAATATTAACAAGCATACAGTCTTTTCTTTTTTCTTTAATAATATTTTATTTTTTTTTACATGTAAGAACAACTTTTAATACTCATTTTTAAAAATTAGAGTTCCAAAATTTCTTCCTCCCTCTTCTTTCCCTTCCCTGAGGAAGTAAACAATTTTAAATAGGTTATACTTAAGCATACATTATTTTCCAAAATTATCATAGGCTATGGCCTATGCTGGTGCTTACAAAGGCCTTACATAAACTTAAGGTGACAAAGAAAAAGGAAAAGAAAAATCAAGAGATTCAAGCTTCCACCTTCACAGGAAAGGTCTGCTCACAGAACTCCCTTCCTACAGGGCTTAGGAACTTGGGGTCAATGGGAAATCATCTCCTCCCCTTTCAGAAAAGAAAACAAACTGCTTTGTCTAGGTGCTTATGTAATAACGGAGATTTGCTGGGCCCATAGTGTGCTAGGATATTCTTTCTCTCCCTATCATAATAGGGACCCCTCTTCTCTGGACCAATACATACAAAACGCATTTAATGTGGGAGGAGGGGTGTTTGTGAATATGCTTCTAGGTCTCTGTAACATATAGTGAATCCAAATAGAGTTCCAAGCTTGCCCCTTTATTAGGACAAGTAAGGATACTTAAAAAAGAAAACGAACTCAGGAAAGCTTTGAATTGGTATGGGACTCCTCAAAAAGGATTAATTCTTTGAGGTTGATTTCTTAGAGTTTCTATGCCAACAGGCAAATTTTATCCTATGAACCTAAGCACTAAAACAATCTCACACAAGCTGACTAGACTCATGTCATGTAAGGCAAATAGTCTATGTCTGCTCAAAATACTCAATTTAAAACAATTGATAAGCTGATCAATTTGAGAGTTTTCTCTAACAATGCTGATTATAACCCACACATGTTTATCCTGAATAACTTTAGCCTAGGTCCGCTCCAGTGTCCTTACCAACATTAGTGTAGGTCTGATACACTGGAGGTCTTCCTCATTTTCTCCTGACATCAGGAGAATACCTGTGGAGTACTCTGATTATCTATCCATTATCCCTCTCTCTTGACATGTCACCCATCCATCTTCACTTTCTGTCATGTAATTTTTTGATGGCATCCTTTTCTACTCTTCTTCTGTAAAATTTCTTGTTGGTTGTATATTGTTGCCAGCTCACACACAACATGAGCCTTTCCATGCCCTTTGTGTGATGCCCATCTTTAGTTCTTCAAATAAAGTGGTGTTCCAGATCTGTAGCCACATAGCAGTGAATAAAATATTTCCATTGGAAAGCTGGGCCTTTGCTATTATGATTAACTTGGGGTTAGGAAAAGTGCTTCACAGTTTCTAAAAAGCAATCTCAATTTCTTTCCTTCTTTTCAACTCTGGATCATTTGTATTAGCTGTCCCAAATATACAAGTACTATCAGATGTCCATTAATATGCTCTAGGTAAGAATAGACATTCTTCATCTGTTTGGTCTTTCTAGTGGATAAGGACAGACCAAATATCTTTGATTAAATACAGAGCTTCTCCAAAAGGCTCTATTATGTTCTGGGGTTTGATATACTCAACCCATTCTCCTTCATGTACAGTAACATAAGGAGGACCTCACCATCTTCTGGTGTCCTTCTTTGACCTAGACTCTGTACTGGATCTCCTCTGTCACAGTGACAAATACTTTCAACAAGTATTTATTTCTTTGTTTTATGCCTCACTTGATCTGGTTTTTGAATGGGGTTACACCTGTTGTTACATCTTCCAAGAAATCTTGAATAATCTTGATATGTGAATGGGAGACACCTTGTTGTAAAGGAGCATGCAAGATGGCATTTCATTCTCCTGAATTGATTTTTTTCATAGTCAAGAAACAATGAGCACAATAGGATTCACCTATAATCTTTATAGGTGAAGATGTAGCCCATTATTATTTTTTTTGTGAAAACTTGCCTGTTTTTTTATTAATATCCTCATTGTGGATGGACATGGTTGATGCATAGGTGACCCTAATAAAGACTTTGTATAGATGGGAGAGTAGATATATAGGTTGGCAGCTGTTGAGGTTTTCTTGGTCACCCATCTTTGATATCAATAAAGTATAAGAGATTTTCCCCCATGCATTATGGTCCCCTTCTTTAGATATTTCGTATATTGGTTCCATAATGCCTTCGCAATGGAGGCAGTTGTGAAACACATCTCAAGGAAATCTCTTCTTTCTATATTTCATCCAATCTTTAGTATCCATCTGTGCTCAAAAGTTTAATAAACAAACATGGACGAGCTCCTCTTTGTTCCAGGCTATTAGCTAGTCATGAGTATTTTAGGGATGCTATATCTATACTACTCACTTCAGCTTCCATACTGATAATGAACACAGTAATATAGCAGGTATCAGATACAGGGATTCAGCCAAGCAAAAATTATCTCAAAAAGAGTTACCTGACTTTTAAAGGAAATCCAGTGAGAAAGTGACTGATTATATTCTATAGCAAAAGAAGAAAAATAATACTAATTTTTCTCTAGTGGATTCCTGAAAAGTGGGGTGTCCAAAGAAGAGTTCCAGATAGAGAATCTCTCTCATGAGCCTCTGAGAATATGAAGGGTGCTCACACACACCCCCACACCCACTTTCCTACCCACCCACTTTCCCCCCCACATATACATATACACTTTTGCATATATGTGTATATGTGTGTCTGTGTGTGCACACGTGCGTGTGTATGTGTATGCATATATCTTGGACAAGCCCCCATAAGATAGTGCCCCTAGCAACTACTTTCTCAATATGTACCTTTACTAAAAGTCTGATTCCTAAGAGGATGGCTTCTAATTCTAGGTCCTAGGATTACCCTATAACTACCCATTTTAACATTATAAATCCCTTGAACCTCTACCAATGTGCTTCCCATTAATATTCAAAATGTCTAAGGCAGGATTTGAATCTAGGTCCTTCTGACTATAAATCAGAAGTCCCCGTATCCACTACACCATGCATGACACAAGTAAAGCACTTCCTGGTTTGGTAGTGGAGTGGATCCGACGACTTAAATTTCCTTTTAGACCTTTGATTTTATGCAGTATTTTGTTTACCTTTTCTAAAAACAAATAAAATGAAATAAAATGCAAAGCAGAGGGAAGGAAGTCATGATAGCGAAGTAAGTCAGGTCTCAGCACAACTCCCTGAACCTGGCATCTTTGATCAACATGTAATGCTCCAGTTAAATAGTTATTAATATTATAGCACAAAGATAAGATGAAGAGAAACATAGCCACATAAAATAAATACATAGTTTTTTCCTTTATTTGTTTCTTTTTTCTTTTCTTTTTCTGAAAGAAAATTCTGGGCCAGTATGAAGAACCTATATTGCCAACCTTGGTTCCACCTCTATGTCCCCTTACGTCTTTCACAACCAGCACAGGCTTTTGTTTGTTGAAGCCCTAGCTGGGATAACTTCTTCGCTTTTCCCCTGGCTATCAGGCAGTCCAATGCCCCTGCCTCCTCCATCTCCCAAGAGGTAGGTGAGAGAACTGAACTAATCTAGACCAATGCCTGGATAGGGTAAACAACTGTGGGCCAGAAAGATACCTAGCAGCATGGAGAGGATCTGTGCAGAGAGGAAAAGTAGACAGGGTATAAGCCCAGTTATAGGCATCTTCTTTTGTGTTACTTCTACATTGCAGGGAGCCAACTAGAAATGCTCTCTCACAGACTCCTAGTCCATAACTTCAGGAGATCTCTGAAATCATCTAGACCAGAGGTGTCAAAAGTAAGGCCAGGAGGCCACACATGGTCCATAACACTCCCAAGTGTGGCCCAAATCAAATTAAAATATAATTGGGAAATATTTTACAAAATAAATAAAATAAAATAAATAATAAAAAAATAAATGAAATATAGATAGTATTAAAATGTAAAACTAAAGCAATATACTACCTGCAGGGATCCTTATGTACAGATTAATGCACCCCACCCCTTTTCTGAGTTTGATACCCCTGGTCCAGACAATTGAAATGTTAAGGTAGAAGCTCAGAGAGTAAACAGTGCAAATTCCTAATAGAATACAACTTTATCATAAGGCAATGGAAAGAGGGCAGAAATGCCAACAGAAAAAGCTTGGGGACATGTTAAGTTCCCAAGAAGAAAATCTAGCAGGGAGATTCTTAATGAAAGAAGGGGAAATGAGCAGAAAGAAATGTTAAAGAACAACAACAATGAAAATATATGTTTCAATGGAATGGATATGAAAACCCCTACTGAAACTTTTTACAGGTCGTCCTGAAAAAATGGATCAAGATGAAGAAATTCCAGAATGATTCAAAGGAGAAATGGGAAAATTAAAAAAGAATGAAAATTAAAACTGAAATTCTAGTGGAAATCAGAGCTCTCAAAAAAAAAAAGATGATAAGGTAATCAAGAGAACTGTCAATTTAAAACACATGTCCAAAAATGTCTTTAAGACAAGTGAAAAAAAATGGGAAAGAAAATGTAGTGCCCCATTAGGGAACCTCCCTTCTTTGAATGAAACCCACTTCTATACTTTCACATCTTTGCCTGGAAAGTCAAGGGATCCTGGCTCAAGCGGTCCCCTGGTCCCAAGAATTGAGCTTTGAGTCCCCATGGACTCCAGTGGGAAAGATCTGTGATTGTGCTAGCAGATGAACAGAATAAAGGAGAAAGCAAAGTTATTATTTCTACATTGTATGAACTCCACATTAGAAAAATTTGATTTGAAAGACTCATGACATCTTCTGCATAGGAGTATTAAAGAATGCACATATTTCTTAGCATTTTTACAGGCATTTAGATGATAAAATGTATAGAACACTAAGTGAAGTTAGGAAAACTTGAGTTAAATACTGAGCTAAATACTTTCTAACTCTAACCCTGGGCAAATCATTTAAGCTTTCACCCTTATTTCCTATTCTGCAAAATGAGGATAATAATGGCATTTATTCCTAGAATCAATAATATATTTAAATTGTTTTGAAAACCTTCAAGATTATGTAAATATTAGCTATTATCTCATGAGCAGCCTGTGAATTGTATTACCAGCAGGAACTCCCAAACTGATGAAATCAAAGGTTCATTTCAGTATACAAGTATCTCATGGAACCATTACAAAGTTGATCATATACGATGAAAAAAAAAAGAAAAAGAAAAGGCAGACATATTAACTACATCATTTATAGATCATAATATAATAAAATAAGTAATGCAAAGAATTAGATATAATCCTACATGAAAACTAAGTAATGATATCCTGAACAATGAATGTATAAACAAGTCATAGGAACAATAACTACTTAAATGTAAACATCAACAATGAAACAACATGTCAAAATATGTTTCTGCAAACATTTACAATATAGGAAATAACAGAATTAATAGCATACAATTAGAAAATAGAAAATCAAAATAACATCCTCAAAATGTAAAAATCAAAGAAAAAAAGGTAAAAATTAAAACAAAAGAAAAATACACAAATAATAAAAAATAAAACCAAGAGCTACTATGAAAAAAAAACTAACAAAATTAACATCTCTCTAAATATTATTCCTAGATCCTACCCTCCTAAAAATCTCCTGAGATCCAGGTCTTCATTACCACCTGCCAAATAGACATTGCTGACTGGATATCCCATATGAATCTAAAATTCAATTTATCAGAATCAGAACTCATTATCTTTTCCCCGAAATCAATCTCTCTTTAGGACTTCCTTATACTGTCAAGGATCCCATTTCCTTTGGGTTATCCAGGTTTTCAACCTTGGAGGCATCTTTAACTCCTCATTCTAATAAGAGATATCTAACAAGTTGTCAAGTCTTGCCAATTCTTCTTTCACAATATCTCTTACATCCATCCCTTTCTCTCCATTCACATTGATACCACTGTGGTTTAGGGCCTTCTCACCTCTTACCTAAACTATTGCAATGGCCTCCTAATTGATCTCCTTGCTTTAAGTCTCTCCCCATTCCAATGTATTATCAACAGATTGTGAAAGTGATTTTCTTAAATCTTTTTTTTTGGGGGGGGGGTGAGGCAATCGGGGTTAAGTGACTTGCCCAGGGTCACACAGCTAGTGAATATCATGCGTCTGAGGCCGGATTCGAACTTGAGTCCTCCTGACTCAAGGGCCGGGGCTCTATCCACTGCGCCATCTAGCTGCCCCAATTTTCTTAAATCTTATGTCTAACCTTGGCACCCCTTACTCAGTAAACTCCAGTGATTCCCAGTCACCTCTAGGATCAAATAGAAATTCCTTTGTTTGACATGTAAAGCTCTTTGTAATTTGGCCCCAAATTACCTTTCTAACCTTTGCACACATTATTACCCCATCTTCCTCCCATCCCCTACAAACTCTCTGGTTTATCCATATTGACCTTTTTATTGTTCCTCATGCAATATCTCTCAACCATACTCTTCAGTCCTCTCACTCAGCTTTCATTTGAACTATTGCAGTAAACTCTCATTGGCCTCCTACTTCTAGTTCCTCCCCTTTCTAATCTATCCTCCACAAAACTGCCAAAATAAAATTTCCCAAGCACAGATCTAAACAAGTCACTGTTTTGATCAAAAAATCATCAGTGACTCATTACACCTGGGATAAAAACCAAAATCTTCAATTTCACGTTTGACTCTTTACCTTCTGGTTTCTGATATTTCAGACATGTCACATTGCTCTTCAATATTCAATCTACATTCTAGATAAACTGACCTGCTTGTTGATCCCCAAATAATATTTCCTTCCTCCATGCCTTTGTACAGGTTGTTCTCCCATGCCTGGAACATACTCTCCACCCACCTCTGACCCAAAGAATCTTTGCTTGCTTCATAGCCTTAGTTAGGGGCCAGCACCTGCCCTATAGCCCTCATCCATCCTTGTTTGAGAAGGAGCCTGCCATCCCTGCCACCACCATCACTACCAATCCATAACAGTGACCATGAAAGGCAGGGAAGCCAAAGAGCCCTTAACACTTCAGCAGCAGGCTCTAGACCACCATTTCTTCTTCCAGCCTAGTGTCCACCACTGCCACTGAAAGAAGAAACTTTGATGGAGACTGGTAACTTTTTTTTATAGTTGTTATAACTCCTGCCTCCTTAGCATCTACAACTACTGAAGACCTAGAATTGAAAGTTCTCACCACCAAAGCCCTTGTTACTATCAAAAGATACAACATCAGAAAGGGATATGGTTTTATTAATGCAAATGACACCAAGGAAGCTGTATTACTGCCTGTTTTGCCAATGCACCACTGGGCTAAAGACTATTGCCTTTAAGTAATTTCTTTGGAGCTAAAACTTATATATGTCATTTTCCCTTATAAGAATGTGAGGTCCTTGAGATCAGGGACTATCTTGCTTTTGTATTTACATAGCTATCACTTTTGTGCTTTGCACAAGAGAAGCTATTAATCAATACTTTTTTATTTGTCCATTCATTCATTTTTTTTTGTACAAGGAACTATGCCAGACCCTGAGTACACCAAGACAAGAATGACAAATAGTTACCACCTTCATGGATCTTAGATTGGATCATAGATTATATTTATAGATAAGTAAATATAAGAAAAATTGAGGCAGGAGAGAATAATAGCAATCAGAAAAAAGCTATAGACAGGAATTAGCATCCAAATTCAGGCATTACTATTCCTGGGGAAGATCCAAGCCTGTCTCTTTTATTAAAATATTATTTATTTTATAAAATGTTATTTTATCAAAATAAATGTAGTGAATATTACTGAGACTCAAGAAACATTAAAAAATTCAGAGAGTGGCCTCCAGGGACTTGTGATGATTTTCTAGGCAGAACAAAAGGATCAATCCACTGAGAAATGTTATGCCCTACTATGTGTCAAACACTGTGCTAGGCAGTGGAAATTCAAAATAGAGAAAAATTAAACAGCCTCCGCTTTTAAGAAGTTTGCATCCTATTGGAGGAGACACTTGTAAATATGAATATATGTATTTATATATTAAATACAGACATAATGTACATGCCTCCATGTATATAAACATATTCATGTATACATATAACAATAAATGCAAGGAGGTTAAATAAAAAGTATTTAATGAGAGACAAGAATCATATAGGATGATAAGGCAAGATAATGTTGATGTTCCCATCATTAGAGGTGACATTTGCAATGATGAAATCAATCAAAGTCTCAAAGTAAATATCAAGAAAAAAGCAAGTAGTATGATTTAAGAGCAAAAGATGGCAACTTGGTGGGGAAGTGGATGGTGTATTGGACTTTGTGTCAGGGGGACTTGAGTTCAAATCCAGCCTCAGGCACTAGTTGGGTGAACAGGGAAAAGTCAGTTAATCTCTGCCTCAGTTTCTTCCACTGTAAAATGTGACACCTATCAACCCGGGTGGGAATAAAATGAGGTAATACTTGTAAAGTAATACTTACAAAGGTGGCACAGTGGATAGAGCTCCAGGTCTGGAGTCAGAAATACTCATCTTCTTGAATTCAAATCTGGCCTTGGAAATTTACTATCTATGTGACCCTGGGCAAGCCACTTAACCTTGTTTGCCTCGTTTCCTCATCTATAAAGTGAGCCGGAAAAGGAAATGTCAAACCACTCCAGTATCTTAGTGTCTTTGCCAAGAAAACCACAAATGAGATCACAAAGAGTCAGAAATAATCGAAAAATAACTGAACAACAATAAATATTTACATACTTTAAGATGCTACATAAATGCCATTTTTATTGGTTTTTATTATGTTAATAATAAATTCATTAGTATTTATATCTTCCTTGCTCAAATGACCTTTCCAGTAGATGGTCAGATTGTCTGTATATCTCACCAATCACATTATTCAAAACTGTTCTCTTTTTCACCCTCCCTTTATGTAGATGAAAATTTAAAACTAGACAGCATAATTTCCTTAAAAAAAACATATTTTGGAGCCCCTTTAAAGAGTGCCAACTAAACAAATAACAAGTGAACAAGACACAAGAACCTACCATAGGATATCTATAGATTGGGAATGTTTCCTCAACAAAGGGGACAAAATGAATTCCAGTCTATCTATTAACATAAAGAAATACTGTAAGAAGTTCATTTCCTAGTTATTAAAAGAAAGGCACAAAAGTGCAAAGAAAGCTCCAGGAGATAGAGTATCAGCAAATAACAACAAAAAAAGGAAATTAGCAAAGCCGAAGGATAAACAAGATTTATTGTCCTAAAATATTCTATGGCTAGAAAAGCCACAACAACTATGATGTGACTGGGTGGCATTCATAAAGATTTCTTGTAACCTGTCTAAATCTGATAATTCTCAGAATTGAAAAAAAAAAAGAAAGGAAATTTAAGGGACAAAGTTGTAAGAATTGTTGCCCTTAAAATCTATTAGACATGTAACAGAATGTCCCTGACAAAGCCTGGTTAGATTAGATCCCCCCACCCCTCCAGAGGAGGAGAGGGAGTCACGTAGATAGAGACAGCTAGAATGGATGATGAATAACCATGAGTGCTGCCTATGACTCTTAAGGAATTCTACCAGCATCTGTGTTTAGCGTAATCAGACCTAATCATGATTGATGTAGTCAAAAGCACCTGAAGTTTGCTTATCCTGGATTAGTGCATTTGTATGAGGCTCTAACTTCCTTCATCTACCTAAATAAAAAACTATGCAGCTCCTAACATCCTCGAGTCACCTAGCAGGCAGGCATATATATAGCACTCTAAGAGTTTGCAAAACACTTTGCATATGCTATCTCATTGGGTCCTCACAACCACCCTGGGCTACCTCCTAGATAGTATTATTTCTATTTTACAGATGAGAAAACTGAGACTAAGAGAGGTTAAATGACTTGCCTAGGGTCAAACAGCTAGTAAACATCTGAGGCAGGATTTTAAGTCAGGTTTTTCTGACTCTTAAGTGCAGTGCTTTATCAAACACTATTCCTCTTATCTGTCACAGTTAACACCCCCACCCCCCACCCCAGTTAGATCAATTGAGTCTCAAACTTTGTCTCTTTTCCTATTAAATCTCACTAACACACTATTGAGTATCAGAGCCTCAACTCACTTTTCCCCTGGGAGGTCTTTTCCCATGGGGACAAATCAGAGAGTGGGGCATCTTCAGGGTTGTGTCCCTAGGCTCCGGAAAGTTTAGGCTTTTGCCTTCTTCCCTACTCAGAAGACTCTTGGAATAAGAAAGGTATAGACAAACCCCTAAGACACTGAAATTCTTCAAGTAGTGCAGGATAGATCACCCATGCCAAGGACAGGACCATCATATTGAATAGCTATATTTCACAGCAAGACTCTATAAGTACAACTAAATTTGGGTTACTGTTATTGCCTTTACTACAATATTATCTTGTCACTCTCAACTCATGATGTTGATGACGCTTTCCTTTTTCCTAACTTGACCTTTTGGCAACCCAACTCACCTCTGCACTAGCTTCTTGAATCACTTGTCTCCTTGTCCTATCACTGATCCCAACATTCTCTGTTTGGATCACTCCCATCATCTGCCTCTGTTGCTATTCATGTGCTGCTGAATGGAACTAAAGGAAAACACACACACACACACACACACACTTTTCCATGTCTCTGTCTCTGCATCTTTCCTGTCTTGCTACTGCTTTTTCCCTTCTGCCTTCAAACATGTCCGTGTCTCCTCCCTCCTAAGAAAACCTTCACTTGATCCCACCATCCCTGATAGCTATATATATCTCTTACACTCTGAGAAAGTCATATATGCTTTATAGCTCTACTTCCTTTCCTTTCACTCATTCTCAACTCTCTGTAATCTGGTCTTCACACAATGGAAACTACCCTCTCTAAAGTTGCTAATGATTTCTTAATTGACAAATCTAATGGTTCTGTCTTAATTCTCATCCTTCTTGACTTATCTGTAACATTTGACACTGTTCACTACCTTCTCCTACTGTGTATTTCCTCCTCTCTGGGCTTTTATAACACTAATCTGTCTTGTTTCTCCTCTCTAATTACTCCTCAGTCTTCTTGACTGGTTCTTCATCCATATCATTCCACTAATTGTGGCTCTTTCCTGGGCCCTCTACCATTTCACTATCTCATGGTGATCTTATCAGCTCCCATGAATTCCATTCCCCTTTCTATGCAAGTGATTCTCAGATAGCCCAGTACAAATCTCTCTCCTGAACTATAGATCCACACCATTAATTGTCTTTTAGACATCTCCAGATGTCCCATAGGCATCACAAACTCAACACACACACAAACAGAACTCATTTTGTTCTGCCCTGCCCCCAACTCTCTCCTCTTCAAAACTTCCCCATTTTTATTGAGGATAACAACATCTTTTGAGCCACCAGACTTGCAGCCTCAGCATCATCTCCACTTCTTCACCTCATATATCCAATCTCTTTTTAAGTTTTATCATTTATGCCTTCATAACATCTTTCAAATACATCCTCTTTTCTCCATCCACACAGCCACAACCTTAGTTCAAATCCTTAGCACCTCTTGCCTAGACTTATAGCAGTATATTATGACATCATGTAATTATATAATATTATGACAGGCCATTATAACATGGCCTTCTAATCAGTCCCCCTGCTTTAAGTCTCTGCCCACTTCAATCCATCTTCCACCCAGCTGCCAAAGTGATTTTTCTAAAGAACAGATAGACCATGTTACTACCTATTTGATAAATCCAGTATTCCCCAAAACCTCTAAGATTAAATATAAAATCCTCTGTTTGACATGGCAAGCTCTCCACAACCTGGCCCCTTCTTGCTTTTCCAGTCAACTTACACTTTATTTCCCTCCATATATTCCACAATCCAGTAACACTGATCTTCTTGCTATTTCTCAAAAACATCATCCCATCTTCCACCTTAATGTTTTTTCATTGTCTGTTTCCCATGCTTGGAATGCTCTCTCTCCTCACCTCTGCCCTTAGTTTCCCTGCTATTCTTCAAGAGTCAGCCCAAATCCCACCCTCTGCAACGGACTTTTCCTCGTACCCCCAGCAGCTAGTGCCTTCCTTCTGATATTATTCTCCATTTATAATGTATGTGACTTGTATTACACAATTATTTCCATGTCTCCTCTGTCATAATGTGAACTCCTTAAAGGCAGGAACTATTTGTTGGTGGTGTGGATATTTTTTTCACTTTTAAAAAGTCCTCAGTGCTCAGCACAGTGCCTGGCATGTAGTAACTTCTTAATAAGTGCTTCCTGACTTGACTTCACTCAATTCCCTCTTAATTATATGATCCAGCCAACCCTGTGAGGATCTTACTCTGTCTAAAACCTACATGACCTGCCACTTCCCTTCTCTCACCTTGGATCCTACCAGCTTTAGCCCTTTGGCAATCAACTTGTTTTTTCATCTGAACTCTGTAACTGCTAGCTACTACTGATGTACTGCCAATTCCAATCCCTGCCCTTTAGCCACAGTTGTAAACTACATTCACCATCACTTTCCTACTGACCCTGTCTACTTTGGGCATAAAGTTTTTTACCTGATCAAGTCTAGCCAGCATAGCATTGGGCCCCTGGTATGGCACAGGGTGATTGAATGTGATGCTATGGTCTGATGTTAAAAGCTGGAGCCCTTTGATTTTTATATTTGACATTATTATTTAATTTAAATCAATAGCACAGTAAATGACTATGTAAGAAATAGACACTCAACACATATTTGTTGAATCTTTATCATGCTTCAAACTTCATTTTAAGCATTACATTTCTCTGTAAAGTTTTTACCACCAATTTTTAGCACTATTTTCTGCCTCAGGAGGCAGCTGGGTGGTGCAGTGGACAGAGCACTGGGCTTGGGATCAGGAAAATTCATCTTCATGGGTTCAAATCCCCCTTCAGACACTTACTAGCTGTGTAACTCTGGACAAGTCACTGAATCCTGTTTGCCTCAGTTCCTCATTGTAAAACTGAGATGGAGAAGAAAATAGCAAACCACTCTAGTATCTTTGCTTAAAAAAACCCCAAATGGGGTCACAAAGAGTCAGACTTGACTGAAGTGACTAAACAAGAACCTGCTCAGGCTATCTTACACCAAATTCATTTGTGTTTGTATTGAATCCCTCCTTCCATCAGAACATGAGCCTCTTGAGATCAGGGACTATTTACTTATTTCTTTGATTTTCAGCATCAAACACAATCTGTTGAACAGGATTGGATTATGGTTATCTTCCCAAATCTCTCTCGGGTCTTCTTCTATACACATTATCTCTTAGCTATCTCCCTAGCTCCCTTCATTTTGATTATCATCTCCATGAAGATTATGATCAATCTGTACAACTAATCTTAATCTCTGTCCTGAACTCTAATCTTGTATTTCTAACTGCATATTGAAGATCTTCTGGATGTCCTGTAGGTGTCTCAAACCATATGTCCAAAAGAGAACTCACTATCTTCTTCACTAAACTTTTCCAGCCTCTAATCTTCCTTACCTCCACTGAGGACACCATCATCCTTCTGGTCACCCAGAAGTGCAGCCTCATAGTAATACTCTTTTTTCTCTGACTCTTATAAATCAAAACCATAATTAGGTCAGGGTATGAAATTAGAGAGTATTGGCAGCAATTGTAGTTCTTCAGCATCATTAAAATGACCGAAATTAGCACCTCATTAGCAAGAACAGTTAGTTAAAATGGGAAGTTACCAACTGATATGTTGGGGCAAATTTCTCTTTCCCATAACCTGCTCCTCCCCCTTCTCTCAGCTAAGAGTACATTTCATGCCACTTTTCCTAAGCAGTTTAATTCTACTTACCTTGGATACAATAACTCCTAGCTATGGCTATGTCTGTATCCAATCTATTGACAAATCTTGTAAATTCTTTCTCCATATCCTTTGAATCCATCTCCTTTTCTCCATTCATATGGTTATCACTTCTCACTTGAACTGTGACAATAACCTCTTTTTCAAATTAAAATTTTATTTATGCCTTTTGTTTTTATATCACCTTCATTTTCCATTGTACTCCTCTCCCTACCTGCTCCCAGACAGCCATCCTTTACATTAAAACATTTTTTTAAAAGAGGAAGCAAAAACAACAAAAAACAAAAAGAAAAAAAACCCCTAACACTATATCAAACAAGTTTTATGTTAAATGAAGGGTTCCTGCCCCTTCTCTCCTCACACTTTTGTAAAGAATTGATAGGAGCTATTTTCTCATATCTCTTCTTTGTACACGTTTGGTTATTTTAATATCTCAGCATCTAGTTGCAATTATTTTGTCGTTGTTCTTTCCATTTACATTATTGTAGCCATTGTATATATTGTGGATCAGTTCATATAAGCCTTTTCATGCTTCTCTATTCATCCTACTTATCATTTCTTACCACACAGTAATATTCCATTAGATTCATGTACTGTAATTTATTTAGCCATTCCTTAATTGATGAGGACCTTCTTTCTTTCCATTACTTTGTTAGAAAAATAACTCTTACAAATATTTTGGTTGCATAGGACCTCTCTATTTATTGCTGACCTCAAAAAGAGTACTTTGTAAACTATAGTAATCACATGAGACAGGTCAAGGAAGGAATAGGACTGTGTTGCCCAGGATGGGTGGGACAATGATAATGGATGAGAGAAAGAAGCCAGTTCCTCCCAAGGTCTCTTATTTTTATTCTGTTTTTCTCTGCCAAAGAGAATAATCTTTGCACTGGAAGAAGCTGGACAAATATGGCTTAATAAGTAGTTTGAAACCCAAGATAAATAAGGAAATAATAAGAGAACATCTAACTGCCTATTTTAAACTCATAGATCAGCCATTTACTGTTCAGGTTCAGATTACAAAATACTGGAATTGACTCATTTGAGAGACTAGAAATGTTTATTGGAACCATACAGGATAAGGTGGAAATTAGCAGCTTCAAAGTCCATTCCTTCTGTGCCTGAAGTAGCAGCCCCTATTCTGTACAGAAGGCCCCATGCCCCAGTTTCATAGGACCATAGATTTAGAGTTGGAAGGGAATGGATTGTGGAGGTCATCGATTACAACCCTTCCATTTGACAGTTTTTAGGGCAGTGGATAGAGTGCTGGGTCATCTTCCTGAGTTCAGATTTGGTCTCAGACACTTACTGGCTGTGTGGTCCTGGGCAAATAACTTAACCCTGTTTGCCTCAGTTTTCTCAGGTGTAAAATGAGCTGAAGAAAGAGATGTCAAACCACTCCAGTATCTTTGCCAAGAAAACCCCAAATGGGGTCACAAAGTGTCAGACACAACTGAAAATGACTTAACAATGACAACAATAACATTTTGCAATTGAAGAAACCTAGGCAAGAGAACTAAAATGACTTGCCTATGGTCAGATAGCTAATAAGTATTTGAGACAGGAATGGAACCCAAGTCTTCCTGACTCAGAGTCCAGTGACCTATCCACTATACCACACTGCCTCTCAAACAGTGCTTCCTTTACTCTGTAGTATGTCATATGTAAAAATACAAGGTAACAAATAAACATTTGCCCCAATATTGAGCTGATCAAAAGCCTCTTTCTGGAAAGAAGGCAACTAGATGGCTCAGTGGATAGAGTGCTGGGCCTGGAGTCAGGAAGACCTGAGTTCAAATGTGACCTAAGACACTCACTGGCTGTGTGACCCTGGGCAAGTCACTTAACATCTGTTTACCTTAATCCATTGCAAAAGAAATGGCAAACCACTCCAGCATCTTTGCCAAGAAAATCCCATGGATAGTGTTGGTGTGCTATAGTTCATGGGGTCACGAAGAGTCAGATATGATTGAACAACAACAATTCCTTCTGGAATGGGGGGAAGTTTTTATGCCCCAAAGGAGGGCTAGATATAAGAATATTGACAATGTCTTTACAACTATCTTCCCTCACTGCAGTGGAAGCCAGGTAGATAAGAGAAATGTCATCTGAAGTCCATGACTTCTCTCTCTGAGTGGTTTCTACAGATCCCACAGGAACTGAGGGGAAATACACTAAGGATTATGTACTCAAATCTGAAGAGCTAGCCAGTAGGCTACTAAGCTTCTATAGTTTTCTAGACTGTCCTAAATAAATTCAAATTATTAGGCACACATGACCTACATCTCAGACTGGAAGATGTGATTACTGAGCCACTGTTCATCATTTCTGAAAGATCTTGGAGAAAGATAGAAGTGCCAAAGAAGTAGAGATTATTACCCCAGTTTTCAAAAGAAAGAAGAAAGTAAACTTTGTAAGCAATAGGCCTGTAAACTTGATTTTGATACTTGGTAAATCTAGAATATATTATTAAAGGGATGGTTAGTCAACACCTGTAAAAGGAAGTGACGAATATAAAAAGCTGGCATGGGTTTATCAAGAATAAATATCAGACTTTCCTTCCTTTCTCCTTCCCTTTCTTCCTCCTTCTCACTTTCCTCCTTCTCTTTCTTTTCTTCTCTCCTTCCTTCCCTTCTTTTTTCTCTCCTTTCTTCTTTCCTTCCTTCTCTATTTCCTTTATTCTCTCCTTCCTTCTTTTCTTTTTTCTTTCTTCCTTCTCTTCTTTCTTCCTTCCTTCTTCCCCTCCCTCTCTCCCTTCCTTCCTTTCCTCCTTTCCTCCTTTCCTCCCTCATTTCCTTCCTTCCAAGTTATTACACAGGTAGTCTAGGGCAGTAGTGTGAAACTCAGATAGTAATGGGGACCCACTAAAGACACATAAGGATCTCTGCAGGCCACATACTGACTTAGAAAATCACAAATGCTTATGTAAATTTTTTTTATTAATACATCAACACATTAAAATCAGATAAGAACTATATTTTAATTTGGTTCAGGTCATACTCTGGAGAATTGTGGGCTGTATGTGACATGTGATCTGCATATTTGACCCCTCTGGGCTAGGAGAATGTTTTAGATACAGTATATTAAAATTTTTTAAAAAACATTTAATAAAATCTCTCAAGGACATGATCTTTATATTTTTGCTCATGATAGAAAAGATGTATACTAAATGATAGTTTAGTTAGGTGGATTTAGAATCGAATGAGTAGTCATTAATTGGTTAATATCAATGTGAAGAGAGGTATCCAATAATACTTTTTGAACCTATACTGGTCATGTAATATTTAATATTTTTGACAGTGATTTTAATGAAGACAAAGATGACACATTTATCAAATGTTCATAGTCACACAGAGTTGGGCAGGATAGTTAATTTATCCAATGACTAAGTCAGGATTGAGAAAAATATCAACCAGCTAGAATATTGACTCAATCTATTAGTATAATATTTAATACAGATAAATGTTCAAATGTTCAAAAAATCACTTTCACAAATGCAAGATGGGGAAGGTATGGCTAGATGACTGACAATTCATCTGAAAAACATACAGGAATTTTAGTTGACTGACACCTCAAAATGAATGGCACCCCCAAAATCTACTATTATCTTAGGATAAATTAAAAGAGGTATAAAATCCAGTACCAGGAAGAAGATAATTCCATAATACTCTGCCTTAGTTAGACCAAATCTGAAGTAGTGTGTTCATTTCTAGGTGCCACCTCTTAAGAACTTTGGTAAATTGGGTAGAGTCCAAAGAATAGTGAGTAGGATTCTGAAGGGCCTTGAATCCCTCGGTAGCATACGAACACTGAGCTCAGTTCCTAGTTAGCAAGGATAATTAGTTAAAATAGGAAGCATAAAGCTAGAAGTTAAAATCAATTCATTGTTGGTAGATTGGATAATATTAGCCTGAATAAGAGAAGGTTTGGGGAAGATATTTTAGCAGTCTTCATATATTTGAAAGTCTACAGATGGAAGGGGGGATTATTTTCATTCTCATTCTCATTCTGCTTGGGCCCAGAAGACAGAATGAGGAACAATGGGTGAAAGTTATATAAAGTTATATGGAAAGTTATATAAAGGCAGATTTAAGCTTAAAACTCATATATACATATATATATATTTATGCATAATCATATGTAACTGTATATCTAATAGAGATAATTATCATCTCAGCTTATAGATGGGGAAAGTGAAGCCTAGAGAGGTCAAATGATTTGCCTAGGTTCACAGAGCTCTTAAGTGTATTAGGTGGGATCTGAACCCAAGCCTTCCTTACTTCAGGTCCCACGCTCTGCCCACTATACAATGTAGATATTCCCTGGCAGTGAGGAATGATACATTAAGATCTGTGGCTTAAATTACTATCAAGAAATTTGAAAAATGAACATCTGAAGCCCATTCACATTTCTATGAAGATCCTAAAACTGGCAGATTGGTTGTTTTTGTTCAGCGTCAGCGTTATGCGACACGTTCTTATACAAAGAGATATCACTGAACAAATGATCTGGGAAACATCTTCCTCATCTCAACGATGCCTACTTGCATTTGGAGTTAGAAGGGGCCGTAAAAATCATTGAGTTCAATCCCTTTCCTTTATGGATAAGGAAATAGAGCTCCAGAGATGAGAAGTGACATCAAAGGTCACACAGGCAGTAATACTTAGAGAACATTCTGACCCCAAATCCAGTACTCTTTCTATCATTTCACATTCTCTTTCCATCAACTCCAATCCTGTGTTTTATGTAGTCATTGAATAAATATGCCAAAGTGAATGTAATTTTAGACTCAGGGAAGCCAAAGGTGGGATGTCTCAGTCCTCAGTTTCAATATGATACATTTCCAATGATAAGGTGACATAGACGCTGTTTGGTTGTGAATGGTTATTATTACTCCTTTTGCGTTACAAAATATGCAGAATTACCCTCTATGTCTCTATTTTCAACAGCAATATTTTTGTAACTTCATTACGTAATCGTCTTTTTGAAAAAGACAGAAAAATAAAATAAAATAGCTTAGAAGAGGGTATGAAAGTTGACATGACAACCAATGATGCTAGTATATTGTGGGCTCAGAAATTCAATAAATGCAAATGTGTGTGCTTAGGCAAATTTTCAAAAGTGTATTATTTATCTTCCACTTTATATATAATAGCAAGCTATTTGGAATTTTTACAGTCTTTTGTGATAGATTATATTTAGGCCGTTTTTGAAGAAATGGATTTTTATTCTTTCAAACTGCACAGCTTCTTCAGACTCACATCCTTTCATTTTAACATGCTGCTGCTCTTAGTAGATGTTCCATGTCCTGACCTCATTCCTTTTCAATCTCCGCTTTCTAAGCCTTATGCTCCACTGGCCTACCCTTCGACCTTATTTTGTAGTAAGTAGTGCTCTGTGTGTATATGTTTAGAAAAAGGTGTAGAATGATGATCATAGGTATACTGAATAGTTATGATACAGATCTAGAATATGGCTAGTTTGCCAAGAGCAGAGCTGTAAGCAGAACAGTTACTAGGTTTTTCCCTGAGTACCAAATTCAGAAGGTGCTGAATTTATTTTGTTTTTAAAAATGTTTTATTAAAATCTTTTTTTTCTTTTCCATCATAATAATTTCACAAATACCTACACAGACTCTGAATGAATTTTCACTTACGATAAAGAAAAATGTTTAAGCAAAAATATCCAATACAGTGATTACATCTAAAAATGTATACACTGTTCTCTCCTACTAGGTCCCCTACCTTTCTGACTGAAGGATGGAGGGAGGGAAGAGTGTGATGTATGTTTCATTATCTGTTCTCTATAACCTTCATTGGTTTTTTTCAGTAACTCAAATTATTTCTTTTAGTGATTCTTTCATTTACTGTTTTTTAAAAAAATTGTGTGTTGTGTCCTTCTGCTTCTGCATATTATACTTTGTATCAGTTCATACAAATCTTTCCAAAGTTCTTCAAATATTTATATTAATCATCTCTTATTGTAAAATAATATTCCATTATATTTATATAGTTTTTTGTTTTTTTCCTCCTGCATTTTCTAGTCAGGCATTTATTTTGTTCCAATTCTTTGCACACAAAGGGTTGTTATGAATATCTTGGTGTGTGTTCAATCATTTTTTTTCTTTCTGTCTTTGATTTCCTTGGTATGATAGAAGCCACGTTTGTCTTATTTAAACTGAACTGACTTCTCTTTATGGGGACAAGGTGGCCTGGATACCTGAGGCATCAAAAACCCAAACTAGAGGAAGATGGTGCTGCTTAGGTTTGGCAGATTCTCCCACTGCCAAATAAATTGATACATTTTTCTGATTGGTTGTTGTTGCCATGGCAAATGCAGAGGGAAAGAAGTTGTATTTCTCTGAATCAGTGATCATATCCTTTTAAAGTCTTTTTATTGTTCAGTAAATTCTTTTTAATTGAATTGTATTTGGTCTGCAAAAAATTTGTTAGAATTAGGCCCAAGCCCAAATAATTTAATCCCAGTAGTGGGATTAAAGTGTCAAAAGCTATGGATAACTTATTTATATTTCTAGCACAATTCCAAATTAAAAACCTGAATGGTTGCATCACTGCACAACCCCTACCAATAGTCCCTCAATGTGTCTATTTTTCCAATGCCCCTCCAACACTGATTCTTTCCATTTTTTGGTCGTCTTTACCAATTTTCGAAGTGTGAAATAAAACCTCAGAGTTGTTTTAGTTTGCCTTTCTCTTACTATTTAATGATTGATCTAATGAAGAATGATATTTGGTGTTATATGTTTGTGCCAATTCCCTGCATATTTTGCAGATTAGTAATATTTGATAAAAATATTTTCCCGTATGTTACCATTTTTTAAAGAGGGTATTAAATTTAGAGGGTGCTGACACAACTCAGAGTCCTTCAGTAGCATAGAAACAACAGAGTTTAGAGCCTAATTAGCAGGCATAATTAGTTGTAATAGGAAGATACCTGGGGCCTGGGATAAACTATCCACCTAGAATGACAGCCTACGTAACAGTGGCCTTAAGCCAGTATCTCTTAACTTCTGTCCCCTTAATGGAATGAATGGTTTCCGACCATTTCCCATCAAATAAGGGTGCTTTTTGTTCAAGTTACTCAAGAATGACAATGATACTTGCCCTAGGAACAAAAATTCCCACCTGCGTCTGACCAGGGGTAATCCAGTTTTGAGAACATCCTATCATACTCTGCCCTATGGCCGGAATGCTCTCCCTGCTCACTCATTTCTGCATGTGACTTCATTTAAGACTCAGTTCAAATCCTACTTTCTGCAAAAGGCCATTCCCTATAATAGGACTGCTACCTGCTAGCCCCTGCAAAACATGAGTTAGGCGAGTTTTTCTCTTAAAAGTGACAAAGTTGTCCTGGTGCCTTGATTGACCCAGGTATGAAGGCTGAAGCTTTATCTCCCTTGATAAAACATCCTGGTAGTTTCTGGCTATATTGATGAGGCTTCCTGATTATCTAAGGGCATAAAAAGGCCCACCCACCTGGGGTCAGGGCCATTCATACTTGGTAGATATCCCAAGACCTTGGAAACCACTACACACTACTCTACTGGCCAGATGCATTTCTATATGAAGGGTGACCACGTCTACCCAGGTAAATACTAGAGTATCTTTACTGAATGTAATTTCTATTCTATGACCAAGCAAACATTCTTTTGTTAATTGTTGAATGTCCTACAAGATCCTCATTACTAGCCTGAGTCATGCCCACCCCTAACATTTGGTGTAGTCAGTTCCATGACACCCTGCAGAAAGGGCCCTTCTGGTAGTGTATGAACCCTTCAAAATGGAACAGAAGGCAGTTCCCCACTCAAGAAGAGCAACTAGGTATTGGAGGAGGATTCCAGGAAGGGTAAAGAAAGCACCACATCCAGTATTCCCTGATTGCTATTGACCAACTTGCAAAAGTTGGATTGCCAACAAAATAAGACTGAAAGTAAATTGAATAGAGTGTATTCAATAACCTGATACAATACTCTTGGTTTTTAAGCAATATTCAATGAAAACCAAGGGACTGGTAAAGGAATTGGTAGCCATGTTAGTGAAGACATCTCTCCACTAATTGAATGGGGGCTAACATGTCACATGGGCCTGTGGATGGAATGCATCCCACTGAGGCTGGACCATGAGACAGGAGAATGAGAGTAGAAATAAGAAAGAGAAGTTTCACCAGAGTTAAGAATGCCCTGGGCTTATTCTATTACTATTTCCTGGAGGATAGTGATGTCTTCCACTGAAGGAGCAGTGGGGTAGGCCAGTTTTTACCACCAAGAAACTAGGGAGATTACAACCTGATGGGTCATTGGAGTAATGGCTCATGAAGGCATAGTCTAATGGAGCCAATGTGGAGAGTCTCTCCACAGCAAAGTTCCATGTTGTTTGTTGTTCAGTCATTCAGTTATGTCCGTTTCTTCATGACCCTGTGGACCATAGCACAGCAGGCCCTTCTATCCTCCACTGTCTCTTGAAGTTGGTCCAAATCCAAGTTTGTGTTCATTGTTCCCATGACATTATCTAATTATTTCATCTTCTGCTATCCTTTTTTTTCCCTTTTGCCTTCAATCTTTCCCAACATCAGGGTCTTTTCCAATGAGTCCTGTCTTCTCATTATGTGACCAAAGTATTTAAGCTTCAGCGTCAGTATTCAACCTTTCAGTGAATAGCCTGAATTAATTTTTTTCAGAGTTCCAAAGGCTTGGGCAATTCTCTAAGGCTTACTTTGCTGACTCAATCAATCAATAAATATTTAGTCAGCTAAATAAATTAGAGGTTCCAGATGAGGACTGCCCTTTGTCCATTTTTAGGTTGCTGAGATGGTGAGTTTCTCATACCTGGCCCCATAAAGATGAATTTTCATCATAACCCATTCCCCGATCGGGATTTGTAAGGGAGAGGATGAAGTTCTGGAAGGAAAAGGGTTTAATAGATTGAATTCTGAACCAACCCTCCTCGTCCTCCCGTGAATCTTGGTAGTCAGTATCTAAGAATGCTCTTTTGTCAGTGGATAAATGGAGACCCTTGAAAAGTTACCTTAATCATCCCATGTAGTTAACAACAAACATTAGGCTCCTCCCAAGGGGAGGGGAAGGCAGTGATGGAGATGAAGGAAGCTAAAGTTCTATCAGCTCCCTTTTCGAACTCCGTATGATCTATAAGGAAGGCAAACGGGACATGGAAGTTTTTGGTGGACTAGAAGTAGCTGAACCAAGACACTATGCTCACCATAACAGCTATTCTGAACCAATGTCATGGCCCAGGTAGTAAAGGCAGAGAGTGAGTGGTATAGGCAAATGACCACTCTAATGTTTTGTTGGGTTTTTTCCCCTCTGTTTCTGGATGAGATTAGTCAGGAAAGTTTGCTTTCATTTGACAAGGAACCCAACATATGTTTATTATCCTTCCTGAGGGTTACCTGAACTCTCTTCCATATTATCACATTTTGATAGGCAGATAACTAAAAGAGGCTTTCTTTACAGATGGTATTGTTATATACAATTGAGGATATATTATCTGAGTTAGATGAACTCATGATAGCTGATGCCTTATATTGAATGGTAGACCAAATAAGAGACACCGGGTGGGAAATCAACCCTGAGAAAATCTAGGACCCAGCCCGATTATTCAATTTTGGAGGAAAGCTGTGGGTGGAGAAAACCCAGAGCATATTCTAGGAATAGTCCAGAATAAGCTACTGACACTTACTTCCCCATCATCTAAGAAGGAAGTCCAGAGATATATTGGACTCTTGGGGTTTTGAAGAACACATATTCCTCTCTTTGTTATCTTGTTGGCCCTCATTTACCAAGTCACCCCCAGATCTACCTTTTTCAGGTGGAGCTCAGAACAGGCTACACCCTGAAGACCTAAAGCAGGCTATCTACCAGTATGTCTCCTTGGGCCCTTATGATTCTGCAGGGCTATGTATGTTCTGTTCATAAAGACCAGACTAAGTGGAGTCTTTGGCTGGCATAAAGAGGTGAACAGAATAAATAATTGTTAGCCTTCTGGAGTTGCAAATTCCCCAAAGCTGCTGTTCATTATACTTCTTTTAAAAAGCAATTGATTAATTTCTACTGGGCCCTAATTATTACTGAAAAGAGGAAGAAGGGTCACAAAATCACTCTTTTTCCAGAGTTTCTGATTACAAGTTGTTTGAGGCAAGGATTTCTCTAACAAGTGGAATAAGCCATAAGAGGCTTTTGTATTAAATGAAAATGGCATATTCACTTCAAGTAACTTTCCTGGTTCTCTTTCATATTAGTGCCCTTCACAAATATGTTACAATATGCCAGAGATTGATGTCTTCAGTCTAGGTACTAGAACCCTGCCTCTTCTCTTAGCCCAATGAGTCCTTACATATAAGGCCCTGGCTCCTGAGAAACATAATTTTGTCTGGTTTACTGATGGCTCCATCCTCTATGATAGAGGCATAAACAAATGGACTTCAGGAGCCACTAATATAGTGACATGGAGAATGGTGGTCCTGGTAAGTCCTATTCTTTTAAGGATCTCTTATAGGCCAACCAGGTAGTGGGATGAGCATCAGGATACATGGCAGACATGTTGTTGTTGTTGTTTGTCCTTCGTTCTTGAAGAGGACCAATAACATCAGGAAGGGGATATTTTGACTTGCAAGTGAATTGGATTTAAGTAAAGGAGGGTTGTGCAAAGTAACCAACCTCACTGTCTCCTCTGGAACCATCTGGATTCAGTGCCAAGATATAGATCAGGACAACTGGAGATGGGCCCTGGATGCAGTGAAAGGCCATGGCCTTTTTGAAAACTAAGGTCTTTCTTAGGTCTCAGTTTGTCTGAGGCAATGCCTATTCATTGATTAAGGTTAGGTAAGAAATGAAGTAAAAAAAAAAAAATGGCCTCTTTTACCTAGTCAAAAAAACCAATCTGGGAGGGGAAGACCTTCAGGGGTGCTGGCCAACAAAGAAATAATTGCTATTTACACCAGCTGGCACATAAGAACAGGGCAGAGAAGATCGTTTATCTATATTGATTCCTGGATAGTAGCCATCAGGCTGACCAAATGAACTGGATCCTGGAAAGAACGAGACTGGAAAATCAAAGGATCAGGACCAATGGTGGAATTTTGCTGATGCTTCTCCCTATATCAGTTGTTTGTGGGACTAATAAGAGACATCATATGCTCTTGGCTGAATTAAACAACTAGACTGGGGCCATTACTAGAACATCAGAGGTTGGAGAGAGGGTCTATTGCCAAGCTGGATATTGGGGTGATGATATCATGTTGTTCTGGACATTGGGACCATATTATTCCCCTAAGGACAAGGAATCTGCTCCTACCCAAATGGGCTCCTTATGCCAGTCAGACCATCCACCTAACACATGACAATCAATCTGTCTCCAACTGGCAAAATGTCACTCTTACCCCATCTCAGGGCAAGAGGTTTACTTACCATGATGTAACAATAGCTACATCATCATGCACCTGACTGTCCAGGTCTGGTGCCCAGCCTCCCAGTAACTATGACTGTGATGAATCAATGGCATCCCAGGAACAGGAAGGGTTCTCTGGTTTCAACCTCCAGGAAAACTTTACTATTAAGAATCAACTGCTTTGGGATGTAATTTCAGCTGACTATCTCTGGCCCTTTCTTAGTTCTTCCTTAAAACAGAATCACCTGAGGCTTGAAATCCTTGCTTCCTCCTCAGAGGGCTCCATATGCCCCAGAGAAACAGTTCTGGTCCTTTTCAATTGTCAGAATAACTTTCCTCTGGGGTGGTTCAAACAACTCCTTCCAAGAAAGGGCTTGGGGGACTAAGAGGCAGAATTGTTGGGGTGTGCTTTGCTTTCCAACAACATGGGAGAGGGGAAACTGCCACTATATCACCATGATAAATGTGAATTTACTTGCAATGAGATATTGTAGTTGACTTGGTACTAATTCTGATATCCCTGGACAAAGATGAAGAGAGATTCTTTATTAATTTCTCTAGAAGAAGGGAGTAGCTTCTCAAAATTTTTGTCATGCCCTGACATGCCTCTTAGAGAGTCAGAAGTTTTGGTCAGTGAGTCCGACTGAATGTGTAGCATTGGGAGAACCTTGGTATCAACGTATTTCCCAGAACAACTTGCATGCAAGAGGCTTGTGATCGCTTGGCCACTTTAACACAGATGATATGAATTGCATGATGGGGATTGACTGTGCTGGAGGTGTCATATTCTGTGCTCTGGCACACAATGTTACTGTGCTGCTCCTGCTGATCGTCATCACTTTGCATCAGGATGCCCACTGTGAACCTACTACATGGACCAGATTATTGAGATCCAAGATTTGGTCCTTCCAAAGAGGGGGAAAAAAACTAAAGACTTCTGGTCTTTGTTTTCTTTCATATATTTTTCTAATCCTTGTTTTTAAAATAGTAACTAAATTTAAATTTTAATAGTAATTTATTTGGGGCTGACAGCAGGGCTGTTTTTTTTTTTTGATTAATCTTCTCTGTCTATTTTTGTGGATTTTTTTTTGTTCCCCACCCCCCTTAGTATGTAGCCTATGCCATGAGGTTTCTCCAGAAAAAGTTCTAAAAGTATTTACATGAAGGATGGTCCTCTAGAAGATTCTTAGGATTGTGCCACCACGGGATAGTACTTACCAGACTTCCCCTCTTCCTTTGCAGCATAGGTTAGGACACTTCTTTCCTGAAAAGTGGTAGAGATGTTCCTGTGACTTGATTGACTCTGTATTCATGTCTCAAGCTGTACCTCTCTTGATGTAGCTTTCAGATAGTTTCTGGCCCTATTGACTTTGCTTCTTAATCCCCTAATCCCCTAAGGCGTAAAAGGTATAAAAGGAATAAAAGGCATAATAGCTCCCATTCCCCCCAATGAGGTCGAGGCTCATGAAACCTTGGCAGATGTCCCAAGACCTCAAGTGTCATCACACCCTTCTCTGCTGACTAGTTACCCAAGCTAAGTGCTGGAATTTCCTTGTTGAGTCTCCTTCCTATTCTGTGGATATTCTATTCCTTCTTCTGTTACCTACTGAATGACCTATGAGTATTTCATTTTATTTCAACATCAAATCTAAACTAAAAGGCCTCAGGTCAGACTTGTTGCTAATATACCACTGTGTCTGTGCATATATACATGCACATATACACACACACACACATATATACATATATGTGTGTACACATATATGTATATATGCACTATGTATATGTGTATATGTGTGTATATAATATACATATATACATACATACATCCTGTGTGTATATTGTTATTTGCATGTTGTTTCCCCCACAGAATGTGATTTCCTTGAAGTCAGGGACTTTTTGGGTGTTCTTTCGTATCTCCAGTGCTTAGCACAACACATGGCACATAGGAAGTACTGGCCAACTTCAACAGACCTCATTCACCCAAGGTAAATAGAATTGATTCTAGGTAAGGGGAAAAGATTCTTGGTTTGCTTCATTTTACTACCAATGATGCCTTCAAGGAGGAAGGCAAGTGGGCAAAGCATTTATGAGGGATGGTAACTTCATTTGGCTTATTTCTGTATTTACAAGTTCAGTCTGTTGTGTTTTAAAACCTAGTTCCACAGTGGCCAGTTTAGAGATCTGATTTTTAAAATACTGAACTGCTAAAGTATGGGTCATACCCATCTGAAAATAAAATGGCTTGTTGAATGTAATTGAAAACAGGAAGGGCTGTAATTAATGTTGTCTCTTTATGTGCACACGAGCAATCTCTTTCGTAAGTCTGCAGCTCTGCCTGAGAAATCAGGCAGGGGGCTTTTCTGCAGCAGCTGTGGAAAGCCAGTTAAGAAATGAAAAAAATCAGTCAAATAATCTTTTTTAAAAATTTAAAATTTGATCATTTAATTCCCTGAATAATTTTTATAAACATTTGACTCCAATTCTCCATCAATGTTTCTTTGATTATTTTGATTGTTTCTACCACTAAAAAAGTATCTTAGTTGCCTGAGGGGATCTTACTTTGGGTTCTGTTGTATGTCTAAAGCATCTTAAGATCCTATAGTTTATTTCTCTGTATATTACCTCTGTTTTAAAGTTTTAAAGTAGAGGATCTTAAATTTTTTTGTGCCTTGAACCCAGTGGCATGTTGGTAAATGTTTAACAACCAGCTCTATGGGGGGGAAAAGTATACCCACAACACACTTAAGTTTAATCTGCATTATTAACATTTTCTCCATTAATTTTGTAAGTCTAGACAATCAACAAGACAGCAAATAAAGCCCTAATTTGTAGTGTTTGCAAATTTTGAGGTGTAAATGCTCACAGTGAAAATTACACAATTGTCTCTTTTGAGCCAGTATGAATGGGCTTCTGTATACTCTTGCATGGACCCCTCTGGCAGTCTGGAGAAGCTTATGGACCCCTTCTCAGAATAATGCCTTTAAATGAATAAAGTTGAAGACAAAGGTAATCAATTATATCGAAATGCAGTTGTCAAAATACTAAAAAAAAAGTTCATGGACTCTACATTAAGAATTTCTGTAATCTAAAGAAAAAAAGGGTCAAAACTAAATTTATTTTTACAGTGAAGAAAAACATTTTGTACTATAAAATCATGTAAAAATAGGCCCAAAGTCATAATGCTAAGAAGTAAACTTCAGTAGTATTTTAGGGGTTTGGGGTAAATTTTACAACCTAAAAATTAGAATGAAAAAATAAAAACAGTAGCAGACTATGGTTTATTTATTTATTTTTTTAGAACTTCTGTTAGAAGCAAAAATGTTACTGGTCTCCGAGAAAGAATCTGACAAGTTTCTTCTCTGAGTCAATTTTTACAGACAACTTATTACCTCCTCCTCTAAATTGCGGGTTTACATGAAAAAAAAAATTAGAGGTTTTGGTATAATAAGGAAGCTGACAAATTTCTTAACCATAACAGGCCTAGTGAATGTTACCATAATTTATGCACAGATCCTGATTCTAATTAAGTAATAGCAGAGGTTGCTTTTGAATTTATAAGGCTATAATCAGCTCCCCTGTGCTCCATTAATGCCACCGCTCAGTCTGTGGTGTTAATTTCACACTATAGTGGGAGCTAGTGGTTGTTGCCAAATATACTCATAAGTCACAGGCAATTTGGATTATTACTGTAGTGCTCTCTGCATGGAGAAATGAGCTAGTTCATAATCACTTCTTAAAGTCATTATTGAGTATTTGAGATTGATAGCTCTTCTGACTTTGATGAAGCAGACTGGGATTGCTTGGCTTTTGCCAACAAATCATCTCAAGATATGGTGAATATAGGTAGCTCCCCACTACAAACAGCACAGGTCAAGTTTTTCTGGTACTTTGGTCATCTCTAGGCATAGGAGAGCTTTAAAGTTCTGGATCTGTCCCAGAAATGACGCTTTGTGTGTGAATTGTCCTTGTAACTGAATGACTGGTCTGGAATCTATTCTATTTGGGACTTGGAATGGAAGTGAATGTCTTCACCAAATACAGAGAGTTTTCTGCCCAAAGTATGGATTTCCATTGTCCTAGATTGTGGTGTCAACCGGGACAGTTTCATTGTGAGACTTTTTAAAAGATATCATGGAAAAAGAAGAAATGGGCAAGTGAACTCAAATAAACATGCAGTCTACTTTGTTCCCCAACTTTAGTCCCTTTTCCTATTTCAACAACAGTAATGGAGTTCAAAAAAACTACCCAGAACCTTTGATTGATATTGGGCCTGGACTTGTGAATTCATTGGCATATGGAACATCCCAGAAGAGAAATTTGCTCTCCCAATGTGGATTGATTTCTTCTCTGCAACTTATAGATTTAGAGAATTGTATAGATCACTGAGATGTTAACTGACTTGCTCAGGGTAAGCTAGGTGGTTCAGTGGATAGAGCACTGTATATAGAGTCAGGAAGACCTGAATTCTAATGTGACTTCAGACATTTACTAACTATGTGACCTGGGCAAGCCTTCAACTATAAAATATGGATGATAGCACTAACCTCATAGGGTCACTGTGAGGACTGAATGAGATAATATTTGAAAAGTGTTTAACACAGTGCCTGGCATTTAGTAGCCATTTAATAAATGACCATCCCCTTCTCAGGGTCACACAACTAGTTATGTGGCTAAGGCAGGACTTTTATGCAGGTCTTCTTGTCTTTGAGGTTGCTTCCCTATCCACTTCTATTACTCAGCATGTTTTGTTTTGTTTTTTTTTAAATTCCAAACGATAAAAACTACCTTCTTCTTAGAAGAGCTGATTTATTTGGTTACCAGTTAATTAATGAGGTAACTATTTCCAGTCAGTCATGAGATATCAGACCTTGCTCTGAGGCTCCTGGACTGCCATAATATTGATTAGTTCAGCAATAACCCCAGGTTTGTTTTGTATTTTAATGTGATTTCCTAAAAAGGCATCAACCAGGTTCAAATAATAGCAAAAAAATATAAAGGGAGAATTATTTAGCGCTTGCAATACAAATGAAAGAGGTTGCATGCTGCCCACTGACCTCTTATAGCTCCTCCTTCCCCTATCTTAAGTCCATCACATCTTCCCTAGAAAGGAATGAATGTGCACCTACCTAGCTTAATTTTATGTTGTTAATTCTTTTTCTTTCCTTATCCACGATCCCAGCTCTTTTCCTCTTTTCTTCTCTAAGAAGTTCAATGGCTGCATCCTCTATTTGCCCATTCATTTTGCTATCCAAAATGATATAAAAAGAATATGATAAACTCATTTGCACTACCGTATAAATGACTGATAAGGTTATTTCCTCTCCTAATCATATTTTAATATGGAATAAAGTTGAAAGTCAACTACTTCCTATGGGGCAGTGAGAGTATTCCTGGTACCTATTGCCTCTTTATGCTTTGTTAAGGTTACATTTATACCCACAGAGTTACCCAGGCTGAAATAGATTTTTAGAGTGCCAAGACAGCAGAAAAATAAATTTCTGAATTTCTATTTGAGCAACAGACCCTGGCAGAGTCTGAGGTAGAGAGTGGATCCTGGAATTTACTTATCTGTGTATGAATGCATTTGTATACACACACACATACACATATTTTTGTTTACTCTGATAACAAAATTGCAACTCCTACTTTTTTGGATTCATCTGGTATGTAGTACATTTTATTCTAGTTTCTCATTTTTATTCTGTGTATATCTTTTTTTTTACATTTTTTTAAAATCATGAGTTGAGTTTGTATTTTCATCCATTTGTGTCTCTTGCAGTTTTTTTTTTGAATCAGGATTTCCCCCCTCCCCTTCTTTAAAGTCAGAAATATTTGACTTGAAATATTTATTTAGGGATATTTGCAATCTTTTAGAAGTCATTTTTATTCACTTTCCTTTCTGTTCTTCCTTATTAATTTACATATTCATGCTCTAAGTTTTTAACTGAATTTTTTTCCCCTCCAGATATCTTTTGTGATTTCTTTGTTGGATTTCTGACTCCTTTCCCTTTGATGGTAGTTTTAAACCCAGGGCTGGACCTCAAGTTTCAACCTTCTACCACTTAGAAGAATTGACTTTTTTTTTAAACCAGCCTTAGTTCTAACCTCAAGTTCCTTCTAGGATTATACGACTGGCTTCAGCTGGATTCCAATCTTCTCTTCTTCAGGTACAGTGCAGCCCTCCCAGGCTAAACACTTGACCCAGTTCCCTATGTTCTTTGGTTCTCTGTCTAGACTGAGTCAATGTCTGCCACATTTTGAAGACTTGGGGCAGGGGGAGGAGTAGAGTAGTTGTTCTGTGTGGAGTTTCTGTCACCTTGGGTTTCTCTAACCTAGAGACAAGTCCCACTCTCTTCTCCATCCCCCTCTTCTCCGTGTGAGTTGGCAGAACTGAGGTCCACCACTTGTTACAATAGAAGGTAGAGGTAAAGGCAAGGGCTGCATGTGCCAGCAGAGATTATAGCATCAAGAAAATTCCTTAGTGGGTCCAATAATAGAAGACTATGGATCTAGTTGTGTACCTTGCTGGATTATGGTGGCTGGCAGGGGATTGGTGCTGAGTGAGCACATTACGGAATATTGTCCAATGTTAATTTATAATGCTATTACCTTATTTAGCTTCTTGGTTTCTTCTTCTGTAGAAACAGCTATAATTCTTCTACCTCCATTGTATAATTCCTCCATTAAGGGTTTCTTGACACTTACTGAGAACTGGAGAAAAATGTCTAGTCCTTCAACTTGTTGGTCACATGACCTAGAACTCTGATTCAGACTTCTTAGGCCAGCCCAAGAACTAGTCAGCATGTTTTCTAATATTTAAATATCTACTTAATGTATTCTTCATTTTTCATTTTTGTACTTCCTTCCTTCCTTTCTTCCTTGCTTCTTTCCCTCCTTTCTTCTTCTTTCTATTAACTTTTTTAAACTTTTGATTTTTAAATTCTCTCCTTCCCCCAATCATTGAGAAGTTAAGTAATATAATATCAATTATATATGTGAAGTCATGAAATACATATTTCTCTTATTTATTTGCTTGTTTATTTATTTATTTATTTATTCTTAGTTTTCAACATTTACTTCGGCAAGATTTTGAGTTCCAAATTTTCACCCCATCTCACCCCTCCCCCCACTCCAAGTTGGCATGCATTCTGAATACCCCTTCCTCTAGTCTGCTTTCCCTGCTATCTCTCCCCCACTTCCCCTTCTATTTTCCTGTAGGGCAGAATAGATTTCTGTACCCCATTTCCTATATTTCTTATTTCCCAGTTGCATGTGAAAACATTTTTTTAAACATGTGTTTTTTTAAACTTTGGGTTCCAAATTTTCTCCCTTCCTCCCTCCCCACCCACCCTCATTGAAAAGGCAAGCAACTCAATATAGACTATACTCGTGCAGTTATGCAAAACACTTCCATAATAGACATGCTGTGAAAAACTAACTCTATTTCCCTTATTCCTATCCTGCCCCCCCATTTGTTCTATTCTTTCTTTTGACCCTGTCCCTCCTCAGAAGTATTTGCTTCTGATTACCCCCTTTCCCAATCTGCCCTCCTTTCTATCATCCCCCTACTCTCTTGTCCCCTCCCCCCCCCCATTTTCCTGTAGGGTAAGATGGATTTCCATACCCAATTGAGTGTGTATATTATTCCCTCCTTAAGTCAAATCCTATGAGAATAAGAGTCACTCATTCCCTCTCACCTTCCCCCGTTTCCCCTCCACTGTAAGAGCCTTTTCTTTTCTGTTTTTTTTTGTGAGATAATTTACCCCGTTCTACCTCTCCTTTTCTGCTTCTCCTAGTTTAATCCTTTCTCACCCCTTAATTTTATTCTCCAGATATGACCCCTTCAGCTTCAACTCACCCTGTGCCCTCTATCTATCTATCTCTATATATATACATACATATAATTTTTTTCCTCCAACTACCCTAATACTGACAAAGGTCTCATGAGTTACAAATATCATCTTTCCATGCAGGAATGTAAACAGTTCAACCTTAATAAGTCTCTTATGATTTCTCTTTCCTGTTTACCTCTTCATTTTCCACTTGAGTCTTATATTGGAAAGTCAAATTTTCTATTCAGCTCTGGTCTTTTCATCAAGAATGCTTGAAAGTCTTCTATTTCACTGAATGACCATTTTTTCCCCTGCAGGATTATACTCAGTTTTGTTGGGTAGGTGATTCTTGATTGTAATCCTATCTCCTTTGCCCTCTGGAATGCTATATTCCATGCCCCGCAGTCCCTTAATGTAGAAGCAGCTAAATCTTGTGTTATCCTAATTGTGTTTCCACAATACTTGAATTGTTTCTTTCTGGCTGCTTGTAATATTTTCTCCTTGACCTGGGAACTCTGGAATTTGGCTACAATATTCCTAGGAGTTTTCCTTTGGGGATCTCTTTCAGGAGGAGATTGGTGGATTCTTTCAATTTCTATTTTGCCCTCTGGTTCTAAAATATCAGGGCAGTTTTCCTTGATAATTTCTTGAAAGATGATGTCTAGGCTCTTTTTTTTGATCATGGCTTTCAGATAGTCCAATAATTTTTAAATTCTCTCTCCTGGATCTATTTTCCAGGTCAGTTGTTTTTCCAATGAGATATTTCACATTGTTTTCTAATCTTTCATTCTTTTGGATTTGTTTTACAGTGTCTTGATTTCTCATGAAGTCACTAGCTTCCAATTGCTCTATTCTAATTTTTAAGGAAGTATTTTCTTCAGTAATCTTTTGGACTTCCTTTTCCATTTGTCCGATTTTGCTTTTTAGGGCATTCTTCTCCTCATTGGCTTTTTGGACCTCTTTAGCCATTTGCGTTAGGCTATTTTTGAAGGTGTTATTTTCTTCAGTATTTTTTTGGGTCTCCTTTAGCAAGCTGTTGACTTGTTTTTCATGATTTTCTTGCATCACTCTCATTTCTCTTCCCAGTTTTTCCTCTACTTCTCTTACTTGCTTCTCAAAATCCCTTTTGAGCTCTTCCAAGGCCTGGGACCGATTCATATTTTTCTTAGAAGTTTTGGATCTAGGAGCTTTGACTTTGTTTTCTTCTTCTGGTTGTATGTTTTGATCTTCTTTGTCACCAAAGTAAGATAATATAGTCTGACTCTTTTTGCGCTACTTGCATGATCCCAACCAACTACCTGAGTTTTAAACTCTTTGTTAAGGTAAGAGTCTGCTTCCAGTGTGGAGAATGTACTGCCCCAAGCTTCAGGGGTTTGTACAGCTGTTTTCAGAGCAACTTCTAGGGACCTGAAAAGTGTCAGTTCTTCCAAGGTGCTATGATAAGGGGCGAGGTGTTTCCTTTCCACTGCCACAAACTCCTCTACACCAGCGCTCCTCCTCACCCCAGGACCACCCCTCAGAACTGTGACCCAGATCCAAGCACTGGTAAAGCAAGAGATTCCTGCCTCAGCCCTGGCAAAGAGATCCTTGCAATCCCCCTCTGATCAGCCACTCGATTTCCCCTCAGTCTGTGGGCTGGAAGCTCAGGAGCCAGCCGCTACCCTTGGGGTAGCTGAGATCTAGCTTCTTCTCTCACCGTAGTAACAGAATTTTCCCACTGACCTTCTAAGTTGTCTTTGGCATTCATGGGTTGAGAAGTCTGAAAACCGCCACAGCTGCCTGCAATTCAGTCCTCTGGGGCCTGCTCCTGGCTTGCTGCGGCCTGCACTGAACTGTGCTCTTCTCCCCACCCAGTGCGATATACCTTTCCAATCAGCCATCCAGGTTGTCTTGGGCTGGAAATTTGTTTTATTCTGTTTTTTTGTGGGTTCTGCCGCTTTAGAATTTGTTTAGACCCATTTTTGTAGGTATTTGGAAGGGTTTGGGGGAGAGCTCTAGCAAGTCACTGTTTTCCCTCCGTTGTCTTGGCTCCACCCCGTTTGTTTGCAATACATATTTCTGTATCAGTTATGTTGCAAAAAAACAAGAAGCATAAAAAAAGCTAAAAAAAAGTAAGCTTAAGTCTGTACTCAGAGTTCATTAGATCTCTCTCTGAAGAGGTACAGCATTTTTCATCCTTTGGAATTGTCTTGGATTTTTGTATTGATCATTAAATATTCCTGTTACTGTGTACAATGTGCCCCTGATTCTGCTCACATTGCATCAGTTCATACAAGTTTTCTCAGGTTTTTCTGAAACCTTCCTGCTTGTCATTTCTTATAGAACAATAGTATGCCATCACAATTGTATACTGCAACTTGTTCATCCATTCCCCAATTGATATTCTTGTTCAGTTGTTTTCCAGTTGTGTCTGCCTCTTGTGGCCCCATTTGGGTTTTTCTTTCACTGGAGTGCTTTGCTACTTCCTTCTCTAGTATATTTTACAGATGAGAAAACTGAGGCAAACAAGGTGTGCTCAGGGTCACACAGCTAGTAAGTGTCTGATACCAGATGTGAACTTAGGAAGATGTCTTCCTGTCTCTAGACTTAGCACTCTATCCACTGTACCACCTATCTGCCCCAATTAATGGGCATTCTCTTAATTTCCAATTCTTTGATACCAATAAAAGCTATAAATATTTTTTTCTACAAATAGCTTCCTTTTTTCCTTTTCTTTGATCTTTTTGGGATACAGACCAAGTAGTGGCATTGCTGGGTCAAAGGTATGAACAGTTTTATTGCCCTTTGGGCATAGTTCCAAATTGTTCTCCAGAATGGTGGGATCAGTTTACAACTCCACTAACAGTGCATTAGTATCTCTATTTTCCCACATATCCTCCAACATTTGTCATTTACCTTATCTGTCATGTTAACCAATCTGATAGATGTAAGGTGTTATCTCAGAGTTGTTTTAATTTGCATTTCTCTAATCACTAGCTATTTAGATCATTTTTTTCATGTAACTATTGATACTTTGATTTTTTTTTCTTCTGAAAACTGCCTGTTCATATGTTTTGACCATTTATCAATTGGGTAATGGCTCTTATTTAAAAAAAATTGACTCAGTTCTCTATGTATTGGAGAAAAGAGGCTTTAATTAGAGAAATTAGCTGTAACCCTGCCCCCACACCCGGTTTCCTGCTTTCCTTCTAATCTTGGCTACATTTGCTTTGTGTAAAAGCTTTTTAATTTTTTTGTAATCAAAATGATTAATTTTACTTCCCATCATCCTCTCTATTTCTTGTTTGGCCATAAACTTTTCCCCTATTCATAGATATGACAAGTAAAATTTTCCATGCTTTTCTAAATTTGCTTATGATATCACCCTTTATGTCTAAATCATAGATCCTTTTGAATTTATAATGGTATATGGTGTGAGATATTGGTCTATGCTTAGTTTCTTCCAAACTACTTTCTAATTTTCCCAGCAACTTTTGTCAGATGTTGAGTTCTTACCCTAAAAGCTTGTATATTTGGGTATATCACACACTAGGTTGCTATGATCATTTAATACTGTGTATTGTCTATCTAATCTGTTTCACTGATCTACCACTCTATTTCTTATCCAGCACCGGATTGTTTTCATGAGTACCACTTTGTAATACAGTTTGAAATCTGGTACTACTAGATTGCCTTTCTTCACATCTTTTTTCATAAATTCTTTGATATTCTTGACCTTTTGTTCTTCTAGTTGAATTTTATTAATTTTTTTCTAGCTCTGTAAAGTAATTATTTGGGAGTTTGATTGTTGCGGCACTGAATAAGTAAATTAACTTAGGTAGAATTGTCATTTTATTATATTAGCTCAGTCTACCCAGGAGCAATGAAGATTTCTCCAATTGTTTAGATCTATCTTTATTTTGGTGAAGAATGTTTTTTAGTTGTTTTCTTATTGTGCCTGGGTTTGTCTTGGCATCCCAAGCACTTTATAACATCTGCAGTTATTTTAAATGTAATTTCTCTTTCTATCTCTTCCTGCTGCATTTTGTTGGCAATGTATAGAAATGCTAATGATTCTGTGAGTTTATTTGATATCCTACCACTTTGCTGAAATTGTCATTTGTTTCAACTAGTTTTTTGGTTGGTTCTCTAGGGTTGTCTAAGTATACTATCATATCATCTTCAAGGAGTGATAGTTTTGTTTCCCCATTGCCTGTTTTTGTTTCTTAAATTTCTTTTTCTTGTCTTATTGCATAGCTAGCATTTCTAATACAATATTAAATGATAGTGGTGATAATGGACCTCCTTGTTTCACTCCTGATTTTATTGGGAAGGTTTCTAGCTTATCCCCATTATAGATAATGCTTGTTCTTGGTTTTAGATAGATGCTACTTATCATTTTAAGAAAGGATTCATTTATTCCTATGCTTTCTAGTGTTTTTAATAGGAATGAGCATTATATTTTGCCCAAAGCTTTTTCGGCAGCTATTAAGATAATCAGAAGATTTTTGTTGTTTTTTTTTGTTATTGATATTGTCAATTATGCTTATAATTTTCCTAATATTGAAGTAGCCTTGTATTCCTAGTATAAATACCACCTGTTCACAGATGATCTTTGTGATATATTGCTGTAATCTTCTTGCTAGTATTTTATTTAAAAATTTTGCATCAATATTCATTAGGGAAATTGGCCTATAGTTTTCTTCTTCTATTTTTGCTCTCCTTGGTTTAGATACCAAAATAATATTTGTGTTATAAAAGATATTTAGTGTGATTCTTTCTCCTGTTTTTAAAAATAGTTTGTATTGTATTGGAATTAACTGTTCTAATTCTACCAAGTAGAATTCACTTATAAGTCTATCTGGTCCTGGGGATTATTTTCTTAGGGAGTTCATTTATGGAATGTTCAATTTCTTTTTTTAAGATGGTGTTATTTAAGTATTCTATTTCCTCTTCTGATAATCTGGACAATTTATATATTTGTATCCATCAATCTACTTCACTTAGATTGTCAACTTTACTGGCACATAATTAGGCCAAAAAAAAAAACTCCTAATAATTGCTTTAATTTTGTCTTCATTGGTTGTATATTTACCTTTTTCATTTTTTATATTGGTAATTTAGTTTTTTTTAAATCAAGTTAATCATTGGTTTATTTTTTTTAATTTTTAATAAAACCAACTCCTAGTTTTACTTATTAGTTCATTTCTTTTACTTTGAATTTTATTAATATCTCCTTTAATTTTCATGATTTCCATTTTGGTATTTAATTAGAGACTTCTAATTTGTTCTTTATCTAGTTTTTTTAATTGAATGCCAAATTCATTGATCTGCTTTATCTCTCTTTTGTGGATGTGTACATTTACTACTTTGGCTGCATTCCAAAAATTTTGGTATGTTATTTCATTGCTGTCATCATACTTAAAATAATGATTGATTATTTGTATGTTTTGTTCTTTGACCCACTTATTCTTTCCAATTAATTTTTAATCTACACTTCCATGGCCCTTTACTGAATGTAATTTTTATTACATTATGATCTGAAAAAGGATACATTTAATATTTCTACTTTTCTGCATTTATCTGTGAGGTTTTTATATGCCATCAATTTTGGTGAAGTTGCCATGTACAGCTGAGAAAATCTATACTCCTTTCTATTCCCATTCAGTTTTCTCCAGAGGTCGATCTTATTTGACTTTTCTAAAATTCTATCCTTCTCTTTAACTTCTTTCTTATTTATTTTATGGTTAGATTTATCCAGCACTGAAAGGGGAAAGCTGAGATCCACCAGTAATATAATTTTACTGTCTATTTCCCCCTGTAACTCATTTAATTTTTTCTTTAAAAATGTGAATGCTAGACTGTTTGGAATATGTATATGTATATGTTTGTGTGTGTCTGTGTATTGCTTCATTGCCTAATGGTCCTTTTTTTAGCAAGATATAGTTTCCCTGCTTATATTTTAAAAATTAGGTCTATTTTTGCTTTTGCTTTGTCTGAACTCATGATTGCTATTTTTCACTTCAGCTGAAGGATAATAGATGCTGCTCTAGCCCTTTATTTTAACTCTCTGTGTGTTTCTCTGTTTCAAGTATGTTTCTTGTAAACAAGGATTCTGGTCTCTAATCCATTTTGCTATATGCTTCCATTTTATGGATGAATTCATCTCATTCACATTCACAGTTATGGTTACTAACTGTGCATTTCCCTCCATCCTGATTTCTTCTGTTTTATCCTTCTCTCTCTCTCTTTTTAACCTTTCTCTCCTCAAAAGGTTGTCTTGCTTTTCTCTGCTGCCCTCCCTTCTATCACTCTCTCTTATCTCCTTCTCCTCCTACTTCCCTGTTGTGTGACTTAGAGTTCTATACCCAATTTAGTGCGCACACATAGTCTCCCCTCCTTTAACCAATTCAGGTGAGAGTGGGGTTCAAGTGTTACCTACTCTCCTCCACCATTTTCTTCTCCACTGTAAAAGCTCTTCTTTGCATGCCTCTCTTATGTGAGATAATTTCCCCCATTCTTCCTCTCTCTTCCCTCTTCTCCCAGGATATCCCTTTTCCATCACTCATCAATTTTTTCTGAGATCATCTTAATATAATCAATTTATTCCTGTGCCCTCTATGTAGAATCCTTCTAATTGCTCTTTAATGATAAAGTTTTTAAGGTGTTATCAATATTTTTTGTGCTTCTTTTACCACGCTGTTGATTTTCTTTTCATAATTTTCTCACATAGCTCTCATTTCTTTTTCCAGTTTTTTCACCTAACATCTTATTTGATTTTGAAAATCATTTTTCAGCTCTTTCAGGAAGTCTTGAGCCCATATTAAATTCACATTTTTGTCCCTTTAAGGCTTTGCTTGTAGCTATTTTAACATTGTTGTCTTCTTCTGAGTTTGTGTCTTGATCTTCCCTGTCACCATAGTAGCTTTTTATGGTTCCACTCTATTTCTTGATTTTGAAGAGTGTGTTAAAGTTGGGCTCTGTTCCTAGGATTGGGATGGGAAGTCTGTCCCAAGCTTCAGGCTTTTGAGGAGGTGATTTGAGCTCAGCTCTTTCTGCTTGATTTGTTGAGAGTTGTTAATTTAATTTTAAAATTTTATTGATGCATTTTGATTTTTAAGCTACAGTCATTTATCTATATTCCTCCTCTCCCACTGAACTTTCCTTTATAACAAAGAAAAAACAACTAAGTAAAACTGGGGCAGGTAGGTGGCATATTGGATAGAGTGCTGGGGCTGGACTCAGGAAGTCTCATCTTCCTAAGTAAAAATCTGGCCTCAGATATTTACTAGCTGTGTGACCTTGAACCAGTCACTTAACCCTGTTTGCCTCAGTTTCCTCATCTGTAAAGTAAGCTGGAGAAGGAAATGGAAACCACTTCAGTATCTTTGCCAAGAAAATCCCAAGTGGTGTCACAAAGAGCCAGACATGACTGAAAATGACTGAACAACAAAAACAAACACTGACAGACAAAACAACCCTATCTTATAATATATACAACATTCTGTAACAACTGCCCCCCAACTCTCAACAGCGGGGAGGAACTTAGTTTCATCATTTGTTTTCTGTGACCAAGATTGGTTGTTGCAATTAATTAGAGTTCAATTGTCTTTTAGTGAGGTTGTTTTTAAAAATCATTTTAATCACATGCAGATTGTTCTCTTGGTTCTACTTGCTCCTTGCTTCTCATCAGTTGATGCAAGTTCTCCTATGTTTCTCTGAATTCCTATTTTCTGTTTATTTATAGAGAGTATGTATAAAGGATGGAAAGGGAAGCCAAGAGAATAAGGATTTGTATGGCATTTGAATAATACATTTGAATAAGTATACAGCCCCTACTATGTGCCAGGGACTGGGTTAAGCTCTTCTTACAATGTCATCTCATTTGATCCTTATAACAATCCTGGGAGGTAGGTCCTGCTATTATCCTCATTTTACAGTTTAGGAAATTGAGACATAGGTTAAGTGACTTGACCAAAGCCATAAGAGGTTAGATTTGAATTCAGGTCTTCCTGACTCTGGGTGCCACACTCTGTCCGCTGCACAACCTCATTCTTCCTTAAACTGTACATTCATGGAATCCTTCTTTGTAACAAAGGAAAAAAAAAAAACATTTAAATGAAAACAGCAGACATGTCTAACAGGGTATCATAGGCATTCCTCTCTGAGTATGTAAGACTAACTATATTCCATAGGCACATTTGTAGTCTTTACCTCTGCTGTGAAGAGGGAAAACTATCGCCACTTCTTCAGGACTGAGATTGGTCATTTTGATCAAAAAGAGTTTGACTGCCTCTTGGTATTGTCTTCATTTATATTATTGTGTCTATTTCTATGTTGTTCTCTTGGTCTTCACTTGATTCTACATCAATTTGTATGTTTTTCCATTTTTCATGAGGCAGTTAGGAGTGCAGTAGAGAAAACACTGAACTTGGAGTTAAGCCTCAGATGTTTGCTAGATGTGTGGCCCTGGGCATGTCAGTGAGCCTCCGATTGCCTCAGTTTTCTCATCTGTAAAATGGAGATAATAATAGCACCTACCCCCCAGGATTGTTTTGAGGATAAAATTGGACAATATTTGTAAAGCACTTTGTAAACTTGAAAGTGGTATATAAATTATAGCTATTCATCTTCCTCTGAATCCCTCATATTCATTATTTCTTGTAGCACAATAATATTCTATTACATTTACACAATACAATTTGTTCAGCCATTTAACAATTGATGGGCCCCGACTTTGTTTCCATTTTTTTTGTTACAGCCACAACAAAATAATATGAATAATGTCTTGGCTCCGTATGTGAGGCTTTTCTTTCTATCTTTAGCCTTCTTCGGTATATATGCCTGGCAGTCAGATCTAAGCTTAGTGATTTTTCTGAATAATTTTATTTTCCAGTCTGGCTTTACCAACTCACAGTTCTATCAGAAGTATGTTCATGTGAGTTTGGTTCATTTATTTCACTCTTGAGATGCTCTTAGGAATCTGAATCCTCTGAGTCTTTCTCCTTCCCACACAAAGCTATTCCCAGGTTGCATCTGCTTGGTTGTGGTTCTTCAGAGGTAATTGGCAGCAGTTAGCCATCAATAACATAACCTTAGACAACAGGGAACTGCTCCAAAGGGTGAGTTCTCTTTGTCTGGGATTAACAAATAATATTTTGAATAATACATGGTCCCAGATGGAAAGGTAGACTGTAATTCAATCAATTGTTTTGAATGATGTCATAATCCACAAGTGCTCTTGAATAGCAGAAAGTCAATCCTTTCTTGCACTCCTCTCTTCTCATGATAATTAGCAGTGTTCCAAAGGGCTTCAACATAGCCACTGATTTCTATCTTCCTAAAAATCTGATATTTGAGTTTATCAAAAGTTGGCCCTAAGAGCTTTAGCAAAGGATTAATTTTTTTATTAAAATTGTTTAGAACTCTATCTACAAAGAAAGAAGAGGATTCTGGGAGATAGGAGGAGGCATCTAGAGTTAGCAATGGAAGTTATTATTGTTCTTTTAGTGCAGGGTTAGGCTATTGCAGAAAACCCTTGTATATCCCCTTGTATGCCCTGCTTAAGTTGGCCAGGAAGCTTTTCCAAGCTAAAACAGCCAACAAAAATGACCAAAGGCTGATATCCACCTCTACCCTGCTGCCTCCCCAATATTATGTACTTCCTATAAAAGTTCTAGCAAATGGAATTTCATCATAGTTGGCTAAAGAGAAGTACCCAGTGACAGTTAAAAGCCTTTGTCAGTGGTGTTCTCAACTTGGGAGAGAGCTGGTTGACCTTTACATAAGGACTTAGAACATCTTTTACCCTCTACATTACTACCAGTGAGACCTTGATCATTTCACATTTAAACTCCCTCATCCTTAATTTCTTCATCTGTTAAATGGGGATAATGTACAGCTTACCTTGTTTGGCTGATGAATACTTTGACCTAGTCATTCAGAGTATAGAGTACAGAGTTTTAGCAGTGGGACATATCTTAGAGATCATATAGCACAACTCCCTCATTTTATGGATTAGGAAACAGGACCAGTGAGGTGAAATGCTTTGTCAAAATCCCAAAAGCAAGTTACTGGCAGAATCAGAATTAGTACTAAAGTTTTCTGTCTTTCATTCTAGCACTCTTTCCATCACACTACATTACCTTTCTGGATTGTTGTCCTTTAAGTAATTCTTTTTCTTTGAATTTGTTTTTCGTTTTGGTTAATGATGATTTAAAAAAAAATCACTGTCACTTCCCAATCACTTGCCTTTCCCCTCAACTCATAGAAATCTCCTGTTCAATAGTTAAATAAAACAAATTAAGACGTTGGCCATGTTGGACAATGTATGTCCCAATATTATATGACCTCACTGCCAAGAGGTGGGAGGATCTATTACTCTAAAGTCAGAAAAGAAAACAATGTTTGAAGGCCTTCAGAACTCTGATCAATTGATCAGTCTCAGAGTTTCTCTTCTCATTCTAGTTAAAGATTTTGTTTTGGCTAATCTTTTTAAATTTTCTGTAAACACAATTGTTTAACTTTTATGAGTACCTCTATCTCTTATTTAGTTAAAAATTCTCCCCTAACTAAAATTGCTTAGAGTAACTCCTATTCACTTCTAATTTTTTAAAAGTGATCTGACTCTTTATAATCATGTTGCATATCGGTTTATACCAACATGTAGATGTTGGTATAAATCTAAACTTTACCAATTTACCTTTTAGTTTTCTCAGCAGTTCTTGGTGAAAAGAAAATCCTTACCCCAGTGATTTGTTTGTTAAAGAGTTTGTTGAACACTAGGCTACTATATTCAAATGCTTCTTGATCTTGTTTAGTCTAAACCAGCGTTGAACTTTTTTTTTCCAGCAACAAATGCTGATTACATATAATATAGCTGTAGATCTGCTAAAACTGGGCCTGCTTCCTTCCTATGATTTCCCTTGAGATCCTTGGTTTTTTTTTTCCATTCATCTAGATGAATTTGTATCATTTTTTTCCAGTTCCACAGTCCCTTGCCACATTATTTCAATCAGTATGATGATAAATTTGTAAATTAATTTGGAAAGTATCATAATTTTTATTATATTGAAATGACTCAATTATAATAACAATAGCTAACATTTTTATAGCACCTACTCTGTATCAGGCACTATGCTATGCTAAGTGTTTTACAAACATTATCTCAACTGATCCCCACAGCAACCCTCTGAGGTAGGTACTATAATGAACCTCATTTTACAGATGAAGCAACTGAGGCAAATGAAGCTTAAGTGATTTGCCTAAGGTCACATAGCTAGAAAGTATCTAAGACTGGATTTGAACTCAGGTTTTCCTGACTCCAGGCCCAGAGCTCTGTCCTAGCATTTATTTCCCTCAGTATATTTCTAAAAAGAATGTTTTGAGGTGGTGTTCATGTAAGTCTTGAGTGTGTCTTGGTTGTTAAAACCCAGAAATTTTATTCATTTTACTGTCCTTTTAATGGTGTTTCTTTTCCCATCTCCTCATATTGGTTTTTATTACTAATGTAAAGGAATGCTAATGATCTTGTAGATTTATTTTATATTCTGCTACTTTATTTTGGTGAAGAAGTCAGTCATCCCCACCATCTACTACCTGGGAGACCAGTAAGCCACCCTACCTGAAATAGTAAGGCTTTCTAAGAGAGATTTATGGTATCATATAGATATATATGTATGTATGTGTGTATGTGTGTATGTGTATGTGTATATATATACAACTTCTGATTCTCTGAGAGAGAAAGAGACAGACAGACAGAGAGAGAGAGAGCCAGAGCCACAGACAGGGAGAGAGATAGTGATAGATAGAGAGAGACAGAGATTTGACTTAGCAATTATTTCTGTAGGTACTATAGTCCCTGCCTCCTCAGTAGTCACAGCTACCAAAGAAGGTTCATGCCACCAAAGTCTTTGGCAATATCAAATAGATATGGCCACAGTTTTATTATTAGAAATGATTAGAGAAAATAGATTGCCATCTGCTTTGTCCCTGCATCCTAAGTATCATGGAATTTTTCCATCTAATGCACAGTTGAAAGTTTCTTTTTGTGTTGTCTCTCTTACTGACTGTGAGCTCCTTGAGAGCAGGAATAATCTCTAATTTTATGTTTTGATCTTAGCATTTAGTACACTGGTTTGCAGATATTAAGTGCTTAATGATTTTTCATTTATTTTTAATAATTTCAATGGATTTTAATGGATCTAAATCAATCATCTGTCATCTGCAAGTAGTGATAATTTTGTTTCCCCTTTGCCTATGCTTATGACTCCAATTTTTTTCTTGCCATCATAGCCAGATTTTCAAGAGTAATTTCAAAAACAAAAGAGTAACAATACATATCCTTGCTTTACTTTTAATATTACCAGAAATACTTCTTAGTCTTTGTACTTTGCCGATAACACCTTTCATTTTAGATGGATGCAGTATTAAAGAGTAGTCCACTATTCCTTTGCTTCTTAATTTTTTTTATTTTAATATAAATGAGTGTAGTTACCTCATTGATGCTATTGATAAGACAATGAGATTTAAATTTTTTTTGCTATGATTTACTATTTTGCTCTTACTTTTCGTATTTATAGTTTTCATAATGTTGAGTTGTCTTACTTCGTTAGTATAAATCCAGTCTGGTCATATTGAGTAACCTTTTGACATATTTTTGCTTTTGCTAATATCATATTCAGTATTTTCTCATTAATGACATTGATCTAAAGTTTTCTTTTTATATTCTTTCTATTTGTTTTTGTAATCGGACAATATTTGTCTCAGAAAAGGCCTTTAAAAGGTGAGTTCTACCCTTATTTTTGAAATTTCTGTAATATAATTATAGTAGATGAAAGCTCTTTGAATGTTTGATAGAATATATACTATTGGCCTGGATTTTTTTCCTCCTCTTTTGGGAATCCATTCAGTTTATTCTCTTGCTTTTTCTGAGACTGAGTTGTTTATGGTCTTCATTTCTTTTTATGATGATCTGAATATTTTATATATTTAAAAATGTTCATCCATTTCACTAAGTTTTCAGTTTTGCTGGTATGTAATTGAATATAATAGTTTCTGATTCTTCTTTATTTCTTCTTCATCTGTTGATTATTCCCTTTTGTACTTTTTTTGATACTTTGGTTCTCTTTTAAAAAATTTAATTTGTTAATGATTTGTATATTTTATTATTCTGTAAATTAGCATATATTTATATTTATCATCTAAGTAGAATTTTTCAATTTTGTTCATTTCTTTGGTTTTCAGAATTTCCATTTTTATATTTATTTGAATATTTTGATGTGTTGCTTTCTAGATTTTTTTTTCAGTTACAGATCCAATTTATCTTTTGTTGATGAAAGTGTTTTTAGGCATAACATTTAAACTGAAGCCTGTTTAGGTGAAGGGACTTTCTCAGGGTCACACAGGTAATACATAGCAACCCCTGGATTTGAATGCAGATGCTATTGTACCATGATGGAAGGGGAAAAAAAAAACAACTTAAAAGACTTAAGAACTCTGATCAACACAAAGACCAATAACAGTTCCAGAAGAGACTGATGATGAATTGTGCTTCCTCCCTCTTACCAGAAAAGTAAAGGACTGTAGGTGCAGAATGAAACTCATATTTTCAGATACAACTGATGTATGAATTTGTATTGTTTGACTATCCTTATTTGTTGCAAAGGAGGATTTTTAATCATTTGAGGAAAGAGTTGTGAAGAGTATGAGAAGACTGCTACTGATGCAAAAAAAATACAAATTAAAAAAGTGTCAATGAAATGTTTTTAAAATACACAGAGGAGAGTAGAAGAAGATTCAGAAGGGAAAACATTCAACCAGGGCAACATTGGTGTTGTTGTTCAGTCTCTGTGACCAGTTTTGGGGTTTTCTTGGCAGAGATACTGGTGTGATTTGTCATTTCCTTCTTCAGCTCATTTTACAGATGAGGCAAACTGAGACTTACCCAGGTCTGAGGCCAGATTTGAACTTAGGAAATAGAATCTTTCTGACTCCAGGGCTGGCCCTCTATCCACCACATCACCTAGCTGCTTTATTGGGCATTATCTTGTTACCATCTTATTAAATTTAATATATATGCTTTTAAATGCCAAGCTGTTTATAATTGAGATTCATAGTATCATATGTACATATATATATATATAAATACATATATATGCCTTTTCCCCTTACTATTTGTACAGGATGTTTGTATTTGTTGATATCTGTCAAATTCATAATTTTAAAAAGAATGATGCATTAGAGTTTAAATGATCTATGGCCACTGATTGAAAGCAATAACTATTGTTGGTTTCATATTATAGATAAGGACATCTGGGATACAAAAATCCTAACATAAATACCTTTATCCAATTGATCCTTAAGGTAGTCATTGTTCTTTCTTTAGAATGCAAATAGACCAAAACATGAGGGCTCTTCTCTATTTGCAAGTTTTCCTAGTAGTCCAGAAATGAAAAAAAAAATTCTCATAGAGAACAGACCACAGAATTCTAGCTTTAGTGAACTGTGAGTAAACTGAGGCACTGAGGTCAAGTGACTCACCTGAGGTTAAACAGCTGGTAATTTGCAGAGCCTGGATTTGAACCCATGTCCTTTGACTCCAGTATTTGCACTTTTTGTCCTCTTTTCACCAGCATTAGTAGCTGTCATTCATGAAACTGAGCTTGCTAGTGGGTGGGGCTAAGATTTGGGAAGCACAAAGGAGGGAATGAATGATCAAAGCTGAAACCAAAGGGTTGCTTGTGCATTTAGCTCTTGAGGAAGGGATAGTGACAAAGCCTTCTTTGATTCAATTCTCCACCTCTTCCTCTTAATGACCTACAACTTTCTACCCTGCTAAGTTTTTAGTTTAGTTTAGGCCTTTTTCAATGTCCAATTGCTGACTTATGAATGACTGCTGACCTAATGAATGAATGCAATAGCATTTACGATGTGCAAAGCACTGTGTCCCAATGGGTGAGTCTCTGTTTCGCTTTTCTGAGGAGATGAGATGGCTTCTGACCAGAACCACAAATTGGAATCCTCACAAGAGGCAGTGAAGTGGCTCAGTGGTTACAGGACCTGACCTGGAGTCAGGAGGACCTTAGTTCAAATGGGACCAAAGACAGTTAACTAGTTGTGTGATCCAGGGCAAGTCCCTTAACCTCTGTCTGCCTCTGTTTTCTTATCTGTAAAAATGGGGATAATAATAACCTCCCAAGATTGTGATAAGGATTAAATGAGATAATATTTGTAAAATACATACCACAGTACCTGGCATATAATAGACCCTTAATAAATGCTTCCTTCCTTCCTTCCTTCCTTCCTTCCTTCCTTCCTTCCTTCTTTCATCTGAGGCTAGGCCTGAGGGAGTTACCTGGTTAGATAGATGCTCTCCCAAATGCAAGTGTTCTTATGACGAGAAAATGCTGTCATCTCCCCCAAAGAGATTTGCCTAAACTATACCTCTGTTGGGATAAGGAGTGGGGATCTAGGCCCCAGGGAATGGAGTATTATGGTGAAAGAATAGGTAAGTAGCTGGTGATGCTGTCCAGTGCAGCAACCCAGGGATCGATATTCCTTGTCCAGACTTTGGTATGCAGTTGGACAACCTATAGAACTTGTTCATCAATATATGTATACAAACATGCATACATACATACATATATTATATATTGTGTGATTCTGGAAGAGAGAGTAAGGCTGATGACTTTGCACAACTATGCCTTACTTAAATCCAATTCATAGCAAGTCAAGACATTACCCGTGATGTCAGTGGTCCTCTTTGAAAATGAAGGATGAACTATAGCAACGATAGTGTATATATTGCCCCTCAATTAGAATGCAAGGTTATTATGAGCAGCAATTATCTTATTCTCTCTACTTGTATACCCAGTGCCTAGCACAGAGAAAGTATTTAAATACTTGTTGATTTATGAGGCAAGTAGGTGTTACAGTGATATAGTTCTGGGCCTGGAGTCAATAAGACTAGAATTCAGATCTGGGCTCCAATACTTACTCGCTGTGTGATCCTTGGCATCACTTAGCCTCTGCCTCAGTTTCCTCATCTTTATAATGGGGATGATGATAGCAACTACTTTTCAGGGTTGTGAGGATAAAGTTTAGCACAGTGCCTCACACATAAAAGGCACTTAATAAATGTTTATTGATTGATTGAAATAATAGTTGTAAAGTGCTTTGCAAAGCTTAAAACACTGTATGAATTTTAGCTATTTTTACATGTATACACATATGTATATATATTATTTTGAACATCCACTACAAAGGGACAATGAGTTAGCCCCAGAATTAAGCAGCGGTGTGGGCTGGTCACATGGTGAGATTGAGGGATAACCAATAGATGGTCGACAAGTTCCATTGCTATCCTCAAAGAGGAAGTGAAGAACCCCCTCATATCTCCCCAGCATGTTGAGAGGATCCAGTGTGTAGAATCAATTTGAGGACCCGGGGACATGAACAAACATCACTTAGGATAGGCTGGCATGGATGAGTTTCAATCTGAATCATTATATTAAACCACTGACATGGATATAATCACAGCTCCATGGGAGTATTTGGTCACATCATTGATGAGAGATACTGTTCCCAGAGAAGTATAATATGTCATCAACATAGTGGGTGGGTCAAGCCCTGCCTCAAACATCTACTAGCTGTGTGTTGCTGGTCAAATCACTTCTCTCTGAGCCACAGTTTCCTCATCTGTAAACTAGAGGTCATAATACCTCACAAGGTTATTATGAAGATAAAATGAGATCACATACACATACACACACACACATACACACAAATGCTTGGTAAATTTTATGGTGCTACATAAATGTTTATTATTATTTTTGTTAATAATTATAATAAGAATAAACATAAACTAGTTCTCAAACTGGAAAGCTAGGTGGTACAATGGATAGAGTGCTGGGCTTGGAGTCAGGAAGACCTCAGTTAAAATCTGGGCTCAGATACCTACTAGTTGTGTGATCCTGGGCAAGTCACTAGTTTCCTCATCTGTAAAATGAGCTGGAGAAACAAATGGCAAACCACTCCCGCATCTTTGCCAAGAAAACCCCCCATGGAGTCATGAAGAATCAGATGCAACTGAAAACAACATTTTCTCAAATTGGACTTATCCTGGGATAGCCAATTTAGAACATGTGAGCAACTTCTGAACACCTTTTTCCTTTGGGTGTCCAGGGGACATTGTTTGTGTTGTTTTTAGGTCTGAAGCATGATCTGAAAGACAGTATATATACAGTATCAAAACATTAAGAAAAGATGGCATAGTCCAGGGGAAAGGGTGATTGGATTGAAAGTCAGAGGATTGGGTTTGAATCCTGGGTCTGCTGCTTCCTAACTGTGAAGTATGGTACAAGTCACTTAGCATCTCTAGCCTTCAGTTTCCTCATTTGTAAAAATAAGGGAGTTGGAAGATATGACCTCTAAGGTCCCTTCCAGCTCTACAGAGTTGATCCGAAGCACTTTTGAGGACACAACAATTCGTCTCACACAGGACAAAAAGGGCAAAGCCCCCTACCTCTACTTAAGAAAACTTGAGGTTCTTATCTGGGCTATATGTCACTGACTTGCTAAGTAACCTTGCCCTTCACTTTGTCTCTTGGCTCTGAAATGGAGATTGATAGCCGTGGTCTCTCTTGTAGACACTGGCTAATAAGCCATTGGAAAACATTTCACAAACGTAAAATACCCCAGGAATTCTGAAGAGTAACAAAATCTCTGAGCCTGGAACGAGATTGCTCTCTCCCAGTTTAAAAAGGACCCCACCACTTACCTAATGACTGATTGACAGATCTCAGAAGCAGATTATCTAGCCAATTTGAGCAAGGACCACAAAGGTGTAGGGAGAAGAAAAATGCCTATCAGCAAATGGCACAGGCCAGGTCCACGTGTCTTAGCCTGTTTGCCAAGTACACATAAACACAGCTCTTTACAAAAGGACAGATCGGGATTAGTTCTACCCAAGCACATGGGAGACAAAAGAAAGATAGAGGCTTTTTTGGCATGTCTATTTTCATAGATCCTAGGGTCCTATATGAACAAAGGAGCCCCACCCCTACTATTTCTGTTCATGGTGATGACATATCTGTTTTAAGGTGGAACTAGAAGGGGAGAAAGACTGTGAAAGCTTTCTTTGAAGAAAAAAAGTGATAAATGCGAGAAAACAGAGGAATTTAGAAGGAATAGCAAGTTATTTAAAAGCAATTTAAAAGGAATAGCAAGTTGTACATAGTAGATGTTCAGTTTCATGTGCAATGATTTTTTTTATTATACTATGTTACAGAAATGCTTGTTTCATTCCACAAATTAAAAATTAAAAAAAAAACAGATGGAGGCCTTCCTCTGTCTCCTTGCTGTTCTATTGGAGCAAGCTGGGAGTAGCAATGGAGACACTTATAAGACGTTGTCTTGGTTTGGAACCTAGATCAAAACTGAAATTTACCAAGGTGGGATCAGCAGTATACAGGGGAAAATCAAAGAAATAATTTAGCCCAATTCCACCATTTTATAGAAAGCAGTGGAAAGAGCTGCTATGTCCCCAGGTCTACCCATTAGTTTTCCACACAGAGTTCACTCAATATGCTTGGGGTGGGGCATATGGGGGACTCTCACTTTCTCTTGATGTAAGTATAGCAATAGGATAAGGGGACTCATAAGCCATCTATTGATTAGGAGTCCAGGCTTCCTTCCTCCCAATGCTGTGAGTCAACAAACTATAGCCCAAGGACCAAATCCCAACTACCATCTGTTTTTGTACAGCCTATAAAATGAGTTGCTTTTATATTTTTTAATATGATAATACTTTACTTAAAAATGTTTAAAAAAACAACACCGCCCATTGTTAACTCACAGGTCATGCAAAAATAGTCAGGGGACCCACAGGCTGTAGTTTACTGACACTAACTGAAAAACCTTGTCATGCTCTTTACAGGAGGCCCAGTTGGGCAGAGTGGCCTCAGCACAGAGCCAGGCACCATCAGCATGGGTCACAATAGCAGATTAATAATAATAATAATAATAAATCATGTGAGTCAGGCACTTTTTGAAAGTATTATCTCATTTTATCTTCACAACAAACTTGGGAGGTAAATGCTACTATTATACCCCTTTTACAGATGAGGCAACTAAGGCAAATGGTTAAGTGACTTGCCTCAGGGTCACACAACTAGTTGTTGTCTAAGGCTGGTTAAACTTAGGTCTTCCCAAGTTGGGGCCCAGTCCACTATCTACCCTGCCACCTAGCTGTCTAGTTGAATAGATAGAATGGCCGGATATAAACTAGGGGAGGCTAATTGTTGTCCTAGATACAAGTAACAGATCAGCATCAGTCATGGGAGAAAAATGGAATAAGGCAGGATCCAGTGTCAGACAAGCTAGGGAAAGACTGATGCAGCAGCACCTATTCAGAGCACCAAGGAGAGCTCCTAGAGACCAATGTTCTGGCAGAATTCTGATGGCTTTTTGTCTTGGGCAGAGAAGCACTTTTTGTTTGGGCATGTGAGATTATACAGGGATCACAGATTTAAAGCTGGAAGGGACTTTAGAAAGGATCTTGTCCAGGCCCCTCATATTAAGATGAGGAAATAGGCCTGGAAAGGTTAAGTGACTTCCCCAAGGTCACACAAGTATTAAGTGACACAGACAAGTCCTCTGATTCCAAAGCCAGCCCTCTTTCCACTATACAATGAGTCTTAAACCTGGATTAGAAAACTCTAGGGTTTTGAGGGCCCTGGTGGTCAGAGGAAGCCTAGCTCTCTTGGTGGTGGTGGTGGTGGTGAAAGATGGTATGACAATGTGGACAGAGTTGGCCTCAAAGCCAGGAATATTTCAGTTCAAGATTTGCCCTTGACACATATTGCCTGTGGGACCCTGGGAAAGTCATTTAACTTCTCAATTCTCTAGGCCAGTGGCATCAAATTTAAATAGAAATGGAGGCCACCAAACTGTAGATAAGGATCCCTGCAGCCACACAATATATGGAAAGCCACATTTCAACATTACCTATGTTCTGTTTGTATTTTTATTTATTTTGTTATATATATCCCAATTACATTTTGGTCCATGGGGCTAGTGTTGCCCAAGGGCAGCTTGTGTGACACCCCTGCTCTAGGGGACCCTTTAGAAGATTCAGAGAAGGTGCTGACCTAAATTAGTTGAGAAAGTTTCCTCCCCTGACAGTTCCCTATACCAATGAAACAACAGGCCTCAAGTCAGTCAATGGGTTAGGGGAGTGTCTACCCCTTTTATGAAGACTTCCCTTAGGGGCAGCTAGGTGGTGCACTGGATAGAGCACCAGCCCTGAAGTCAGGAGTTCAAATACGGCCTCAGACCAAACACCTGATACTTACTAGCTGTGTGACTATGGGCAAGTCACTTAACTCCAATTGCCTAGGGAAAAAAAAAAAAGACTTCCCTTGATTGAATAATCAGATGACAACAATTTGTTCCAATGGCCGTGAAGGCAGATGAAACAGGCTCTGTGGAGTGCTTAGAATTTGGTCAGACATCAAAGATGCCAAGGTCATCCACTGCATTCTGGGACATTGCCATTTATCCTGACATTTGTTTTGCCACTGGAATTTGATAACTCTGGGAGAGAGTGAGACTGACTATTTGTGCAGCTTTGCCTCACTTAAATCCAATTCACTCAAAAGTCAAAACATCACTCATTCATGATGTCATTGGTCTTCTTCAAAAATGAAGGACAAACAATATACCAATGAAATCACATGCCCAGTCTCTATCCCCATATTCTGGCTTCAACTGAAAACTGTATATCCCTCCTGTGATCCACCCAGGCAAGAAGTTCAGATGAGACAGATGGGATCCCAGATTTTCCATCATTTGAGACCCTGCTATCAATAACCCATTGATTTTCATTTATTAAATACCTACTATGTGGAAAGCACAGCTAGTCATCGAGCACACAAAGATGGAAAACTGCTAACATCTTGCTCCTGAAGAGTCTGTAATATACTAGTGGTGATATTAAACAATCAACAAACACTTGTTCAGTGCTTACTATAGGTCAGGAATGGTGTGAAGGGCTTGTGTATACAAAGAAAAAACAAAAAAATAGTTTCCTGGCTCCAATGAACTTACACTCTAATGGGGGAGCAGCATGTATATATTTAGGTATATACAAGATACATATAAAGTAAATACAAAGTAATTTTTAGAGGGGAAGGCACTAACAGCTGTGGGGGAGGGCAGAAGAGTTGGACCAGGAAAAACTTGTTGTAAAGGTGGTGCTTAAGTTGAATCTTGAAAGAAGTCAAGGATTCTAATAGGAAGACATTAGGGGGGCAACCATTCCAGGCATGAGGGACATCCAGGACAAAGACATGGAGATGAGTGATGAAATGTTAGATCTGAGGAACAAAAATTGGACCATTATGGTTGGACCATAGAGTTTATAGAGGAGAGTAACACGAAACAAGGCTGGAAAGATGAGAATGGGGCAGGTTGAGTAGAGCTTAAAATGCCAAATAGAAGACTTTATATTTTATTCTAGAGGATATAGGGAGCCAGTGGAATTTATTAGGGGAGGGTGACATGGTAAGACTTATGTTTTAGGAAAATCATTCTGGTAGCTATGTGGTTGATGGGTTGGAATGGGGAGAGACTTGAGGCAGGCAGACAAATTTGACTATTGTAATGATCCAGATGAGAACCATTTTGACTCCTGGCCTTGACAAGTAATCTTACTCAACTACCTTTTCCTGTGATGGGAAGAGGACCAAACTTTAGACAGAATCTGAGAGATATAGCTAGTCCAATTGACATATTCCATTGTTCTCAAAGCTAATGGTCTCAAAGGGTAGGTTGGAGGAATCCCAGAGTGCCACACTCTGCTGCTCTCCCCAGCCCGCCATCACTGCTGAAGCTATTTTCTCTCTGACTCTCCATAAGTAGCCTTCCACTTTTCCATACTGCTTCATTTAATGAACAAATGAACTGTGGTTGCAGAGGTAAGAAAACCTAATTGACTAAGGGTTACTGAATACATATTGAGCTGGAAAGAAAGGGATTCCTTTAAAAAATGCTGAGATGAGGGGGTGTAGTAGAGGGAAATGGGGGTGGTGAGAGAGACAAGAGAGGGAACCATGCACCAACTGGCCAGATTGACTGGGCAGCAGTCCAATTCAGTTGTGAAGATGGCCCTAAATGTGGTTATTTCTGCTGTGCAGACACATCTTCACAGATGAGCTATAAGAAACCAGAGTGTATCCAAAAGAAATCAGGCAGCAAGCCAAAAAAAATGCAATAAGATTTGCTTCCCAATTATGCCAATTTGGGTTTAGGCCTCTTAGAGGAATTTGCACCTGAACATGAGTGAATTAGTTTGGATACAACTCCTATGGTTTTTGATAAAGAGTCAGGTTGTGGTGGATGGTACAGGTTAAGGGGACACAGCCTGCTGAAAATGTCCAGGCAGGTTCAAAGTTTTAAAGATCTATAGAATTGTATAGCTTATCTTCAAGGTTGTTTTAAAGGGCTAATTACATACTTTCTCATGCATACTCTCTGCAGCTCCTCCTTCAAGAGGCTCAAAGTGCTTCCAATGCATTAATAATAAAGGCAGTTAAGCCTTCTTTGAACGGAATGAAATAATGGAAGTAGAGGGAAAGAATATGATCAAAAGACATCATTAAGAAGATTTCTTTTCTTTAATACATAAATAGTTCTAAAGATAATACAGTTGATTTTTTTCATTTATGACTTCCTTTATTATTAATAAAATGGCTCATTTACACAGCATTTTTGAAGTCTTTCTCACAAACAGCCCTGTGATACAGGCAGGAATGGTTATGTTCATCTTTAAAGATGAAACAACTACGGCTCAGAGAGGTTAAGTGATTTGATGGAGGTCACACAGTAAATGGCTGCCCCATTTTGGCCTCATTTTTGCCTTTGGTTCTCCAGAGCCTAGCACAGTGTCTGGCACATAATAAGGGCGTAATAAATGCTCACTGATTGGTTGATTGATTGAGTCAGATGTGAATTCTAGAAAACCCAAGTTCAAATCCTGCCTTATGCACTGCTTACCATTTAACCTCTCTTATCCTTGTTTTCTCATCTATAAAATGGGAACTAAAATAGCCCTTACCACACAGGGTTATTTTCAGGATCAAATGGGATTATGAGTGTGTGTGTGTGTGTGTGTGTGTGTATGTGTGTGTGTGTGTACATGCATGTAATATTTCACAAAACAAAAAGCATTACTTACATGTTAGCTATTATTCTCATATTCTCATTATTATTATTATTGTTTATCTGGAAATCATTGCAATGTGAAAGACATAAAGATAGGGAAGGGACTTGCAATTTAATTGATCTAGAGAATTCCTAAATGAGGAAACTCGCTCTACTAATGCAAGGAGGAATCCTTTCTGCCACTTCTAGTCTTAAAGAATTACCTAGAGCAGAGGTATCAAACTCGCTGCCTGGGCTTTGGGGTGCACTGCAGCCAGGGACACTCCTGAGCACCCATCCCAACAAGATTAAAATGTAATTGAGTCATAGATAACAAAAAAAAGAAGAGAACATAGAAAATATTAATATGTAGTTTTCTAAGTCAATATACAATTATTGGGGGATTATACATTACTAATATCATTAATTAACTAATATATATGTATAACAATAATATATAAAAATAGATCTATATGTGTATATATTTTGTCTATTTATTTTGGAGGCCTTGTTTTTATTTTAGTTTGATACCATTTCCCCTAGATCACCACAAGGTTAAGTGACTTCCCCAAGGTCACGCAGCCAGTATGTGTCAAGAAAAAGACTTGAATCCAAATCTTCTTAACTACCAGGCCAGCTTTCTAGCTATTATGGCATATTACCATTCATAAACAACATAAAGATTTTAATAATTTGTTTTTAATCTGAGGCTCATGTAGGCCTAGCAGAGTCCTGATCCTCAAGGAACATGGGTAAAATAACCATGCCCTAAATAACTGACCAGATCTTCTGACCCTAAGCAGGCCATGTGACAATCTCACAAGCAAAGAAGGGCAGCTCAGTTGTAGGACAAGTTTATAGTCTTGCCAGATAATCACAATCTAGTCTCAAAAAAAATTCTAGACTTTTTTTGAAAGAAGGAAAAATACCTTTTTTCATCAATTAACAAAGGACTTGAAATATGAAAACTTCTGCAGAGTACTGGTTTTACCCATCAAAATATAATTCCAAAAAGTATGTTACTTGGAATAATATTTCCATATACATGCATTTTAAAAAACTCCTTTACAGTCAAAATCTTCTGTCCTCCTACTATTCTAAACCTTAAAGCTTAATCATAATTCAGATTCAGATGGTAAATCTATTTCAAACAAGGTGAATGAATCCATCCAGCACCATAACGTTATCTTAAAGTTGAATTTTAAGTTACAAAAAGTTACTCAATAAAATGCATACAGTATAAGCATTGAGAGGAGAGGAAAGGAGAAGAGAGGAGGGGAGAAGAGAGAATGTGAAAGGGGAAGGGAGAGAAGGGGACATACAGATAAAATAAGCAGCAATAGGTGAGGTCCCTCCACTTGTTCTCATATTGACTGATGCCTAATTAATGGTCAGGACTCCAGGTAGGCTCTGGTCTCTGTCACAAGTGACACTTGGTGATCTACACCATCTGCAACACTCAGGTGATTGACAGTGTCCCACGTATAGATACAAGATTGCCAAAGTAGGCCTTTGTCCAACAACTCCATCAGTGCCAGCTCCTGAAATAATGACACTTTCCACCCAGCTCTAATGCCTTCCTAATTAACACATTCCTAAGGACTATGGAGAGCTGGCATCACCTGACCTAAATGACCCATTTTTAGGGCTTCTAGGAATATAAAATTGAAGGTATTGATTAATTATGTTGTTAATCTATACCTTTCTACGCACATTTATGAATATGGACACTAATATATTTTTGAAATGATTTCTAAAGATTTTCTTTGTCTTTGATATCTTGTGGGGAACTACCAACGTGTCAGGTTACTCTGCAAATACATTTTGGTAGACCCTCTGTACCTTAGAATCTTGCAAAGTTGCCTGAGGTATTGATAGGTTAAGTGACTTGCCCAAGGTAGTCATATGGCTCTGTCTTGAGCTGTAGGGCTTGAACTCAGGTTGCTCTGACTTCAAAAGAAGTATATTCACTCTATTCACCAACTCACTGACTCTTTTTTTGTTTAACAGTTAACAAAAAAAACAAACAAAAAACAAAACAGTTTACTTAGCCATAGCATAGAAAAGACAGTTAAGGAGGATACTGCAGCACTTAGCTTGGGTAGATATGATTGCCTTTGACTGCATACTGGAATTTGTATGGTCAGTAGGGTGGTGGCTCAGGTGGTTTGGGGACATCTGCCAAAAATGAATGGTCTTTACTCCACCTGGATGGGCCTTGTTACGTCTTCAGGTGATGAGGAAGCTGCCTGTGACCACCAGGAAGCTGCATCAGCAGAGAGGAAACTTGAACCTTAGCCCTCTCAACCAATCAGGTTTTGGGGATAAATTCCTTAACTTTTAGGGAAAGAACTAACCTAACATACATAGAAGTAGGAGAGGGGGAACTATGGTTGATAGTGATACTATCACTGGGGTATGGGCGAATGCTTGTGTGTGTTGTGGGCTGGGGGGTAGAGTAGCATGCTAGGCAACCAGAGCCCTTGGTATATGTTGAATGGTCTTCTGTTTTCTTGGAGGCCTAGAGATCAAAGGAATAAGTGTGCAAGGGTCACAGATAGCATAATATTAGGGAAGTTGGGGGCATCTGGGTGATGTGGGAAGGCCTGGCTCTTCCCCATATGGTAACTATTGGCCACATGCAGTAGACTTCTTTTGTGTCAGGACAGAGTCCAGGCCAGGATACTATGGGAGAGGGTAAATAGAACAGGTTCCAAGATAAGTTCAGTGCCTGGTCTCTCCCGGCTGAACTGGCATGCCACCAGCACTCCCTCAGCTACCATCATGCCAAGCAGGTGGCAGTCATCAATTAAAATATTCACAGCCCTTTACTGCTTCATTCCCACAAAGTTCCACGAAGGTGTCCCAGACAGTTTTCTGGGATCCAGGGGTCTAGGTGGTCATTCAAGTAAGTGGCCATCCAGGAGGAAGGCAGTGGACAGAGTGCTAGCCTTAGAATCATGAGAACCTCAGTTTGAGTCCTGCCTCAGATACTTTCTAGCTATGTGACCCTGGGCAAGTCACTTAATCTCTTTTAGACTCAGTTTCCTCATCTGTAAAAAGAAGATAATAATGGCAATGGGGGAGGGATCAAAAGGGATAACATATGTAAAATGGCATTGTAAGCCTTAAAGTACTCTATAAATTCTAGCTGCTGCTGCTGCTGCTGCTGCTGCCACTACTACCACAATGACTACTACTACTGGTATACATCATCCCGGGTATGATGTGGAGCTCATGTTATCATGCCACTGATTGTCCAACCACTGGCATTAAAACTCCAATTCATCTAATGCTTCCCTCAAAGCTTGCTTCATGGCCACCACCAGCATTGCCTCAGGGGCATCCAGGCCACTGCTGTGCCCATTGGCCTCACTCCCTCACTTTCCACACAACATCATGCCAGGAGAGTATTTAACAGTACTAGACATCTCTGTTACTTCTGGGGCCTCAATCCTTTTCTCAACTTCAAATCAATTCCAACTATATCCTCTCTGTGAAAGTTTGTAAGAGAAAGTCTACCCCCAGATCATGGTTATAGAAGCATCTTTTACATCAGGAATGGGCTTAACCAGTTCATTGTACAAAACATCAGTTCTCTGGGTATTGGATCTGCTTTACAACTCTTTTGAGGTTCAAGGCAGAAATTCTTCTTTACCTATGCCTGTGTTGTCCTATCAGCCCAGGGCTCTTCTCTTTGATTTCCTAGCTGTGTACTGAGAAGGATTGGTCCGCTGATCAGACTGTCTTTTGCTTATCTGCCCAGCCTTTGCCACCAGATATTGGTTACAGGTGCACCCAGCCTCAGAAAGATGCCAGCAGTGACTTCCTTACTGACTCTTATAAAGATTATCCTGATAAGTGTATTCTTAACACTCATCCAATTGATTAAATTTCAACAGTCTTGTTCCATACTTCTGAGTGTCTCCATGAACTCAACTACCTTAACTAGCTTCTCAAAGCCCCTGGCTGATTAAAGGTACCTTATATAACAAAATGTCAAGGTTACCCTGTGGATAAGAGCGTGCCAGTTTCTCAGTCTACTTCAGGACACACACAGTACTATATCCCTTTTCTTTTTTCGATCAAGAATCAGGAAAGATCTTCCGATTTATTATAGTATATACATGTGTGCTCACATGTTTGTGTGTGGGGGAGATAGGTACACATGTACCCTACCAGACATGCTTGGCACATAATTGTCAATCAAAATTAAAGGGCTCCAGATGGGTTTTTACACTTCCACATTAATCTCCCATTTATTAGGACCTGTGTTAGAAGGGAAGAGCAATTCATGTTGAGAAGAAGGGAACCTAGAGAAGTGTTAAGGGATACCCCCCTTTAACCAGGTATTCTGCCTGACAGTTGCTAGGTGACAGAATTTCCAGTTACAGCAAGATTGTGTTTCCATCTCAGGCCATTCCCATTGAAGTGTAAGTAATTGTGATTGCTTCTCTCCCATCTGCTGGATCTGGTGTTGGGGAATCTGGGTTTGAGCCCCCGTTTTTTAGCTTACTGGCTGTGGGACCTTGGGAAAACATAATTCCCTCTCTTTGAGTCTGTCTTCTCTTCATATGTAAACTATTTACCTCACATAAATTATTAGAAAGGCACTTTGTAAACTTTAAAGCCAAACCATAATCAGAGCACAATTAGGGTAGCTGGGGTTTTGCCAAAATATAGAAGGTGCTGACAATGTTTGTCATTGTCCCTTCAGAAGGGAGAAGCAACTATTCGTTGGTTGCTGTCCTTTGTGCTGGAAGAGACACAAAGTCAAGGCATAATGTGTCGGACTGTGGCTGATCAGACTCAGAAGATTATACCACACGTTGGGCACAAATAATCCATAGAAACATTTGGAGTGGAGAGGTCTCTAAATTTGCACATCTCATGTTTCTTTTGAACTACTAAAATTTTGCTTTGCTCATAGAGCACAGCGCCTTCTTTGATGCAGGCACGCCATCTAGGCAGTCCTGTGCCAGTGTCTCTCATATCTCACAATAGATAACCAGAGTTCTTCAGAGAGACCTTGAGAGTTTCCTAGTATTGCTTCTTCTGACCTTTGTGTGAGCCTTGTGTGAGTTCTCTGTAAAATAGTCTCTTAGGCAAATGTAAATTAGACATTGAAACAACATGGCCAGACCATTGGAGTATCACTCTCTGCAGTAGAGTTTGAATACTTGGCAGTTCAGTTTATTTTGGGGGGGGAGGGGAGTTGACTTTTTTATTTTATTAATTTATTTTTAGTTTTAAACAATCACTTCCATATACTTTTGAGTTTTAAATTTCCTCCCCCTCTCTCCCCATCTCCCTCTCAAGGCAGTGTGCAAGCTGATACAGCCTCTACATATACATTCATACTAAACATATTTTCACATTAGTTGTGTTGTAAGGAAGAATTAGAACCAATAGGAGGAACCACAAGAAAGAAGAAACAAAACAAAACAGAAGAAAAAAAAGAGCAAATAGTATGCTTCAAACTTTATAGCTCTTTCTTAGGATGTGGATAGCATTTTCCATCATGAGACCTTTGGAGATGTCTTAGATCCTTGCATTGCTGAGAAGGGCTAAGTCTATCATCATTGCTCATCGAACAACGTGGCTGTTACTGTGTACAGTGTTCTCCTGGTTCTGCTCACTTCACTCAGCATCAGTCCATACAAGTCTTTCCAGATTTTTCTGAAGTCTGCTTGCTCATTATTTCTTATAGCACAATAGTATTCCATTACATTCATATACTACAACTTGTTTAGTCATTCCCCAATTGATGGACATCCCCTCAATTTCCAATTCTTTGCCACCACAGAAAGAGCTGCTATAAATATTTTTGTACATGTGGGTCCTTTTCCAATTTTTATGATCTCTTTGAGATACAAGAAGTATTGCTGGGTCAAAGGGCATGCACATTTTTACAGCCCTTTGGGCATAGTTCCAAATTGCTCTCCAAAATGGTTAGATCAGTTCACAACTCCACCAACAATGCATTAGTGTTTCAATTTTCCCACATTTTCTCCAACATTTATCATTTTCCTGTTTTTTCATGTTGGCCAATCCAATAGGTGTGATGTAATACCTTAGAGTTCTTTTGATTTGCATTTCTCTAATCAATAGTGATTTAGAACATTTTTTCATATGACTATAGATGGCTTTAATTTCTTAATCTGAAAACTGCCTGTTCATATCCTTTGACCATTTCTCAATAGGGAAATGACTGGTATTTTTATAAATTTGACTTAGTTCTCTATATATTTTAGAAATGAGACCCTTATCAGAGACACTGTTTATAAAAATTCTTTCCCAGTTTTCTGCTTCCCTCCTAATCTTGGTTGCATTGACTTTGTGCAAAAATTTTTCAATTTAATGTAATCAAAATTTTCCATTTTTCATTTCATAATGTTCTCTATCTTGTCTTTGATCATAAATTCTTCTATTCTCCATAAATCTGACAGGTAAACTATTCCTTTTGGCAATTCAGCTTAAGAAAGGACCTCAGTGTCCGGTACCTTAATTTGCCAGGTGATCTTCAGAATCTTCCTAAGATAATTCAAATAGAAGCGATTCAGTTTCCGGGCATTATGCAGATAAACTGCCCAAGTTTCACAGGCATGTGATCATTTCACAGGCAAAGAGGTCAGCACAAAGGCTCTGTAGACCTTCAGTCTGGTAGGCAGCCTAATACCTCTTCTCTCCCCTACTTTGCTTTGGATCCTCTCAAACACTGAGCTAGCTCTGGTAATGCATGTGTCAATTTCATCACCTGTGTGGACATCCCTGGAAAGTGTGCTGCCAAGGTAAATGAACTCATCCAAAAATTTGCAGCATTCAAAACTTGTCCATTTGTTGTATTTGTTTTGCCAGATATAGAAGCAATGCTTGGTGTCCTTCAGCAGGGAGAAACAATAATAACTAGCATGTATATAAATGCCTTAAAGTTTGCAAAGCAATTCACATGTTACCTCATTTGAGCCTCACTGATCCTGAGAGATCAGTGGTTTAGCCAGGATTTAGAGCACTTTAAAGTTCGCCAAGGTGGGGCTATTAGAGCACCTGCTTCCTCCCCCAACAGCCCCACCCATGATGAGGTCCTTTCCAGCCCAGCCCAGCCCAGCCCAGCCCAGCCCAGTTCCATCCTCCTCCCTGCCCTCTCCCAACCAAGCAGCCACTATTTAGTGCCCTAGAATCTCTATTTCCTCCCCAAAGGGTGACATTTTCTACCTGTCTCCCTTATTATCCCTCTACAGGATCTTTTGTGCCAAGATCTGAGGAGTCTTTCCTGTCCTCCCCACCACTTTATCTGAAGATGTGTGCTGTTTGCCCTTGATGTGTTCTGTGGTATTTGGCCTAGATGTCAGAATTGCTACTTTGGACTGTGTTCCAAGCAGTATAGAACTATGTTGCTCTCATTAGTAATATTATTTCATTAAAAAAAACTAATGTTAAAATTGTTTTTACATGTCATATAAAATATTAAATTTAAAAATATATGTGTTTTGTACGACTAGAACATGTAAAACCTATACCAAATTGCTTGCCTTCTCAATGAGGGGGGCAGGGGAGAGAAGGAAGAAAATTTGGAACTCAAAAAATTTTTTAAAATGTTACAAATTGCTTTTATGTCTAATTGGGGGAAAATAAAATATTAGATTAAATCGTTAGTATTATTATTTCCATGGTAAAGGACAGCAGAGCATCCTGTACTCCTTGTGGTGGGGGTTGCTGTTGTTGTTCTGTTGTATCTGACTCTCTGTGATCTCATTTAGAAAACCTAACTTGGCAAAGATACTGGAGTGGTTTGCCATTTCCTTCTCCAGCTTATTTTACACACAAGGAAACTGAGGCAGACAGGGTGAAATGACTTGCCCAGAGTCACACAGCTAATAAGTGTCTGAGGCTAGATTTGAACTCAGGTCCTTCTGACTCCAGGCCTGAACTTTATCCCCTGCACCACTTAGCTACTCTTATGTTGGGGAGGGCACAACAGTTCTCTCAAGTCACCTTACCTAAGGCTCCTCAAGTATTCTTTTGTTTGTTTGTTTGTTTTTATTTTTTTGTTTTTTTGGTGAGGCAATTGGGGTTAAGTGACTTGCCCAGAGTCACACTGCTAGTAAATGTTATGTGTCTGAGGTCAGATTTGAACCCAGGTCCTCCTGATGCTCTATCCACTGCACCACCTAGCTGCCCCATCCTTAAGTATTCTTGCCACAGCTTATTTCCAACATATGCGGGGGAGTGGACTGGAGTGCTCATATCATTTTTTTTTTTTTTTTTAGTTTGTAAGAAGGCAAAGAAGACATTTCTGACTTTATCCCACATAGCAAATTTGGAATCCTTTTAACTGTGCTATGTATTTACTTTCCCTCAAGTACAGAACTGCCTTAAATAGGATCAAGGATCATAAATTTAGAGCAAAAAGGGACTGAATTCTGGAATCACTGGACCTGGGTGCAGATACTGATTCTTACATTTCCTACCTGTATGACCTCCCTCAGACAAGCCACTTAACCTCAGTCTCTTCATTTATAAAATGAGATGGTTAGGCAAATGGTCTCTGAGATCCTTTCCAACTCTGGATAAATGATCTAGTCCAGGGGTGGGGAACCTGTGGCCTCAGGCCACATGTGGCCCTCTAGGTCCTCAACTGTAGCTCTTTGACTGAATCCAAACTTCACAGAACAAGTCCGCTTAATAAAAAGATTTGTTCTGTAAAGTTTGGATTCAGTCAAAGGACCACACTTGAGGACCTAGAGGGCCACATGTGGCCTTGAGGCCATAGGTTCACCACCCCTGATCTAGTCCAATCTCTTCATTTTATAGATGAGGAAATAAGACTCAGAGAGGTTAGTAACTCAGGTCACACAGGTAATAAATGTCAGAAGCATATCTGAACCCACATCCAAGTGATTGCTAGGTGATGAAGTAAATAGACTCATCTTCCTAAGTTCAAATCAGGGTTCAGACATTTACTAGCTGTGTGACCCATGGCAAATCATTTAACCCTGTTTGCCTCAGTTTCCTGATCTGTAAAATGAGCTAGGGGTAGCTAGGTGGCACAAGGCACAGCGTGCTGGGCCTAGAGTTAGGAAGACTCATCCTCATGAGTCCAAATCTGACCTCAGGCACTTAAGTGTGACCATGGGCAAGTCACTTAATCCTGTTTGCCTCATTTTCCTCATCTGTAAAATGAGCTGGAGAAGGAAATGTCAAACCATTCCAGTATCTTTGCCAAATGGGATCACGAAAAGTTGGACTGAACAACACTGAAATGACTGAGTGATTTGCCATAGTCATATAGCTAGTCCCACCTGAGGTAGGACTTGAAGTTTTCCTGTACTTTATTAATAAAGTATCCAATACTTTATTAGGATATGCTCCCTCCCTTTCTCATAGATCAGTGGTGTCAAAGTCAAATAGAAACCAGGCTCCCTGTTGGTTGTATATTGACTTAAAACCCACAAGTTAACACTATCTATATCGTACTGTATTTTTATTTTGTTAAATATTTCCCAATTACATATTCATCTGGTTCATATTCATATGTTGCCCATAGGCCATATATTTGATATGTGATCTGTGATCATCTCCAAAGGACCCAATCCTTCAAGGCAAGGAATTACTGAGGATTCTTGACATACATTATCTTTGAAAATTACTCTGTATTTTATTGCTAGGTATAAGAGATTAAGCTAGAAGGCTTTCCCTGACCTAAGTTTTGTCACAAATAAACTTGCGCCGATGATGTTGATTTTTCACTGGAACTTGCTATAATAGGTTCACGATCATGGTTATCTGCATGTGCATTTGAAACTTAAGGTTGGACAGAGGTAGGCATGTACCACCATGGTCTTGAGGCATCCTGGAGGCCAGTCACCTGTAGTGTAATCAGAGCTGATGATGAGAAATGGGATGGCCCCACTCAACTGAGATCAACCCAACAATAGATCTTTGCTGTGCTCCAGCTTACAGGGCAAATGACTCACTTGATTTGAAGGGCTCCTGCAGCCTGGGAGGGGCCAAGCTTTTGTCTGCTATTTTTGAGCCAGCCATTCATCACAACAAGAGCTTTATTAAAAATGTACCTTCCACTCTTCAGAGAGCAAATATGAAAATCTGGTTTCTGAAGATATCAAAATCATTTATTTTTGAAGTTGGCAGCCCTGGCTGCGAACACTGCTCTGGGATCGATCCCATCAGTGTAAGTAGGAGTTATATATTTTTCAGAACAAGCATTCAGCCTTTAATCCATGGGAAACAATGAAATATTAAGCAAGACATGAAAAAATTAAAACGTTTTGAAAGGGAGAAAGCAATAGCAAATCACACTCCCTGACTGGAAAGCTCCACGGGGAGCCCCTCTGATGCCAGGGAAAAGGCTTCGGAAAAAGCATTCCCGATGTGGAGTTTGCTGGATTATTGAAGCCACTGGCAAGTTTCCCTATAAAGCTCACCTGCCAAGGAATCTGTTGTTGCTAAATGAGCCTCTAGTGTGCCCCGTTGATGACTCATGTACATCAAAGAAAGGTCTCTTGGTTTCCTGTCCAAATACTGTTTCCAGAAAAGCCTTCCTCAGATTGTATCTTTATCACACTAGTAAGACCAAAGACAAGAGACAGAATGAAAGCTCCTAGAAAGCAAGGAATATTAAATTTTTGTCTTTGTATCATCTAGTCCTTAGCACAAAGGCACATAGGAGGTGCTTAATACTTGTGTGTTGATTGATTGTGAACTATATCAGGGGAGGAAGTACCTACTGTGACAAAATCACAGATCTCTGATGCTTTTAAGTATGACCACCAGAAACTTGAATGTTAGAGAATTGACTATGGACAAAATTCAACACAATTGGTGTGTATGACTTTAGTGACTAAGAAATGAGAGCTGACCTAGTATAGACTTAGGCTTGTTGATCATTTGTAAGCTTAACAACAACAATAGTAACAGCTGAAATTTATATAATGCTTTTTAAGTTTCACAAAGCTCTTTATATACATTATCTCATTTGATTCTCAAAACCCTGCTATTAGCATTCCCATTTTACAGATGAGGAAACTGAAGCTGAGAGAGGTTAAGTGACTTGCTCAAGGACACACAGGTAGTAAGTGTCTGTGGCAGGATTCCAACTCAGGGTTTCTTGACTCCAAGTTCAGCCACTCTCTCATCTGTGCCACTTAACTGCCTAATTGCCTAGGTCTTTAGAACTATAAATGAATAAATCTTCATTTTTGGTGGTGTGACAATTCCCTCTGTTGAGGTGGATCATAGCTTTTTTGCACTTTAGGATACAGTCTTCATGAATTGATTTGTTAAAAAAAATTCATTATTTGGTGGCTAAAAAGCTTCTCTGTAATAGGTTATTTAGGGAGTAAAAACACAGTGATTCACTAGATATGAACTCCAAACCTTTAGTTTGCTAAATTTAGTGCACCACTGACATGTTGCTCAAGAGTCTGGGTTAAAATCTTAACTTGGCTACACACTACTTTTATAACCATGGACAAGACATTAAAATTATCTATGCCTCAGTTTCCTCTTTCTTAAAATGACAGGGCTGAACTAGGTGATCTCAAATGTGCCTTTCAGTCTAAACTGATGTTACTATAATTCTACAAATCAAGTCAGGTTAGCAGCCTACTCTTAAGCACCTCCTATGTGGCAGGTATTATGCTAAGCACTAGGGATAAAAAGAAAGGCAAAAACAGTGCTGGCTTTCAAGGGGTTCACAGATTATTGGATGAGACAACATGCAAAAAAACATGTACCAAATGAGCTAAAGAAAGGATAAATTGAGATAATCTCAAACTCAAATTAAGATTAAGGGGGACCAGGAGAGGCTTCTTACAGAAAGTCAGAGCAGTAACTGAGACTTGAAGGAAGTCACAGAAGCTGGGAGGTAGAGATGAGGAGAGAGAGCATTCCAGGCAGGGGAGGACAGTAAAAAGCTAGGAGACCCGAGATGGAGTATCTTGTATAAGGCATATCAAAGAAGCCAGTATCACTGAAATGGAGAAGGGTAAGATATAAGAAGATTGGGAATATGGGAAGGGGCTTTAGGGACAAGAGGCAAGGGGACATGAAGGACTTTAAAAGCCAAACAGAGGATTTTTATATTTGGTCCCGGAAGTAATTGAAAAAACAACAACTCACTGGAGTTCATTGAAGAGGGAGGTGAATGATCTAACCTGTGCCTACTATCATGAGACCAAGGCCACAAAGTACATTCAAGAGCATTGAGAAACATGAGTCAGAATGAGATAAATGTTGTCTTTTCCTTTGAAGATGAAGACAAAAATGCCATAATTGTTTAAGATTGTAGACTGCCCTTTTCCAAGTAGTTCTGGCATATCCCCTATTTTATGCAACATGTGTTTCCAGGAAGTTGTATGGAACTCAAATCTATGTAGAACAGTTCAAATTTTAAAAGCTCAAGGAAATTTGTTATTTAAAAGAATTGTGGTGAAAACTTCCATTAAAAAAAGTGAAGCATCACAGTGGTAGGAGGAAAAGGGAATGAATTCACCACAGTGATAAGGAGGGACATATTCCAGGCATGGAGGATCATCAGTGCAAAGGCATTTTGATAGGAGACAAAATTTTCATAGGCGAGGACCAGAAGAAAGGTCAGTTTGGCTAGATCATAGAGTACTTTTGCAGAAGTAATCTATGAGGCTGGAAAGATAGGTTAGAACCAGGTTGTGAAGGGTTTTAAAAAAGCTGAACAGATAAGTTTATTATTTTGTCCTAGAGACAAGAGGGAGCAGTAGAGTTTATTATGTAGGAGAGTGGTATGGTCAGATTTTCAGTTAAAGAAGATCACTTTGGCAGCAACGTGGGAGGGGGATAGACTAGAGTGGGCAGAGACTTGAGGTAGTGAGATCAATTAGGAGACTATGGCAATGATCTAAATGAAAGGTGATGAGGTTCTCAATATCCCTCCTCATGGCCGAGAAGTGGGGACTACTGGGCAGAATGATACATATATTTTATGATGTATAGTTTCTCTATCAGACATTTTTTCATAATTGTTTTTTCTTTCTTTTTTCTTAATCAGAGAAAGTTTAACTTGGAGGTGAATAAAAAGGGATATTTTTTCCAGAAATGATTGTGATACAAATAGCCTGTGATATGAATAGCCTCAATAATATGTTTATTTAAAAAAAAAAAAAGCTAAGACTTCTTTTGAAAAAGAAGCAACCAGCTGCCTAACATAGCTTTGCTAAGTTAATCAAATCAACAAGCATTTATTAAGGGCTTACTATATGTCAGACACTGTGCTAAAAGCTGAGGATACAAAGAAAGGAAAAACAGTTCCTGCTCTCAAGGAGCTTATAGTCTAATAAAAGAGACAAAATGCCAACAACCATGTGCAAACAAAACATAGATAGGATGAACTGCCAAGTTTGATACAGCAGAGGTTCTTTCCCCTCTCCTTTCATTTATTTGTTTATTTAATTTTATCACTTATTTCTTAAAATTTTGAGTTCCTTATTATCTCCCTCCCTCCTACCCATTGAGAAGGTAAGAAATGTGATAACAATTATACAAGTCATGCAAATTCCATATTAGCCATGTATAGCATATTCTTTTTTCTTTTGAAGAAGTGAACTCTTATTTTTTCACTTCATTTTATTCTAAACTTAAAAAAAATTAAACAAGCATTTCCATAGCATGTATAATTTAAAAAATATGATTGCACTTGAGACTGCTAATTTATTATGTTCAACTTGCTATTTCTTTTAAATATATAATAAAGTTATCATATAACTTTTTTCTTCCCCCCCCCAGAGATGGCTACCATGAGACACAAATACATGTGTATATGTATGTACATGCATAGTGTGTATGTAAAATCCTTCTATACATACTTCTATTTATCAGTTCTTTCTCTGGATATAGATAGTGTCTTCCTTCATTGGTTCTTTGTAGTTAATTTAGGTATTTATAATAGTCAAAATTACTTGGTCACTGAAAGTTGTTCTTAAAACTATTGCTGTTAATGTATACAATGTTTTATTGGTTCTGCCCATTTTGCTTTTCATTATTTCATTCAAATCTATCTACATTTTTCTAAGATAATCAAGCTCATCATTTCTTATAGTACAGTAGCATTCCATCACAATCATACACCACAACTTGTTCAGCCTTCCTCAAATGATGGGCATCCCTGCAATTTTCAGTTCTTTACCAAAACAAAGAGAGCTGCTACAAATATTTTAGAACATATAGATTCTTTTCATTTTTGCCTAATCATCTTTGGAAACAGACCTAGTAATGGTATTGTTGGGTGAAAATGTAGAAGAAATTTAATAACTGTTTGGGCATGATTCCAGATTGCTCTCCAAAATGGTTGGATCAGTTCACAGTTCCTCCAACAGTGAATTAGTGTACCATTTTTTCTGCATCCTCTCCAACATTTTTTGCTTTTCCTTTCAATCATTTTAGCCAACCTGATAGGTGTAAAATACTGTTTTAATTTGCATTTTTCTAGTCAATAATGATTTAGAGCACTTTTATATGACTATAAATTGTTTTTATTTCTTCATGGGAAAACTGCTTATTCATATCATTTGACCATTTATCATTTGGGGAATGAGTTGTATTCTTATGGATTTGACAAAGTTCTTTACATGTTTGATATATGAGACCTTTATCTGAGAAACTATTTATAAAAATTCCCCCCCAAATTTCTGCTTTTCTTCTGATCCTGGCTACATCTGTTTTACTTGTTTTAAAACCTATTTAATTTAATGTAAGATAAATTATCTATTTTACACCTCATACTGCTCTCTATCTCTTGTTTATTCATAAATTATTCATCTATCCACAAGTCTGATGGGTAATATATTCCATGTTCTTCAAATTTTCTTGTAATATCTCTCTTTATATCTCACTTTATATCATATACCCATTTTGACCTTATCTTCATAAATGGTACAAGATATTGGTCTATGCCCAATTTCCAACAGACTGCTTTCCAGACTTCCTAACATTTTTTACCAAATAACAAATTTTTATCCCCAAGACTTAAGTCTTTATACTTGTCAAACACAAGGTTACTATAGTCATTTGTTGCTATAAATTGTATGTTTACTCTGTTCCACTGATCTACCTCCCTATTTCTTAACCAATACCAGATAGTTTTGATAATTGCTGCCTTATGATACAGTTTAAGATCTGGTATTATTAAACCTCCTTCCTTTATATTTTTTCATTAGTTCCTTTGATATTCTTGAACTTTTGTTCTTCCAAATGAATTTTGTTATTATTTTTTTCTAACTCAGTAAAACAATTTTTTGATAATTTAATTGTGATGGCATTGAATATATAAATCAGTTTAGATAAAATTGTCATTTTTATTATATTGGCTTTACCTACCCATGAACTATTAATATTTCTCCAATTATTTAAAACTGATTTTATTTGTATAAAAAGTTTTTTTAAAATAATTTTTGTTCATATATTTCTTGGGTTTGTTTTGGCAGGTATACTATCTAGAGTTATTTTAAATGAGGTATCTCTTACTATCTCTTCTTGCAGGGTTTTGTTTGTGGTATATAGGAAGGCTGATGAGGTCTGTGGATTTACTTTACATGTTGCTTCTTTGCTAAAATTTTTAATTGTTTCAACTAACTTCTTAGTTGAGTGTTTTGGATTTTCCAAGTATATCAACATATTATATGCAAAAAGAGATAGTTTTATTACATCATTTCCTGTTCTGAATTCTTTTATTTCTTTTTCTGCTCTTATTGCTGTTGCTAGGATTTTCAATACAATGTTGAATAATGTCAGTGACAGTGGACATACTTGTTTCACACTTCATCTTACTGGGAAAGGTTCTAGGTTATCCCCATTACAAATAATGCTTACTAATGGCTTTAGCTAAGTGCTTTTTATCAATTTAAGGAAAAATCCATTCATACCTGTATTTTCAAGTGTTTTTAATAGAAACAAGTGTTGTATTATATCAAAAGCTTCAGAGCCAGGAATTTTATTTTCCTTGCAGAGTCTTACCAATGGCTTGTCAGCAGCTTGTACAATCATAATTAGCAATCAAAGAACACTTGCCAATAAAATCTCCTCCCCACTTCTCTTCCCAGAAGGATAGCTAACTCAGTAGATAGAACATTGGGCCAGGAGTCAGGAAGACCTGAGTTCAAATCCTGCCTCAGACACTTACCAATCACGTGATCCTAGCCAAATCACTTAACCTCTGTCTGCCTCTGTGTCCTCAACAGAGGATAATGATAACATCTCCCTGATAGGGTTTTCATGAAGATCAAATGAGATAATATTGTGAAGTGCTTAAAGAGTGTGCTAGTATGTGGCACATAGCAAGCTCTATAAATGTTAGTTGTTACTATTAGTAGTTAAAATCCTGTTGGGTTTTTGCTTTTTTGCTTTTTCAAGCTTGTTGGGTTCCAAGAAGCATGTGGGGAGTGAAAAAATGTATAAATTTCCATGTGGTTAATGGAGAACCTTAGCATTGCACCTCATTAAAATAATGAGTATGAACTGGAGCAGAAGACAGTTCAAAGACCTACAACCATGGGAATTCAGCCTGTTAGAGACTGTGCGTGTTTCCAGTTCCTGATGATAGTGCCAACATCAGTCCAGCAGTGAAACTTCACAGGTACAAGTGTGATTCAAAGAGTAGGGAGTGCTGTGATTTTTTTTTCTGCCATAAATGATGATCAGAAAAAATGTATCATTGTAGTAATAAAAATTCAAGATTTACAAGCTTTTGATGCATCTATCCTTAAAAGAAGTGATGACATGAGATGGGGTTGAGGAATTGTAAGGGAAATGGGGGGGGCAGATGTAAATTTGGTTTATGGGGCTAAGATGTAATTGTATATTAAAGAATAGTCCTACTTGGTTTAAACCTCTTTAAAAAAATCTCTCTTAGCTTAATATATTTTCTTTATTTCGAATATATGATGATCCTATAAATTTACAGTATAATAACACTGCTTCAGAGAAGGGAAACAATGTTACTCTTGAAATTGGAGTTTCTTAGCTCCTATTTCTAGCAGCTATGAGGCTGACACATTTTATTTTTCATGTAGGATTCCTTCTGACCAAAGTGAAAAAATACATTAAGAAAAAAATAGAAATGTCACAAAGTATATTCCTTGGGAGGTATTTTTGGTATAGTTGGTACTATGGAAAGAGCACTGGATTTGGAATCAGAATGACCTGGGTTCATATTCTGGTCTTGCCATTTACAACTCATGTAACCTTGGGACACTCTGGGTCTTCGTCTCCTCTTGTAAAATAAGAGAGTTGGACTAGATGATCTCTAAGCACTTCTAGCTCTAAATCTGTGATCCCATGTTTATATTTCCTTTGGGGATCTCTTTCAGGAGGAGATCGGTGGATTCTTTCAATTTCTATTTTGACCTCTGGTTCTAAAATATTAGGGCAGTTTTCCTTGATAATTTCTTGAAAGATGATGTCTAGGCTCTTTTTTTGATCATGGCTTTCAGATAGTCCAACAATTTTTAAATTCTCTCTCCTGGATCTATTTTCCAGGTCAGTTGTTTTTCTAATGAGATATTTCACATTGTTTTCTAATTTTTCATTCTTTTGGATTTGTTTTACAGTGTCTTGATTTCTCATAAAGTCACTAGCTTCCAATTGCTCTATTCTAATTTTTAAGGAAGTATTTTCTTCAGTCATCTTTTGGACTTCCTTTTCCATTTGTCCAATTTTGCTTTTTAGGGCATTCTTCTCCTCATTGGCTTTTTGGACCTCTTTAGCCATTTGGGTTAGGCTATTTTTGAAGGTGTTATTTTCATTTTTTGGGTCTCCTTTAGCAAGCTGTTGACTTGTTTTTCATGATTTTCTTGCAAAACTCTCAGTTTTTCCTCTACTTCTCTTACTTGCTTCTCAAAATTCCTTTTGAGCTCTTCTAAGGCCTGGGACTGATTCATATTTTTCTTGGAGGCTTTGGATGTAGGAGCTTTGGCTTTGTTGTCTTCTTCTGGTTGTATGTTTTGATCTTCTTTGTCACCAAAGTAAGATAATATAGTCTGACTCTTTTTGTGCTGCTTACTCATGATCCTGGCCAACTACTTGAGTTTTAAACTCTTTGTTAAGGTAAAAGTCTGCTTCCAATGTGAAGAATGTACTGTTCCAAGCTTCAGGGGTTTATTCAGCTGTTTTCAGAGGTACTTCTAGGGACCTGAAAATTTTCAGTTCTTCCAAGGTGGTATGATAAGGGGCGAGGTGTTTCCTCTCTACCAACACAACAAGCTCCACAACACCAGCGTTCCTCCTAGCCCCAGGACCCCCCCTCAGAACTGTGACCCAGATCCAAGCACTGGTAAAGCAAGAGATTCCTGCCTCAGCACTGGCAAAGAGATTCCTGTAATCCCCCTCTGATCAGCCACTCAATTCCCCCTCAGTCTGTGGGCCAGAAGCTCAGGAAACAGCCGTGGCCCTGGCCCGTGCTCGAGACTTGCAGCTGAGACCTAGCTCCTCTCTCACCACAGTCACAGACTTTTCCCACTGACCTTCTAAGTTGTCTTTAGTGTTCAGGGGTTGAGAAGTCTGGATACCACCACAGCTGCCCTCAATTCAGTTTTCTGAGGCCTGCTCCAGGATTGCTGCAGCCTGAGCGCCCACGCCGCACTGTGCTCCTCTCCCCACCTGGTGCAATATACCTTTCCAATCAGCCATCCAGGCTGTCTTTGGCTGGGAATTTGTTTCACTCTTGCTTTTTTGTGGGTTCTGCTGCTTTAGAATTTGTTTAGAGACATTTTTTATAGGTATTTGGAGGGCTTTGGGAGAGAGCTCAAGACAGTCACTGCTTTCCCTCCGCCGTGTTGGCCAAGAGGTGACATCATTGAAGGTTAAGTAGTGAGTGAGTCTAGATTATTAATTACTGGGTTAGTCTTGCTGGTCTGCTACAACCAGTTGCTACAAATAGAGAAATTTGTTATAATCCTTGCTTTGCAATGGCTCTAGAACCCTCCTTCCCACCTTAAAAATTAATCCAAAATCAATAAATATTTATTAAATGCCCGCTATATGTAAGGCACTGTGTTAGGCACTGGGGAATTAGAGACAAAAGTGAAAAACAATCTCTGCCCTCTCTGTGCTTCCATTCTACTGGAGAATATAACATGTAAGAAGAGCCAGGTGAAGTGGTATAATTCCTGCTACTGGAGGAGGTGAGTCTGATGCATCACTTGAGTTGGAGAGTTCTGAGCTTCAGTAGGGTTGAAGACAATCAAGTTATCTGTACTGTCTAGTATCAGTATTCAGTATTCTCAGAAGAACTCATTGTCTTTCTCTCTAACCCCTACCATCTTCCAAATTTCCCTGTTTTTGTGAGTGTACCACCATCCTTCTATTTATGCCCATTCCTAATTTAGCTCTATTCTCTTCCTCGCCTCCTATCCCAACCACTAGCCAAGTCTTGTCAATTCTACCTCCATATCATCTCTCACATCTGTCTCCCCTTCTTTTCACTCACACAGCTGCCACATAGTTTAGGGCCTTGTACCCTCTTACCTGCAGGATGCTCCACACGACTGCCATAATAAAGCACATCTGAACATGTCACTCTGTTCAAAAAACTTCAGCAATCCCTTTTGCCACCAGGATAAAATACAGACTCCTAAGATTGGCATGTAAAGCCCTCAGCAAACTCTCTCTAACCTACCCTTTGGAGATTATTTGCATATCACTCTCCTTCACATAACTAACTGATGTTCTGACCAAAAAAGCTTATTTTCTACTTCCCAAATTTGGCACTCCATCTCCCACTCCTTGCCTTTGCACAGTCTATCCTCCATAGGAGAACATGTACTTCTTCCTCAGTATCACCTTTTACATTTCCTAGCATTCTTCAAATCTCAGCTCCTAGCCCACCTCCTATCAGAAAGTTATCCTCATTTCCATTGACTCCCCATAATTATAGTTTATGCACATATTTATTTACATGTTGTTACCCCAACCCAAGTAGAATTTAAGATAATTTTTCATCTTGTTTTTGTGTCATCAGCAGCTAGAACAATTCTTTGTATACAGAAGGTACTTAATAAATGTCTATTGGATTGAATTGAGAACAGCTAGTGAGCCTATTTGACTGAAACAAAGAGCACATAAATGGGAACAATGTGAAATAACTGAAAAGATAGATGGAAGCCAGATTTTGAAAAGCCTCAAATCTCTTAAAATCTGCCCAAACAAAGACTCTAAGAAGTTTTCAGTTCCTTGGGATGAGAAGAAGGGGTCTTAAATATAACATATAGACATTTTCATCTGCAAAGTAGTATTGACATGTTTTATGATCAGCATATGTGTAAATAGGAGCACTTGTCTTGGAAGAACAGTCGACAGTTTTTTGTTCTTCAGTCTTTCAGTCATATCTGACTCTTTGTGACCCCATAGACCATAGCACACCAGGTCCTTCTATTCTCCACTTTCTCTCAAAGCCTATCCAAATTCATGTTTGTTTTTTCCAGGACACTATCTATCCATCTCATCCTCTACAATCCCCTTTTTCTTTTGTCTTCAATCTTTCCCAGTATCAGGGTCTTTTCCAATGAATCCTGTTTTCTTGTTATGTGACCAAAGTATTTAAGCTTCAGATTGACCTTCCAATAAATAATCTGAATTAATTTTTCTGAGTATTGACTGATTTGATCTCATTGCTGACCAAGTGACTCTCAAAAGTCTTCTCTAGCACAATAATTCAAAAGTGTTGATTATGCAGCACTCAGCTTTCCTTATAATTCAACTCTCACAACCATACATTGCTATTGTAAAAATCATAGTTTTGACTACATGGACCTTTGTCAGTAAGGTGATATATCTATTTCTTAGTATGGTGTCCAGATTTGCCATAGCTTTCCTTCTAAGGAGCCAGTATCTTTCAATTTCATGGCTGCAGTTACCATCTTCAATGATCTTTGAGCCCAAGAATATCAAATTTAACTCTGCTTCCATTTCCACTCCCTCTATTTGCCAGGAAGTGATGGGACCAGTTACCAATATCTTAGTTGGTTTTTTGTTTGTTTGTTTGTTTTTTAGTATTAAGCTTCAAGCCCACTTTTTACTCTCCTCTTTTACCCTCATCAAGAGGCTTCTTAATTCTTCTTCACTTTCTACCATCAGAGTGATATTTCTCTCAGCAATCTTAATTCCGGCTTTTGATGCATCCAGTTTGGCATTTCACATGATGTACTCTGCGTATAAGTTAAATAAATACAGTGATAACATACAGCCTTGCTGTACATCAATTCATATCTAATTTTACCCTTCATATTTCAGCATACTCTTTGACAACTTGTAGAATTTTTTTCCCATTAGCAATGTGTTGTAAAACTAGACAACCTCTTTCTATTTGTCCTTCTTGTATCTGCTGGGTTAATTCATGGAGATTTTGATGCATTTGAGCTTCCAGTGAATCAACCAGGTCAGACACATCCACAGTGAGAATTATTATCCATTTGTGCAGCAGGACATCTTCCAGAATGGCCTTTATTCATAGTTCTGAGTTAATAGATAGGACAGAGGAACTAGTATACCACAATCAAGTCTTCTTAAGGTATCCTCCACATAGATTATTACAGATTACAGCTACAACGTTGGCATATTGTCTCCTCTACCCTTCCCAACAATCCCTTGGAAGTAAAATACACTACCAGTTATGGGACAGGCTGTAGTAGACAAAAGTTCCCTGATGAGATTATCTAGAATAATCAGATATCACAGTTGCTCAATAGAAGAAAAAATCAGGAATAATAAAAACATCACAGTTTTCCCATAAACCTAGGTCACATTGTCTCATCAATGATCTTAACATCCTTTGGGGAGAAAGGAAACACATTTATAAAAACCTTATGTACTTCATAAGGAGGCACATGAGAGGGAAAATCCATGTGCCTGGGGCAACTCACAACTCTGAACTTCAGGCCTTGATGTCTTTGGTCCCTTCAGGAAAAATAAATATCATTTGATTCTCTTGATAGCCATTCCCCTTCTAGTCCTCATTCTTATTCTGATGTGCAAATTCATTCTTTTTCTGCTCTTCAGCCAATGTTGCAGTGACCAACTCTTTTAGCTCATAGCCATCCTTAATAGGGCATTGAGAAAGTGTTATACTCTTTTAGTAATTGTATGCATGCATGTATGTATGTATGTATGTATTGTACTTGTTCAGTGACAAATAGTTCCCTTAAGCCAGAGAACTACAAATCTCCTCACTTTTCCTTCCACTAATGTTCTTTTTCTGTTTCTCAGATTGGCTCTTTGCACCATATAGACAATCCCAGTCAACACTTTACCAAACAAGATTCTGCTTTCTCTAATCAATTTCTACCAAAGCAAAGCCTTATTTCCAGTAAGCACAACTCATAACAAAACAGAAAAAAGCCCCAACAACTTGGTTTCCTCCTCTTTTCTGCCTCTTTAAAAGAAAGGGGGTAACAACAACAACAACAAGGCAACCAGACACCTGTGAGCTCTTTGCTTTCTCTCTGGCTGTATTTGGTGCTAGAGAGCAAAGAGCTCTTAGGGCTCTCTATATAGCATTCAACACAACTGCTGAAAATCTCAAAAAGGTAATGTAAATGTAAGTCAGTTGATCATCTTTTCTCTAGCCAGTTAGCAAAGCAACCCTTGTCTTTCAAACTGCAGGCTTCCAGCAAGGCAGCTATGGAGTCGACTGTCTCTCATCAGCTCCTGTATCTTGTCCTGGACTTCTTCTGACTCCTCCCATACTCACTTTACTGTTTTATTTCTTCTATTTCTGAAGGAGGTTCTTCTTTAACTTTAAATGCCCCAAATAATTTCCTTTTGTAAGCAGTGATCCATCAGTGCAAATAGTTATTAGGTGAAACTCAACAATCTCATCTGTCTGTCAAGAATGACCCCAATCAGTCCTTATACAATCTTTCCATAATCTCAAAAAAGTTATTTAATTTAAAATTGGGTCACTCATTATTAGAGGGCAGTCCATAATCCTGCTTACTATGTCAAATGTGAATATTGCAGAGTCTGGGTTCGATTTGTGGAAGCAACAGGACACAAGAACGATATGGTACCATAAAGAATTTTATCAAAAGGATGAAATGGAAAACCTTATGCTACAAATATCAAGGAAACCCCAGCAAGATCCCTCTGAAAGAGTCACCGGTTGGGGAATTGGAATATGATTTTGTCCAGAGACTTTCTCAAACCAACTAGGGCAGTCTTTTTTATATGAAATCATTTAGTTATGCAATTTTAGATATAGTTTATGTAGGGAGTTGTTCAAGGGCTAATGACTGTCTATTGGGGACTTTGGGTGTTACACAAAATACATCTACAAATGAAGGAGTTTTCAATGGCTGAGTTCAGGCACCCGATACTACATTACTGAAAATGATAGTGCAGGTATTACATATAAGTACATAGAAGGGAGTGGTATTGTCCAGACACAGTATCAGTCACTATTACAGCTGAAACTATATTGAAAGATGTATTTTTTTAAACTTGTCTTTCCTTATTTTTCTCCCACAAACTCCCTGTCCCTTTCAGGTAGTGAGATAGTGAAGATGATTGTGTTCACACTTACCTAGGTGTGTTCATCTAATCTGAACATTACGGTGTGTTTACAGTTATAATTTACTTCTTTTATTTAAAGATGAATTATGGGAAAAAGACCCACATGTACAAAAATATTTATAGCAGCTCTTTTTGTGGTGGCAAAGAATTGGAAATTGAGGGGATACCCATCAATTGGGGAATGGCTGAACAAGTTGCGGTATATGAATGTAATAGAATACTATTGTGCTATAAGAAATGATGAGCAGGCAGACTTCAGAAAAACCTGGAAAGCCCTGTATGGACTGAGGCTTAGTGAACTGAGCAGAACCAGGAGAATGTTGTACACGGTAACTGCCATGTTGTACAATGACTAACGTTGGTAGACTTAGCCCTTCTCAGCAATGCAAGGATCTAAGACATCTTCAAAGGCCTCATGATGGAAAATGCTATCCACATCCAAAGAAAGAGCTGTGGAGTTTGAATGCAGATCAAAGCATACTATTCGCTATTTTTTTCTCTTCTGTTTTGTTTTGTTTCCTCTTTCTGGTGGTTCCTCCTATTGGTTCTAATTCTTCCTTATAACACAACTAATGTGAAAATATGTTTAATAGGAATGTATATGTATAGCCTATCTCAGATTGCACGCCATCTGAAATTTTAAAACTCAAAAAAACCCCCAAAACTAAAACTCCAAAGCTTATACAAGTGATTGGCAATAAATCAAAATAAATTAATAAAAAATAAAATAAATATCCAGCCCTAAAAATAAAGTTGAATTACATCAAATAATGTACAATCTTTCTTCTCCGGCCTCTACTGGTCAATAAGGAATCAATGAATCTGGGTTATTGTTTATGGTACAATGTTTCCTTGTTTGAATTTGACATTTTCTTCAATTAAGAATATAGGGTTTTGGGAGCCATAATGGTGGAGTAAGCCCGAAATTGCCTGAACTCTTGAATATTTACCTCCAAACAACCACATAATAGTGCCCCAAAATGAATCCTGGAACTGCAGAACCAGCAAAAAGATGAGTGAAACAATCTTCTAGCCCAAGAAATTTGGAAGGTCAGCAGGAAAGGTCTGTCTCACTTGGATAAAAGAGGAGCACAGTCCAGGACAGGCAAGCCAGCAACAAGCCCCTCCTCAGCAAACCAGTGGGATATTTTGAACCCCAGTGTGGTGGAACAAGCAAATGCTGACTCTAGGATCCCCCATGTGCCCCAGCAGAGCCAAGCAAATAGGCAGATGCTAGTGCTAGGACCCTTCACATGCTTCAGCATAGCCCCAGACAAAAAAGGAGACACCAATGCTGGAAACCCCCACAGGCCTCAGCACACAGGCAGACACAAGCACTGGGACCACTACCTGCCTCAGCTCAGCATCAGGTAAGCTGCCAGACTCCTATGACTTCCATCAGTGACAGCCCCTTGGGCTTCAGGGCAACACCAGTGCATCACCAAGTAAACAGCCAGGGCATGCATCCCTTGACACAAGAAGCTTAAGATATTGCCCCTTCTACCCCAGGAGCAGAGATCAAATTTAAGAGTAAGGAAAAAGGCTAGAAAAGATGAAAACAACAACAACAAAAAAAAGAATCTGACCATAGGAAGTTCTTATGGTGACAGGGAAGATCAAGTCATAAACTCAGAAAAGGGCAACAGTGTCAAAACACCTATGAGTAAAGCCCCAAGGAAAATAAGAATTGGTCTCAAGCCCAGAAAGAACTCATGAAAGACCTCAAAAAGGAGTTTATAAATCAAATAAAAGAGGTAGAAGAAAAATTGGGGAAAAGAAATGAGAGTGATGTAAAATAATTATAAAAAAAGAGTCAACAGCTTGGAAAAAGAAAACAACTCCTTAAAAAGTACAATTGCCCAAATAGAAAAAGAGGTACAAAATCTAGCTGAGGAAAATAATTCCTTAAAAATTAGAATTGGGCAAGTGGAAGCTAATGACTCTATGAGACATCAATAATCAATCAAACAAAATCAAAAGAATGAAAAAATAGAAGAAAATGTAAAATACCTCATTGGAAAAAGAACTGACCTGGAAAATAGATCTAGAAGAGATAATGTAAGAATCACTGGGCTACCTGAAAGCCATAATCAAAAGAAGGACCTGGGTAGCATCTTTCAAGAAATTATTAAAGAAAACTGTCCTGATATCCTGGGACCAGACGACAAAATAGACATTGAACGAATCCACCAGTCACCTCCAGAAAGAGAAACCAAAATGAAAACTCCAGGGAACATTATAGCCAAATTTCAGAACTACCAGGTCAAGAAAAAAAAGGCAAGCAGCCAGAAAGAAAATTAAAATACTGGGGAGCCAAAATCAGGATAACACAGGACTTAGCAGCTGCAACATTAAAGGATAGGAGGTCATGGAACATGATATTTTGGAGGGCAAAGGAGCTAGGACTGCAACCAAGAACCACCTACCCAGTGAAACTGGGCATAATCCTTCAAGGGAAAAAATAGCCATTCAATGAAATAGAAGGATTTTAAGCTTTCATAAAGAGAAGACCAGAGCTGAACAAAAATAAAAATTGATCTTCAATATCAAGACTCAAGAGAAGAATAAAAAGGTAAAAAGAAAAAGAAAACATAAGGAATTCAATAGGGCTAAACTGTTTATATCTCTATATGGTAAGATGATACTTATAATTCTTAAGAATTGTACCATTAATAGTACAGCTAGAAGGAATATACGTTGGCAGAGCACCGGTATAAGGTGAATTTGAGGGAATGACATAAAAAATTAATTAAGAGATGAGAAAGAGAAATATACTGGGTGCAGAAGAAAGGGAGAGGTATAATGAGTAAATTATTTCACATGAAAAGCTGTGAAACACCTATTAGAGTGGAGGGGAAGATGGGAGGGTAGATGGTGGGCATTGCTTGAAACTTACTCTCATCAGAATTGGCTAAAAGAAGGAATAATATACACAATCCATTGAATATAGAAATCTATCTTATGTAACAGGGAAGGAGGAGGGAAGGAGATTCAGTAAGAAAGGAAAGCAGATCGGGGGAAGTGGAGGATAGAAGCAAAATACTGGAGAGAAAGGAAAGGGTGAAAGGAGAGAAAGGACAAACAGAAGGAAAAATAAGATGGAGGGAAATATAGTGTTAGTAATAATAACTGTGAATGTGAATTGGATAAACTTTCCCATAAAATGGAAGTGACTAGAAGACTGGATCAAAAACCAGAATCCTACAACATATTATTTACAAGAAACACACTTGAAGCAGAAAGATACACACAGAGTAAAGGCAAGGGGCTAGAACAGAATCTATTATGCTTCAGCTGAAGTGAAAAAAAAAAGCAGGAGCAGCAATTTTGATCTCAGACAAAGCAAAAGCAAAAATACTTCTAATTAAAAGAGGTAAGGAAGGAAACTACATCTTGCTAAAAGGTGCTGTAGACAATGAAGTAATATCAATACTAAAAATATATGCATCAAGTGGTATGGCATTCAAATTCTTAGAGGACAAAAATGAGTTATAGGAAGAAATGGACAGCAAAACTATACTAGTGGGGGAGCTCAACTGTCCCTTCTCATAACTTGATAAATCCAACCGAAAAATAAGCAAGAAAGAAATTAAGGGGTTGAATAGAATCTTATGAAAGTTAGATATGATAGAACTTTGGAGAAAATTGAATAGGATTAGAAAAGAATATACCTTTTTCTCAGCAGTATATGGCACCTACACAAAAGATTAATGATGTATTATGGCATAAAACCCTCAAAATCAAATGTGGAAAGGCAGAAATATTAAATGTATCCTTTTTGGATCATAATGCAATAAAAATTACATTCAACAAAAGGCATTAGAAACTAAATAATCTAATCCTAAAAAATAGGTAAAAGAACAAATCACAGGAACAAAAAATAATTTCATTAAAGAGAATAACAACAACGAGACAACATACCAAAATTTATGGTTTGAAGCCAAAGCAGTATTTAGGGGAAATTTTATTTTTCTAAATTTTTACATCAACAAAATAGAAAAAGAGGAGATCAATTAATGGGGCATGCAACTAAAAAAAAAACTAGAAAAAGAACAAATTAAAAATCCCCAATTGAGAACCAAATTGGAAATCCTGAAAATCAAATGTGAGATTAATAAAATTGGAAAAGTAGGAACTGGTTATATGGAAAAAAGGAATAAGATAGATAAGTCATTGATTAATTTGACTTAAAAAAAAAGAAAGAAGAGAACCAAATATCTAGTATCAAAAATGAAAAGAGTGAAATCGCCAACAATGAAGAAGAAATTAAAGCAATCATTAAGAAGTATTTATATGCCAATAAATCTGACAATCTGAATGAAATCAATTTATATTTATGAAAACATAAATTATCCCGATTACCAGATGAGAAAATAGAATGCCTAGATAACCCTTAGAAAAAGAAATTGAATGGGGCAGCTAGGTGGCACAGTGGATAGAGCACTGGCCCTGAAGTTGAGAGGACCTGAGATCAAGTCTGGCTTCAGACCAAACACTTGACACTTGCTAGCTGTGTGACTCTGGGCAAGTCACTTAACCCCAATTGCCTAAAAAATTTAAAAAAAAAAGAAATTGAGTTGAAAACTAAAAATAAATAAATAATTTTAAAAAATGAATAAACCATTTCAGGAGCAAAAAAAAAAAATTAAACAAATCATCAATGAACTCCCTAAGAAAAAATCTCCAGGGCCAGATGGGTTCACAAGTGGATTCTACCAAACATTTAAAGAGCAATTTATTTCAATACTTGATAAACTATTTGGAAAAGTAGGTGAAAAATGAATTCTACCAAATTCCTTTTATGACACAAATATGGTACTGATACCTAAAACAAGAAGAGCTAGAACACAGAAAGAAAACCATGGACCAATTTTCCTAATGAATATTAATATAAAAATATTAAATAAAATATTAGCAAAGAGATTACAGGAATATATCACAAAGATCACAGACTTTAACCAGGGGGGATTTATACCAGGAATGTAGGGTTGGTTCAATATTAGGAAAATTGTCAGCATAACTGACCATATCAATAACAAAACCAACAGAAATCATGTGATTATCTCAATAGATGCAGAAAAAGCTTTTGACAAAATATAGCACCCATTCCTCTTAAAAATACTGGAGAGCATAAGAATAAAGAGAGTTTTCCTTAAAATGATAAGCAATATCTATTGAAAACCATCAATGAGTATTATCTGTAATGGGGATAAGCTAGAAGCATTCCCAATAACATCAAGAGTGAAGCGAAGATGCCCATTATCATTACTATTATTCAATATAGTACTAGAAATGTTGGCCATAGCAATAAGAGAAGAAAAAGAAATTGAAAGAATTAGAATAGGTAATGAGAGAACAAAACTATCATTCTTTGCAGATGATATGATAGTATACTTAGAAAATCTAGAGAATCAACTAAAAAACTACTTGGAATAATTAACAATATTAGCAAAGTCATTAGCATTTCTATATATGACCACCAAAGCCCAGCAGCAATAGAAAGAGAAATTACATTTAAAATAATTATAAACAATATAAAAAAACTTGGAAATCTACCTGCCAAGACAAACCTAGGAACTATAGGAACACCATTATGAAACATTTTTCACACAAATAAAGTCAGATCTAAACAATTGGAAAAATATCAATTGCTCATGGGTAGGCTGAGCCGATATAATAAAAATGACAAGTCTTCCTAAAGTAATTTATTTATTCGATGCCATACCAATCAAATTACCAAAATATTATTTGGAAGAGCTAAAAAAAAAATAACAACAAAATTCATCTGGAGGAACAAAAGATCAAAGAAGGTAGTCTAGCAAATACCAGATCTCAAACTGTATTATAAAGCAGTAATCATCAAAAATATCTGATACTGGCTAAGAAATAGAGTGGTGGATCAGTGGAATAGATTAGGTACACAAGACACAGTAGCAAATGACCATATTAAGCTAGTGTTTGATAAACTCAAAGATCCCAGACTCTAGGATAAGAGCTCACTATTTGACAAAAATTGCTAGAAAACTGAAAAACAATATGGCACAAACTAGGTAATCACGATTAGGTCAGAATGTGCACATGATTTAGACATAAAGGGTAATACCATAAGCAAATTAGAAGAGCAAGGAATAATCAACCTGTCAGATCTATGGAGAAGGGGAAATTTATGACAATACAAGACACAGGGAGCATTACAAAATATAATTTTTTTGATTATATTAAATTAAAAAGCTTTTGCACAAAGTCGATGCAACCAAGATTAAGAGGGAAGCAGAAAACTGGGAAAGAATTCTTACAGTAAATATCTCTAATAAAGGCCTCATTTCTCAAGTATATAGAGAATCGAGTCAAATTTATAAGAATACAAGCTATTCTCCAATTGAAGTGGTCAAAGGATATGAACAGGAAGTTTTCAGATGAAGAAATCAAAGTTATTTATAGTCATATGAAGAAGTACTCTAAAACACTTTTGATTAAAAAAATGAAAATCACAACAACTCTGAGGTACTTTCTCACACTCATCAGATTGGCTAATACAACAAAAAAGGAAAATTATAAATGTTGGAGAGGATGTGGAAAAATTAGTACATTGACACACTTTTGGTGGAGTTGTGAACTAATTCAACTATTCTGGAGAGTAATTTAGAACTATGCCCAAAGGGCAACCAAACTGTGCATACCCTTTGATCCAGCAATATGATTACTAGGTCTGTTTCCCAAAGAGATCATAAAAAAGGGAAAAGGACCCACATGTGCAAAAATATTTATAGGAGCTTTTTGTGGAGGCAAAATATTGGAAATTGAGGGCATGCCTATCAGGGAATGGCTGAACAAGTTGTGGTATGTGAATGTAATGGAATACTATTGTACAATAAGAAATTATGAGAAGGATGATTTCAGAATGATGTATATGAACTGATGCAAAGTGAAATGAGGAAAGCATTGTACACAGTAAGAACAACATTGTGTGATGATCAGCTATGAATGACTTAGCTCTTCTCAGCAATACAATGATCCAAGACAATTATAAAGGACTCATGATGGAAAATGCGATCCACATCCAGATAAAGAACTGGTGGACTCTGAATGCAGACTGAAGCATACTATTTTCACTTACTTTATTTTTTCATGTTTTTTTTTCCTTTTGGTCTGTTTCTTTTTTCACGTCTGTGACTAATATGGACATATGTTTTACATGATTGCACATATATAACCTGTATCAAATTGCTTACCATTTTAGGAAGAAGGGAGGGGAAGGAGGGAGGGAGAAAAATCTGGAACTAAAATCTTATAAAAATGAATGCTAAAAATTGTCTTTATATATAATTGGAAAAAATAAAGTACTATATTTTAAAAATTTAAAAACAAAAACAAAGCACCATAGGCCCACTCAATACTTCCCCCTCAACTCAGCCCTAGGATTGGGGTGCTAATATCCATTAGTAGGTATTCAAACTTTAACCTTGAGTTCTCATCTGATGTATTCTCTTCAAACATACCAAATCAGGTTGACATGACATCATCATTAAAAAGCACAAATAAAAATAAGATAATAAGGTAAATGAGGAACATTCAATTAAATAGTCATACTTTTCCATTCTCTTATACCCTAGGGAAGTCTTAGCACACTTGTTAAGCAGTCTGTACTTGCAACAAGAAAGTAGTATGGCTGAGGGCAGAGGTATCAGACATGGGGCCTACAGTACTCCACAGCGGGTCTGAACTAAATGAAAATATAATTGGAAAATATTTAACAAAATAAACAAAAATATAAAACATATATAATGTTGATATGTGTTTTTCTAAGTCAATACATATCCTACAAGGATCCTCATGTACCCTTTGTCATTGCTATTCAGTCATGTCAGACTCTTTGTGACCCCATTTGGGATTTTCTTGGCAAGGTTACTGGAACAGTTTGCCATTTCCTTCTCCATATCATTTTACAAATGAGGAAACTGAGGCAAACAGGGGTTAAGTGACTTGCCCAGAGTCACACAGCTGGTAAGTGTCAGAGGCCAGATTTGATCTCATGAAGATGAGTCTTCCTGATTCCGAGCCCAGTGCTCTATACACTGTGCCACCTAGCTGTCCTTATGTACTCTTTAGTGATTTCCATTTCTATTTGAGTTTGATACCACTGACTTAGTGGACAGAAAGCAATCCTCAGAGTCTAGAAGTTCAAATTCTACCTTTGACATATATTGGCTATGTGACCTTGGACAAGTCACTTAACCTCTCAGAGACTTGGTAATTCTCTCAGATTATAAATTTCAGAACAGTTACTGAGCGCAATGGTAGAAGAAGTCTCTTCCCTGGGAGTACACCAATGAAATCAGAGGTGTGGGTCGAGTAACAAAGACAAACAAACAAACCAAAATTTGCAAGACCATAGAAACAGTAGATATCAAGTCAATCATGGCAAGATATCAACTTGGGAATGGGCACCACAGAGGATGTTCCTGTTTCTTTTGGCACAAGATGTGAGGGGCATCATAGAAAATGATGCTGCTTCCCTTGAGGAAGTAAACCAGATTGCTCCTACAGTTAAGAACACAGATCCCATTTTTCTTCTTGTCACACCCCTGGCTAAACTCCTGCCTTCTCGAGCTGGGAGTCTTCTTTTGCCAGATTCTCCCCTATTGTTTTTCAAAGCACACTATCTTTAGGTGGATAGAGTCTCTGAAGAAAACACTGATTCAGTACCTGGCGCTGTGGTTGGTTGGTTGTGTGGATCTTTGCCCTCTCAATGAGTAATTACAAAATAAGGGTAACATATCCAACCCACTAAGGGTTAATCATACTAGAATTTTGAAGAAAGCTTCAAACTCCTGATCAGTCAATAAATATGAAGTGCCTACTGTCTGACTGGCGTTGCACTAAACACTGGGAATAGATGAACTCCCCATCTGACACCATTTGTTGCTTTCCAGTGGTGGCTTCCTTTAACTGTACATAATTAAGTAGTGGGGGCAGGGGAGATCCTAGCTGGCTTCTGCAAGCAGTGACTCCCTCTTAACAGCTGCTAATGCTGGCAGGGACTCTTGGCAGCTGCCCTCATCCACAATAGCTCTTGGTGGTGCTGACTCCCAGCTGTTCTTGGCAATCCTCAGGGGCTATACCTATTCATGACAGCAGTTCTCTGTAGCAGCCCAGAGCTTCTCCTACAAGTCCCCCAGGGGTTTTCATCTTTGCCAGCAGTTCTAGATTTGTTAGAAGTATGATAGATGATTAATTGGACCCCCTTTTTTAATTGGATCCCTATTTTATTCCAATTAGTATTAATTAGTTTGATATGATTCCATAGCATCAGTGATTATAAGTTCTGTATATTAAGCCCTAAAGCTGTGAACTGCAAATTCTAAGTTCACTTACTTAATCATAGGAAGCTAATTAGAGGACCTCCACCCTTGTTTTTCCTTTTTATGGTGACCAAGCCCAGCATGGCAGAGGTGACTCAGTTACATAAAAAGTCTCCCAGCTATTTTTGTTGCCCTTCAATTGCTTGTCATCCCTCTATTGCCCAACATGAGGAGATGACCATGAGCACTTGACCAACCAGTGGCCCTAGTTGCTTGCCTGTAGCCTGCTTTTCTACCAGCCCATGGGTGTGCTCACCAGGACCTCCTCAAAGGTCAAGAGAGGTCTATTAAGGCCTGCTCATTAGCCCATTTGTCAACCAATGGGATTTTTATTTTGTGAAGACTAGGAGTGGGTAACCTGCAACCTTGAGGCCACATGTGGCCCTCTAGGGCCTGAAGTGTGGCCCTTTGTCTGAATCCAAACTTCACAGAACAAATCCCCTTAATAAAAGGATTTGTTCTGTAAAAGTTAGACTCGTCAAAAGGTCATACCCAAGGACCTAGAAGGCCACATGTGTCCTAGAGGCCCCAGGTTCCCTACCCCTGGTGTAGACCCTTCTGAAGGGTCAACAGCAAGGTCTATCAACCAACGAGATTCTATATTCTTAGTCTGCTTCATCTGTATTGTCCAGGTATCAAGCCCTATAAAACTACAGCTAATGGGCAGACTTTGACAGACCTATCTTGACGTTTGAGGAGGTCCTGATGAGCACACCCATGAGATCTTTTGAAAAACAACTCTTGAAGGCAATTTATCCCTAGCCCTCATTCTAGAGTCACATTCGAAAAGGTCAGGAAGACCTGAGAATAAATCTCACTTCTGATCCATACCAACTGTGACCCTAGGCAACTCAGGGACTCTCGATGCTTCGGGCAACTCCCTAAGACTGTAAGGTGGAAACTGGGGCTGGACCTACTTTGGCGATAGTTTTCCTTCCCAGGAAGTGTCCCCTAGCCAATCAAATCACAGGACTGCTTAGAAGGGACAGTGAAACACAGTGGAAAGACTGCTAGATTGGTAATCAGATAGTGGTCTGGGTTCACATCCTAACTATGCCACTTAATATCTGTGTGAGCTTGGGAAAGTCACTTATCCTCTCTAGGACTCAGTTTCCCCATCTAAAAAATGAGAGGTTGGCTAGATGACCTCTAAGGTAAATTTTAGCTCCAATTTTTTTTTAAAGTACCAAAAAGGGGGGAAAAAATCCATCACACCATCTTATGTTAGACTATAGCTGTATTTTCTGCTGGGCCCTGAAATGGTTCCCCTTCCCTCCCAATAGCAAGCAAAAAACCTTCTAACAACAAACAAACAAACAGACTTTTCCTTTCCTAAAAGGGAAAAAATGACTTGTAGAACACTTTACATATATCTCAGAAGATTTATTGCATCGGATTTCCCTTTGATCACAGGTTTTCTGAATCTTCATTGTCTGGAGTGTGGGGGAGGGGGCAGTGTCCTCAGCACTGTCCAATCATGATAAAAAGCATAACCTTTAGTTACTCACGATCATGGCTGAACTCCGGTATCCAGGCAACTTGGTGATTTTTCCCTATTTACTCTTCCTATGCTTTGCCTCACCAGGGACTGGGCATGAGGTAATAGAGTCCCCATAGTTGTTCAAGCTTGTCCAAAAAGAACCCTGGATTACCCATATATACCTGTATTTTAACCATCCATAACAATGCCCCCAAAGTGAGTGAATAAAATAATGCAAGAGGTTAAGTGACTTGCCCAGAGTCACATGGGTAGGAAGAGAATGAAGCTAGTTATGAATTTACTCTTCCCGACAGGCTCAGTGCTCTATCCACTGGGCCACCTAGCTGCCTCTCGAGCAAATAAATCAAATCAAATAATCAGCAGCTGTTTTCAAAATATGGTTTGACTGATTTTTACCATTCCCTAATCCCCTTTCTACTCCACCCCTCCTCTCCCACTCCCAGCAAATCATTTTGTGTGTTAACAGGCTAATATGGAGGACAACCAGAGAGCCGACTCACTGTGGGTAGAGAGTGTATTTTAAGTCCAGCTGCATTCTCATCATGATCTTAAGGAATTGTAGAAAAGCTCCCACTGTTGTTTTATAAGAGCCACAGTGAAAGAAGGGCAGGAGCCGTGGTTAGTATTCTCTGTGTGTCGTTTTCCTAGCGCACCAAAGCTGTGAATATTTGGTATGCACGTCACTAAACGTGGAGGCCGAATCTTAGTCATGAGCAAGGTGCTGAGTCGAAGGGAACTTATTTTCTCCCGTGTCTTTCCAATCCACCCCTGGCAAGGGGGAGGGCGTGGGATGGGCCCTGGTATCCTTTGAAAGGCCTACAAAAATGTCAAAATTGCTGACCTGTTTGAAAGTGCAAAGTTAATGTGAGCAGCAAAAGAGGAGAAACTGTCTGCTTTCTCCCAGCTCACATTTTCTATGGATTTTTCAAGCATGAAGCTTTTTAATAAGCCCTGGGCATGAAGGATTTCATTTCTCATAGATGAGACACTACCTCATTGACTACTTAGTACGGGCAGCTGCTTCTTGGTGGGGCTAATCAGCCCGGAAAGGTGAGCAGCCACTCCTCATCCAGTATCCAACTCGTTTTTAGAGAGTAGATATGGTGGCAAAACTTTCTTTTTTTAATTATATGGGTGGCCACCCCTCTTCTTTAAGCCAACACACTTCCATATTTATGGGAGCATAGCTGTCTTGCTAGCAGACTATGGAATACTATCAGAGCTACAGCAATTACTAATGTGAAGAATGCTGCCAGATGAGATTTTAATGCTTCGGGGCTTGGCACTCGAGAAATACCAAATATTTTCCTTTTCTTCCCCTTTTTCTTCTCCTTTTTCCTCTTCCTCTTTCCCTTTCTCCTCTTCATCTTCCTCTTTCCCTTTCTTCTCTTCCTTCTCCTCCTCCTTCTCTGAAAAAAAAAAACCAGCATTCTCTATTTTATCCTGGATTAGATCAAATATGGAATTTGCAGATGAATTTATAAACCTCCATGGACATACTCTTATTTTTTTTCAGAACTGGTTAGGTCAGGGTGGGCATTTGCATGTCAGGAACAGGAAGGACACACCAAGTTTGGTGCTAAATCAGCAGTTTTACAATGTGCCATGTGGGTTTGAAAAGACAAGGACTTAAATGTCACTGTTGGGAATAACACATCTTGCTCTGATTGCACACTAAGGCACACTGGCAGTGGAGAGAATCTTTTATTTATCCCTCAAGTCATATCTTTTCTCTGCTTGGATCGGCTGAAACAGCATTATGGGGCTGCCTCTGCTGTACACAGAAACTAGGGTTATTAAGAGCATCAGAGTTGGGTATGGTGGTACACGCATCTGTGATCCCAGCTGTCAGAGAGGCTGAAGCTGGCAGACCTCTAGAGCTGCAGGGGATTATGCTGAACTGAAGGGCGGCTAGGTGGTGCAGTGGATAGAGCACTGGCCCTGAAGTCAGGAGAACCTGAGTTCAAATCCGGCCTCACACACATAACACTTACTAGCTGTGTGACCCCGGGCAAGATGAGACACTACCTCATTGACTACTTCTATCACTTAACCCCATTGCCTAGCAAAAAAACCAAACAAATAAAAAAGAAAAAAAAGTAATAGAACCATAGCTCTAGTGTCTGGGTGAAGGGAACAAGCATTTATGAAGTACCTACACTGTGTCAGGAACTGTGTGAAGCACTTTCTAAATATGATCTCATTTGATCCTTACAATTACTCTGGGAGGTAAGTGCTCTTATTATTCCCATTTTACAAATGAGGAAACTGAGTCTGCAAGAGGTTGTGACTCGCCCAGAGTCCCACAGCCTCTTCTTGCGCAGCTTGCCGTGGACAAGATTCTAACGTATATGTATACAAAATATATAAAAAATAATCCAAGGTGATGGGGGTGGGGAGAGTGGCAATGGCCTCTGTGGGGATCAGGAAAATCTTAATGGAGACCACGCCACTCAAGCTAAGTTTTGAAGGAAACAAAGAGTCTAAGATAATAGGGTGAGGAATGAATGAAAAGAGGGAGGAAGCAAATCTTTATTAAATACCTATTACGTGCAGAAAGGTAAGATGCACAGATTTAGAGATGTATCCCCTCCAAATGTTCATGTGGACTATTTGTGCCTGACCTGGGGTAGAGCCTTCTGAGCTCGTATTGGTCTGATCAGCCAACATAGTGATAGCATGAAGGACAGTAAGCAACCAACCAAAGACTTGCCAGGCATTGTGCTGTACATGTTACACATATCACCTAATTTGATCATCACAACAGCCCTGGGAGATAAGGTACTCTCCCATTTATTCCCCCTCATACTTATTCTCCCCCATTTTACAGTTGAGGAAACAGAGGCTGCAAGAGGTTAGGTAAAATTGCCCAGAGTCACACAACTAGTAAGTGTCTGAGTACATTCTAGGCATGAGAAATAGCCAGCACATGAGTACATAGATGAGAGCTGGAGTAGTATATATTGACTAACAGTAAGAAGGTCAGTTTGACTGGACCAGAAGGGAAGTAAGGTCCAGTAAGGCTGGAAACATAGATTGGGGCCAGGTTGCAAAAGGCTTTTACTTCCATTTGCTAGGATCCAAGAAAAGAAGAGAACTCTTTCCCTTCTGAAAATAACTGTTTGGAAGAAATATTCTAGGATCATGTAGCTTGAAGGGAAAATTCAAAAATGAACAGAAAAGAGAAAACCAGCAAGAGTTAACAGTAGTTTAGATCAGCCTGAGCCTGGGATTGGTGGTGTGGGATGGAGCCAACTAAAATATTTAAACAAATTAGTGACTAGAAAAAAATTCACTTAAAAGATAAAGGAACATTTGTATCTGATCAGAATTTCTGGAATCGTGAAGAATTGTTTTCTAGAATTCAAGTTCTCTTCACTTTCAAAATGCTGCAAGTGATAGTGGCTGCATGACCCCTATCCCAGACATCCTTGTCCTGACCTTTCATTCTATGATAATAACTAGACAGATAGATGGACTCTTCTTGTGTGTTGTCTATCTTCCAAGATCACCTGAATTCTAGTGGCATAGAAGTTATTTTATATAGTGCAGGTGGGAGTTCACTCAAGCATTTCTGTTTATTTTTGATAGATTTTCTGCAGCAGGTGAGATTGCAGGACAGGTTTGTAAAAGATATAGGAAGGAGAACTGGATATTATTTTAGCTCAACGACCAAGCAGATAAGCTTTTTTTTTTTTAAAGGAATGTATAATATTGATGATGGTTGAATAAGAAGTTTGGAATAAAGTTACCTAGTGACAGTAGGAGAGACTCAATGACCTTCAAGGTTTCATTAATTTCATTAAAATTCCATAGGTCAATAGGAATTCATTAGGTCCTAAAAAAAAAAAATGAATAAAGGACCTGCCTCCACCTCTAAACCAGAACTCAAGGTCCCACCCTGGAATTCTGGACTTTGGATGAGTAAGCATTCATCTTATCTTGCCTGGATGAAACCCCACTACCTACTTCCCAGTCATCTTCAACCCCTTCAGCCCCGGGCTTACCCCAAACTTCCTCAAGTCAGCTGCCCAACTCCAGCTCTGTTATCAAATTGACACTACTATTCCCCAAAAAGGATTTATTTATCATTTGTACTATGTCCCTTCACCATCTCCTCTGACATATTTGTTCAAAATTACAATAATGATAATAATAATAATAGTGATAACTAACATTTATATAGAGCTTACTATGTATCAAGAACTATGCTAAGTGCTTTATGATTATTATCTCATTTGTTTTTCACAACAACCTCAGGAGGTGGACACTATTATTATCCCCATTTTTACAAATAAGGAAACTGAGGCAAAGAGAGTTTAAATGATTTGCACAGGGTCACACAGCTAGTGTCTGAGGTAGAATTTAAATTTGGGTCTTCCCAATTCCAGACCCGGAGTTCTATTCACTGCATCGCCTTGGCCATCATTCCACTATCTGTGTTTCTAGGAATCCCTATTACAAGGATTCTTAACTTGGGGAAAAAACAAAAACAGAAACAAAACACCTTGTTTTAAAAATATTGAGATAACTACATTTTAATATAATTAGGTTCCTTTGTAACCTTATATATTTTATTTTATGCGTTTGAGAAAATTACTCTGAAAAGGGGTCCATAAACTTCATCAAACTGCCCCAAAAGGTTCATGACACAAAAAAGGGTAAGAACCCCTACACTGCTAGAACGAAAGTTCCCTGAAGGCAGGGGCTATTTTGTTTGTATCTGTATCCCTAGCCTTTACAACAGACCCAGGCACATAGTAAGCACCTCATAAATGCTCATTTATTCCTTCACTTAAAATTCCCTGAATTTCATGGTGTTAAAAGGCTAACTTTAAATTAAATATGTTCATTCAATTGGAGGCACCTTTCTTTTTGCTATGCAGAATAGACATGCCCATGAAGATAGTAAAAACCTGTTTCTGATAGAGCAAAGAAAAGCTATTTAGAAATCTGTTGATTTTTTCACATAAAGGTTCATTTGGTTTCAGCCTAATCTTGGAAGCAGTCATTTTCTTAAAAAGTTTTATTTGTTGCACACTAGGAGATTCCTGGATTTATCGATCCTGGTGGACTGCTTGCTCTTTTAGTGATTCCCATGGAGTTCTGCAGGAGATGAATTAGTTGGCTAGGTCAGGAATTTCAAACCTGTCTTCTGCCCCCTCATCTCACCAAGAATCCTACCTCATCAAACTATTTCTTCAGATTAAATATACAACTATATTCACACTTTTTTTAAGAAGAAAAAGACAGATATCAGGTAGAAAAGATGAACTCTAATCTTTGAACAAATGTAATATGTTTGTGCTTATAAGGTGTCCTCAAAGACATCTGTATTCTACCTGTCAGTCTACCAGGCACTGTGCTAATCACTGAGGATATGAAGACACAAAAGACAAAAGACATAAAGACATCTGCTTTCAAGGTGCTCACAATCTAAAGAGGTAGACGATACCATATAACTATGTCCAAACAAGATATACCCATGCCTCTTACTTCACAAGGATGCTGTGAAGAAAATACTTTGAGGTTTTATCCTCCTTTATACAGTTATCCTTTCCACATTACGATTTTCCCCATCACACCTTTGATGTATCATGGGTCGGCATAAGAAATTAAATGGAAATCTGGGGGGAGTTTCGAGGAAGCCACAGACAATACACAACGGCCAGCAGATGACACAGAAAAAGTTTAGAAACTCAGAAATGCATAAAATGTATGTATAGTATTGTACAATATAGTCTATGACCAAATACTTATACTAAATTTTACAATAAGGTACCGTGAACACCCCATAAAGAAAAAGAAACAAAATTCAGACTTCTTCTTTGGCACTAAAGGGGGGCCAAAAATTTTTACCCTGACTTTCCAGATTCTGAGGGTGCTGCAGCCCCAGCCCCCACGATGCAGAAGGGATAAGTATGTACAGGTATTATCTGAGCCTCACAACCGCCCCATGAGGTTTTGTTAGCATTTTATGGAAGGAAAAGTATGACTCAGAAAGTTTTAGTGACTTGGCCATGGTCATACAGCCTAGTATCATGAGGTATTTGAACCCAGTCCCTCTGACTCCAAGTCCATACTGCTTCTCCTTAAACCTTAAGGTACTAGACAAATATGGGTAAATTTTTGTGCTGGTTTATAGGTGTTTATATACAATCATTTGTCTTTTAAAGAAGTAGCCATAATTGCAGAATTCCTCTATGTTAAAACTAATTTCAATTATATAATCTACATTTTTGTCTGTATGATCTACCCTTTAAAAAATTTAAATTAAATTAAATAATTCCAAATGGTGAAATGCCAATGGTACAAAGGAACTGAGGCAGCAGAGCCACTTATATCCAAATTTATAACATAGCCTAGAAGTTCCTAAGTTCAATTAAAAAATTCTTATTGGTCCTGGAGCTCCTGATTAACCAAGATGAATGATATCATTTGGTAAGCACCATAATATACAATTTCTACAAGTTAAGTTTAAATATCCAGCTTCTGCTAACCTTAGATTCCTAAAGTCTCCAGATGAAATTCTGAAATACAGAGGTCCAGTGAAGGTCAATACTTGATAACAGATTTTGGCAGAATCCATTAACTGTGGTTTTCATCAGAAGGACTGACCAGCTTCATATTCCAGTTTCATATCCATTGTATTTGTTCTTTTCTAGTTTTAACAGAAAATATTGTCATGGAGTTATTGTTTTTTTTTAAACTATGTTTATCTGCTTGATTATGGCTTCCCTAGATAACAGATAGATTCCTTAGAAAATCTCATTCATTCTTTCCTGCTTAGACTGCAAATGGCTTATCCACCTTAAGAGATTTTCAGCATCTATGGCAAGGTTTGACCTATAATAATGGCATTGCTTTGTATATGTGTTATCCAAGATCTTGAAAACATCTCCTGTGACAGACTGCTCAGAACCAACACTGTGATGTGATTCCTCTCCATCACATGGCTTTCTTCCGAAATGAGCAAAATCAAATTTGACGTTAGATCTCGTTTGAAGCCTTTCCTTTTTTTGCTTTGAGTGGGTGTCAGGATGAGCATTGTAAATGGCTTTCATCATGCTCTGTGTCCAGATATTATGTCTCTTGTTCATTTTGTCAAAATGACTGAGATATGCAGCTGTCATCCCCACTGCTCCTCATGTTCTCTTCTCCCTTTTTTTGTCTACAAGGCAGCAGCAAATCCAGAACTAACCTCCAAAAATCTCATCTGTTCAAAAAGGTATAACTAACACATTGGGTAGAGTGTGAGATGAAAAATCTTCTAATGTCTAAGGAAGAGAATTCATGGCCCATTTGTTCTTATAATTTTTCCTTACTATTTCTTAATTTCAAGGTCACTGCTACCTTATTAAAACACACACACACACACACACACACACACACACACACACAGCTAGCTACCAAATTGCATTGTTCTGCATGGCATAGATGTGGATTTCTTCTTCAACCTTGTAAATTTTGCTTTGCATCTTATTCTTGTATCTATTTTCTGTGGCTTCTTTACCTTTTTATATTTTTACTCGTTTTGATTGCTTGCACAGTCCTAAATATATGAAAGCAAGACATAAAGGAATAGCTTGATACATTAGGAGAAGCTATGACAGATACAATAATGTTAAATTCTGGGATGATGACTAACTCAAAAAAAAATGAAAGAAGACCAGGATAGCAAGTAATTTAACCAGAACCTCCAAGTGAGCTGCTTCTTATTAGGGCTCATGTCTAGAACCTTTGTGAAAAGTAGGTCTGAATTTTAGTATTTGAGGAGAAGATGAAAGGATATGGGAGGGACAGCAAGGGTGACTGACAGGAGGTAAGGTAGCATTTGCCTACATTAAGAGAGCTCTCAACTCGGATCAGAAGATCATAGATTTAGAGTCAGGAAGGAACTTAGGATCCAACCCTCTCCTTTTACAGATGAGGAAACTGAATCCAACAAAGGCTGCATGACTTGCCCAAGGTCACACAAGTAGTAATTGGTGGAGTCAGGAAGAGCTAGGTTTGAATCCTAATTCAGATATTTATTAGCTATGTGACCCCAGTAAATTGAGACTCGAACACATGGCCTCTGAATTCAGCTATAGTGCTCATTCTATTGTACCAACTGAACTTATTGTTCAGTTGTTTCCACTGTGTCCAATTCTTTGTGACCTCATTTGGAATTTTCCTGGCAAAGATACTGGAGTGGTTTGCCATTTTCTTCTCCAGCTCATTTTACAGATGAGGAAACTGAGACAAACGGGCTTAACCAATTTACCCAGTGTCACACAGCTAGTAAGTAAGTGTCTGAGGGCAGATTTGAACTCAGGGAGACGAGTCTTCCTAGCTCCAGGCCCTCTAACCACTGCACCACCTAGTTGCCCCCTGTACCAATTACCTTGTCCCATTGGATTTAATTACTTAACATATGTTCTTAGAGTTGCTCATGGCTGAGATTTCAAAATTCTCCACTAAGTAGATAAGATCAACATATCCATTTTATATGTTAAAATAATGTGCTGCCTTAGACATGTAGCTTTTTAGATTGTATCTGGAATCTTAGGATAGTAGAGCTAGAACTGGAAAGGACATTAGCAGCCATCTAGTTTATCTTCTCATTTTATAGATAAAGAAACCAAGGCTCAGAGAGGTCAAGTGATTTGACCAGAATTACAAGGTAGTAAATGACAAGTAGGATCCAAATTCAGGTCCTCCTGACAACAAGCCCAGCAATGTTAATCACTATACCAGGGATGGGGAACCTGTGACCTTGAGGCCACATGAGGCCCTCTAGGTCTGTAAGTGCAGCCCTTTGGCTGAATCTAAACTTCACAAAATCTAGGTCCATAAGTGCAGCCCTTCGGCCTAATACAAACAGTTCTGTGAAGTTTAGATTCAGCCAAAGGGCTGCACTTACGGACCTAGAGGGCCACATGTGGCCTTGAGGCCACAGGTTCCCCATCCCTGCACTATACCAAATCATCTTTGGCAATCATCTTTTGGCTATAATTTTCAAACTAGTAGTGCATTCATTTGTCTTCAATCCAAATGACATGGATAATACGCATCCTTCCCAAAAGAAATAGCCCACATGTAAATGCACTACATGTAAATCAAGTTTTCATCCAAGATGGTCTGGTGCTTGAAATTCCAAAGGGGAGAAAAAGCTTCTGTGTTGAGAAAAGAAACCCAAGTCATGTTTCATTACCCATCAACATTTTCTGTTGCTTTTCTGAGTGGTGAATTTAGTCATCAAAGAGGAGAGTTCCTGGAAAAGGAAGTTTTCCCGAATGAAGGTGAGATCACATGTCTATTTAACCAGGTGCTCTCTGGCACCATATGGCGTGGCTTCCTGTAAGAGCCAATGCTTTTCTGAGCATCAATGATGTGTGTCTTGAAGCTTTGCAGAGCGCTGTTGAAGCCAGTGATTTTCCCATCAGGCTTCTTCACTTTGTGACTGTTTTCAGATGTGGTCAAGTTATATTCAGTAAAATCTAACAATTAGTGAATTACAGCAGAGTGAAAAAACAAGAGGCATCCATCATTTCTATACATCCCAGATCTATTGTGATGTCACTTGGAGACCTATGTTTAATATTTTCCTTCTCTATCCCTAAGCTCATCTCTCTTCCATTGTATCTACCATTTATACTCATGAAAGCCAATTAGATCAAACCCTTCACCCTAGAAGGGGAAGAGTAGAGTGGTTTCTGAATATTCATGAGTGCAGACTCTAACTCCAAAGAAATTCTACTAGCCCTTATGTTTACTCCTGACCTATTTATGATTGGACTACCCAAGAGCAGGTGGAATTTGCTCGCTGTATTTTGGAGAATCCAATTCCCTTTATCTACCCCTAACATTTGGGGCCTGATTCAGACCTTGGGCTGCCTGTCCTGGGTTGATTTCATGGGATTCAGTTATTTTCCCATTCATATGACCTCATTTCCCTGTCTCAGGTCAAAGTGCAGATTAGGAATAGCAGTCACAGATGGTGAGAATACATATTGTACTCTTTTTGTTTGAGGAAGTAGGTCCACTAGATCATTCATATACCATCAACAAACCCTGCAGATAGATCAATTTAGTTTGACACTTTGTCTATGTTGTTTAATGTCCCTAAACCTCACTGGACCACATAGAGTGCTAAGCTATCGGGGAGCAGTTTTGTACATGTTTATTCCCAAGTGACCAGATGTATTTATTTTTCTCTCTAATTCTTACCTGTAACATTGACATAATATTAGCTGACTCACAGTTTTGACAAATGCCCCAAAAATACAGAAGAAGAATGTAAAAATAGAAAGGTTAAATTATAATAGAATAATGTCTCTCCTCAATCAATTAATGGACATTTGTGGACTACCTACTCTACCAAAGTATTTGGTGCTGAGAATACAAAGACATAAATGAAACAAACTCTGTCCCCAAGGAGCTCTTGTCCTACTGGTAAGAGACAACATATACAATATCACTAATTAAATTAAACAATCTAAATAAAGATATGCTGTTTCAAACACAAGTAGATATTGAATGAAGTTGGGAATTTATCCATTTTGTGTTGCCCTTAATGTCAAATTTTCAGATTGGAATATGTTAAGGAGAGGATGTATAGTGAAGTAAGATTGAATTCAAAAGATCTGGGTCTGAATCTCAGCTTTGCTACTCATTGTAACTTCTCTCAGCCTCAGTTTTCTCATATGTAAAATGGGGTTAATAATGGCATCTATCTCAAAGAGTTGTGAGAATGAAATGAGATAATATTTATAAAGTGTTTTATGAACCTTAAAGAGCTACATAAATGCCAACTATTGTTGCCAAGTGTTACTAGAGCATGAGAACATTCAGTGGGTCATAGGGTTGCCTGGTATCTCCTTCTTGATCAAAAGTTTTCAATTCATTCTACCACTGAATTTTCTCCATAGAACATCCCCAATGCTATAACAAAAGTCATTTGGAAAAAAAGGATCTGCCTTGCCAACATTTGCTTTGCTGACAATTTGAATGGAATGCAAAGGGATTAACTCTTCCTCCAGGTCATTTGGAGGTAGATTAAATACCTTGAGTATTTATTACCCATTTGTTTCCTCCCTCCAATTCTAGTCTTTGACTAAATCCTAGTGGTTTTTCCCACTGTCTGAAACCACTTCCTACCACCCACTTACCCCTTCCCCTTACCCATTCACTCTAATAGAGATGGATAGTACAAGTATAATGTTTAGATTATCTGCTCCCTCCCCTTTTCCCTACCACCAATTTTCTATGCCACCACTTCCTTCTTAATTAGAAAGCCTCACATACTTAATTTGCAAGAATTTACTCTGACAACAAGAAAATAGGGAAGCATGTATACACTATAACATAAGCTATCTTAGTCCTTAGCTCATTTTTTAATGGGGAAAAAAATACAGGCTCTCTGCCAAGAATTCTGTCTTCTTTTCTTCTTCTCATCTTCTACTAGTTCTTCCTATAGTCTAGTCTCTAACAAAGAAATGGTTCTTTTCCTCATCAAGGCCAACCTCTTTATGTGTACCCTTGACCTCATCCTCTCTGTTCTTCTGCAGCAGATTGTCCCTACTATCATTCCTCCATCTCTCTCTAATCTTCAAGCTTTCCCTTTATTGGTTCCTTTCCTGCTTCCTGCAAACATGCCAGTTTCTCCTTTCCTTAAAAAACCCTTATTATCTCTCTTAACCACCATCCCATATGTCTCTTCACATTCTTGAAAATGCTTGTTGTATTAGATACCTCAACTCTCACTCTCTTTTTCCTTTTGTAATCTGGCTTCTGACCCCATCATTCAACTGAAATTGTTCTCTCCGAAGTTACCAGACTACCAAATCTAATGGATTCTTCTCTACCCCCATCCTCCTTGACCTTCCTTGCTACATTTGAAGCTGTTGACCAAACTCTCCCAGATAGCCTCTCTTTCCCCTGTTATAAGATTCTTTTCCCTTGTTTCTCTTGCTACTTGCCTGACTACTTCTTTATTTTTTTTTAATTTGTGAAATAAAACAAGAATTTCCATAACATAGTAGAATAAAAAAAGATGATTACAAGTGAAATTGCAAATCCATTATATACAACTTGCTATTCTTTTTAAATATATAATAAAGTTATTATGTAACTTTCTTTTTTTCTCCTTTTTTTCTTCCTCCTCTGCCTCCACCCTATCAATAGCTACCGTTAGACACAAATATGTATATATGTAAACTCATTCTATACATACTTCTATTTATCAATTCTTTCTCTGGATGCAGATATCTTCTTTCATAGATCCGCTTTTTTTTTCTTTTTTAAAATAAATTTATTATTTCTTTGTTTTTAACATTCATTTTTTTTTAAATTTTGAGTCCTGAATATTCTTCCTCCCTCTTGTCCCTCCCCAACCCATGAGAAGGCTGGAAATGTGACATCAATTAAACGTGTGAAATCCTGCAAAACATATTTCTATATTAGCCATTTTGAAAAAAAAATCAAGAAAGATGGTGAAAAAATTATGCTTTGTCAGCATTCAGATTCTATCAGTTCTCTCTCATGGTTGATCATTGTACACTACTGTTGTTACTATGTGCAATGTTCTCTTGGTTCTACTCACTTCACTCAGCATCAGCTCATTCATACAAGTCTTTTCAGGTTTTTCTGAAATCACTCTGCTTGTCATTTCTTATAGCACCATAGTAGTTCATCACAATCATATACCATGGCTTGTTCTTTGCCACCACAAAAAGAGCTGCTATAAATATTCTTTTGCAAATAGGTCCTTTTCCTTTTCCTTTGATCTCTTTAAGGTATAGACCTAGTAATGGCCTAGTAACCCTAGCCCTTTGGGCATAGTTCCAAACTGTTCTCCAGAATGGTTGGACCAGTTCAACTCCACCAAGAGTGCATTAGTGTCCCCATTTTCCCACATCTTTTTCAACATTTGTCATTTTCCTTTTCTGTCATGTTTACCAATCTGATAGGTGTGAGGTGCTACCTCAGAATTGTTTTAATTTGCATTTCTCTAATCAATAGAGATAAAGGGTATTTTTTTTCATATGACTACAGATAGCTTTTATTTCTTCTTCTGAAAACTGCCTGTTCATATCTTTTGAACATTTATCAATTGGAGAATGACTTGTATTTTTATAAATTCGACTCAGTTCTCACTATACTTGAGAAAAGAGACCTTTATCAGAGAAATTTGCTGTAAAAATTTTTCACCCTAGTTCCTGCTTTCTAATCTTGGCTGCTTTGGTTTTCTTTGTGCAAAATCTTTTAAATTTAATATAATCAAAATCACCCATTTTACTTCCTATGATTCCCTCTATCTTTTATTTAATCATAAATTCTTCCTTTATCAATAGATCTGACAGTTAAATTTTTCCATGCTTCCCTAATTTGCTTATGATATCACTCTTTATGTTTAAATCATGTACTTATTTCAACCTTATCTTGGGATAACCTGTGAGATATTAGTCTATACCTACCTAGTTTCTGCCAAACTGCTTTTCAGTTTTCCCAGCAATTTTTGCCAAATACTGAGTTCTTGTCCCAAAAGCTTGAATCTCTGGGATAATCAAACACTAGATTACTATGGTTATTTACTACTCTGATTTCTGTACCTAATCTATTTTTACTGATCTATCATGCTATTTCTTACCCAGTTCCAGATTTTTTCCATGATTATCACTTTGTAATATAGTTTGAAATCTGGTACTGCTAGGCCACCTTCCTTCACATTCTTTTTTTTTTTTTCACTGATTCCCTTCCAGTTGAATTTTGTTATTATTTTTTATAGCTCTATAAAATAATTTTTGACTGTTCACTGAATAAACAAATTAGTAAATAAGTAAGTAAGTAAAATAGGTAGAAATTAGGTCCACTTCTTCATTAGTCTCCTTTGCTAATTCATCATCTGTGTCATTCTCACTTAAGTTGTACTTCATGTCTGTTCTGGGTTTCCTTCCCTTTGCTATCTACAGTTTCTTTCAGGTGACCTCATCAGCTCCCTTAAGTTCAATGATCATGTCTCTATGCAGATGACTTCCACATCCAATATCTAGCTTTAGGCTTTTTCCTGAGCTTTAGACCCACATCATCATCTGCCTAGACAACATTTCCAGCTTGATTTCCTGTAGGTACCACAAATTGAACTCATTATCTTTCTTTCTAAGCTATCTCTCTTCCAGGCTTCCTTATTATTGGCAAGGATACCACTATCCTTTTAATCATCTAGGCTTAAAACTTTGGTGTTATCTTTGACTATACACTCATAATCTCCTCACATAACAAATCAATTAACAAATCTTTTCACTTTTATCCACATAGCCTCAGGTGTCCCTTCATCTCTACTCACACATCAACAAATCTGGTTCAGGCCCTCATCGCCTCTTCATGGTTCTACTGTAATAGCTTCTGTTGTTGTTGTTTTTGTTTTTTTTTTAATCTCCTTGCTCAAGTAGGCTTCAAACCATCCTCAACACATTTGCCCAAGTCATTTTCTTAAGGTACAACTCTGACCATGTCACCACCCACCTCAACCAGCCCAAAGGCTACCTATTGCCTCTAGGATCAAATGTAAATTTTTCTTTTTTGATATTTAAAGCTCTTTACAACCTAGCCTTTCCTACCTTTACAATCTTTTATGCTTTCTTCTTCACACCCTGTGTTCCAGACATGCTGACTTACTTCTGTGTACATAACACCAAATCTATTCCTTTTTACTGGCAATACCCTCAATCCCTGGAAAGTTGTTCCTCCTCACCTCTGTTTCCTGGAATCTCCAATTTCTTTCAAGACTCAATTAAATCTCCCTCTTTACAAAGTTTATCCTGGTGCCCGGTCCATCTGACCTTCTGCTAGGACAACTTTGTCTAAACCTAACCTACCTTATATTCAGTTTGTATATCCAAGGTGTCCCACAAGTCTTGGTGCAGTTTTAAGATTTTTTTTGGGGGGGGACATCCTGGTATTCTGTATCTGGTCATATGAACACATTATCTCCCTCATTAGAATTTAAGAAGGCAAAAGCTATTTTAGTGTCTGTCTTTGTATTTCCAGAGAATAACACATAGTAATGGCTTAATAAATGCTTGTTAATTAATTGAAATGGGCTTACTTCTTAGTTCTCCTTTATTAAAATAAGTTACTGCAAATACAAAATACCATGACAATCAGAAACTTAAAAATAGGTTTGATTATTTGAAGAGATGAGATCGTCATCAAAATCATCTTTGAAAATGGAAAATGAAAATAAGAGGGACATCCACATGTGAAATTTTGAAAGCATTTTATGTATATTATCTCATTTGAGCCTTGCAACACCTCTGTGAGCCAAATGCCCTTTCTCTGAGACTCAAAGAACTTAAGCGAAGTACTGGGATCATAGCTAATAAGTATCTGAATCAGGATCCAAATCCACCTCTTCATTACTCCAACTCTAGCACTCTGTAATTTTCTACATTATAAAGGCAATTGCCTACATGATTTGGGAGTGGGGGCTCTATTGTTGAAGGAACGAACCAAGCATTTATTAAGTACCTACTATGTGCCAGGCACTAGGCTAAGCACACTATAACTATTATCTCATTTTATCCTCACAACAATACTAGAACATAACTGCTATTATTATCCCTATTTTACAGATGAAGAAACCGAGGAACACAGAGGTTTAATGACTTGTCCAGAGTCACACAGCTAGTAAGAGTCAGTGACCAGGTCAGAACTCAGATCTCCGTAATTTCAGCACCAACACTCTATCCACTGTTCTACCCAAATGCCTTCCCTGACATTGGATTCCTTCCCTGAAGCAATAAGTGAACCTTTCTTCGCATATGGTAGGCAACCACACCCCAGTGGGAACAGATCCAAACTTTAACATAAACTTCATAATCAAGAAATAAAGTGGGAAAATGAGCAAAGAGCAAAAAATAACCTGACTATAAAAATCTGCTATGGTGACAGGGAAGATCAAGGCACAAACTCAAAAGAAAACAATGATGTTAAAAGAACTATAAGCAAAGTCTAAAAGAAAAAAAATGTGAATTGGACACCAGCTTAACAAAAATTCTTAGAAGAGCTTAAAAAATTATTTTCAAATAAAAAAATGTGGTATAGAGAAATTAGGTTAAGAAATAAAAGCAAAGGAAGAAAATTATGAGGAAAGACAATTAACATCTTGGTGAAGGAGGCACAAAAATACTGAAGAAAATACCTAAAAAAATAGAATTGGCCAAATGGAAAAAGAGGTACAAATATTCACTGATGAAAATAACTTTGTAAAAAGCATAACTGGACAAATGGAAAAAAGGTGCAGAAGGTCATTGAAAAAAAGTAGTTCCTTAAAAATTGGAATTGGGCAAGTGGAAGTTAATGATTCCATGAGACATCAAGAAACAATAAAAAAATCAAAATAACAAAAAAAAATTGAAGAAAATGTGAGATATCTCATTGGAAAAACAATTGACCTGGGAAACAGATCAAGGAGAGATAATTGAAGAATTATTGAACAACCTGAAAACCGTGATCAAGAAAGAACCCAGACATTGCATTTCAAGAAATTGTCAAGGAAAACTCTGCCCTGATATCCTAGAACCAGAGAGTAAAATAGAAAGGGAAAGAATCCACTGATCACCTACTAAAAGAGATCCCAAAATAAAAATTCCCAGAAATATGATAGCCAAATTTTAGAATTCCTATGTCAGAGAGAAAATATTTTAAATACTACAGAAAGAAACCATTTAAATACTGTGAAGACACAGTCAGGATCACACAAGATTTAGCAGCTACCATGTAAAGACACAGGGGACTTGGAAAATAATATTCCAGAAGGCAGAAGAGCTGGGATTACAACCAAGAATAACCTACTCAAAAAACTTGAGTATAATCCTTCAAAAAAAAACCCTAATATTTAATGAAATAGAGGACTTTCAAGCATTCCTGATGAAAAGACCAGAGCTAAATAGAAAATTTGACATTCAAACAGAAGACTCAAGAGAAGCATAAAAAGGTAAACATGAAAAAGAAATCATAAGGAACTCAATAAGGTTAAACTGTTTACCTTTATATGTGGGAATATATATATATATATATATATACACACACATGTAACTTCTAAGGACTTTATCCATATTAGAGCAGTTAGATGGATTCTACATAGAAACTGAAAGTAAGAATATGTCAATTATGTTGGCATGATATAAAAAAATGGATGGGGGAGAAAGAGAGATGGTCTGAGAGAAGGGGAAGGGAAAGGTTGAATGGGGAAAGTTATCTCACATAAAAGAGGTGTGCAAGGAAGAGCTTTTACACTGGTGAAGAAAATGGGGGTGGGAGGGAAAGAGAGCAGGCAGTGCTTGAACCTCTCTCACATCTAAATCAAAAAGGGTTTTTTTTTTTCCTGTACTCAAGGAACCTGATGATTAAGTCCTGACCCTTCCTCTTTGCTTTGCCTCATAAATACTCATCATAGCTATTTCTCTTAGCTGGGAATACAGGTACTTTTATGCTAAGATTCAAACTGATAGCCAGTTTTTGAAGTGGATCTCCCTGGAGGCATCTGGGCTCAATAGATAGAGTGCAGGACTTGGAGTCTGAACCTGAGTTCAAATTCTGCCACAGACACTTACTAGTTGTATGATCCTGAGCAAGTCATGTAAGTCAGAAGCTAGCATGTGATACTGGGCAAGTTGCTTAACCTCTGTCTGCCTTGGTTTCCCCACTTGTAAAATGGAGATAATAATAGCACCCACCTCCCAGTGTTGTTGTGAGGAGCAAAAAAAAATATTTCTGAAGTGCTTTGCCAACCTTAAGGCACTATACAAAGGTTGGCTATTATTATTATTAATATTTCCCTAACACTGGTGACAATAATTTTGTTTCCCAAGCCAATGTCATAGCAATGCTCCCTACTCTGCAGAATAGGGAACAAACTTACAAGTAGAGTAATAATGTCCTAGCCAGTGTTTGAATGCTACTTTATTGGAAGCAGAATCCTCAGAGGGAAAATGAAGGAGGGCTTAGACATGAAAGATCATCTCTCAAGTTATGAATCTCCTTTTCTCTTGTGTAATGCTATTCCTTAGCATTTCACTTACTATTCCTTAGCAAAAAGCTTTGAATATCTAGTAGAATCATGATTTGCTATGTTTGTTTTTTCTTTCTTTGCCTTTCCATGAGTCTTTTATTCAAGCACTTGATTTCATTTTAGAGAATGGGGGACTGGATCTGTGATTTCGTAAGTATAAAGAATTCTCAGATGAGGAAATTCTCTCTACCAATACAGGTCAGCACCTTCCATAAAATGTGAGTTTTACCTGAGAAACATAATGACCAAACTGAGTATCAGAGGACTCATTAGGAAACTGATCTCCACCTCTAGATAAAGAAGTGACTAACCTAGAGTACAGATTGAGGAATATCTATATCTATACACACATATATGTATGTATGTATAGGTATACACACATGTATATACACAAATATATGGACACATATGTATATATTGTGTGTGTGTAGATGGATGGATGGATGGATGGATGGATGGATGGATGGATGGATGGATGGATGGATGGGTGAATAGATGGATCAATAGATAGATAGATAGATATACACACAACACACTTATCTCTTCCACATTGTGGGGGTTAGAGGCACAGGTGCCCCTACAATCTGGAAAATCCCAGTAAAATTTTTTGGCCTTCCCTTTGTACCAGAGAAGTCTTAATTTTTTCTTTTTCTTTTATGTGATATTTACAGTACCTTATTGTAAAATTTGGATTAAGTATTTAGTCATAGGCTCTGTGTCATCTGCTAGCCTTTGCATGTCATCTGCAGCTTCCACAAAACTCTCCCGAAATTCCAATTTAATTTCTTATGCTCACCCGATAATATATCGAAACTAAGATTGGGGAAGTCTTGATGTGGAAGGGATAACTGTATATGTATGTGCATGTGTATTTATTTATTTGTTTGCTTGTTACAGAGCCAGTGTGGGAATTTTTTTTTCTTGGTGATACATGTTTATGGCAGTTTGGCTTTTCTTGTTTTCTCATTGGAAAGGCAGGGTTGGGAGAGAGGGAATTTTGACCTGAAAATAAAATAAAAATGAATTTTTTTAAAAGGCATCAGAATCAGAGGAGAAAGAACATATAGTAGAGAGCTATCTGGAGGAGTATTGAGTTGTTAATAACTTGCCCAGAGTGACAGGTTTCATATTGAAGGTGAGACTTGAACTCAGGTCGTTTTGGCTCTGAATTTGGCCTTCCATCCAGCACTCTATGGTGCTCCCTTATTTATTACTTCAAACATCCAAATCTATGATGGGACTATTTTTTGGAGACAGCAGCAACCTCTTTAAACACTAAAATTGTCCTTTCTAATGAAAACATATACACACATATGTATATACACACATATATGTATGTATGTATGTATGTGTTTATATACATACATATAGATATATATAGATATACACACACACACACTTTCTGAGATTCCTTCCCTATCTATTCTAATAGTTTGAGGATATAGTGGAGGTTTCCACAAAAGGGTCAGAAAAGTGAATAAGGCATATAAAGAATAGGTTTTTAGGATTTTAGCATATTGTAACAACACAAGGGACGGTTCAAGGCTAAAAATGAGAGAAATAAGAACAGCGATGTGGGAATATAATCAGGGAACCACAGAAAGATATAATTGGGGAGGTCACTGGAAGTAGAGAAGCAACGGTCCTTAAGCCAGGAAAGGAGGGAGAGCAAGAGGTGGGGCAGTTATGGGCCACTAGCAGGATTGCCTTTGCATTTGGTATACCTAATTTTTCACTAACTCTGTCTCTCCTGGTTGATAAATGGGATGACTGGTGTCATAGAATTATTGATTTAGAGCTGAAAGGACCTTAAGACACCCTCTAGTTCAGGGGTGGGGAACCTGCAGCTTTGAGACCACATGTGGCCCTCTAGGTCCTGAAGTGTGGCCTTTGACTGAACTTCACAGAACAAATCCCCTTAATAAAAGGATTTGTTCGGTAAAACTTGGATTCGGTCAAAAGGCCCAAGGACCTAGAAGGCAGCGCAGTGCCTGGCACATAATAAATGTTTCTTGCTTGACTAAAACCTGCCCCTAGTCCCCCAGAAAGTAAGTGGTAGAAGGAGGATTTGAATCCAAGATTTGAACTTCAACTTCATATCCACTGACCTTTCCACTGTACCATTCTGCTTCTCTTAGGGACCTCTTACCTCCACAGCAGGATAATTCACTAAGATAGATGAGGGCAAGATTTTCTATGGAGGGAGCAGGTTCTTTGCTCACATGAGATTGATTTCACATTTCCAGTGTCCTAAGCAGGAATATGCAAAGTATTGGCAAGGAAAGGCTCTGGCCCAATAAGAATGGGACATGGACTTTTTCAGTTTTGAGGCAGAAAGAGGAGGGGAGGGGAATCTGACACAGAGGCAAAGGAAGGGGAAGAGAATGAGCATTTATTTGGCACCTACTATGTACCAGGCACTAGGCTATGTTTACAAAGATGGTTTCATTTGAGCCTTATTTGTCTCTGAAAAGCCCCAAAAGGCTGAGAGACAAAACAAAAGTCTTGTTGGGTTCCAAGGGACACCATTTGATCTGCAGACAAAACTGAGCCCACGCAAGATTGTGGTACAGGTAACATTTATTTTCATGAACACTCTATTCTGATTTTTTGTACCTCCCACTTAGGATAACAAAATTTGGAACTGGAAAGGACTTGAGAAATTAATTCCAGCCCTCCCCTCAACTCCCTTTACAGATGAAGCGTAAAATCATACAAATAGAAACTCTTCGAGTTTCTTGGCTCTGCAGAGTGTCTGACTAGGTAAAAAAAATCTTCAGCACAGGACGTGATGAGACAGGGCGATTGACTAGAGAGCTGCTCAGGGGTGTGTTGGTAAATGGTTAACAACCAGCTCTCTGAAAAGGCATAACACACTTTGAAGTTTAATCTGATTAAGATTTTCTCAATCACTTTCTTAAGACTCGGTAATCGACAGAACAATAAACATAGCCCCGGTTTATAGCAGCTAGCTGATTTCCAAGATGTAAATGCTTACACCAAAAATTGAACAATAGACTCTCTTGAACTAGTCCCAACCTGGCTCTAGCACACCCTGGAAATATTGTACAGGCACATCTGGCAAACTTTGGTGCTCGGAGGCCCAAGCAAGCCCTAATCCCCAACTTAGTAAGGGAACTAAGTCAAACAACTAACAGGTTCTGCTAGAGCAGGACTTCAGTATATTTTTCTTTTCCCCAATTATCATCACTGCATTTTGTGTCCATTCTGTTTCTTCAATCTTTTCTTCCTTTTCGTCATAAGATCTCCTCATGTGAAATGATTTGGCCTTATCTTTGGGTGAGAAACCAAGAAAGGCATTATACAACTACCTCATACTCACCAAAAAAAAGCTCTAGTTAGCAGAGTTTTCTAGATATCAACCTCAAAGTCCTCAATAGTCATATGCTAATTAGCCTCTGGAAAACCAGACACTTCAACCAGATTTTTACCTTCAGAACTCTTTCCCTGCGCCCCCTCCTGACTGCTGCTTTCTCTCTGGTCCTCTCAGAACTATCCATGTTTTTGTCCTTTTCCATAGGTAAAATTGTCCAAAGGAGAAAGGTGAAACACTTTACATAAAGAACCTTAGGGGAGAGTTGCCTTGGTCGCTTCCCACGTGCTAAACAATATTTCTTACTAAAAAGATCATGAGCCAAATGGAGATGCAGACGTGGAATGTGTGGAATGCAGAAGATCATTATCAAGCTAAGCATCTAGAAGAGCATGACAAAATAGGAGAAAAAAGAAAAGGGAGTTATTTCTATTTAGGACAGTTACAAATCTAGTGTTGAGTCTGGAAATTTCACTTTCACTCTTTCAAGCAGTTACATTTTCAGTGATACCTATTTGCAGATGAGGAAATAAATGTAAAAAATAACTCTGAGAATTACTTGACCTGATATGAACTAGCATCGGTGGGAAATGTCAGGAAAATGATGTTATTATTGAGAAGTATGTGGCCATAGAAGAAATCCCTAAAATACTTACAGTTAAAAAATAACTTTATTTTAGATTATTTCATAAAATGCATAAGAAATACAATTATGAAATATTTTTTATGAAAAGAAGGGAGACAAAAAATGAAGAGAGACTCATTGTTCTTGGTTAGGCCATACCTATGTAATAAAGAAATTACTATATCACATAGAAAATCTTAAAAAATTAGTTCAATTTCAATTCACCTGCCAAGGGGTGGGCTACTTTGTAGAACTACACAAAATATTAACAAAAGCTTTTTCAAGGATCAACAAGTCCAAAATCTCAAGGGAAATAATGAAAAAAAAAGCAGGAGTAAAATGAGCATAACATTAACAAATGTCAATTATGTAATTGCAATCCTCAAAAGTATGTGGTACTGGTCAAGTAATATAAATGTACATCAGTGGAACTGACTAATTAAGCAAGACTCAACAGTCTGGTGTTCAATAAAGTCAAGAATACAAGCTACAGGGCAAATGATTCTCTATTTTGCAAGATTTCCTAAGAAAACCATCAGGTTGTTTGGTAGAAATTAGGTTTGGACCAATATCTTATAACACAATAAACTACAAATGAATACATGAACTAAATATAACAGCCCCCATCACAGAATAAAAAATAGAGAATGGGGAGGAGGTATTTGTTACAATTTTAGCTAGGAGGACAATAATTTTTAATATTTTTAAAGTTTGTATTTTCTTTCATATCACCTTTATTTCCCAGTATAACTCTCCCCTCATTTGTCCCCAATAGATATCCTTTATACTAAATAATAAAAAGTTTAGAAAAACTAACAAACACATTAACCAAGTTCAACATTGTTGGACCAAGTCCAGCATAGGTTTAACATTCACATTCCCCCACTTCTTCAAGTAAGGATTTTCATCTCTTTTTTTGTGGTTGTCTTGGTTAGTCATTATAATTTCATTACATTCAGGCGTTTAAATTTTGTTAACATACTTTCCATTTATATTTTGTAGTCATTGTGCATATGATTTTCTTATATGTTTTTTTACTTTGCATCAGTTTATAGGTCTTCCCATGGCCTTCTACATTGTTCACATTCACCATTTCTTATAGTTCAGTAATATTTAATTACATTCATGTACCATAATTTGTTTATCCATTCCCAAATCAATGAGTATTTACTTTTCTAGTTTTAATTGCTACCACAAGAAAAAAAAATACTGCTACAAATATTTTGGTCTCTATTGAAACTTTCTTTTTGTCATTGAACTCCTTAGGACATGTGTCTAACAGTGGAGTCTCTAGATCAAAAGATATGGACATTTTAGTCACCTTCTTGGCAAAATTTCAAATTGTTTTCCACAATGTTTGATCCAATTCACAGTTCTAACTGTAATTGTGTATTGGTATATATGTGTTTCCATAACCCCTCTAATATTGTCTGTGTAAAAAATTGTTTCAAGTTACTAATCAAAAGAAAAATGAAATTAAAACCACTCTGAGGTTTAATTTCATGTCCATCATGTCCAATTGTCAATGATTTAAAAAAAACCCGGAAAGTCAATATTGAAGAAGCTTCAGGAAGATAGACATATTAATACCCTATCATGGAACTGTGAATTGTTCTAGCCTTTCTGGAAATCAGTTTGGAGTGAAAAGTTACTCATACTACTTCATCCAGTAATCTGAACTCTGTGAATATGGGCCCAAGGGATCAATGGCAGAAAAAAGTAAAAATATATTAGGAAATATTCATAACAGCATGTTTTGTGGAAACCAAAAATAGTGGAAGCAAAATGAGTGTCCATCAATTGAAGAGTGGCTAAAGAAATTGTAGTATATCAATGCAATGGTGTATTATGGCACCTGAAGAATTGATGAATACAAGAAATTCAGGGAAACATGGGGAAATTCATGGTTTGCTCCAGACTGAAGAAAGTAAGACCAGTAAAACAATATACACAATGACATAACAGCATTAAACAGGATAAATTGTAATGAACATCCTCAATTTTGAAACACTGATAAACATACCTTCCTCCTCTCCATAGGGAAGTGTGAGAACTATAGGCATGAAAAGTAGCATACAGTATCAGATGTGATTGTGTATGGAAAGTAGCATACACTATCAGATGTGATTGCTGTTAAAATTCACTTTCCTTTGAAATTTTTCTTTGTTACCAACAGGGGTTCGATGTAATGTAAGGGAGTAGGTTGGGGGAAATGACTTTAGCATTAAAAAAAGAACAAACGTTTCTTTTAAATTATAAAATAAAATACATCAAATAATTGAAAATTGTTTTTTTAATTTCAGGAAGATTTTTATTAGTTTTTAAGTTAAAATTCCATTTACTTGTTTTATAGTATTCCTTCTTAAAATCACAATTATAACTTTCTCTTTCCAATCAAAATCACATTTTTCTGTTTTTATCTTAATTTTTTAGTTTATCCACATCAGTGTTATAACTCTTTTCCCTTTCTTCTATGAGCATCTCCTGTTCCTTTCCACATGACCCCCGGGATTTTTTTTCTGAGCCCTGGCTTCTTGAATTTTTTCTCTCTCACACTCTCATAACCCAGGCCCTTTTCATTGATCCTCTATCTTTACCACCACCACCCTCTTCCCACATCCCCCACTAACTTAGTTATTGGCCTCCCTGAGTCATCTCTCCAGACAATTTCAATTGTCTTGAATAGCATTTCAAGCCTTACAGTGTGACACGGAGAAGCAATGTATTTTCTGGGGCTTCTATTGCATCAGGTTTCCATGACAACACAAACCTTCATTGATAGCCACAGCCTCTGTAGCTCTGGATTCTAAGATTTTCCCTTTCCCCATTAACAGTTTTTCATGCCCATATTTTCTGTAGATTCCTACATAAGATTCCTGTAAATTTACTGAAAATTCCTACATAATCTTCTCTATAGAGTTTCAAACCCAAGATACTTTGCCTAAACCATGTGAATTTTATTTCTTTCCTTACCTTCTTTTCTTCCTTTTTTCTCCTTTTTTCTTTCCATCTTTCTTCCTCTCAAAATCAAAGTTTCTCTTGTGTGGGTAATTCGGACTCTTGGGAATAGTCAACAGATGTTCAGAAGCATGCTGAATGAAGCTGACCAGTACAGAACATTTGCCAGTTGCTCAAATGGTTTCATAAAAGACTAATTGATAGTTGTGTCACTGCATTCATAAAACAGCAGCCTAGCATCGCGATTAAGGTTCTGTCACACTTCCAGGACAAACCTCTATTTTTAGCACTTTACAACTTGCCTATAAGAATTCATTTAAGGACCAGAGTCCCAGGGGTATTTCAGCTTGGACCCAGTCTTCTCACTCCCTTCTCAAAATATTGTCAATTCTGAAATAATTTTCTCAGGCCTAGAACTCAGGACTCACCACTATTTTTTTTCCTATTGAGTCTCACAAGTTTTTATTCAAGAAAGGAAGGGAAGGGAAGGAAAAGGAAGGGAAGAGAAGGGAAGGCAAGGCAAAGCAAGGGAAGGGAAAACTTGGTGCAACGGAGAGAACATTGCCTCTAAAGTTAGGAGACCTTCATTCAACCTCATTCCTGACACCTATTACAGGTACAACCACGGACAAATCACAACCTCTAGTTTTCAGTTTCTCTTTCAGTTTTTCTTTAGAATGAAAGTTTATGTTAGATGACCTTTAAGGTCCCTTCCAACTATGAACCTACTCCTACTACAGCACAGATGGGTAGCACTGTGGAAAATAATCTATCCTTTCGCTTCATCTGCCTTCTCTACCCTGCTTCCTCATTTCTTTTTTCATGTCTAAATATAGAAATCTAATAAATGAAACACCCTATTATAATAGCTGCCTTTTTGTTGTTGTTCAGTTGGTTTTTTTGTTATGTCTGACTCTTTGTGATCCCATTTTAGGTATTTTTGACGGAGATACTGGAATGGTTTGCTATTTTCCTTTCCAGATCATGTTGCAGATGGGGAAATTGAGGCAAACAAGGTTTGCCCAGAGTCACATAGCTAGTAAGTATCTGAGGACAGATTAGAACTCGTAGATGAGTCTTCTTGACTCCAGGCCCAACATTTTATCCACTGTACCACCTAGCTGCTCAGCTTACTTTTAGCAACAGAAAATAAAATGACTCTCATGTGAATATGGGTCCCCTTTTCAGCTATTTTATGGAATTTATATCAGATGAAAAGTTATTGATAAAATCACGATGGCTCAGAGTCCCCAGATTCACTCAGAGGTTTGACTCTCTGCCCTAATTTAAATTTTGTGTGTTTTCAGCTAGCCTCTAGCTTCTTTATATTAGAGTCAAAATCAAAATACAGGAAATACTTACGTAAATGAATTGAAAGAGCCTATTGTAACATCTATTATTGGATAGGCAGAAGGAGGGGAAATTGGGGGAGAAGTAGACTTTTTGAAAGTTCGCTCAGTCCTTAAAGAGGTGATTATAACTGGCAGATCTAGTCTGAGTTTTCCTTTCTGAGATGATTGCAGGAACCTGACAGCCCACCTCAGTCATTTCCTTCTCAGCCCAAAATCACTCTCAGAGTTGAGTCAGAATACTTGTCTCTCTAAACTGCGAATTCCAGGATGCTGGTCAATTCTCAAACTCCTGCCACACTATGATAACAATTTCCTTTATTTGGGGTTTTAATAGGAATTTTGTTCTGCTGTATTTACATGTATATACTAAAATTTTTCTATTTATATATATTCACTAACATTTTGTGCAAACTGGACACATAAAAGATCAATGTGCCTTTTATGGGTGACAGATTAAACATGTAAATTTATCTATGACTATTATTCTCAAATTGATTTTCTAAAGATGGCAGTACATATGGGATCTGTTAGTTACATGTATATATTGTGAAAGGATGATTTTTTTTTTTATAAAAAGTAGAAATGAATTGGAAGGGAACTTAGAGGCTATCTAGTCCACTCAATCTTTTTGCATCTAACTGATTGTCAGAAAAAGCTGGTATGGAGGGTTGAAAGGGCAGAAAAGTGGAGAGAATTATGAAAGGATTTCCTGCTAAAGACATATACCCTTTCCAGACTTCTCTATTGTTATAAACGCCATTACCTTCATTCTGGATCCAATACAACTTCTTCCTTAATTTGTTTATCTCTTCAGCTTGTTATTTTCCCCAATAATTTGTTTTAATGAAAAAAAGAATTGGTGTGCATGAATTAGAGTCCTAATTCTATTTTTATCTTTTCTTATCACTGTGTAATCATGAAAAAGGTCCTCAGTTTCCTTATCTGCAAAAAGATTGCAATGAGCTAGTTGATGTTAATGGCCACTTTCAGTTTTAATAATCATGAGGGAATAGGACAAAATTTAGAAACAGCACCAATTCATCTGGAAGACAAAGTACAAGAAGTAGAATGCAAGCTAAAGCTAAAAAAAAAAAGTTGTATAATAGTATAAAATGGTAGGTTGTATAATAAGTTACATTTTATTTTAAATGCTGTTTAATTTTCTCTAAGATTCTTCCTTCTCCTTTGCTCCCTATACCCAGTCACCAAATCTTTTGAGTCTTCCATCTCAATGTTTTTTCTTCTACAATCCAGTTGCCTCCCTTCTGGCCCTTACCAAGCTTCTCACTTAAATTCCCGTGGTAGCCTGCTAGCTGATTTCTCTGATTATTCTTTCTCCGTCCTGGTCCATCTTTCACACAGCTGCCAGGCTAAGTTGCCTAATCTTGTTACTGTTCTCAGAATACACATGTCATGTCATGTCATGTTCATTCTTGCTTGAATCCAAACCTTGCCTTCTCCTTCATCCCAATATCTTTTTCACAAATATATACATGAAACACATTTGTATATATAATACATTCATATACATGTATGTGTATACACATACACAGACATATATTTGGATTACATTATATATCCATACATGTGTATATGGACTATATCATTCATTCATATATGTATATGTATACACATTACATCATAGTTCATGTGTATACATATACACATATGAATATATTGAATACACAAATGGGATTATATATGTGTATACATATAGATATATATGAATGTATGATATATACAAATATACTTCTTATTGTGGTTTCCTTCATTTTCTCTCTCTCTCTCTCTCTCTCTGTCTCTCTCTCTCTCTCTCTCACACACACACACACACACACACACAAATGTATATACAGAAGGGAGAGATAGAGACAGAGAGAGAGGATCCAGGAAGCCGCAAGTAGAATAGGCAAATACAAAAAGAAAAAAGAAATTCCATGGGACATATGGAAAGGAATATCAAAATCATATAGAGAAAAGAAAATAATAACTCTGAGATGAATAAGCCAAGGAATTAGAATAAGGCCAAAGACAAAAAAAATGTGGATTTGATAGGAAAAGGAAAGCTGTTGCTGTGATCTTCAGGAAAAGAGAGAACTGTAAAACAAGTATAAAGAATATACCTACATATATATACACACATACATATATGTGTGTATGTATGTATATATATATATATATATATATATATATACTCATAGAAACACAGACACATAAATACACATGCATGAGCATATACCTGTAAGAGGCAGTATGACATGAATAGAGAACTAGCTTCAGAGCTGGGAAAACCTGTATTCAAATCCTGCCTCTGGCACATAGTGACTGCGTGAACTGGGTAAGTCCCTTAGCTTTTAGGTACTCTAGGACAATTTCTAACACTGTCATTTGCACAGGAGGGTCCTACTTACTTGGGTAGAATTTCCTCATCTCTCAGTTCTCTATACCAATGAAATTAAAGGTCTAGCAGGGATAGGAAACCTGCAGCCTTGAGGCTACATGTTTGGATTCAGTCAAAAGGCTGCACCTGAGGACCTAGAGGGCCACATGTGGCCCTGAGGTCATAGGTTCCCCACCCCTGGTTCTAGTTCCTATCTCCACAGTACATCAGTTACTAAAATTGGATTCTTACTTCTAAGGAATAATTAACTCCTGGGGTGGAAGAAGAGGGGAAAGAATGATGGGACCTTTAAGGATAAGTGACTCTTCCATCTTAAAATTATGATGGAGGAGAGGAAAACTGAGTATAGGTTGACATATACTCTAAAATTTGAGAAGAACCAATTTTAATGGATTCAGAGTAAGAGTAAGAAGTTGGTAGAGGGTAGATGGGTCAAAATTTTAGAGAGAATATCTTCCCAGGCAGGACACAAAACTCTCAAAAACTAAATTTTGGAGATACCAACAGGGGTAATTCCAGTGAGGAAAAAGATACTCAAGATGATAGGTGTACAAGTAACTCGTTAATCAAATTAAACTTTATTTTTTCCATCATATTTATGTATGATAAAAACAATTATTTTATATTTTGATGTGCTAGATACTTCTTGACAAACCTCTTTATAAAGTACATTCCCTAATTTTATTATTGCTTGATTAAAGAAAAGAGCTATGGGTCCTACTCAATGGCCAATAACAAGGTTCCTTTGTCATCCCCAAAGCAGAGTCCTTCAGCAGTGAGTCACATGTGGCAGTCAGAAAGTAGGTGGGGTTCTGTCACTCCCCAAAAGTCCAAGTGCTAGGCAGCTCTGCACATGCCTTGTTACATGAAAAATAAAAATAAATATGAAAATACATATGAATTAAGGCAGAGCAAAGCAAGCAGAACTCACACATGGAAGAAATTCAGTTAAAATAAAAAGAGAAATGAGTAATTGTGGGGAAAAATCTTTGCAGTAAATTTCTCTGATAAAGTTCTCATGTCCAAGATTTGTAAAAATTTAAATTCATAAGAACAGGAACCATTCCCTAATCAATAAATGCTCAGAGGTTATGAACAGATTGTTTTCAAAGACAGAAATCCAAAATATCAACAACCATATAAAAATGCTCCTAATCATTAATAATTAGGGAAGGGAGAAAGGTGGAAAACAATGGGTATGCAATAATGCAATATTGCATATACTGTAAAACACAATTTTGTTGACTTTTTTCTGTACTGCCTTTTATTTTCTTTTTAAAAATTGTCATTATGAGGAATAGCTTGATGGAGAGAAGAGGAAAGGTGAAGGTGATGTAAAAACAAAAATTATCAACAAAAAGTATTTAAAATAAGAAAGATTGTGGAGAATAGAAGAAATACCACGGTACAAGAGAAAGCCAAATATCCCAATTTTTTAAAAATCACATTTTTATTGATTTTTTCTTTTTATGTCACATTCTTTTATGAATAGATTCTCCTATTCAATGCATCACTCTTTATACCAAATTATAAGAAATAAAGAGGAAAATAGCAGTTCATAAAGGCTAACCAACATGTCTGATGTTTCTGTCCACATATGCAACATTTTATACTAGTCAATGATCTCTGCTTTGAAGGGAAGAAAGTACATTTTCTCACCTCTCTTCTAGGGACAAGCCTAGATATTAAAATTACACATTGTTCAATTGTCTTTTGGTGATTTATTTTCATTTATGCTGTTGAAATCATTCTAGATGCTCTATTGGTTTTGCCCATTTCACTCTTCACTCTGCCTCAGTTGATATTGCTTCCTGTGGTTTTCTGTATTGTTCGTATTCATTATTTTATACAACCCAGGAGTGTTCCATTATATTCATATGCCACAACCTGTTTAGTGATTCCCCAATCTACGGTCATTTGCATTGTTTCTATAATTTTTACTACCACAAAGAAAATTGCTATAAGTAAGTATAAGTGGGATCTTTCTTTCTCTATTTGACCTCTTTGCAGTATATGCATAGATGTGGGATTTCTGGGTCAAAGGATGTAGATATTTTAGTCATTTTCTTTACATAATTCCAAATTGCTTTCCAGAATGTTTGCACCAATTTACAGAAGAAATAGAATAGTAATGGCTTGTATTTCTTCCTTTTTCTTTCCCTCCTTCCTTCCTTCTTTCCTTCCTTCCTTCCTTCCTTCTTTCCTTCCTTCCACGGGAGAAGGGATGCAACCTCCCCATCTACAGGCCCAGGGAAGAATTGGCCAAACTATTTCACTTTTCTAGGTTAACACCTGCTAGTTTTTTTGTTCTTTTTTTTTTTTTTTAACTTGGAATGTTTTCTTAGTACTCCGGAAAACATCCTCACAGGAATGAGTAAACACCTTTATTAAACTTTGTGTGATATATTTCTTAGTCAAGTTGGACTTTATCTTTTTTTTCACTCTGATACTGCTGTGAAGAGAGAATAAGGAAATTAATCTAGCTTTTGTAGTTGCAAATCATGATGAAGGATTGAGTAAAGCCCTCATCAGCAAGGATATTTATTGCCTGTGCCATTTCTAACTGTCTCCTGCTGCGTGTGAACTCCACCTAATCCCCTTGCAAAGCCTGCTGTTTTCAACATTTAGTTTCTTTACTTCTGTACAGGAGGTGGACCTATTCTTCATTTATTTGTATGTTATTTCTGAATCATTCACAAGGCGTGTATGATGTAAAATAACGAAACCAATTCTTTAAGTGTAATTCTATTTTTATTCACACATAGTTCTCCTTGGGAGCTAGTCTTTTATAAGCCATTTGTGGTCCATGTCACTTAGCATTTTAACTTTGAAGGCTGGACTAAAAATATTAATGTAAGTACATGTGTGCATGTGTGCATATGTTTGTGTGTATGTGAGAGAGAGACAGACAGACAGATGGACGGAGACAGAGAGACAGAGCACAGAAACAGAAGGAGACAGAGGACAGACAGAGATATCTCTTATGATAAAAGTTCCCAACTCAAGAAGAACTAAAGCTTTCAAAATTTCAGTATAGTTTCTTTCCTGAGAAGAGCAGTCCCTACGTATGTGTAAAATCCTAAGGAATTTAATACGGGTTTTATATTGTTTTTCAGAACACTTTTTCTACAGCACTGAAAATATATATGATCATTTTAATTGACTGGCTGCCTTGGGCACTACGGAGCTTTTATTGCTCCTTATTTTTGGTGATAGAAAAATTGTATGATGCTACACTGGGGTTGCAGAAACTGGCATGCTTGTGATTTCCCTTAATAGCTTTTGCTTTTTTTTTTCTTGTTTTTATTATCAAACCATGCCACCAATTACTCTTCTTTAAAAATAAAAGGAAAAAAAAATACTGCAGATTGCTCTAAGACCCGTATAGCTTAGGGCATACACCAGAAAGTGCAGGTATCAAAAATGATGAAATGAATAATTTCAGAAGAAGTGAGAAGACCTTTATGAACTGATGCGCAGCAAAGTGAGCAGAAATAAAATAATGCAATGGTAAGAATATTATTAGGAAAACAACTTTAGAGCTCTGATCGATACAGTGATAAACTACAAGTCCAAAAGAGTGACTATTCACCTCCTGAAAGAGAGGTGAGGAACTTAATATGCAGAAAGTGACTTACATTTTTTGGACTTGGCTTTTTTTTTTTTTTTTTGCCAGACTGTCATTATTTATTGAGGGCTTTGTTTTTCATTTCCTTTTAATTTGCACAAGGTAAGGAGAGTGGGTAATAGCAGAAACAGATTATTTTTTAAAATTGTGTTACTTAAAAGTAAAAAAAAAAATCTATTAAAAATGAAAAGAGAGTCCAGATATCCTCATTGGCATATTTCATTCTGTTTGGTTTCTGGTTTCCTATTCTCTGAACTACCTGCCAGTAGTGAAGTGTGGCACCTACCACTAGAGAATCCATAATTCAGGGCTCTGTTGTACACATCCCCTAGTCAGGAGACAACTCCTTGGGAGACAAATGGTCCAGCAGAAGGACAATTACCAGTGAACAAAGGAAAAGGAAAACTAAAGACTAGCTTTAATGGCAGCATTAGATTTACTAAACGAGGCAGGCTGTCCTAAAGGCATAGATCTTCCACAGCATTTTTCCTTGATGATTTGTGATTCGGTTACATTGAGTGTCCTTGTGGCCTCATATGCAGCAAGCGTTACTTTGATTTTTTTAACCTTCCTTTCATTCCACAGAGCACATACATACACGGAAGACTGAAGATGCTTGTGTTCCATGTACCATGCTTCCTTTAAATGCATGTCTCTTCCTGTTGAGGGAGAAGAAGTGGGATATGGAAGGGCCAACTTCAAATGTTGGAATGGCAGGGGGTGACATACTGTTCATACCTCCACTAATGCATCAAAAAAAAATAAAAATGTACTTCATTTTTCTTCTACTCTTTCTCTATCATCAAATTAGGGTAGAGAATATAAAATGCTGCACAAGCTGTTAGATGCTGTTTTGTTGTTGTTGTTCATTTTTGCTCAGCTGCTTTTCTTCATTACTGTGGACTCTGTGAGTTTCTGGGGATATGGAGACAAAACCAAAACAGTCCCTGCCCTCAAGGAGCTTATATTCCATTAGGGAATACAATCTGTACTTGTTGTTTTTCAGTCATTTCAGTCACGTCCAACTCTTCATGAATGCATTTAGGGTTTTCTTGGCAGAGATACCGGAGTGGTTTGCCATTTCCTTCTCCAGCTCATTTTACAGATGAGGAAACTAAGGCAAACAGGGTTAAATGACTTGCCCAGGGTCACACAACTAATAAGTGTCTGAGTCCTGATTAACTCAGGTCTTCTGGACTCCAGGCCTGGTGCTCTATCCGCTGCATGAGCTAGCTGCCCCTCTGTACACAGATAAATAAATACAAAATATGTTCACAGTAATTTTGAGGGAGTGAAGAAAGCACTCACAACTGAGAGGGCTCAGTACTTCATGTGGGAGGTGATACCTCAACTCTGCTTAGAAGGAGGCTAGGGATTCTGGGAGATGGAGGAACAGAGAAAATACTTGAACAGAGTATAGAGGTGAGAGATAAAAGGTCATGTATGGAGAATAGCTAGCAGGCCTAGAAAACAAAGAACAGATTCTAAAGGGAAAGAGGGTTAGTATATTGGCAAATGACTGTGGTGTAAAAAGCAGACTATATTAATAAAACTTTTAAATCAGAGTAGAGCTTTCAAAAAATGTCTCTTTATTCAGAATTAAATATTCGTCATTTTGCTATACAAAGAAGGAGAGGCTTGCATAAGAAACCATGAACTTCTGTACATAATGGAATGATTCATTGTAGAAAAAAAGCATTCTTATCTCTTACTTCTGATATTGACGTCTAATCTGCTGTGAGATCCTACTTATTCCCTACCCACTCCCAAATAACTTATCTTTTTAGGGATGGGGGAAGGGAGGGAGGGAAGAAGGGAAGGAGGGAAAGAATTTGGAACTCAAAACTTTAAAAAAAAAAACTTTAAAAAGTTGCTTTAACATGCAATTGGGGAAAAAACAAAATATACTTCCATTCTTTTCATCCCTGACCAGTCCATTCCCCTTTGAAAATGAAAGGCAGTACAACACATCTACAAATCACTTCCACCTGACTTTTAAGTTTGGTGAAGTGAAACTAGAGTGGCCTAGTAATTAAAGTGCTGGACCGAACCATAGTCAGGAAGACTTGAGGTTCAAATCCTACCTCAGACACTTGCACACTTTGTCATTCAGGCAAGTGACTTCTTGTCTCTTAGACTCAGTTCCCTCATCTATAAGAGAGGGACGATAATAGTGGCACTCTCACAAGTTGCTGCAACTTTTTTTTTTGGTTCGATTTTTGGTCACTGAGTGTTCTAGTTCGTGCCTTCTTATCTCTCTAGAACAAAAGCAAACATCTGATTCACTCGTACATTGTATTAGCCATTTTATCTCCATTTTGTAGTTGAATCTAGACGGTTTTATTTCTGATAGGCATTTGAAAGTGAAGAAATAAAGCTGAGAAGACAGAGAGTTAAAATAGTCACTTATAAACAGTTATTGGTGGGGATTTTATTTTTCATACAAAAATTAATATGGATACTTTTTGCCTAGTCCCTTTCAAAAAAAGGTCAAAAGTTTTTTATCTCCTTCTTAGATCTTAATTCATTATCTTTGATTGGGTGAAACAAGTTGTCATGTTATCACAAGATCACATGAGTTTAGAGCTAGAAGAAACCTTACAGCTCATCTAATCCAATCTCTTAATTTACAGATTAGGAAATGGAGGCCCACAGTGGCTAAGATGCTAGGTGATACAGTAGGTAGAACACCATGTCTGAAGTCAGGAAGCTTTGAAGTCAGCCTCAAACATTTACTAGCTTTGTAATGCTGGGCAAGTCATTTAACCTCTGTCTGCCTCAGTTTCCTCATCTGTTAAATGGAGATCATAATAGCACCTACCTCCCAGGGTTGTTGTGAGGATCAAATGAGATAATATTTTTGAAGTGTTTTGCAAACTTTCAATATATATCTGTATCTATCTAGATACAGATATATATTATACACACACATATATATGTATATATATATACACCTATGTATTTATACATGACAGTTACTATTATTACATTACTTGCTAGAGATTACACAAGTAGTAAGTGGCAGAAGCTAGGATGTGAATCCAGGACCTCTGTCAGGAAATCCAACCCTCTTTCTACTGTGTCTTGCTGCCTCCATTCAGTGTGAACCATTAGAGCTTATTGACTATTTCCCTTCTCTCCTCTCCCCCTACAACACAAGACTACACATCTCCAAAGCTCTGTTAGGGCTTTTAAAAACAAAACCCCCAGAATTCTACTCACCTCCTGCTACACCATAGAGACAATGGTCTTGAAATGCAGAATGAGGCATACATTTTTGGCTGTGGCCAATGTAGAAATGTGTTTTGCTGTCCTATGAATGTTTATTATGAGGGTTTTCTTTTTCTTTTTCTTGGTCAATGAAGAGGAGAGATGAATGCTTATGAAAACAAACAAATAAATACATAGATGAATAAATAAATAAGCAAACAAATAAGTGAATGAATGAACAGATGCCCAGTCAACAGCACACTAGATGAAGAGAACATGTTCTAATCAAAGGAATACCAAAACTTAAATATATGAGCTGAGAGCAAAGAGTTGAGATAATTTCTTACCTAATCAAAGATTATTCTAGGGTCTTCCAAGATGATGGAATAATATTTATTTGTCATCATTTTCAGTTTGGGTGGTTACATTGAGTTCTAGAATTTTGAAAGGTTGGCAAGTGAATAAGCAAAGCCCAAGATAGCCATAGCTGTAACTAGCAATTTTTGTATCTGGGACAACATGCTCCACCCAGATGGGAAGTAGAATGAGACTGGGTCAGATAGGAAGTTACCTGAAGCTTGCCATCTGATAGTTTCCTATTTGAATTAATTATTCATACCAGACAGATGCTAAACTGTTTCTATGTTGCTGAAGGACTACAAAGGCCATCATTTCAATACTTAGGATAAAGCCCTTGTCTTCCCAGCGTAATCATAGCCATGATGACAATGATTGAGTTGTTTTGTGTACTTTATCTTTTGATGCCCTCCCATCATTTAGTCACTATTTTTGATATTTCACTTGAGCTTAGATAAAAGTAGGGTTCATGGACCCAACATGGTATACTGGAAAGAACCCAGGTTTTGGAGTAAAAAAAAAAAAACAACTGAATTCAAATCCCATAGTGGCTATTACCTGTATAACCTTGGGCAAGTCACTTAACTTCCTTAGTACTCAGTTTCCCCATCTGTAAATTGAAGGTCCCTTTCAGCTCTGAGGTCTGTGACCTACTCACAACCTCTATTTTGTTTGTTCCAACATTCTCATTACTTCCCTTGTCTGCCTTCTTATTCCCTGACCCATTAATTTCCCAGGATAGGGAGTGGGCATGGGGCCAATGGAAAGACCTTCTCTAGTACCTGACATTATCAGAGGCAAACATGCCCCCTTGACTTTTTATCTCTGGAAAGGAACTTTCCCAGTGGTTCTATCTTTCCATTCCAGAGGATTAAAAGGGATACCCCAGTCATGATAAGCACGAAACAAGGTGTGGGTGGGAGGGGGCAAGGAAATACAAAAAGGGTATTATCCATGCAGGATGTTGTTGTTAACATTAACGTCCATTTTTTTTTTTATCATAAGCTACAAGAGTCAAGCAACCAGGCCTGCTTAACTTACTGAATCTAATGGTCAGTGTGATGCTATTTGTGTGCCTGTGGAAGAGATTATTAAATTATTGATTCCTGAATATTATTTGTTTACTTTAGTAATATTGCCCTTCTTAGGATCATAGATCAAAGATCACCTCGTTCTGCCCTCTTCGTTTTACAAGTGGGAAAACTGATGCTCAGAGTGATGAAGCGACTTGTTCAAAATTATCCAGCCCCAGAACCCAAGTCCTCTGACTCCTAACAGAGTGTCACTACAGCATGCAACCATATTGGCATGTGAATTAGAATTGAATTTTGAGGATCTCACTGAAGGAATTTCAGCCTAGAGCCCTTCTTAAAATAGAGATGTCAACCATCACAGCACAGACGCATTCTACAGGGACTTGACATTGTAGGTGCCTGCGAACATTTCTATGATCCAGATAACAAAGCAATCCACTCTCAGAAATTAAACTCCGGAAAGTGTATGAGTGAGGGTGTTTGTCTTGTGCAGCTTTACATTGGAATAGCAAATGAAATGAACTGTCGCTCTCTACATATCATTCTTTCCGAAGAGGATAGGAATCAAATAGTCTGACATATCCTGGGTGCACATAGGAATGACTTCTGATGCTCAAAATCCCTGTACTGTTTTGCATCCTACACTGTGACACCAATCTGAGCTTCCTTCTGGGGAATAAAAAAAAAAAACAGTGCAAAGTAAATGCAAGAAAATGAGGGGCCCCCAGCCACCATTTTTATATATTCAGAAGTTCTGATTCACAAAGCATTCAGTTCTTTCTGCTATTGTAATGGGTAGCACCTCCTAGAATTGGAAAGAAAATGGGACGGTATGGAGCCATGTCCACCATATTTTGTGCCTCTGGTATTCATATTTTCTCGTGTACCTCTCCATTGCCTGGGGTTTCCATGGGAAGAAATCCTTGAAGAATGGATTGATTCAAGGCAAAAAGACCCTCAAACCTGGAATCGATTCATGAGATTTTAGTGTTTGTTAAGGAAACTTAGAGATCACCAAGTTTAACCTTCCTGTTTTACAAATGAGTAAATAGGCTCAAGGCATTTAAGTGACTTAAAAAAAAAGTTGCATAAGAAGTAAATAAGAGAAGTCCAGAATGTGAATTTATGTTTTCTAATTCCAAATCTAACTCTCTTTCCACTGTATGGCTGCCCAGCAGATTTCTAGATTGGTGTTTTTATTTTTCTTTTAAAAATATCTATTGCCATCTTTTGTTTTTATGTCATTTAACTTTCCTAATAAAAATCCTTGTCTCTCTTCAAGTCATCCCATTTTTTTTTTACAAAAATAGATGGGAGAGAGACAGAGAGACAGAGATAAAAGAGGGAAAAAATAACCAAAACATTAGCCAAATTCAATATTATAAGTAGGACTCCATGCCCATAGTTTCTTATCTTTGCAACGAAGACTAGGAATTCCATTCTTATGTCTTGCCTTTGGGTCTAAGTTTGTAGATTGCATTTTCGCAACATTCAATTTTTATTGTTGTTGTCATTCCTTCCATTTATATTGTTGTAGTTATTGTATATGTATGTATGTTTGTGTGTATAGTTTTCCTCTTTATTTCATTTTGCATCAGTTCATTAAGTCTGTGGTACTAACTTTCAAACTTGAACTGTCCAAAAAGAGTAAATGGAAGGAGGAAAGCAATAAACATTTATTGGTGCCTACTATGTGCCCAGTACTGTGCTGTTTTCCAAATATCTCATTTGACCTTCACAACAACCCCATAAGGTAGGCACTATTATTATCTCTATTATACAGTTGAGGAAACTGAGGCAGGCAGAGGTTAAGTAACTTGCCCAGGGTCACACAGATAGTAAATGTCTGAAGCTGAATTTGAACTCAGGTCTTCCTGACTCCAAGTATAGTGCTCTATCCACTGTGTCACTTTGTTATCTCTAGACAATGGACTTTAAATGGATATGACCTGGTAGCCTATGGGGTATATTGTATTTTTAAAAGGGCAATGAGAGGGACTAACTATGATGTATTGCTTGTAGAAAATCAATTTATAGTATTGGATTTATAGCATGGAAAATTTGTGTGTTTCAGTGGCTTGTCTATCCATGCACTCCTTGGTCTTAATCCAGTTAGTAATAAGCATTTACTAAGTGCTTAATATGTGCTAGGCACTTAGATGCTAAATGCCGGTGATACAAGAAAAAAGGCAAAAGACAGTCTTTACTCTTAAAAAGCCCCCCCAGTGGGGGGGCAGCATGCAAACAACTATAGACAGACAAAATATATACAGGATAAACTGGAAATAATCTATAGAAGGAAGACACTAGAATTAAGAAGAATTGGGAAATGCTCTTTCATAGAAAGTGGTATTTTAGCTAGGATTTGAAGGAAGCCAAGGAATCTAGATGGAGGTGAGGAAGGAAAGAATTCCAACCATTGATTTGACCTTGCTCTAGAAGCCCTACCCCAGGGCTCGGGCTAGGGATTTGTGAAGCTTCTTGGAAACAATTAATTACTAAACCAGTCAGTGGGCAGGCACGAAGGGATTGGGATAAAATGAAAGGCCCTGCTGGTCACAGTTCCCTATGAGATGCCAAAATGATTTGCCACGTAATTTCAGCCCAGCTCAAAATGCAGTTCAAAAAGGGGGAAATGGAGGTAGTAGAATGTGTCATGTTATTCCTTCACTGTCCTGTAGAGGCCACTTGGAAAAGCTAAGTTGTAATTCTGCCTAGCCCCGACTCTGGACACCATGCTTTTCTTCTTCCTATAAAATGGTGACAAGAACACTGACCTCATCTCTGGAGTGCTGTAAAGAATTACCTTTTTAAAAAAAAAGGAATATATAAGTTCAGGCAGTGTGAAAATGAAGAGAAGCACCATAAAAGCCTAGGGAACCTGACAGATTTATTTATTTATTTTAAAATCATTTTTGAGGTATCTTTCAGTAAGAAGATATACTTTATTATGGTTCATTTTGGATACTCTACAAGGATCTATAAAAAGTATTTATTAAGCATGAATTCTTTGGGAAGTGCCCTTTAGTGCAAAATTTATTCAAACACAAAGCTAAACATATTTCTTCTTTGCTACCTGTAATTTTTTGTTTGTTTGTTTTACTTCAGGGGGGCTGCATTGGTCAAATAGCTAATATTTGGGGCTTAGAGAAAGGCAATATGCACAATGCATAGAGAGCTGACTATAGTCCACAACAGGTGGGTTTGAAACCCTGTTCTGCCACTTATTAGGTGTATGACTCAGTGCCTCTAAAGGCCTCAGGAAGTTCCGTGAGATTCTAAGTCACATATGGGTTATGACTAAAATCACAGGTCCTTGACATAGTTTGAGTTTCTAGAGTGGCTGTGGGCAGGAAGGTCCTTTTTGCTTTTAAAACTTACAAGTTAAAATAAAAAACAATACTTAAATATTTTGCATAATGACCTTAATAAAAATTAAATTAATCAAAATAAAATAATGATTTTACAGTGACTATGGTATCAAAAGCTAAATTTAAATAGCGTTAAGGGATTCCTTGATGTATTAGAACTGAACACTGTTTTTTAAATTTAACATTAGACTACCTAAAGAAGGTTTTTTGTTAAGTGGATGTAAATGGGACATATTAATAAGAGTACCCAGGACAGAACAGAGACACTGTTAAACCACAACGCAGTACAGATGAAGCAGATGTCCTCAGTATGGAGTCAGATTGTACTGCCCTATCCATGGGATAGCCAGGATGTGAAATTCAGTAGGTAGTTCGTGGGAGAAATTTGATGAGAAAGTGGATGGAGGATTATCGGCTAAAACTAGAGGAGATTATAGTTACCTCCTCCTCGGTGCATCTAAGTGGGATCAAGGACATGACTGCCTAATATGGAGAAGAGTTCATAGGCTCAAAGAGCTAGAGGTAGAAGGAACCTTAGAGATTATTTAGTCTAGAAGTACTCAAAGTGTAGCTCTGGGATCCTTGGGAGTGGGGTGGTCTCCAAGACTCTTTCAGGAGGTCTGTGAGGTCAAAACTATTTTCATAATAATACTAAGATGTTTTAATTTCTGATGTGGTAAATATCAACAGATAAAACTCATATAAACAAAACTCTTGGGGGGTCCTCAATAATTTTTAAAATGTAAAGGAGTCTTGAGACCAAAAAGTTGAAAACTTCTGATCTACTCCAATCATCTTCACTTTACAGATGAAAAAACTGAGGCCCAAAGAGGTTAGTGACTTGCCTAGAATTAGGCAGGTAGAAAGCACCAGAGGCAAGATTTTAACCCCAGTCCTTGAACTCCAAAGCCAAGGGCTCTTTCTACCATACCATGGTATCAGTGCTGGCAGAGGAACTTAATAAAGAATGCTTTCAGTCTTTAAAGAATGGTGTTCCTCTATAGTTATAGTAACTGATTCCTGACTCCCCAGCATCCAGAAAGAGGGAGCAGCAGCAGCCTGCTTCCTGAAATTACTCTCAGATAGATTCAAGCAAATAGTAATAATAACCCAGCTTGGAGATGAATCACCCCCACCCAGGCAGTATCTGTGGCAACTGTGACTGGCTCTGGCTCACAGGGCTAGGCATTAAGGCAGTCCTCAGCAGGGATTTCAGGAACTCCAATGAGGGAGGGATTTTTGCTCAGGTATTCAAAGTTTGTGGTCTATAAGAATGGACAATATGAGAATCAATGTATTTTCCATAATCTAATTAAATTAATTGGTTTGATATGGTATTGAAACAAGTGGTAGCTGGATCCAGCAGAAAGGAGTTAGCAATGGGATGGGGCCTGGAGTCAATGATTGACAAATAACTCTAGTGAGAGTCCAAATAATATATGTTTGATGATCCACCTGTAGGACACACCTATTTTATAGATACTGTAGAATGTAGGACACCTGTCACAGGTATATAACAGGTACTGTTATACAAGTAATATAACATTGGTTCATTTGTATAAGCAAGAACTTTTTTCTTTTTTAAAAATTTTTTATTAATTTATTTTGATTTATCAACAATCACTTCATAAGCTTTTGAGTTTAAAAATTTTCTCCCCCTCCATCCCCAAGACAGCACACAATCTGATATAGGCTTTACATATACATTCTTATTAAACATATTTTCACATTAGTCATGTTGTAAGGAAGAATTAGAGCCAATAGGAGGAACCACAAGAAAGAAGAAACAAAACAAAACAAAACAGAAGAGAAAAAAAAAAGAGCAAATGGTATGCTTCAATCTGCATTCAAATTCCATAGTTCTTTCTTTGGATGTGGATAGCATTTTCTATCATGAGACTAAGCAAGAACTTTTCAACCATTAGAATAATGGTGCCGAACAGAGCCTCTAAACTATAACCTGTGGGCTGAATATCAATTTAGAAAACCACATGTTAACATTATCTCTGTCATATTGTATTTTTATCTATTTTATTAAATATTTCCCATTTAAATTTTAATCTGGTTCAGGCCACACTTGCCATCTGTTTGACACCTCCATATTGAACTATTTCAAAATTTAATGAATTTTCTTGTGAGGTGGCAGCTAGGTGGCTCAGTGGATAAAGTGCCAGGCCTAGAGTCAAGAAGACTCATCTTCCTGAGTTCAAATCTGGCCTCAGATGCTTACTAGCTGTGTGACCCTGAGTAAGTCACTTAACCCTGTTTGCCTCAGTTTCCTCATCTGTAAAATGAACTGAGGAGGAAATGGCAAACCACTACAGTATCTTTGCCAAAAAAATCCTAAATGGGGTCATAAGGAGTCAGACACAACTGAAAAACAACTGAACTGAACTGAACTTATGAGACAGTGAATTTCTTATCACTGGAGGCATGAGAGGCATCTAGGTGGTTCAGAGGATGGAGCACTGAACCTGGTGTTGGGAAGACTCGAGTTAAAATCCTGTCTTAGATACTTACTAACTACACATACCCAACTGAACTCCCCTGGACTTCTCTATCATGTCTCTGGGCTAGGTATTTTCCCTCCTCAGCTTTTCAGCTTCCTTTTATGTTATATGTTCTTCCATTAGATTTTAAGCTCCTTGACATCAGGGATTTTTTTTTTCATATTCGAGTTTAGCACAGTGTCTAGTACATAGTAGGTGCTTAATAAATATTTTTTTGACTGGCTGACACTGAGTGAGTCATTTAACATCTATTTGCCTCAGTTTTCTCAAATCAAAGAGCAATGAAGAGTCAAACACAATTGATCAAACAATAAAATTATTATCATTAAAGGCACAGCAACAGGAACCCAGATCTGCACAAAACTCCTGGGCAGAACAAAGCAGTGCAGGCATCATCTCTAGTGTAGACAGTAGCCAGCATCAAGGAGAGCTTAATACTGTGATAATTGCCTTTCACCCCAGGCCAAGGAGCCTCTTCCATAGAGAAGGAGGCAACGGTGGGCAGTGAAAGTCCTCTGAGCACAAAGGCCTTGGGTTCCCATGGACTAGTGCCCTGCCCTGACCACATCATAGCAGTAGAGTCGAGACAATCAAATGAGCTTCCCCAAATATGGGTAATTGTGAGGATAAAAAAAGATAATACTTGTAAAGCACTTCCCAAATATTAAAGCATTACATAACTATTACATAGCTATTGTGTTGGAGGTTTACCGGGTGGCCTTTTGTCATATTAGCACATAGGCAAGGGAGAAATGATCCTTTGGTCAATGTGGGATAGTGGAGATGAGGACTTGGTCATCAGAACAGGCCAGAGTTAAGGAGGAGAGTGTGTTCTTGTACAGTGGATAATGAAATATTAAAGTCCCACAAGTCATGGTTAAGACTAGGTTTAGAGGAAATAAAGTCAGAGTTGGGGACATGGCCTGGGAGAATGGGAGTTGGTCAAAGAACCAAAGGCCTCAATAAGGAATAAGAGCAGGTTTTATGTGGGTGAATAACTCAGAGTGCTAGAAGTGTCAGAGGTTCAAGCCGGAGAGCAGAATTTCCAAGTTCCAGTTCATGGAAGTGAGACACTGATTACTATCGTGTAGTCACATCTTTGTGTGGCTGGAATGGGATGAAGAAGGGAGTTGAAGTCAAAGGGGGTGAGGAATTCTGTTGTCAGGTTGTCAGAGTGGTTTTCTACATCAAGGGCCAGAAACTACGGCTCATAGGTCAAATCCAGCCCCACCACCTGTTTTTATATAGCTGGTGAGGTAAGAAGTAAAATATAACAAAATGTAATAAACCATTCTTAACTTATGGGCCATACAAAGCCGGGTGGTGGGCCAGGTTTGAGCCATAGACCATTGTTTGCTGTCTTCTCATCTACATGGTGATGAGAGGAAATGAGATAGAGAAGGAAACCATGAGCCAGATGTTAAAGCCTGTAGAAAAAATTGGAAGAATGACCTGGAGGTCAACAGATACTTTTAGCAAGGACAGAGAGAGGATAATATAAGTAATGCTTAGTACAGCATTGAAATAGTATACTAGGCCTGGAGTCAAAAAAAAGAAGGGTCTCCTCAAAGTATTAGAAAATTTCCAGGGATAATAAATTCCATGTTGAAGGTGCTTAATTCAGGAAGTCCCTCAAAGAGTGATTCTTGTTCGCATGTCAATCTAATCCATAAGCAGATACTGATGATCTTGGGCAAAGTATAATTTTGGAAGGATCTTCTATCTAATATGAAGAACAAAAAATTGATTTAATACAGACACTAAATAGGGATGCTTCTCAAGTACCTCATTACCTGCTCATTGCAGTTTATGAAATGTCTCACCATACCATCAGATTTTAGTCTCAATAGAATAAATGTTATTGACTAGGTTTGAGGGTACCTTCTTTAACTAGATACTGAAACTCTATTTCTTTTTTTTTCCTCTTACAATGTAAGTGATTTAAAAGTACTATCTCATTTTTGTTCTAAGGGAAAAAAAGAAAAAAAGAGTTTCAGTATCTAGTTTAAAAAGGTACCCTCAAACCTTGTCTAGATTTCAAATCAAGGACTTTGGTTTCTCCTTGTAAGTTCCCAGTTCCTTGGTGCCAATAGGGATTAATATCCTCCTGCAAGTGATTAATTAATGGAAGAAAATATAGTGAGTGAAGTATTTTTGGTCAAGGGGACATGCAAGTTGACCTTGAATAATGACAAACAGGCTTATACCTGGTAATTATTCAACTGAAACTGATCTTTCCAACATTAGCAGTGATGTATTAATTGCCAAACCCAATGGTCTTTTCTTAGTCCTTATTCTTCTTGACCTCTGCAGCATTTAACACTGTTGATCACCGCACTTCCTAGACATCCTCTCTGCGTTTTTGTGACAATGCTCTCCTCCTTCTCCCAGTCTGGCTATTCATCCTCACTCTCCTTTGTAATATCATCAACTTTGTCTCATCTGTCACCTTATGTGTGTCTCAGAGCTCTGCCCTGGGTACTCTTCTCTTTTTTCTCTCCACACATTCAGTCTTTTCATATTCCATCTCATTAGCTCCCTTGAGTTCATTTAGGGGTTCCGCTATGAAGAGAATGACTAGCCCTACCTAGTATTAGTCTCTGTTTTAATTCCAGTCCCACAGCACCCATTTACTATTGGACATCTCCACCTGGGTATCACATAGACATCTCAAACTTAACACATCTAGTGTCTGGTACATAGTAGGCCCTTAATTAATGTTTATTAATTGAAAACAGAATTCACTGTCTTTCCAAAACAAACAAAAACCTCCTTTCTCCCTAACTTACATATTTCTGTGACAGTTACCCTTAAATCCTCAAGCAACCCAGATTGCCACTTCATAGTCATCTTTGACTCTTCTCTCTCCCTCATCCTTCTCATACAGACAGTTCTCCCATCTTGAAAATTCTACGTCCACAATATGTCTTGTATCCATTCTTTTCTCTCCACAAGCCATGGCCACCAGGTTCTTATTATCTCTTGCCTGGACTAATGGACTTCTTTAGGGATTCCCCTACCTCCAATCTCTCCTCTCCATTCTATTGTCCACAAAGTTGCCAAATTAATATGCCTAAAGCATTGTCCTGACCCTTTTATTCTCTTTCTCTAGAAACTCCAGTGGCTCCCTCTTACCTCTATGATAAAATATAAGCTCCACCATTTGGCTCTTAAAATCCCTCGGAGGCTCACATTAACCTGACTTTTCTGGCTTATTAAACACTACCCTTCATGCCCTCTATATTCTAGCCAAACTGCTTGCTGATCCCTGAACATATTTCATCTCCTATCTCCATGGTTTTTGCACAGACAGTACCCCTCCATTTTTCTGACTTAGGATGGTTTACCCCTCTTTAGGCAGTCTGGTGGGCCTCTTGCTGTCTTCCCCAGGGCTCACCATATTAGTGACTTGCCCAGGATCACACACCTAGTAAGAAGTGTCTGAGGCCAGATTTGAACTCAGGAAAATGAGTCTTCCTGACTCCAGGCTCAGCAGTCTATGTACTGGGCCATCTGGCTGCAATCTAATGATCAAAGTTATTTATTACATTGCTGAGATAATATGTAGGGAGTGTGGTGAGTATTCTTCTGAGAGGTTGTCCTTGACTTATAATGGTCCTACAGAAGCAAGTATAATTTACCTTTCTGCAATGAAACACTACAGCTGCTAAAAGTTCATGACTTTTTCTTTCCCCCCCCTCAACTTATTGAGGTTGGGAAAGGAGATTGTAAGATAGCTTTCCTGTTATCGACTCCAACTTTATCTGGTCAGTTCAGGTTTTAACTGAGGCTTACTAAGGTACTGGAATCTATTGGTAAGAGTCAACATTTCCATAGTGCTTTTGTAGAAGGAGGACTAGCTCTAGAGTCAGAAGATTTAGGTTCAAATCTCTCATCTGAGGCTTGATAACCTCTGGCAAACCACAACCACCTCAGGCCTCATTTTCCTCATCTATAAAATGAAGGGATTGGATTGGATGGATTTTGAAGCCTCTTCCAGGACTCCATTATCATACTTGACTCTGAACAACCTTGTGATGTAGAGAGTGTAAATGTTATTATCATCTCCAATTTACACAAGAAGAAACTAAAGTTCGGGGAAGTGAAGCGATTTGTCTAATATTACATTGCTAGGATGTAGATAAACAAGAACAAACCAAGATTCAAACCCAGGTCTTTTGACTCCATTTCCAGTGAACTCTTCACTGTACCACAGGCATTATTTTCAATGGTCATGAAGATTCCACGTAGGATCATAGGGTCTGCCTGATTCATGATAAAACCTTGTGATCTAGTGACACTGGCCTCCTTGTTTCTCACGAAAGACACTCTATCTCCAGAGCCAAGGCATTTTCACTGGCTGTCTCTCATGCTTGGAATTCTCTCTCTCCTTGTGTCTGCATTTTGGCTTCAAGTGTCAGCTAAAATCTCACCTTCAGGAAGCCCTTAATTCCAGTACCTCCCCTCTGCTGATCATTTTTAATTTATTCTGTATAGTGTTTGTTTGTACATAGTTATTTACATGCTGTCTACCCCATTAGACTATAAGTTCCTTGAAAGCAAGGACTGTCTTTTGCTTTTCTTTGCATCCCTGGTGCTTAACACAGTGACTGGAACAAAGTGGAAGCTTAATCAATGTTTAATGAATGACGACCTTGTCAATCAGTTTGCCCTAAGACATCCTCAGCTGACTCTCAGTTTGGCAGTCAAGAGGTTGTATAATGTGACCCCTATTTATCTTATTACCCAGTAGTTTCCTAAACACACACACACACACACACACACACACACACACACACACACACACAAAGAACTCCTTTTCTCTATCCAGACTGTCACCCACACGTACCACATGTGAAAAAATCTGGGATTTTTGGTAGAATTATTCAGTATGAGTCAACAGTGAAACATATAAGCCAGAAGATTTAAAATAATCTTCAGCTAATTAAAAGGATCATAGAGTCCAAAGTTAGGGTGGTGATAGCCTCAGTTTACTCTGGTCATATCTAGAGTAGTGGTTTTCTGGGGGGAGGGTATCTGAGTACTCATTTTGAGAGACAGTTGTTGAGAAGGTAAAGCATCACGTTTACTTCTAAGGAATGACCAGGATTGTAAAAGGACCATTCCAAATGAAAATCCATTTAGGAATCCATCATGTTTAGTCTAGAGAAATCTAGGTGGAACAAGAAAGCTCTTTCCAAAAGACTAAGAATATGGGGAAAAATTCAACTTGTTCTGTCTCATACCAGAAGACAGAATTAAGACCAGTGCCTGGAAGTTTCAGAGAGGCAGATTAAATATGGAAGAGATGCAAAACTTCTTAACAGCTGTCTGAAAGTGGAATGGGCTGCTTCAAAACACAGTAGTTTCACTATTATTAGAAGCCTTTAAATTAGGGCTGAGTTACTATTTGCTTTGGATATTATAAAGGGGATTCCTGTTTTGGTAAGAGTTATGATTTCTGAGGTCCCTGTCAAAGCTATGATTCTGAGTAGGGAACTGAAAGACCAAGAGCACAGGTAGCATTTGCGTAACTTTTGGTTGATGGTAAAGATTTAGGGAAAATAAAGGTAGTGGAAGGGGAGAATATACAATGGTTATACCAGAAGAAAATTGTCAGCAAGTAAGAATTGGTTTTCTGGACCATGACTAACCTTACAGGAATGAATGGCTTTTGTCCAGTGATGGGGTAGATCTAAGGAGGTATAAGAAGAATGTATTTGCCTGGAGGCTTACTGATTTCATCAGAAAGGCTTTAAACTGAAAATTGAGGAAAAAGAGAAAAGTGCTCAGATACAATTTTTAAATTAGATAACTTGAACAGTGAAAGCTTGAAACAGATAAAATAGTTGTGACAATTTCTAGCAATTTATAGGAGAAAAAAAACAATGGGAAGAAGGCGAAAAAAGATAATCATGGCTTTGTATAGCTACGTACCATTATGAGGATTATGGGTAATATTCAATTCAACTGATATTCATTAAGTCCCTGGTGTGTGCAGGGCTCTGTGCTAGAAGCTAAGGATATAAAGTCAAACAAAATAGACCATACCTTCAAGGAGTTTATATTCCATTAGGGGAGAGAAGAAAAGGGATATGACATCTACACAAATAAGTATCATATAAGATGGGAAGTGATGGGGGAAAGTATTTTAGGAATATTTGAAGACAGCAAAAACACTTTTAGCTAGAGGAAATCAGGGAAAACTACATAAAGGGGATGATATTTGATCTGAACCTTGAAGGAAGATTAGGATTCAGAAGGGCAGAGATGAGGAAATGGTACATTTTAGGCATGGGGGATGGGAGAGTGCATTGCAAGCATGCCTGACCAACTGTATGAATTCAAGGAGGCAGGACATGGCAAGTCAGATCTGGGGAACAACTAGCAGTCCAGTTTGGCTGGTTCAGTGATTGTGAAGGAGAATAAGGTGAATTAACAAAGTATTCTTATGATCTTAATGCATTGTACAAATAAAATCTCTTAATGAATGCTACTTTCTACTTCCCCCACCAAATGAGGGAAATCATGAAATCATGATCTTTATCAATGTCAATATCATCATCATCATCACCACCCCCACCATCGTCATCATCACTATATTATAACATTTTAAATGTTACAAATATTATACAGGTAAGGTTTACATATAATATCTCATTTGAATCTCACAAACACCTAGTAAAGCATCTAAGGTAGGATGCAAACTGAGGTCTTACTGACTCCAACCCTCTTTCTGCAACATCAGCTGATATGGACCACAAAACAGGTATAAAGGCAGGATATTACAATGATGGATAACTTCAACTTTCTGAACAGCTGCTTGACATCTCTATTTACTAAAGTCAGATCATCTGATAAATTCTTGATTTGCTTTGCTCATAATTTCCTCTTAGAAATAAGATATAGTCTGGTGTGTAGCCTAGGCTTTATGAAAATCAAAAAAATTAGAAGAAAAGTAAGCATGATTTCAAGGCCTGAGATTAAAAAAGGTTATTGTCTCAACTGACAAAGGCTCTCAGTGATAAAATTCTGCTAATGAAATGACAAGTGATTTTGATGGGGAAGAAAAGAAGGAATAGAATTAAATCAATGCTTTTCTACTGAGAGTTTTCAGAGACCACCAGACATGGTGGTAATCTGTGCTACTGGGAAGGCTAACACTGGTGAATCTCTTGAGCTCTGGAGTTTTGTGCTACAGTGTACTATGCCAATGTGGTGTCCACATCATGTCAGCCATCAAATCAATATGGTAAACTTGTTAGGAATAGAGATCCACCAAATTGCCCGAGAAGGGATGAACTGGCCCAGGTTGGAAATGGAGAAGTTCAAAGTCACATGCACACCAATTAGCAGTGGGGTCAGGCCTGTAAGTAGCCCCTGTACTTCCAGCCAAGGCAAGATAAGGAAACCCAGTATAAACACATACATACATACATACATACATACATACATACATATATATATACATAAAAGCACATGCAGAGAAAAGATGGAAGGAAGGACCTATACGTATATAATAAAAGAATGCCATGGTCCATCAAGAATAATGTTGAAAAGGCTTATACCCAGTATGAAAAAATGACAAGGATAATAAAAAGGACACTTTCAAAAAGATCTAGGTTGGGAGCAAAGAGAACAAGGAAGAGCAAGACCTATTACTTGTGTCGGATAGGAAAATGAATAACAGATGATGAGACAAAATAGAACTACTAAGCTCTTATTGATTTATTAATTAATTTAATTTAATTTTTGCTTAAATTGTAAAACTAAATTTTCTGATTTGTCTATCAAGGGGAATGATCTTTCAAAGTGAAAAAAAAAGAGAGCAAAAAACTTTAAAGGGGAAATTGAAACCCAAGGTTAAGTGAGATATTTGAACATCACATATCCTCCCTAAATGAGGTCAAGTTGTCTGGTCAAAATGAGTTTTGCTTCAGGGTACTGAGCTGGAGGATGTGATGACTCAACTGCCATCAGTGATCTTTTGAGTAACTTCAGAGAACAGGAGATGTGCTGGGTCAAGATGGACCTATGCCATTCTAAGGAAAGGAAAGAAAGTAAATTGTGCAAATTGGAGCCCTTTGAGCTTGACGCTGATTCCTCTCAAAGTCCTAGAAGAGATCATTAAATAGATTTGTGTGAACACTTGGAAAGAAAATCAGTGATCACTACAAGCTATCAAGAGTTTTCTGAGAACAAGTCAAGCCAGACTAACATTTTCAGAGTTGCTAGACTCAGGGATCTAGGAAATGCCATCTGCATTGTATGTCTGAATTTCAGAAAGCATTTGACAATATCTCTCATTATAATTTTATTTAAAATGGAGAAATGTGGGTTGTTTTATACATGTATTGTTATTGGTAATAAAAGGATCATAAAACAATTATGATTATCATGCGGGGTGGGGGGAGAAAGCTTGTATGGTTTTGAGATCCGTATGGCAGACAATTTTTTGGAGGAGATTAAAGCTATGCTTTGCTTTACCAAGTCAAATAAATACTCCTTTGTAATCAGCAAATGATAAACACAATGAAATATTGTATTCTTTATACCAAAGTAGGTGGTACAGTGGATAGAGTGTGCTGGTCCTGGAAACAGGAAGACCTAAATTCAAATCTAGTCTCAAATACTTATTATCTGTCACTTAACTTCTGTTTAACTCAGTTTCCTCAATTGTAGAATGGGAATTATAGTAGCACCTAATTCACAGGGTTGTTGTGAGAATAAAATGAAATAATATTTGGAAAGCCCTTAGCACAGTACCTAGTACATAGTAGGTGCTTAATAAATGCTTGTTTCCTTCCTTCCTCCCTTCCTCATTTCCTTCCTTCCTCCTCCCTAACTCCTTCTTCCCTTCCCTTCCCTCTCCTTCCTTTCCTTTCTCTTTCCTTTTTCTTTCCCAGTCACTGTAAAGACATGATCATCTGTAGAGACTCATTTGCAAATGTCTGCCTGATCCCTTCTCAAGTTTTCTTCAAGGTCACTCTAGAACATGCATAAACCATTCTCATAAATATTTCATACAGATGAGAGTCAGCTTATTGGCAAGTTTTATTAATCAACTTTTTTTATTTTTGGTAATAATATTGTCCCTGAGCTTTTCCATTCCTTTGGAATCTTCCCTCTTTTAAAATATCTTGAAAATTGATTCCTGACTATAAATTCTCACATTTAGGCTGAAAAATTCATGTTAATATTTTATTTTGCCCTTTCTCTCCTTAGATGTCATTAACTTCCATTAATCTCTCTTTCACAGCTGTTCTGGTATTAGTTACTTCCTTTTCATTACTATTGCCACCACTAGAACTTCATATCATAGGATTTGAGAGTTGAAAGGAACTTTTAAAGATAATTTAAATAAACCTACTCCTATTACATGTGACATAGGTTCACACTTGAATGCTACCTTGCTTAAGTCTTCAGGGGGATGATATGTGTCACCATCCCAAAGCATGTATATCTCTGATCCAGAAATGGATTTTCATTAGCTGTGTATAACTGCCAAATTTCCCACCAGGTGGCACAGTAACTGAGCCACCAGCCCAGCCCTTAATCAATTATTCACTTACACCTTTTCCAAATAATAGCCTTTTTCTAAAAGGAAGCAGTATCCTTTCTGGCTGCTAGGGAATATTCATCCTGAAAATGTAGTGTCTGCTTCCACTGCAACATGGCCCTCTGGAACTTCAGAGCTTACCTCCAAAATGATTCCTGTTAATACCCTTGCCAGCTGGTTCCAAATTTAATCTAGGGCATTGAATAGAATGTTATTCAAGAGATGGAGATGTAAAATTTGCTGCATCTATCTCACTGAACCCAACGAAATATTTCACTCTTGCCATTAACTTCCCAATGAATTCATTGATTTAGAGACTTAGCATATTGCTATCACATCATTTATTGTATAAAATAAAGTGAAACAAAAATTAAACCAAACACTTGTATGTGGAGAGGGTTGCAACCAACCGTCTACTTTGCTTAGTCCTCCTTTCTCATCCTTCCCCGATCTTCAGGTTTAGATGGGAAGAGTTCAGACCACATGCACTTACCTCATATGGAAAGGAATGGGTGAAAAGAGAGAATGAATTCCCTGTCTCAGAGTCATGCACTAAAAAGAGAAGCCCAGTCATATGTTGTTGAATTGTATTTGACTCTTCATGACCTCATTTGGGGTTTTCTTGGCAAAGATATCAGAGTGATTTGCCATTTCCTTCTCCAGCTCATTTTTCAAATGAGGAGTTTGAGGCAAACAGGATTAAGTAATTTGTCTAGGGTCACATAGCTAGTAAGTGTCAGAGGCCAGATTTGAACTCATGAAAAGTCTTCCTGATTCTAAGCCCAGTGCTCTATCCATTAGACCACCTAGCTGCCCAATAAATACTTATCAAATATCTGCTACATGCCAGGTACTGTGTGTAAGTGCTGGGGATACAAGGAAAGGTTAAAAAAGACCCTCTTCTCAAAAAGTTTGGTCTAATGGGGGAGACAATAGGCAAGCAACTACGTAAAAATAAGCTATAGACAGGAGAAATTGAAATAATCAATAAAGGGGCAAGGTGCTGGATCACCATAAATTACTTTGCCAGCCTCTGTATCAGCTCCTTGGTCCTAGGATCTCCACAAAGATAATAGAAGTAGGACACTGACCCCAAAACACATGAAGAAAATGAGATGTAGAAAAGTTGTGACTTGACAGTAAATAAAAGATGTGCAGGTTGAGTCTCAGGCCCAGCTCTTTTGACTCCAAATCCAGTGCTCTTTTCAACATACTAGACCATCTGCCTTAACTATTCCAATTACCTTCCAACGAACAACTCTTTCCTCCTCTGTGTCTCCTTTCCAATCTATTAACTAAAAGTTACTTTTCTTTAGGTATAGATCTGTTCATGTCACTTCTCTATTCAATCATCTTAAGTGGTTCCTTATTTTCTGTTGAATAAATTGTGAAACCCTTTGGAAAAGAGAAGGCTTTGGAGGTGCAAAATGATTTCAAACATTTGGAATATCATCACATGAAAATGAGATTAGTTTTATATGTTACCCCAGGGGTAGCAACACTAGGTAGAAGTTTCTGAGAAGAACATCTTGACTTGATATAAGAACTTCTTAACAATTGTAAATGTCCACTTAACAATAAAGCACTATTGGCAGAGTTGTGAATTGGTCCAGTCATTCTGGAAAACAATTGGAAATTGTGCTAGGAAAATTACTAAAATGTCTATTCCCTTTGACCCAAAGATTCACTGTTAGGCATATGTCCCAAGAAGATCAATGATAAAAAAGAAAACTATCTATAGTAGTGCTTTTTGTAGTAACAAAGAACTGGAAACAAAGGAGATATTCATTGATACAGGAATGACTAAAATAGTTGTAGTACATGGAATAAATTTAGCTTTGAGAAATGATGAACGTGATGAATACAGAGAAGCATTAGAATACTTAAATGAACTGATGCAAAGTGAAGTAAGCAGATCTGGAGGGCAGAGCGCATAAATATTACAACAACGTAAATGGAAAGAATGACAATAAAATAATTGAAACAAAATGCTGTGAAATTATAATGACCATGCTTATTCTTAGAGAAGAGATGTGAGGAATATTCTCCCTCCTTTTTTTTGCAATGTGGTAGGAGATAGGTAGGTAGATGAGTAGGTATCCACTCATAGGTGGGGCAACTGGGTGGCACAGTGGATAGAGCACTGGGCTGGGACTAAGGAAAATTCACTTTCATGAGTTCAAATCCAGCCTCAGATATTTATTAGCTATGTAACCCTGGGCAAGTCACTTAACCCTGTTTGCCTCAATTCCTCATCTGTAAAAATGAACTGGAGAAGGAAATGGTAAACCACTCTAGTATCTTTGTCAAGAAAATCCCAAAATGGGGTCATGGAGAGTTGGAGGTGACTGAATAACAACAATAACAAAGGAGATAAAGTGTTTTTACCACTGAGTATGTGTCAGCTACTGTGCTGGATGCTGGGGATATAGATGTAAGAAAACAAAATGGTCTCTACTCTCACTTTTTATAGGAGAAGCTGAAATATAAAGACAAAACATAATGAGAAGGTAGAGAAGTCCAGAGAATGAACTGGGCTGGGAACAAGGTGAGTGTGACTCAGATCCCTCAAGAAATGGCAGTCTTGTCATTAGGAGAGTAGGCCTCGGGCAAGAGTGACCCTAATGTGTATATCAGGAGAGTTGAGTCAGGAGTGAAGGAATACATTGGGAAATCTAGGTGATGTAAAAACAAAATATAGCCCCAAAAATTTACTTTAAAAAAGATGATACTAATTTTTCCACCTCTGGAAATCTTTAGTTGGAGACTAGGCAACTATTTCTCATGGCATTATAGAGCTTCTATATATCCATCAAGGTCATCATTTCTCATAGCCAAATAGAGTTTCATTCTTCAGGATCTACCTTCTCCAGTGAGAAGTGGTGATGAAGATGAGGAGTAAACTATAACAGCCTCTTTGGCATCTTTTTTTTTTCTTTTTTTAGACAATTGGGGTTAAGTGACTTGCCCAGGATCACACAGCTAGTAAGTGTCAAGTGTTTGGTCTGAGACTGGATTTGAACTTAGGTCCTCCTGACTCCAGGGCTGGTGCTCTATCCACTTCGCCACATAACTGCCCCTTGGCATCTCTTTCTAATGACAAATGAGTTGTTGCTAATGATAGGAGGCGACATGATGACAGCAGTGAAAAGAGGACCTGAATTCAAAAATCTGGCTCCATTATTTATGACCTTTGTGACACTGGGAAAGTCACTTATCCTCTGAGGCTCCCTTATTTAAAAAAGAAAAACTGAGAGGCTTAGACTAGATGGTCTCAAAGGGTCTCTTCCAACTTTAAATCTATGATTATATGGTACACCGGTAGCGTGACATATCTAAAATGAAACTACATGTAAGAACTGGGTGCTTCCGGCCAAAAAATATTAAGGAGTATGTAGGAAGGAATAATTTTCTACTTCCTCACTGTTCCTAGTGGGGAAGTAGAAAATTATTCCTTCCTACATACTCACTGTTCTAGTGGGATTCTGTTACAGACTCCCTCCCCCACCAATGCCATTTTCCTTATTTTTTAAGAATGGAGGAGGGAAGTCTCTGAACTCTAATGGGAGAAAATTTCCTCTATAGAATCATTATCATCATGTTATATCATTACTTTCCTCAGAGCAGCTGGGTAAGGTAGGTGATTCTAGACGAATTTGGCCCCTAGGACAAAGGAGCTATTTTATACCCCACCCCCAATGTCTGCTTTATACTTCACCTTAATGAATCATTTGACAAGATGGGCTAGGCTAACTCAGTTAGAAGAGAAAACATTTGCATGGATACAAAGGCTCAGGGAAGATCATTAGCCAAAGTACTTCCGCTTTTAACTCAGTGAATGCACGGGTTCTCCTGGGCTCCTAATTATCTGTGACATTCTGATACGAGGCTTATAAATGGAAGAGGTGAATTTTCCTGGCCTCCTTCTGGTGCACCACACATGTCCAATTATGCAGAAATGTCTCTAACAACTTCGCTGTTTTGTCAAAAACAGAAAAGGACAAGAAAGAAGAGTAATTGAGGGAGAAACAACAACGAGACAGGCAAGAACAAAGCATCCTCAAACTGAGGAGGACAGAGAATCACAAAGTCAGCAAAAGGCTGAAAGGAGAGACAGTGGAGGATGAGGGTCTCACATTTTTACTTGGGGCCTAGAATGCCAGTTAGGGTGCTGACCCCACCAGTCACCTTCCCCTGCCAGCTCTCAGTACTTTGCCATTTCAGATAGCCTTCAGTGCACTCAGTATAGCTCTTGAGTATATCTAGTTATTATTACATGCTGCTCTCCCATTAGAATGTAAGCTCTTTGAGGACAGCGGCTGCTTCTGCCTTCCTTTTTATCTCCAGCACTTGCACAGTGCCTAGAATCTAGTAAGCACTTCATAGATGCTTGTAGACTGATTGACTAACAGGAAAGTCATAAAATCCTAGTTGCTTACCTCCTGGAAAGTTCCCACTTTCCCCCTGTAGTGGCTGAATCAGTAGAAAGGGGAAATTTGGAAGTATTCCCAACAAAGGAAAAAAAATAAGAGTCCTCTGACTGTAGAACAACACCCAGAGGTTTGTGGGTGGTGTTACTGTTGGTGTTTTGTTTTGCTTTAAGACTATGCGACCTTGGGGAAAATCACTTAACCTTTTCTCAACCATTAAATAAGAGGCTTGTACTAAGTGATCTCTAAGGCACCTCACAGACCTAAAGTCCCATGATTCTATAATTTCCAAGATGGATTTCAATGATAGAATTTGGGCACTATGCTAATCCAGGGAGATGTTTTTGGTAAGGGAGGCTTTCTGGTGCTCTTCAAATCTCAACACATAGAAAACTACCTAGTCCAACTTACTGCTAATTTTGGTTCTTTGAAATAATTATAATTGCTAGTGTTTATATAATATATTTTATATTTTATATAATATATTTTACATATTGCTATGTTTATATAATACTATACTAGAATTAGAGGCAGCTAAGTGGCACAGCAGATAGAGCACTTGGAGTCAGGAATACTTGCATTCAAATCCCCCTTCAGACACTAGCTGTGTGACCCTGGGCAAGTTACTGATCTCTGTTTGCCTCAGTTTCTCCATGTGTAAAATGAGCTGGAGAAGGAAATGGCAAACCACTCTAGTATCTTTGCCAAGAAAACACCAAATGGGGTCACGAAGAGACTGAACAACAATAATATAATACTTTAGAGTTTGCAAAGCACTTTATATATGTTAACTCATTTGACCCTCATAATAGCCCTGTGAGGTAAGTGCTATTATTAACCTCATTTTACAGATGAGGAAACTGAGGCTAAATGAGGTTAGGTAACTTGCCCAGATTCACACAACTAGTAGGTTTCTGAGGCAAGATTCAAACTTAGGTCTTCCTGACTTTAGTGTGAACACTATCCACTGAGCTACCTAGCTATATCCCAACTACAGCTATAATAGCATAGGTAACATTAGAAGGTACCTGCCTAACATACTCCAAGCACCCATCCCACTAGCTTCAGTCACCTGGCTGCTTTCACAACCCTAGAGTATACTGGGGTATGGGCAGATGCAATAGAGGCCTTGATTAGGGATCATGTCAAACAAGAGGATCCTGGAAGAGTTTACAGTCATAGAAAAAGAAGGAAAGGGGAACAAGCATTTATTAGACACTGACTATCTGCAGACACTGTGCTAAGTACTTTACAAATATTAACTTATTTGATCCTCAGACAAGCAGGTACGTGTGATTGTTATGCCCATTTTACAGGTGAGGAAATTGAGGCAGACAAAGGTGAAATGACTTGCCAGAGTCACACGGCTAGGAAACGTCTGAGGCTAGATAGTCTTACTGACTCCAGGCCCAGCACCTCTATCCATCGAACCTAGATACCTACTCAGAGGTACGCAATATATTAAGACTGAGATCTTTAGTTATTACATGGAAATGCAATTGATTACGACATATGTAGTCAGGAAAAGAGAATCCAGAATCTGAGAGGGGTGATGATGGGTCCAAGGAGGCAAACAGTGTTCAAGCCTAGGGTCATTGGCAGCTCTAGTGGCCAGTGTTATGATTTCTTTTTTTGCTCTCCATATAGCTTAGGAAGGACAGAAACTAATAGATGCCAATAGAAACCTGATGCCAGAACTATTAGAGGCCTAAGCTTTCTGGGGTGGGGATATGTCCATTCTACTTCCTTCCTTGTCCATAGTTTCTCTTCTTGCTATTGTTCCCATTTCAGTTGTTTCCATTTTCACAAAGGCATAATAGCATCCCTATGTTAGAGTGAAGAGAGTACTGGTCTTGGAGACTGGGGATCTGGATTCAAATCCTGGCTCCACCACTTACCAGTTGTGTGAATGTGGGCAAGCCTCAGTTTCTTAAACTATAAAATGGGGGTCAGAGTGGTTAGCATTATTGTCCTACAGTCACACATGACCAGGGTAGACATAGCGTCCCTAAAATTCAGAGTTGTCATGATCAGTCAGTATGAACAGAAGATTCACTAGTCCCTTGGTGAAGTACAAAGCTATAACTAGGGCAAAATCACTAAAGCTTTGCTGTATGTATGGAAATGCACTACAATGGAAAAATTTAAGAGTGGTAACAGCACCATCCAAGACATCCCTCTTCTCCTTCCAGACCATATTCTGGGAAGTAGTTGCAGGACGATGGTACACGCCAGGGCATACATTCTCCCCCTTCAAAAGGGTGGAAATTTCCCCATAGCTTCCCCAAACCAAATACTCAGTTTCCTTTCCCACTCTCCTATTTGTCCCAGATTCAACAAATGCTTCTTAAGGTTTTGGTGGGAAAACAGGTCCAACATCACAAGGAAATAGAATAAGAAGTTTACTATATGCTGAGATCTGAAGTCACCGGGAAGTCCTCCTTACCAATTATCTTCTTAAACTCTCACAATATCTAAGTTCTACCATTATATTTATATTGGAAATTTTAAATGCATAGAGCTTTAGACCTGAAAGGGGCTTTAGAGATTACCTAGGCCCATGCCCTCATTTTATGGATGAGGAAATTAAGGGCCAGAGACATAAAATGATTTTCCCAGGATTATATAACCTTTTAAAATAAAAAGATTGTACTGGGGGCCACTATTAGACCTATTCCCCAAAGAGATCAAAGAAAAAGGAAAAGGACTCATATGTATGAAGAAATTATAGTAACTCTTTTCTTTGTTTTGTTAAAAACCTAAAAATTAAGAGAATGCCCATCACTTGGGGAATAACTAAATAGATTATGGCATATAAACATGATGAAGTACTTTTGTGACATATAAAATGACAAAAGAAATGGTTTTAGAGAAATCAAAGAAGATTTATATGAACTGATGAAGAATGAAGTGAACAGATCCTAGAGAACAATTTATACAATAACATCAACATTGAAAAAATAATTGATATAATTATAATGTGTAATTATAATATATTTTAAAATATATATAAATAGCATGTAAAATATGATATAATAATAATAATAATAATAATAATAATTCCTATCAATGTAATTAGTGGCCCATAGTTTTAGAATCATGTTGTCTACCTCCTAGTGGAAAATGATGGACCCCAGATGCAAAATGAAACATGTTTTTGGACATGGTCAATGCAGGAAATTGTTTTGCTTGACTATGAATTTTTTTTTACAAAAATTATATTTTTGTTGATTTTTTTCAATTGGAGTAGGTAGCAGGGATAGAAAATAATATTTTGTTAATTGAAATAAAAGATTGTATTGCCAGTATATTGTAATAATGATTGTGTTGTGATGGAAGTCAGTTGAATTCCTCCAGATGGGATATGTACTTGGGACAAGCTATATAAGCAAACCCCCTTCCCATCACATTCATAACGTCTAAAAATAATCTCACTATAATAACAAAGTGTAAAGTCTTGGTCTTGGTGTCCCCATTTAATTGCTTTAGTAATTTGCTGTTCCTTCTCCCACATGGGTAACCTTCTATTGCCAAGAGATGCACTGCTGAGGAAATCCCTTTTTCTGGACAGGTCAGAAGCCCAAACTCTTGAGTTTGGGATTACATTGTAGGCAATCCCTGACATTGGTGCTGTCCAGGTAGCTCTTCTTCTCTGGCTTGATGTTTCAATGCTGGGATCAATGTAATTGGGAAACAGACCCTCCTCTAACTAGAAATCTGGAAGCATATTGTCCAGGAAATAACTCTTTGGGCAACATGAATAAAGACACATTTGCCTCAATGTGAGCTTTTGCCATTCCATTAATGGCTTTTGGGGATAGACACCTTGAACTTCTCCCCTCTCGGTCACCTATTTTGCTCTAGAGATATCTGGAGGAAAAGAGATGGAGGGGAAAAAAAAGAAAAAAGAAGGCCAAAAGCCAATGAATGAAAAGCTCTGTTACTGGCCAGCACAAAGCAATGGTTCCTTCTGCAAGAGTCTGTACTTACAACAGGCAAAAGTCTATGCTAGCTAATTAATCTCTCTCTCTCTCTCTCTCTCTCTCTTTCTCTCTCTTTCTCTATCTATCTCTCTGGAAGCAAGTGATTGAAAATTCAAATTCAGGAACTTTAAGCTTGTAGTTAGCACAAGGCAGTTTCTTTGTTGGCACCCTGAAAAATCGTTCACTGAAACTCTCCAGGGGTGGGGAACCTGCAGCCTCAAGGACACATGTGGCACTCTAGGTCCCCAAGTGCAGCCCTTTTACTGAATCCAAACTTCACCGAACAAATCCTCTTAATAAAAGGATTTGTTCTATAAAACTTGGACTCAGTCAAAAGGCTGCACCCAAGGACGTAGAAGGCCACATGTGGCCTTGAGGCCACAGGTTCCCCACCCCTAATTAGGAGATAGGAAGGATGGATCTATAAGAACTAATTAACCTTAGGAGGTAGTCCTCCTCACTGAGATTTAATCAGATTCCCCATTTGATGGGCACCTCTTAGTTTAGATATTTCTAGTCTTCTCAACAAGATGCCAATGAGAATGTTCACTTTCATTGAGAGATGCAATCAAAAGTACTAGACAAAGGCTCACTACTCATAAACTTGTCAAGTTGGTTAAGGAATTCTCTTGATAAACCCTCTCCACTTATTCACTATATAAGTGTGCAATTCATTTTTTATTTTAAAATGTTATTTGTTTGGGGCAATAACGTGTTTAGGCATATAGTGTTCCTAACAGAATTGCTGGGAGAAAAATGTTTTGCTAACCTCAAAGTTCTATATAAATATCAGTTATATTGATGATTATGGTGATGATATGACTGTCACGGCTATGCTTTTATAATTTACATATATTCTGGGTTAAAAGCTAACTTAGTAGCTTCCTAATGCCTCTAGGATAAAACATAAACTCCTCTGTTTAGCTTTGAAAGTCCTACACTATCTGACCAGAACTTATCTTCCAGTCAAATCTAATACTTCTCTCTCTCTTCTACACTCTCCAGTCAAGCCAGACTGGCCTTCTTTCTCTTCCTCCCACTCAACACTCCATTGCTGATGTCTGCACCTTTGCATTGGCCATCCCACATGCTTGGAATACACTTTACTCTCTCCTTACAGTGGGGTAGTAGAGGCCATCTCTTCCTTTAAGGCACAGTTTAAGTACATATTATGTTCAGTTTGAAGACTCTGCTTCCCCACCCCCTACAACTGCTAATGCCCTCCCTGAAAAACCACCTGATGAGATGAGAGTTATTAAGAAGCTATCAAGAAAGAGGAACTAACTATTCAAGACTGTGAATGGGAATTTATGTAGATCTTTCAGAGAAAATTGCTTATAGGAAACTGTCTATTTGATTTTTTTTCCGTCTAAACTTTTTTTGGGGGGAGGTCAGGCAATGGGGTTAAGTGACTTACCCAGGGTCACACAGCCAATAAGTGTTATGTGTCTGAGGCCGGATTTGAACTCAGGTCCTCCTGAATCCAGGGCCAGTACTCTATCCACTGTGCCACCTAGCTGCCCCCCTTCTAAACTTCTTTAAAAACAACTATTTAGTATTTTATTTTTCCCCAATTACATGTAAGAACAATTTTAACATTCATTTTTTAAAATTTTGCGTTCCAGAGGCAGAGCCAAGATGGCGGACGGAAAGCAGTGACTTGTTTGAGCTCTCCCTCCAAACCCCTCCAAATACCTATAAAAAATGGCTCTAAACAAATTCTAAAGCAGCAAAACTCACAAAAAGACAGAGTGAAACAAATTTCCAGCCAAAGACAGCCTGGATGGTTGATGGGAAAGGTATATCGCACCGGGCAGGGAGAGGAGCGCAGGTCAGCGTGGGCTTGCAGGCCACAGCGACCCTGGAGCAGGCCTCAGAGGACTGAATGTCAGGCAGCTGTGGCAGTTTCCAGACTTCTCAACCCATGAAAGCCAAAGACAACTTGGAAGGTCAGTGGGAAAAGTCTGTGACTTTGGTGAGAGAGGAGCTAGGTCTCAACCGCAAGTCTCGAGTGCAACCCAGGGCCACAGCTGTTTCCTGAGCTTCTGGCCCACAGACTGAGGGGGAATCGAGTGGCTGATCAGAGGGGGATTGCAGGAATCTCTTTGCCAGTGCTGAGGCAGGAATCTCTTGCTTTACCAGTGCTTGGATCTGGGTCACGGTTCTGAAGGGCAGTTCTGGGGCAAGGAGGAATGCTGGTGTGGTGGAGCTTGTTGTGGTGGTGGAGAGAAAGCACCTCACCCCTTATCATAGCACCTTGGAATAATTGAAAATTTTCAGGTCCCTAGAAGTATCTCTGAAAACAGCTATAGAAACCCCCGAAGCTTGGGACAGTACATTCTCCACATTGGAAGCAGCCTTTTTACCTTAACAAAGAGTTTAAACCTCAAATAATTGGCTGGGATCATGAGCACCAGCCCTGAAGTCAGGAGGATCTGAGTTCAAATCCAGCCGCAGACCAAACACTTGACACGTACTAGCTGTGTGACCTGGGGCAAGTCACTTAACCCCGATTGCCTCACTAAAAGAAAAAAAAATTAGAATAGAGCAATTGGAAGCTAGTGACTTTATGAGAAATCAAGATGCTGTAAAACAAATCCAAAAGAATGAAAAATTAGAAAACAATGTGCAATATCTCATTGGAAAAACAACTGACCTGGAAAATAGATCCAGGAGAGAGAATTTAAAAATTATTGGACTATCTGAAAGCCATGATCAAAAAAAGAGCCTAGACATCGTCTTTCAAGAAATTATCAAGGAGAACTGCCCTGATATTTTAGAGCCAGAGGGCAAAATAGAAATTGAAAGAATCCACCAATCTCCTCCTGAAAGAGATCCCCAAAGGAAAACTCCTAGGAATATTGTAGCCAAATTCCAGAGTTCCCAGGTCAAGGAGAAAATATTTCAAGCAGCCAGAAAGAAACAATTCAAGTATTGTGGAAACACAATCAGGATAACACAAGATTTAGCTGCTTCTACATTAAAGGATCACAGGGCATGGAATGTAATATTCCAGAGGGCAAAGGAGATAGGAGTGCAATCAAGAATCACCTACCCAGCAAAACTGAGTATAATCCTGCAGGGGAAAAAATGGTCATTCAGTGAAATAGAGGACTTTCAAGCATTCTTGATGAAAAGAGCAGAACTGAATAGAAAATTTGATTTTCAAATACGAGACTCAAGTGGAACATGAAGAGGTAAACAGGAAAGAGAAAATCATAAGAGACTTATTAAGGTTGAACTGTTTACATTCCTGAATGGAAAGATGATATTTGTAACTCATGAGACCTTTGTCAGTATTAGGGTAGTTGGAGGGGAAAAATTATATGTATGTATTTATATATAGAGATAGATAGATAGATAGATAGATAGAGGGCACAGGGTGAGTTGAAAATGAAGGGATCATATCTGGAGAATAAAATTAAGGGGTGAGAGAGGATTATACTAGGAGAAGGAGAAAGGGAGAGGGAGAATGGGGTAAATTATCTCACAAAAAAAAAACAGAAAAGGAAAGGCTCTTACAGTGCAGGGGAAACGGGGAAGGTGAGAGGAAATAAGTGAATCTTATTCTCATAGGATTTGACTTAAGAAGGGAATAACACACACTCAATTGGGTATGGAAATCTGTCTTACCCTACAGGAAAATGGGGGGGGAGGGGACAAGAGAGTAGGGGAATGATAGAGAGGAGGACAGATTGGGAAAGGGGGTAATCAGAAGAAAATACTTCTGAGGAGGGACAGGGTCAAAAGAAAGAATAGAATAAATGGGGGGGCAGGATAGGATTAAGGGAAATAGAGTTAGTTTTTCACAGCATGTCTATTATGGAAGTGTTTTGCATAACTGCACATATATAACCTATATTTAGTTGCTTGCCTTATCAATGAGGGTGGGTGGAGAGGGAGGAAGGGAGAAAATTTGGAACCCAAAGTTTTAAAAACATGTTTAAAAAAAATGTTTTCACATGAGAAAAAAATAAAATAAAATAAAATTTTGAGTTTCAAATGCTCTCCCTTTCTTCTCTCCCCCCTCATTGATAAGGCAACCATTTTGATATGTTATACAGTGCAGTCATGCAAAATATATTTCTATATCAGCCATGTTGTGAAAGAAAACAGGCGAAAAAATTTTTTTAAGTATGCTTTGATCTGCATTCAGACTCCATCAATTCTTTCTCTGAGAATGGATAGCATTTTTCATCATAAGTCCTTCAGATTTTTCTTGGATCATTGTATTGATGAGAATGGCTAAGTCATTCACGTTTGATCATCACATAATATTGCTGTTACCATGTGCTCATTTCACTTTGCCAACAATTCATGTAAGTGCTTCCAGGTTTTCCTGAGAGCTTCCTTCTCATTATTTCTTATAGCACAGTAATATTCCATCACAATCATATACCACAACTTGTTCAGCCATTCCTCAATTGATGGATGTCCCCTAATTTCCAATTCTTTGACACCAGAAAAGAACTGGTATAAATATTTTTGTGCATAAAGGACCTTTTCCTTTTTTTTAAATCTTTGGGATACAGACCTGGTAGTGGCATTGCCAGGGCGCATAGTTTTATAGCCCTATGGGCATAGTTCCAAATTGCTCTCCAGAATGGTTGTAACAGTCCACAACTCCACCAACAATGCATTAGTGTCTCCATTTTCACACATCCCTTCCAACATTTGTCTTTTTCCTTTACTGTCACATTAGCCAATGTGATAGGTGTCAGTTGTTACCTCAGAATTGTTTTAATTTGCATTTCTCTAATCAATAGTCATTTAGAGCATTTTTTCATATGGCTATAGATAACTTTGATTACTTCATCTGAAAACTGCCTGTTCATATCCTTTGACCGATTATCAGTTTGAGAATGGAACTTATAATTTTTATAAATTTGACTTAGTTCTCTATATTTGAGAAATGAAATCTTTATCAGAGAACCTTACTGTAATTTTTCACAGTTATGATTACTAAGTGTATTTCCCTCCATCCTATTTCCCACATTTATTCTATTCTCCCTCTCTCTCCTTTTGCCTTGTCCATCCTCAAAAAGCATTTTGCTTCTGACTGCTGCCTCCGCCAGTCTATCCTCCTTTCTATCATCATTCCTTTCCCCTCCTACTTTTCTGTAGGATCCCAATTGAATGTGTATGTTATTCCCTCTTTGAGGTAATTCCAATGAAAGCTTTTAAGGTCCAAGTGCCCCACCCCCAACTCCCCCATTTCCTCCTCCACAGTGAAAACTTTTTTGTGCCTCTTTTATGTGAAATGATTTACCCCATTCTACCTTTCCCTTTCCCTTTCTTCCAGTGCACTCCTCCCCAACTCTTAAATCCAGTAACACTGTTCTCCTTTCTGTTCCTTGAACTAGAAACTCCATCTAATGATTCTAAACATTTCCCCTCCTGCTTGCAATGCTCTTTCTTCTTTTCTCTGCTTCCCGACTTTCCTGGCTTCCTTCAAGTCCCAGCTAAATTCATGCCTTCTATAGAAGACCTTTCTTGACCCCACCCCTAATTCTAATGCTTTTATTTGTTGATTATTTTCATTTTTTTTTCTGTGTAAAGCTTGTCTGTATACAGTGATTTGTATAATTTACACTCCCCCCCCCCCCCCATTTGACTCTGGGTTCCCCAAGAGCAGGGATTGTTTTTGTCTTTTAATGTATTTCTGAAAGCTCTTAGCGCAGTTCCTGACACAAAGTAGGTACTTAATAAATGTTTATTGACCAACTATTATGAAATGCATATTTACAAGTGGTGAATCATTTTCAGTATTCCATGTGTTTACCAGGCATTCATTTTCTAACACTTCCTGGATGGGGGCTACGAATCATATCAGTAAGGAATATCTAACACTCAAGTTACTCCACGTCATGCATATGTACAAAAGGTGGAACAAATCATTCATGTAAATGGTGCATCAAGTTTCATTTTGTTTCATAATTGGAGTGATGTCTCATTCATTAAATCGGATTGTGACAATACAAAGAATTCCTACTTGAGGGGAAATTCTTATAAGCAATCACTTTAAAAATACCTTATAAGTGAATTAAAAATGGGAAACAATTACCAAAAAAAAATCACAAGTTGGCCAAAAGTCAATATTTATTGTATATGCTGACCATAACAAATATGCACAATGGACTTTATTCCATAGCTGAAGTCTTCTTTTTCCTACCTATTTTCCAATTCAAATGCAGCTTAAATGAAGAGAAACTTGGTCTAAATTCTTTATAGTGCCATGTCAAGCAACTTAAATAGAGAAAAAACCTTGGTGATGACAGTTTTATTATTGTTTACATTGTTCAGAGTTGTATGGAACACTATCATTTTGGGGTTTTGTGTATATGTTCTGTTCTGAGCCTGAATCAAGGGGAAACAGAAGCTATTGAATGTGCCCAGTTGGATAGAGTTCTATACGAAGTCTATCATAACCCTCTCCAAAGTGACTTTAAAAAGAAAATCAGTTGGACAATCTTTTTTGGCTAGGCAATGGGATTAAGTGACTTGCCCAGAGTCACACAGCTAGTAAGTGTTATGTGTCTGAGGCCGGATTTGAACTCAGGTCCTCCTGAATCCAGGGCCGGGGCTCTATCCATTGTGCCACTTATCTGCCCCCCAGTTAGACAATCTTAAGGAGGCACTGTGTGCCAAGCACTGTGTTAAGTGATAGCAAAGAAACTAGGGCTTTAAAGTTGTGGATGTAAATAAATAACACTGTTTATTATTATTAACAGGCCAATAATCATCTCTGTGGAGCTGCTTGGAGAGTTTACATGGATGCTGCAGTGGAGCTCAATTGTGACTTAAGCAATTGTGCACTTTTTTCAGTAATTAAAAGGATAAAGTAATCCTTGACCTGGGAAAAGAAATTCTGAAAACAATTAGGTATTTTGAATATGTGTTTGTGTTTTGTTTTTGCTTTTTTTCTTCTCCACTTGGGCTCTGCTAACCATTTAAAAAACCTGGGAGGTTTGGGAAGTTCAGTTTTCAAAAATTTTTTAAAGTCATTACAAGTAAAAACTCATGAGACATTCTCTTAAGGCATAAACATCTTTCCAGCATCTTCTGTATCTAGTAATCTTTGTTTTCTTTCTTCTTAATAAAAAAACCAGCTGATGTCTTTAAATATACACACACATATACATACATATATACACATATATACAAATACGTACATACATGCATATAAGTATATGCATATGTATGTATATACATATATAAGGAAAGATATATATATATATCTATACACACACACACACACACACACATATATATATATCTTTCCTTCTTCTGTTTCTGTTCATGGGTTCTCTGTATCTAGTCTCCATGAATCTGCGTGTGTGTGTGTGTGTGTGCGTGTATGTGTGTGTGTGTGTGTGTGCATGTGTATGTGTGTCATTTCTTCCTTCCTTAGCTTCCTCTGTCTCTTTGTATCTCTTTCTCTTTCCCTTCCTCTGAAATAAATTTGTATAGAATTTTCCAGCTGGAAGAAAATTTAGTGACCATATATGCCATTCCTCTCTCTCTCTCTCTCTCTCTTTCTCTCTCTCTCTATCTATCTATCTATCTATCTTTCTCTTTCTCTCTCCTGATGCTTTAATGAAAATAGAAACATACTTTTCCTATAACTGATTTATGATCTTCCTTTGCTTTTGTGTAAATAATTGAAGGTTGCAAATTGTCACATTCTTTTTTTTTTATGAGAAGAGAGAGGCAAAAGATTATTTTATTAATGTAGGCAGAGATCACTGTCGACTCTTCCATGCTAGAGAGGTGGTTAGTGTTGGACTCAGAGTCAAAAAGATCTGAATTCAAATCCTGCCTCTTTACTGGCTTTGGGACTTTGGCCAAGTCTCTTTACCTCTCTGAAATACAATTTATTAATTTGTAAAATGAGGAAGTTGGATTGGTCTAGTTCTAAAATCCATGTTGTCTCCATTATCCCAGTTACGTTAGGGATTTTACCTTATCTTTTTTTTTTTTTTTACCCTCCCTTCCACTCAAGAATAGCAGCTTGGAGTCTCCCTTGCAGCCTATAAATTCTGTCTTTAATTGAACCCCTATGTTATATCAAAGGACATGAAGCTATTCTCCTCCTTTCCCTTCAGGCACTAACCACATAGATCCCCTGCCTGCCAACTCTCTGTCAGCTCTGTGATCAGAAGTGAACACTAAATTCAGGTTTCCAAAGCCACCATGCCCAGGTCTGTCATTAAAATGCATTTCAAGGCATTGAGCTTGCTATGAGGTGGTATCTCTCTTCATTTCCGAGAATGGCATTTGCCACATGTGCCTAGGGTGGGGGTAGTGGGAGAGTAGACTTGGTATGGCTCAATATCAAACTGGCTGAATGTGGTAATGGAGATAAAAGAATGAAGGAAACTAGTCACATCCCCTAAGGAAACAATATGGTTTTATTCTGTAAGGAATGACAGGTTGGGTTTTTCGGGAGTTTTTTGTTTGTTTTGTTTTGTTTTGTCTTAGTTCTGACTGAGATTTATTCTTAACACCAATAAGAGAAAGTACAAAGTGTTTGGGAGCCAACTTGATCTACTGATCTCTCTGTGTTTATTCTATGCCTCTCCTTGAAGATTTATTGATCCAGTTCGAACTGGGAGGGCTCCAGGGCCAAGCGAGAAGGGAAAGGTCCATCCGTGGTAAATGGATTTCTGGCCTGCAAACTGTAAATATGGGCGACATTGTTTTTCTTTACAAAGCAGAAAGAAATCAATAATGTCCTTCTGCCTTCCTGTGTACGGGAAGACACCATTTTTACTATGTGGTTTCTGATGTGTACAAATGCATATGGCAGACAACTCTGAGCTACAGTCTGACCCACAGGCACCAGTCTGTTAAGGATAGGATCATTAGCATCCATTTAAGGACCAATTATATATCTATGTGGAGTAGGATGCTAGGGTTTAGAAATGAAAGAGAATTTGGAAAATAAGTAGCCACCCATGTGGCATCATTTCAAAGGCAATGGAAAGTCTTAGAAGCCTAAAAGAATCCTTGCCTATCTGTTGACTAGTGTCTGAATTTTTTTTTTACCATTGCAGCTTAATCCCTTTAGTTTTCATTGATCCCTGTTAGAATGTTGTTAAGAAGCAAGATGGCATAATGGGTAGAGAGCTGGCCTCAGAGTGAGTAAGACCTGGGATTCAGCACAATGCCTGGCACATGGTAATCACTGAAACAATGCTTGTTGACTGGCTGTCTGACTGCTGAACAGTTGTCTTACTGAGCAAATCATTCCAGTCCTCTAGGCTCTGGAAGACAAGGGAGTTTGAATACATGATCTCCAAGGTGTTTTCCCGCTCAGGAAAGAGGTGAGGGAAAGAACGAGGACACAGTATTTTAAAACAAGTGCTGCTGAGAAAGGAAGTTGAACAGCTTTAGTCGGCTCTCCTGAGGGAGAGAAAAGAGGGTGTTGAATGGCTGCCTGAGGGCACCGAAGGCAAACATAATTCACCATCTTACCAAAGGGCCAACCCTGTCTGCTCTGAATTCTGGGTAATAACAGGTGCTCCCAACAGACAGACCCTACCAACATTTGCAAGTTTCTCTTTTCAATTCCTGGACTTATTTGCCCCAATTAGTTCACTTCCTCGTTACTGTTCCATTTATTAAAAGGCAAAGGCTCCCTTGGGTTTTCATTGTGGTCCAATGTGTTTTCATGGCATTTCTTTGCTCTGACCTGTTGACAACCATCCTTCCAACATGGTGAGAAGCGGTCGTGGTGTAGTAGAAAATGTTGTACTTGGAGTCAATCGTAGCCAATCATGAATAAAGAACTGGAAGACACCTCAAAAACCATTTATTCCAGCCCACTTATTTTATAGGTGAAGGAACTAAGGACAAGATGACTAATATGATTTGGTCAAGTTTACAAAAATGATAGGTAGACAGCAGAACCAGGATTTGAACCCAAATCTTTCCAAATCCAGGCTTCTATCTACTTGTTTCACAAGTCCAGAGATTTGTGTTTATATCCAAGATTTGAGATTTCCTAGTTAGGGGCAGCATGGTATCATGGAAAAAGTCATGAATTACAAGCCAGAAGATCTGGATTTGAATCCTGGTTCAGCCATTTATCACTTGTGTGGTCTTGTGCAAATTACATAACAATTTTTTCTTACTTCCTGTGTGATAGTAAGCAAGTTATCTAACCTCTCTGAGTTTTCATTTTCTCATTTAGAAGACTAGATAACATTTTAAGGTCTATTCCAGCTCTAAATCTATGACACTATGATCCTAGTTGTTGTTTACCCTTCATTCTTTTTTTTTGGGGAGGGGGCAATGGGGTTAAGTGACTTGCCCAGGGTCACACAGCTAGTAAGTGGTATGTGTCTGAGGCAGGATTTGAACTCAGATCCTCCTGAATCCAGGGCCTGTGCTCTATCCACTGTGCCACCTAGCCGCCCCATTGTCCTTTATTCTTAAAGAGGACCATGACATCAGGAAATGAGCCTAGCTATATAATTCTAGGCAAGTAATTTTATCTCCCTGAGCCTCAGCTCCTAAATCTGCAAAATGCATATAATAATATTTTCACTACTAACTTGAAGGATTGTTGTGGAAAAGCACTTTGTAAATCCTAAAATGCTGTAGAGAAATATGCACTATTATCATATTACTTCACCTTGGATCAGCACACATTGTATTCTTAGGTAACATTAATTTAATTGACATTTGTCAATCATCATCAGGGTACTTGACTCAGGTCTACTATTGTTATTTCTCTATAAGTACTAAATTGAAGGGGAAAGAATTTTAACCCTGAGCTGGAGGAATCCATTGCTGATCCTAGACTACAGCATATTCCAAAACTTTCCAGCTGAAAGAGACCTTACAGATCATCTTGTCCCACTTCTTTATTTGACCATTGATAAAACTGAGGCTGAGATTAAGTGACTTGCTTGGAATCACACAGGCCCTAAATGGCAGAAGTGGGATTTGAACATTTTTCTCTCTATAATATATCGATGATCTCATCGGCAGACATGGGCTCAACTATTATCTCTATGTGAGTCACCCCTAAATCTATCAATATAAATTTTAATACACATACATACGTATGCATGCATATGCATATATCTCCAACCCTAATCTCTCTCAAACTCCAGATCTACATCACTAAATGCCTTTTGGCCATCTTAACTTAAATCCACAGGCATTAAACCCTCTCTTTTTTCTACTTTCTTATTGTTACTGAGGGTACAATCATTCTCCCAGTCATCCAGACCCACAGCCTCAGTATTATACCCAACTATTCACTCATGCTCACTCCATATATCCAATCAGTTGTTAAATCTCATTTCTCCACTTAAAACATCTCTCATATACATTTCTTTCATTTCATTCACACTATCACACATCTTTATCACTTCTCACCTGGACTATTTCAATAGCTTCTTAATTGTTCAAGACAAGTCAAATTAAAAAAAAATCATCTATTAAATGCCTACTATTTGCCAAGCACTGTGCTAAATGTTGGGAATACAAAGGAAGACAAAAGACAGTCTATGCTCCCAAGGAGTTCATAGTCTAATGTTTGAGACAATATGCAAACAACTATGTAAAAACAAGATGCCTTGTGTGGAGATAACTCTCCAAACTAAATCTGCAATCTAAATAGGAGATAATCATAAAGAGAAAGCACTAGCATTAAGGGGCATCAGGAAAAATTTCTTATAGAGGTTAGGATTTTAGCTGGGACTTGAAGGAAGCCATGGAAGCCAGGAGGCAGAGATGAAAAGGGAGAGAATTGTGAGATGGAGAAAATGCATGGGAGATGGAATGCCTTTTGTAGGAGGAACAAGAAGTCACTGGGTGGCAGAATGCTTAGAGGGAAGCTAGGTGTAAGAAGGATAGAAGGCCAAAAAGAGGCAGTTTATAAAGGGCTTTAAAAGCCAAACAGATGATTTTAAATTTGATCCCAGAGGCCCACAGGAGTTTATTGAGTAGGTGGTGTGAGAATAGGGTGACATAGTCTTTAATAAGATCAATTTGCAACCTTAGTTGAGACTGGAGTGGGTACTTGACTGGAATTTGAGGCAAGATTATCAACCACAAGTTTATTGTAGGAGTCCAGGAATGAGATGGTGAGGGCCTGGACCATGGTGGTGGCAGTGTCAGAGGAGAGAACAGGATATATACAAGAGATATTATGGAAGTAGAAGCAACAGGACTTGGCAACTAATTGGTTATATGAGGTAAGAGAGAATGAGAAGTTAAGAATAACACCTAGAACCCCACAGGAAAATAGGAGGGGAAGGGGATAAAAGAAAGGGGTGTGAGAGTAGGGAGGGCAGATTAAGGGAGGGGGTAGTCAGAAGCAAAACACTTTTGAGGAGGGACCGGGTGAATGGAGAGAGAGAACAGAATAAACAGGGAGGAGGAAATGGAGGGAAATACAGTTAGCAGTAGTGACTGTGGAAAAAAAAATTGAAGTGAGTTCCTCTGATAAAGGACTCATTTCTCAAACATATAGAGAACTGAGTCAAATTTATAAAAATTTTATAAGTTTTATAAAAATTCCCCAATTGATAAATGATCAAAAGATTTGATCAGTTTTCAGATGAAGTAATCAAAGTTATCTATAGTCACATGAAAAAATACTCTATTCAAATTAAAACAATTCTGAGCTACTACCTCATGCCTATTAGATTGGCTAATAGGACAGAAAAGGTAAATGAAAAATGTTGGAGGGGATGTGGGAAAAATGAGACACTAATGCACTGTTGGTGGAGTTGTGAACTGATTCAAGCATTCTGTAGAGCAATTTGGAGCTATGTCCAAAAGGCTATAAAACCATGCATACCCTTTGACCTAGCAATACCACTGCTAGGTCTATACCCCAAAAGAGATAAAAAATAGAAAGGAAAAGGACCTATATGTACAAATATATATTTTAGCAGCTCATTTCTGGAGAGCAAAGGATTAGAAATTGAGGGGATGCCCATCAATTGGGGAATGGCTGAACAAGTTGTCGTATGTGATTATGATGGAATACTATTGTGCTGTAAGAAATGATAAGCAGGATGCTCTCAGAAAAAACCTGGAAAGACTTGCATGGGCTGATGCGAAGTGAAATGTACTGTGTACAAAGTAACAGCAATATTGTAAAATGATCAGCTGTGAATGACTTTGCTACTCTCAGCAATACAATAATCCAAGACAACTCTGAAGGGCTTATGATGAAAAATGTTACCCATCCCCAGAGAAAGAATTGATGGTGTCTGAATATAGACTGAAGCATATTTTTTTAATTTTGTTTATTTTTCTTGAGTTTTTTTTTTTTGGTTGTTTTCTTTCACAATATGACTACTATGGGTATGTTTTGTATGACTACACATGTATGTCAAATTGTTTACCTTATCAATGGGTGGGGTAAGGAGGAAGGAAAGGAGAGAATTTGGAACTCAGAGCTTTAAAAATGAACGTTGGAAATTGTTTTTAGATGTAATTGGGGGAAAATAAAATACTAAAAAAAAAAAAAGAATAACACATAGATGGTGACTGAGAGGAGGGTGTGTCCTCATCAGCAGTTGGAAAGTTAGGAAGAGGGGAAGGTTTGGGAGAAAAGGTAATGAGATCGGTTTTAACATGTTAAGTTTAGGATATCTATGAGATTAGGGAGTTGGAGGTGCAAGAACTGGAGGCCAGGAGAAAAGTTGGTCCTAGATAAGTAGATCTGAGAATAGTCTACAGAGAGATGATAATTGAATATGTTAAGGGGTCCTCTGAACTTATCCTTTTGAGCTGAAGTATTTTCCAGAAACACTAGAACCAGAGTATTCAAGAGGCCCTGAACATGTCAAGAACAAAGCCTCTCTTCACCCCTACCATGAACTGATATCATTTATTGTTTGCACCCCAAGACACTCCCTATGTGTCTGTGGGAATCCAGACAGGCACTAGTCAGTCTGCATTAGGCTGTAAAACTGCATGTGCAGCTGGCACCCTTGTAGATAAGCAGACCATCCTATCTTCATGGTCTAGCTCAGGGCTTCTTAAACTTTTTTCACTCAGGATCCCTTTTCATGTGTTCATGGGCGCTGCATGTCCTAAGGGCATGTGCAGTGCAAAGCGTGCGTGCTTTTTGCTCAGAACGAAAGTCACGAAATGCCAACGAATGCTGCGGAAATGTGAAAAGGGGTCACAAGTGGAAAAAGTTTAAGAATCCCTGGTCTAGCAGTTCCCAAGGGAAAAGAATGCCACTTCTGCCATCATCTTACTCCCTCTCCTTGAGAGCAGTTTAGTCCTTGTCCTATCCCTACTATTCCTTTCCTCCTCCCATGCCACTCCCATTTAGGAGGAGATTTCTATTTCCTCTTCCTTCCTTTGCAGCAATCTCATAAATATGCGAACTTTTGTTGGGATTGTGAACTCTTTGAGCTGGCATAGGATTCCACAAGCACGTTCATTTTTCTTGCAATAAATTCAGTTGCAACTCACGTCTCCTGGATTTGTGATAGTTTTTTTTTTTTGGTTAACAAATCTATGAGAGCTGATGAAATCACCAAATAAAATAGCATAGAAGGACAAAGGTACAGGACAGGCCTTTGGGGTACACTCACAGTTAGTGAGCATGACTTGGATAAAGATTCAGCAAAGGAACCTGAGAAGAAATGATCAGACAAGAAAGAGGAGAACCAGGTGAAAGCAGTGTTACTAAAAAAAAATAATTATTAAATTATTAAAAGAATATTAAAAAGAAGATGATTGTCAGTGTCAAAGGATGAGGAAAAGGGCATTAGATTTGGCAATTAAGAATGCATTGGTGACTTTGGAGAGATCAGTTTTAGTTGAATGCTAAGGTTGGAAGCCAGACTGGCAGAGAGAAGTGAAAAGAAAGGAAGTCAAGACACTGGTTTTTAGACAATTTTTAGCAATGAAACGGGGAGAGATCTAGGGCAATAGCTAATGGGGATATATGGTTCAAATGAGGATGAGGTATGCATGGGAATGTTTGCAGGAAGCAAGCAGGCAGCCAATAGACAGGGAGAAACTGAAAGTAAGTAAGAGATTGGAAATGATAGTGGGGACAATCTACTAGAAAAGATGTGTACATAGAGGAGTTTGCCTTGATAAAGAGAAGGGCTACCTCTTCATGTGACACAGGGATAAAAGAGAGAAAGCAGAAAGCATCTGAATGATGTGAGATTAGGGAAAAGGGAGAAGAGAGAGCTCTTGGTGGATAGCTGCAATTTTTTTTCAGTAAAGTATGAAGAATGATTTTCAACTGAGATGGAAGTGGGGTGGGGAAGGAAGCCATAGGAAGTTTGAGGAGGGATAAAAAGGTCTGAAACAGCTGCTATGGTGAGTGAGACAGTAAATCAATTAGGTAGGTGTAAAAAAAAGATTATCTTGCTGCAGTAAGGGTCCAGTTGAAATATTATGTAGTACAAATTTGTAGCGGACCCAGTCAGCATAGGTTTCATGATTTTCTCACATGGATAAGAGTGAAAGCAGGGGAAGCTGGGAGTAATCCAAGGCTGATAATTGGCAGAGCAAGATTAATGATAGAATAAGATGACCAGGGGCTCAAGAGAAGGCAGTGTAGAGCTAAGCTGGTTCTCAAGATGAGGAAAAGAGGAAACTGCAGTCAGTGAAGGGGTATGACCTCAGAGAGAACAGATGGGTCAAGGGATTTGAGGTAATGGTAAGGATGAACAACAGGGCTTGGGGGTGCAAAGCAGAGGGAGAGGTTAATTATGGTAATCAGATAAGGGAATTTCAGAATTCATGACCATGAAAGTGGAACATTAACGGTTGATGAGAAGATCCAGGGCATGACCATCTTTTTTTCTTTTAAATTTGAATCAATTCCTATACATCTTAAGTATCAGAACTTTACCATAGAAACTTCCTACAAAGTTATTGTTGTTGTTGTTTTCATTTTATTGACCCTTTATGGTTCTTACTTCTGTGCTGGTCCAAAAATGTTTTAGTACTATGTAATCAAAATTGTCCATTTTAATTTCTGTGATCCTCTCTGTCCCTTGTTTGGTCACGAGATCTTTCCCTTTTCACCATCCTAAAACATATTTCCTTCCCTGCTTTTCCTACTTGCTTATGATATAATCTTTAGTATCTAGGGTGTGCATCCATTTGGAGCTTATGTTGATATAGGGTAGGAGATGTTGGTTTATACCTGAATTTGGTCAGATTGTTTTCCAGGTTTCTTCAAAGTTTTAGTCAATTAAGTCCTTACTCCAGAGGTTGGGGTCTTTGAGTTTCTCAAACACAATGCTACCATATTCCTTTGTTTCCATATGTTTTGTACATAATCTGTCTCATTGATTCATTCCTCTATTTTTAACCAGTACCAAAAGCTTTGATGATTGCTATTTACTTTGTGTATGTATGAAGTTACATGCAAATCTTTTCCTCCTTTAGAATGTGAGTTCCCCAAGGGTAGGGATCATGTCTTTACCTTTCTTTGACTCTCTGGAGCATAGCACAGTACTGGACACATAGTAAGTGCTTGTTGACCGACTGAGTAAATGAACCCGGGTCCTCTGACTCCATATCTAATATTCTTTCCACCCAGAAAGGTATGGCCTGTGATTTACTCAAATCACTAAGTGGATCTTGAAAGGGACTTTCATTCAAATGATCTAGAAGTGGAATAAAGTGTTATTGGCAGATCCAAATCTCAGAGTCAAATAATACTACACTCAGATGAAATCACTCCCCACATTTTAGTTAGGTGTCTTTGATCAATAGCACTGAAATTCATCAGTGACAAACACAATTTTATTATCTATGACATATAGATAGTAAAAGGATAAAAACTTTACATCTCTATTCACTCCTCCCTATTTTCATTGCAGCTACCTTAGTACAAGCCCTCATTCCTTCTTTTTAAAAGGTTTGCCTGTCTGCATTCCCTCCTCATTTCAATACACCCTTCAAAAGACTACCAGAATAATATACATTATTTAATGAATAGATCTAGTCATTTCATTCCTTTTGTCAAACCTTTCCTGGCTCCCTTTTGCCTCCCAAATAAAGTTCATACTGTTTTGTCTTGCATTCAAATCCCTCCCTGTTCTGGTGCTACTCTCTTTCCAGTCTTCTCTTGTATCTTCTTCATGCTCTTTTAAGTTTAGTTAAACTAGACTGCATTCTATGACCTGAACACAGCCTGGCCTCTCCTGCCTCTGTGCCTGGAATACACACCCTTCCTCTCTCTGCCTGTTAAATTAACTGACAAGTTTAGGTGTTGCACATTTAAGTGGTTTCTTAACTTTGGATCATTAGAGAGATCTTTCCAAAGTTACAATACACCGTGCAGAATGAGGGCTTCACAGCTGTTGTTGTGTTTTGTTTTGTTTTTTAACTTGTTTTTACAGGTAGGTCCCATTTAGTGAGAATAATGATTCCCCTTAAGTGATTAGGTGTATTTGAATTGGTACTCTTCAATAGCTGTAATTATGTAAAATATGGCAATTGGGTCCAGCTCATTGGAAATATGCAGTGTAAATTGAAATAATGTGACCACTTCAGGGGATTCATTATTTGCACTCATAGAGACCTATGTTGTATACTCTTGTTAGCAGGGCTTTAAAAATTAATTTTAATTCTTGGGGGAAAAAAACATTTCCTAGCCTACCTCCTGAAAAAAAATGTTTATTTAAAAGGTTCCTATAAACCTATGAACTGAGTAGACTATGCTATGGGAAGAAAGGAAGACCATCTCTTTCAATGGTTTTGGAATTGTAGTGGGTTTTCAAACAAAACAATTCTAGTTTTGTGTGTCCATTACCCAGGTATGGCAGAAGAAGCAGTGAATTTTCTAGTACAAGCAGTACCCTAGCCTAGAAATATATTGAAGTTAAGAGAGAAAATTCATTCTTTGTGAATGTCCTCACTCTCCTTTTATTTTTTCCCCTGATTTTTATTGATCATTTTTGTTTAAGCTTAGCCTGCACTAAAACTTTTGGGATACCATTTATGTCATACCTTCTCCCTCCACCAAGTAATCCATCCTTTGCAAAAATGAAAAATAAAGAAAAAAAATCAATATATCTACCGTATTTGACAATATATGCAGAATTTCACACCCAGTATTTCCTACTTCTGCAAAGAAGGAATGGAGATGTATTTTCTTAACTCTTCTCCAGATGTTAACGCTTTAGAAAACAGTGCCAAAGAATGGTCCATAGGATCCTAGAGAGCTGGTAGGCATTTATATATCTCGGAGATAATTGATTTGTGGGATGGATTAGAACTATTTTTGTTTGTTTGTTCTGATAACTCTTAAACAGGACAAGGAAAAGCAAAGTATAGTACAAGAGAAGGAACATTACCCTAGACTCAGAAAACCTGGGTTAAAATTCCACCTCTGATATTTTCTACCTGTGTGACCTTGGACAGTCTTACTTGAGCTCACTGAGCCTCACTTTCCTCCTCTATATTGTTGTTTGTCCTTTGTTCTTGAAGAGGACCAATGACATTATGATATCTTGACTTGTTCATGAATTAGATTTAAGTGAGGCACAGCTGCACAAAGTTGTCAGTCTCACTCTCTCTTCCAGAGTCATCCAAGTCCAGTGGCAACACAAAAGTCAAGAGGACTGATGATGGCCCAGGATACAGTGGATGACCTTGGTGTCTTTGATGCCTGACCAAGAGCTCCATAACTACTGGCCTTCATGGCTGTTGGAACAAATTGTTCTCATCTGCCCATTCCACTGAGGGGAAGTCTTCACATACCTGGGGTAGACATCCCCCTAACTCACCTGGGAGTCATTGGTTACCCCTCCATCTACCAAGAAGGTTTACAGGGTGTGGCTGCTTCTTGGAGCCACAGGTGAGAGTTGAGTACCAGGTAGACACCAAAGGTGAATGAGCAGCCCTATAAAGGGCTTGGCAGAACCTCACACCAGAGGTGTGAATCCTTCTTGAACACCCCATATGCCTTTTCTATTAAGTGAGGATGTTGGGCTGGGTAGCCTCTGAAGTTCCTTCCAGGTCTAAGTCAATGATCCAGTCAGGAGACGCAGAGAAAAAAAAATGATGCCTAAATCTTCAAGAGTGAAAAAGATTTAAGGGCTAACAGAGTGGAAGGAACTTTGTATGAAAATATGTTTCAAATTTGAGCTGGAAAGTATTGGGAACAAGAAGTCTTTCTCTTGTTTGTCGTTTGTTGTGAATCCAATGTACTAGCAAAGGATTTGAACTGTTCAGCTCTGCTAATGCATCCATAAAAAGTCCTCTCAGAGGAGGGGAATGTTACAGTTTTTTCAAAAAATTTTTATAACACTCATCATAAATGAATTCTCCCTGACATCTAACTAGGGAAATATCTCAATCTGCATAGACAAGATCATACTCCTCAAAGAAGTCATCTTAGGTTCTATATTCCATTAATAGAAAGGATTTCATGAAGGCTCAGGAGTGATTTGCAAACTAATGTTGTTTTGAATGTTTCTAATATACAACACTGTTGTTGGGTTTATCTATTGAATTAGTCCCTCTCGGCATACATTACACTGGGAGTAATCTTGGGGAATGGGAGTGAAATTGAACCTTGCTTCATGCTTTGATTACGTGTATTATTATTACTTTTCCCTCTGAAAGACTTAAAAAAAAACAATTAAATTATTCTTGGGAATAGGATGAGAACAAATATTATTCTGCTGTGCAGATATACAAGAGGAAAGTTAGCACAAATGTTTCCAAGGAACAGAAGACAATGAAGCTCGTGGTAAGTATGTCTTGTCAGAAGTCTATAGATTACATGTCTTACATTAACACCCAATGCAACATATTTCAGTTGAAGGGATATTGGAAGTAGAATTATACTTGGAATACACCAGGCATAAAACATTAGCAAATAATCCAAAGGTTACTAAAGCAGCCGCGTTGTGGTTTGGTGTTCCCGCCCCCTCTCCTGTTGTTGCCAACAGATTTTGTGGCATTGAGATACTCTTGGGCTAAGTGATAAAGGTGATGAATGTCTGTTTTGAATTAGCTCCTGTTATGGTGAAGTACTAGTTGATCTGAGCTCTTTCACTTGTGACAATTCTTATGTATTTCATCCTTTTCTATAAAAATGAGCAATATCTGAGCAATATCTGCTTGAAATGCTATTGCTGACAAGAAGACTCCTCTCTGGAGATAAAAGATGGATGTGAATCATTGAGCTGACATTCGGGAGTGCCAGCAGAAGATTGTACTGGACAGGCCCCAATTACTCAGCCGTAAATTTGATTTTGGTCCCCTTCCCCAGTACCCCACCCTATCAAGATTCCACCCAGTGGTGAATTTCTTTGGCATACAAAAGGAGAAAAAAAAAAAGGAAACCTAATAGATATCAAGGTTTTGCTGAATATTTCTTATAAAGATAGGTTTGGGCATTCTATCTGTAAAACACTTTTTTCTTTCTCTTTTCTTTTTTTTTCCCAATGACATTTTATTTTATTTTTTGTCTGGAATCTAAAATTTATTTTTTCAAATTATACATAAAACAATTTTTAAATTTTGTGAGCACTTATTTTCTATGCATAACTCTTTAAGACAATTATATTATTACATAAGCATTATAGCTCTCTCTTTATATATATATACATATTACACATATATGTGTAAACTTAATTCCATGCAAGCCTATAACCCTCTACGAAGAGCAGAGATCATAGCATCAGCAAATCACAGATTTAGAATTGGAAAGAATCTTAGAATTCCTCTTGTTCAACCCCCTCACATTAGAGACAGGGATGCTGAGACAAAGAATGATGAAATGATTTGGTCTAGGTCCCACAGGTAATAAAAAGCAGGAGCTGGGATTTAATCAGTGACTCCCTGACTTCAGGTGCAATGCTCTTTCCACTAGTATTTTAACCTGCACTTTGCATCTCCTCTAGCACCAAGCACAGTAGGTGTGGCATCTGAGTTTGTTGTAGGGCACAATAAGCCATCAATTTCTTCCCTACTTCAAGGAGGTGTGATTTCATCAGTGTGGGTCTTTCTTTCATATAGATCACAGTCTCTCTCCGACTTGGTAGGCAGTCTTCAGGAATTGCTTTGGCTGAAAAATTCATCTCCCTGCAATTAATCAGATGATAAGCATCTCTAAACTTGGTAGGCTGGTCCTTGAATGACAGAAATATAGCCTATTGCCAAGCTCATACTCCAAGCCTTTGGGGCTTTGGCTTGGCAAATTATTCCCAAGTATAATTTAATTTGGTAGGACCTATGAGAGTTTGTAGTCCACTGGTCTAACCTTTGAGAATACAGGATCACTTTCTTGCCAAGATGGGTCAGCTGAGGTAGGTAGGTAGATAGGTAGGTAGGTGGCACAGAGTATGAAGCCATGGGCCTGGAGTCAGAAAGACCTGAGTTCAAATCTGGCATCAGAGGTTACTAGCTGTGTGACCCTGGGTAAGTTGCTTAACTTCTCTTTGACTCAGTTTCCTCATCTATAAAATGGGGATAATAATAGCACTTAATTTCCAGGATTATTATGAGGATCAAATGATTTAATAGTTCTAATAGCTGTTGTTCCTCCTTCATTTTCGAATGGGACAAATGACATTATGGGGTGAATTGATATCATGCTTGTAAATTGGATTTAAGTGAGTCAGTGTCGCTCGTCAGCCTTACTCACTTCCAGATTTATCCAAGTCCAGTTGTAAGACAAAAGTCAAGACAACTGGTGATGGCTCAGGATGCATTGGGTGACCTTGGCATCTTTGACGTTTGACAAGCTCTAAGTGCTCCACAACCCCTGCTTCAGCCGCCTTCATGGCCATTGGAACAAATTGTTCTCATCTGCCCATTCCTCTGGGTCAGGGGTAGGGGAGGGGAAGTCTTCACATGGTTAGAGTAGACACTCCCTTAACTCACTGATGGGTTTGAAACCTGTTGATTGCCCTCAACCTGGTTTAACCCATCTGCCTAGACAGTTTTAATAGGGGTAACCACTGTGTATGCTGCAGTTTCTTGGAGCCACAGGTGAGAGTTGAGTGCCAGGTGGACACCAAAAGTGGATGAGAAGCCCTGAAAAGGGCTCAGCAAGCCCTCACACCAGAGGTGCTAGTCCCCTCTGAGTCCCCCATATGCCCCCTGGCACATGGTAGTCATTTAGCAAATCCTTCTTTCCTTCCTTCATAAGAGTGAGTAGGCCTCTTTCATTTCTTCATTGAAATCATATTTTCCAATACAATTTCCTCCATCTTTTCCTGTGTCCACCTTTATATTGTAGGCACTTTGTATCAAGCCAGTGAATATAATGCAAAGAGCATTGATTCTGGATTCAAAAGATCAGAGTTCAAAGCCCACCTCTGATGTCTACTCCCTTGGTATTCTTAGGCAAGTTATTTAATCTCTCTCCAGTCAAGAGTTCTAACACACCAAGTCCTAATAAAACTTTCCTGGGCCTCAATTTCCCTATCTATAAAATAAGGAAGTCAGAGTTGATGAGGATTTCATAACCTGTTGTTTGTTTGTTTGTTTGTTTGTTGTGGACCCCTGTGGCAGTCTGGAGAAGACTATAGATCAGAATAACCTTTTTTTTTGCCAACATTCATATTTGAAGATGTTAAATTTCAGTTAGACACAGGTGAAAATAAAGATGATTTTTTTTTCCATCGAAGTTTGTGGATCCCTTGAAATCTATCTATAGATAGATCCCTTAAGGGTACATGGACCCCAGGTCCATGGTCTCAAGGACTAGATGAACAGGAAGGATTAGTAAATAGGGAGAGAGGAAACTTTGCAGGTACTAAGAGAACATGTAAGAGAGATGGATTCACTTATGTCACAAGGTCTATCTCCCATCATCACACCTTTGCACTGGTGTTCTCCATGCCTCAAATTCTCTCCCCAACCCCTTCACCTCCACCCCTTAAAGTCCCTGGCTTCCTTTAGCTCAAAAGTTGCCTTCTGCATAAGGCCCTTCCCAGTCCCCTTAGCAGCTAGTGCCTTCTCCTTTAGAGTACTTTGTATCATGTGTCTTATATATAATTATTTATGTGTATGTTGCCCCCTCAATGGAATTTAAACACTTTGAAAACAGAGATTGTTTCTCTCTCCCCAATCCCTCTCCCTTTTTTTTTTCATTCCCAGGACTCAGCACAGTGCCTTATAAGTATTTAGTACAGCTAGGTCCCAATTAGTGAAAATATTGAACACCTCTCCCCAAATGATCACATTATTCAAATTTGTACTTCATATTTCCATTGGGCTGGGCTCAATTACCATATTTTACAAAATCATAACTTTAAATAGTGTGAATTTGAATACACGTGAACACTTCAGGGAGTTCATTATCCATACAAATTGGATCTAGCTGTAAATATTTAATAAATACTTGTAGATTGCTTGATTGATTTCTTGAACTCCTTTATTAACTTCTCTGTTGAGTACCTCTGAGCCATTTTAATTAGTTGCAACTCTATTATTTCTCATCTCATTTATAGTGAGAATAACAACAAGACATGTTTCAGTTCCTTCAATAGTGTATCAAGTCACTTGACAAAAATCATGTATTAACAGCTCTATAAATTAAGTTCAAGTTTACCGAGAGTCTGGAGGTTCCTAAACAAGTTTTTGTGTCTTAGACACCTTTGATAATCCAGTAAAATCAATAGACCCCTTTATGGAATAATGTATTTGATGCCTAAAAATATATAGAATTGCAAAGGAAATCCATTATATTGTGATGAACTTCTCTGTACTTAGCTAGGCTGATCCTGGGATAAGACACAGTCCACCACACAGTCATTATTTGAAGTTTTTCTGCACTTATAGAACTTGCCAGATCATAGAATCACAAATTGGATGAAACCTCAAAGAACATCTAGACCAACTTCCTCATTTGATATATGAAGAAAATGAAGCCGAGGGATATTAAGTGATTTGTTCAATATCACACAAATATAAGGTAGATTTTGAACCCAAATACTTTGATTTCAGGTCCAGTGGTCTTTCCATTATATACAAGTAAAGTTTTTGAAAATATGGAGTCATATTTACATTGTAATGAAGTTCATAATAGTGGACAAAACTTTGGTAGACAAAAGCTATATATATATATATATATATATATATATAAATGTGTTGTCATCATCATTGCTCATGGGATCATAGATTTAGAGCTAAAATGGGCCTTCTTGGAGTTTATCAAGCCCAATCTCTTCATTTTATAGGTGAGACAACTGAAGCACAGAGAAGTTGAGTGACTTGTAAGAGCTCACATAGCTACTGAGTGTAAAAAGCAGAATTTGGACTCACGTCTTCCTGACTCCAGCTCAGCTTTGAGCCACCTAGCTGTTATTACAATGACAATTTCCCCTATTTAACCTAGATAAGAGTCAGAATGGTATAATAGAGAACCATCTTCAGAGTAAAGAAGACCCGAGTTCAAGCCCTATCTCTAATATATAATCACTGTGTGTCCCTGGGTAAATCACTTAACCACTCAGTGTTCCAGGTAACTCTTTAAGACTTTAAGTTCAGAAGACTGGAAGGAGTTTCCATACACTAATGAAATCAGAGACCTAGTCCAACATCTACTGCCTTTGGTAATGGATCCCGCAGCAATATGTGAGGCTATATCCTGTACTACAGGGTACTAAGTTACTCAGAACTAGGAAAAAGGACAATGTGCCAAATTCTCAGCTTCCCAGTTCTTGCTTTTTTTGTGAAATGGAAGCAGTAATACCCTGATGATTGTGTGTTTTAATGTATAAATAAATCAGCAAAATATAAGTTGCAATCTTACAATGCCATCCTCTTTTGTCATTTTGAGACTTAAAAGGCATCTATAAGCATATGTTCCCCTGGATCTATCTCTATGGATTCTCCTTCATAAACACATTTTAGGGGGGGAAAACAGCTATTTCTCAGCCTAAATTTTTGTATTACTTATCTTTTTTTTTCCAAGATTAAGAAAATCCATGAAAGGAAGGAAGGAAGGAAGGAAGGAAGGAAGAAAGGAAAGAAGGAAGAAAGGAAAGAAGGAAGGAAGGAAAGAAGGAAGGAAGGAAGGAAGGAGGAAGGAAGGAAGGAAGGAAGAAGGAAGGAGGGAGGAAGGATGGATTTAAGGGCCAAATAAAATGCCAGACACTGTGCTAAGTGCTTTACAAATATTATCTCATTTGATCTTCACATCAACCTGGGAGGTAGGTGCTGTTATTAAGTAGAACTGGGATCGGAAGCCAGATTAATCAATTCAAAGACCAGTACTCTTTCTATTTTACCAGGCTGTCTATCAAATGCCAAGGACAGGAATCTTATTTTTATTTTTATTTTTACTTAATATTTGTTTGTGACACTGGGGACTAGGTTCAGAAAGAAGATTCCCTAGATCACAGGTGATTTTTAATGTAACATCTTGTATAGGAATTGTTGACTCTTCTTTTCCTGCCGTCTTTTGGTACTTGGGTTATTATCCTTGCAATTAATATTAATCACAACATTATGACATTTTAAATGCCTGTTTCAGTTTGTGGCTTGTATTAAAATGAAAATTACAAAGCTGTACATATTAGAGCAATGACATTTTTTTAAAAAAATGAAGTATTTCTCTGTCTCAGAGAGCCAGATTTCATAATGCTACTGCAAAAATAAATACATAAATAAGGCCTCTTCATTTTCTCCTAGGATATCAGGCTAGAAGCAGGAAGCCACACTTTGATATGGACAGAAATATTAAGACACCTAAATGATCTCTTCAGGTATGTATATATGGGAAGGAGGGGGTGCTTCTTTATGAATCCAGAATAAAAAAAATAGGAATGGTTAGCAATATTTCCATTTGAATAGCAAGTGGCTTATTTTAGCTAGAGAATCAGGGTAGAGTTGGTGAAGAAGGCAGATACTCCTCCCAGTTACTGATTCTCAGCAAGACTCTTAAAATTCCTGGACATCAAGAATGTCCTCAAACAAATAGTCTTAGAGAATATGAGAGCTGGAAGGTACATTAGCTATAAGAGCTCATTTTATACAAACCCCACATTTCATAGGTGAAAACACTGGTGACCAGACAAATGAAGTGATTTGCCCAAGGTCACCCTGTCAGTAAGTATCAGAGATAGAAATAGAATCCTTGTACTCTGCATCTTCTACTCCATGCAACATATTTTCTGCCACATCATGTTGTTGTTGTTCAGTTGTTTTCAACCGTCTGACTATTCATGACCCTATTTAGGGTTTTTTGGCAAAGATACTGAAGTGGTTTTCCATTTCCTTCTCCAGGTCATTTTATAGATGAGGAAACTGAAGCAAACAGGGTTAAGTACCTTGCCCAGGGTCACACAGCTAGGAAGTGTCTGAGGCCAGATTTGAACTCAGGAAGATGGGTCCTCCTGACTCCAGGCCTGGGGCTCTGTGCACTATGGTGCCACCTAGCTGTCCCGGCATCTGTTTTCTTTTGTATGAATTCGAAGACAGAAGAGCTTGGCCAGTGGAATTAGATCAGAAGGAAAACTAAGAGAATGTAAAATAAACAATTATTTTACTTTTTTTTTTTCTTTTTTAAACAGCTCTGAGACTTCATTGATGTGGGGAGTATCTTGGGCGGAGCTTCTTCTGCATCAGCTGACCAGCCCAGTGTACAGTGATGGAGAGGTGCTTGGAAGCACTGGAAAGTGAAGCCACTTGTCCAGGGTTACTCAGCTATGGTGTCGCAGAATTGCTGTGTTAGATTCGAAAGGGATCCTATGCTCTCATGAACCCATTCATTTTACAGATAAGGAAACCGAGGCTGAGAGATTCAGTGACTTGCATGTGAACATGTGGCTAGTAAGTGTCAGGGCCAGGATTTGAACACAGAACTTTTAAACTCCAAGTCCAGCACTTTACCTACTATGCCACACTGTCAAGGGTAAGGTTTCCTGCCCGCCTGGCTAGCTGTCTGTGCAATGCTGCTTATTAGACAATAGATAGGGAGTCCCAAAAAGTCTTAGTTCAGTTTTTAAGCACTTAAAGCTTATTAAAGCTATTAAAGCTTAATAATGGCACTAAGACTTTTGGGACACCCTGTATCAGCAAGGGGTTGGGAGGGAGAGAGAAGACTGATCTCTAAGAATTAATATAATACTTTGCACCTTTAAAATACAGAGATCACAAAGCATCTTGAAAGTATAGTTTTTTTCTGTTCCATAAATGGAGAAACAAGGGTTTAGAAGAGGAAATTGACCTTCCCCCACCCCACTTCTACTCCAATCAATAGATCACATTAAAAGATAAAAAAATTACATATGACCCCCTCAACCTCTAACCACAGCTCCAGTCCCATTTTTCTAGCTGTCAGATGGATGTCTTCATCTAGCTGTTTTGCTGGTGATTTCAAACCTTAGCATGTCCCAAACTGACTCTTCTCCTTCCTCAAACCTGACCCTCTTCCTTTGCCTGGTGTCTCTATTTCAATCAGTTGACAAAGCATCAAAAAAAAAAAAACACCTGGAAAGACTTATATGAACTTCAGACCCAATGCTCTATCCATTGAGCCACCTAGCTTCTTTTTGTAACCCCACTCAATTTTTAACTCCTTGAGAGCAGGGTTGTCTATCCTTGCATTCCACCCACACCTCCTTAATGCCTGGGACAGAGTTTTACATGTAGGAAGTCCTCAGTGTTTGTTGAAATGAAATTTAGGTCTTTTGCTTCACAGGCATCCAGCTGTAGTTGTGAGTTATCCAGTGTGGTTCAGGAGCCTAGCTTGGGGCTAGGCTAATCTGCACAGGACTCCCATATTAGAACCTGGATCACATAGCCAGTACCTGCAACCCCAAGTTAACATGAGAAAGTTCCTTCCAGGGAAATATGGGACTAAAAGTTGAAATATAGGGAGACCAGCACTAGCTCCATTGCTGACACATGGTATTAGATACTTTCTGTCATCTCCCAGGGCCTAAGTTTCCCCATCTATAAGCCAGGGATGATGATAATGTCCCTTTCTTGACCTCACAGAGATGTCACTGAGATAAATGGGCATATGTGAGAAGCTTTGAATTGTCACTCCCTAGTAGTAGATCAGAGGCCCGGGGTATTACTGTATTTTTCTCACTGAGCTTTCGAACAAATGACACAGTGCTATGTCAGTGCAAAATTAACTATAATTCCATTTTATAGCTGGAGAAACTGGTTCTCATTGCTTCTAACATGTGCCTCCATTCTCTCTACCATTCCAGGAGTTCTTTCATTCCTACTCCCCTAACCCATCTCTCTTGGCAGAAGCCTTTGATTCCTGCTCCCTTCTTGTGCCCATATAACCCTCCCCCCCCCATCTCAAACTGCTATACATTTTCTCCTCTGATGACCCTCTTTTCTATGTTCTGTCCCATTGTTGGGAGGGTGGGAAGGAAATAAACATTTTTATAGCACCTACCCTGAACCAGGTACTTTTCTAAGTGACTTTCACAAATATTATCACATTTGATCCTCACAACAACCCTGGTAGGTGCTATAATTCTCTCAATTTTACAGATGAGAAAACTCAGGCAAACAGAGGTTAAGTGACTTGCCCAGGGCCATACAACTAGTAAGTGTCTGAGGCAATATTTGAACTCAGGTCTTCCTGACTCCAGACCCAGTGTTCTGTTCACTGCACCGCCAGCTGTCTTTTGTGGGCAAACCAGTCCCCCTTTTATCCCAGATCTATTCCTCTTTTCTCTACCATAAGCTTTTCCCATGAAGACTTCTCACCTATTTCCACTCCCCTTACATCATAATCATCATCACCACCACTATCATCATCATCAACAAGGGCTTTAAGATTAATAAAGTACTTTACATATATTCCCTCGTTTGAGTTGATTCCCACAACACCTCTGTCAGGTGTTAGGTCCATTTTTCAGATGAAGAAATTGAGGCTGAGAGAGGTTAAGTGATCTGTCCAGGATCACATTAACTGGTAAGTATCTGAGATACTATTCAAACTCATAAATTGTTTAGTTGGATAGAATTTTTTAAGCACCTATTATATGTCACACACTGTGCTAAGTTCTGGTCTTCCTGAATCCAAGGCCAGCATTATGCCACTTAAAGGAGAGGAGAGGAAGGTCTACCTGTCTCACTGGCCAGTGCTGATCCACACATTATCACCCTAGAATCATAAGATCATTGGTCAAGCATTAAAGAATATCTAGCCCAATCTCCTTATTTTACAGATAAAAAACTGAGGTCCGGGAAAGTTAATTGACTTGCTCAAGATCAATTAAATAGTAAGCTGAAAGGCGGTGTGCAACTTCTCGGTTTTTCATCCATAGGCAGGCATAGAGTGGGCCAGTTGTCGACACACTACATAGGCCTTTGTTCTCGTCATTGGATATCTGTGCTGATTTCATCAAACTACCTCCACTGTTGTCTGCTGTCCCCAAGCATAGAATTCTTCATTCCTGAGCAATATCTTCTCATTGTCAAACCTACTGCCCACTACCCATTGTTTCTATCACCAGAAGACTGGAATACCTTGTTAAGTATTCTGAAGTCCTGGAGAACAGAGGGGGGAAACCCATTGGAAAGAATTAGGTGATAGGTAGTGTTTTCATCATATCTGCCAGTTGAAAATGGGAAATTCAGAAGAGAAAGACATATTTGGGACACAGGTGGTGTTTCCATCACTTCTGTCAATTGAAGACAGGAAATTCAGAAGAGAAAACATATTTTGGAAGATGGTGCCAAAAAGTGGGATTTAACTTTACATATCGTAGCATGATGGAAAGCACCTAACAAGGGACCACAAAAATATATTTGTCTGGAATCTTTAATCTAATAAAGTAGACATTAACCTGAAAAAGGAGGGAGAGAGAAAAAATTGCTGCCATAAACCTGCCAAGTCTGGTTCTTCTAGAGAGGAGAAGGTACATAGTAGGAAAAAGAATAACAAGACCATTATTTTATGGGAGATAATATCCAAGAAGAAATTAGCCATAAAATCCATGACCTCAGATGTTCATCCATAAATGTACAAAGTATGTGTGATAAAAAAAAAAAAGCAAACAAGAGATCCATCCTCATGCAAGATGTCAAATTTTACTGAGCCTTGATGTGTTGGGATTCAACACTGAAATATGCTCTGTAATGGCATACCTTTTTCAAAAGCAACAGGATAAATAAAAAGGGTAGTAGGTTAGCATAGTATATCAAAAAGACATCTTGCTGTAAGGAAATTCAGGAATCAGAAGGGAAAACAAGATAGAGGACATTTGGTTGAGGTTTCCGAGAAGAAGGAGAAGAAGAAGAAGAACAAGAACAAGAACAAGAACAAGAACAAGAACAAGAACAAGAAGAACAAGAACAAGAAGAACAAGAACAAGAACAAGAAGAACAAGAAGAACAAGAACAAGAACAAGAAGAACAAGAACAAGAA
>NW_020954585.1:40984527-41031470 GCF_900497805.2 Vombatus ursinus
AAGAACAAGAAGAACAAGAACAAGAACAAGAAGAACAAGAACAAGAAGAAGAACAAGAAGAACAAGAACAAGAAGAAGAACAAGAACAAGAAGAAGAACAAGAACAAGAACAAGAACAAGAAGAACAAGAAGAAGAAGAAGAAGAAGAAGAAGAAGAAGAAAAACAAGAAGAAGAAGAGAAGCAGCAGTGATAGCCATTGAGGATGCAACAGACCACCCGCACAATAGGAGGAATTAGAGGAAGACTTTAGGCAACAGATCATAATCATAGTTTGGAAGAACAATATTATAGTGATGAGAGACTTCAACAATCTAAACAAAATACCGAAAATGAAGCAGTTGATAAATCTGTAATTTTTCCTTAATGATACCTTAAATTTATATAGCACTTTAAGATGCTATTATCTTCATTTGATCTTCACCATAACTCTGTGAGATATATTACTATTATTTTTAGAATACATTTTTATTCATATATCTTGTTTTTATATCACCAAAATTTCTTTCAATGTCTTTCACCCTCTCACAGATCCATTCCATATAACAGAATACAGAGTGTTTAAGCTATTAAAGCTTAAAATTGCCCTAACTCAGGTCTTCCTGATTTCAGGCTAAGCAACTTAGATCAGGAGCAGCTATGTGATGCAGTGGTTAGAGCATTGGGCCTGGAGTCAAGAAGACCTAGGTTCAAATTAAGCCTCAGACACTCACTCACTAGCTGTTTGAACCTGAGCAAGTCACTTAACTTCTCTTTGCCTCAGTTTCCTCATCTATAAAATGGGGATGATAATAGCACCTACCTCCCATGGATGTTGTGAGGATCAAATTAGATGATATTTGTAAATCACTTAGTGCCTGGCACATACTAAGCACTAGAAAAATATTAGTTATTATTATTGTTATTAATTATCCACTTCACCACCAAGTTGTCTAGACAAGCTTTTCTTTTCATCTTCTTTGTATCCTAGTGAGCTGGCAAGGGTTGTTTCGCTTACTTAAACAGTAAACCTGATCTGTTTATTGTAAGCTCTGTTCTAATTGGACAATGTAGCATCTGGGTGACTGCCCAATGATACCCAGACTGATGCTTTGTGATTCTCTGGCTTAAAAGGAGCTGCTATTCACATTAAAGGGTAACACTTTCTAAATGCCATTCGGAGAGTGATTGAAAGTTGGGAGGTGGAATTGCAAATGTAAATTCCGTTAGAAAAAAAAAAACAGGTTTGCCTAGCTGAAAAGCCATGAAAATAAAGAGATAAGCAGTAATCAGAAAAGCAGATTTATGTGATGCAGATTTCCTGAAGAGAGCCAATGACATCAAAGCTTACAATCCACAGTTGTGAGTTACTTCAGTCACATGGTTTTTCCTCCTTCATGTGCTTTCTTGCCTGATTCCTGTGCATGCCCACCTTTCTCTACAGATATCGAGTTTTATTGATAAAAGAGTATATCCCAGTTCTATTTGTGTATAAAGGTATATTTTATTATTTATGTACTCAATTTGAAGGACGAGTGTCTATAAGATTATGACTTTCTTTGTCTTATTTGACAGAGTTTTGCTCTTCTTGTGGACAAAATGAAGAAATACGGGCAAAATGATAGCACGGTTCTCTAGATTCAAAACTAGTTGAATGGACAGACCTGAATTAACACACTAATTAACACATTAAGGGGCTGATGTTAGTCTGAAGTTGGGATATTTGAAGTAGGTATCTAGTGAAGTTCCCCAGGAAACTATGTTTATCCCTGTGATAAATATAGGTATTTTATGTCTGAGTCAGACATTTTATGGCTGACTTAGACAAAGGTATGGGTGGCATAATAGTTAAGTTTTCATATGACAAAAATCTAGAATCAGTAGTTAATATTAGGCAATAAAACAGGGACCCGAAAAGATGTCATCAGACAGTACAATGGGTCAAGTCTTTAAAAATGAAATTTAATAGGGCTATGTGTAAAAACCTTGGTGAAATCAATGAATCTCCCTCAAACTCAGATTCCTAATCTGAAAATCAGCAGATTGTATTAGATAACCTCTGGGGTCCCAAGAAGAACTAGATCTATGCTCTTATGTCTGGGTTAAAAAATTGCAATTCAGAAGTAGAGAATGAGGCAACCACAGAAACTGCCTGAGTCTAGTCACCACCCACCTATGGTTGAAAACCTTACCTGGGATCAGTGGCCCACCAACACCCACCCTACCTGCCCATGGTTGAAAGAGTCAACTCCAGAGAATCATCTCCTTGGGGGAAAAGTTTGCTGAGGCTGAAAGTCTCAAAAATCACCCCTTGTGCTTTAGAGGCACAAGGACCTTAATTCACTCAGTGTCAGTCCATGAATGATTTTCCAATACTTGAAATATTAAGTGCAAAGAGTACAACTGAGGACAAGCGATCTGTATTTTCTAAAAGTCCTTACCACTGTCTTGAAATATGTGCTTTCTCCAGAGTTGGTATGAAACCTTTCACTCGTCCTCAGAGTTTCTTTCTATTTCTATATAGCAACCTTTATTTAATTTCACTGATATGTCGACAAGATGGATTCCCCCCCACTTAACTTCTAAGCTATTGTTTGGTATCATAGCGTCTTGTTCAGTTGTGATTGAATTTTCTTTCTGTTTACAAGGAAAGGGATGAGAATTATGAAACAGGTAAAAGGATCAAAAATAATAATAAAAATACCTTCTGTGTGAGCAAGAAGCAAGTAACAACATGGGGAAAGAGGAAGGACACAGTTGAGAAATCCATTCATTCAACAGCCATCAAAGAATATTACTTGTCAAACGCCTTCCTGCCATGTGTGGGGTTTCATTCTCCATTTTACATGCAGGGAGGAACTTGAAAGGTTCAATTCAATTTAAACATTATCTAGCTTAAACTTTCATGTTCAAGGTAGTGCAGCTAAAGTCCAAAGAGGGGAGAGACATGGCCATGATCACACAGCTGAGAGACAGGGATCAGAATCAGGAATGGAATTCAGAGCTCCCCCACTCCATCACTGGTACTCTTTCTATCTGGTCGCAGATTCATTCAAACATACGTTCTATTTTCCCTTAAAATCCGCATGTGACTTTATTTTTAATATGTAAATACCCAGCATATGTAGAGATACTTCTATTCACATGATTTATGCTACATACATATATAAACATACACATATACATGTATATATACTGTATTTCACTTCATAATCGTCACCACCGCATAATTGCCACACCCTGTTTTTTCAGTCTAAAAATTGGTTTATAACCTTTCATCGCATAATTGTTATACGGTATAATTCTGTTCATCATGCCACTTAAAAGGTAAACAGAGCAGCAATGTATTCATCAGTGGCATATGGATACGCATTTATCTCTTGTGCATTGCTAGCCAGGAGCCTAGAATTCTCAGTGTAGGCGCATTGTCGGTATACTTCTGAAAGCCTACTTGCCTGGTTTGTTTAGAGTGCTGGCGTACTAATAGTATTATCACTCAGCCAAATGAAGAGTGGTAGGCACAAGAGGAGACAGGGCAGGTGAAGCTGCCATGACTAAGTCATGTGCCATGGTGAGACTTACATCTTTCCAATTTTAACATATATTCATGAGTATTCTGTTCATGCTAATCTTGCACCAAAGACGGTTTAGTAATAAATGATTTTTAAGTAATACTGGCTAAAAAAAATTTTTTTAAAGCTTCACATAAAGGTCGTACCCTGCTTTTTTTGCAAAAAATTTGGCATAAAATCTGAGACAATTATGTGGTGAAATACGATATATATGGCAATGTGATATAGCATAACAAGCACTGGATTTGGAGTCTGAGAATGTGGGTTCAAATACCACCTCACTCACTTAATTGCCTACCTGACCTCAAGCAAGTTATATACCTATTCCAGACCTCAGTTTCCTCATTTGTAAAATGAGAGGATTGTACTAGATGACCTAATTCTAAATCTGTGATCCTATTCTCCTATATTGGATCCTTAGGAGAACGTAAGTTTCTTGAGGTTAGGGATAATTTATGACTATTTAATTCCTCATTACTAGTATGGTGCCTTATTTTCTTGTTGTTATTGTTGTTGAGTCATTTTCAGTCTTGTCCAACTCTTTGTGATCTCATTTGGGGTTTTCTTGGCAAGGATATTGGAGTGATTTGCCATTTCCTTCTCCAGTTCATTTTATAGGTGAGGAAACTCAGGCAAACAGGGTTAAGTGAGCTGCCCAGGGTCACACAGCTAGTAATTGTCTGAGGCCAGATTTGAACTCAGGAAGATGAATCTTCCTGATTTTAGGTCTGGCAATCTATCCCCTGCACCACCTCATTGCCCATAGTGCCTTATATGTAACGTTTAATAAATGGTTGTTGAATTGAATTGTTGACTTGAATTTATTTTTTCCTTTCAGAGAGGTTTGATTTTAGAAAAGCAGCCTGTTCTTGCACCTAGAAGGCATCTTGGGTTTTAGCCTCACTTTCAACAATCCCTAACCATTAGCATGATTGCAGTCTCTGCTTCTTTTCACATTTTTTAAAAGTGTCTTAACTCTTGACTTCAAAGAAATAGATATTCCATATTTGACTCTGTCATTCATATGAGAAAGACTGCTTTTCTCCATGCCTTTTCCATCCAGAATCCCCAGGGACTAAGGATTAAGTAAGATATTCCAACCTTTGAAGTGAGAAGAAAAATTGCCTAGTTTGTGCAGAATTCAAATGATTGTCCTCCTCCTCCCTGGGCACCCTGGGAGTTGATGAGGCCCTACCTTCAGAAGCACACTAGCTTTTCCAGGCCCTCTGAGCTTGATTTAGTGAGGGAACATCAAAGTTCGATTTCCCCATAAGGCAAGATTTCTCTTCTTAGGAAAATACCCACTGGCCAGACTAATATTATTTCACTAAACACCTAGCCATTGAACACAAGCTATTTTGAACAAATGGTGTCACAGGTTAAAAATATTCCTCAGGATGAATGGCATGTTTTATGGCAGGCCAAATCTGGCGTCCTTGCTTTAGTATATCATGGCTGTAATACGTTAGTAGTGAGTGAATGTGCCTTTCTAAGTGACTAACAAATTTCAGATAACAAGACAGAGCTTAGACACTGAGGAACTGTGGCTCATAGACTCAACACTGAAAGGGATTTTGAGGCTATTCATTAAAAAAAAAAAAAAACATTCCAGGAGGTTTGTCTTGCTCTCCAGAAAGCCTGGGATAGTTTAAGCAAGACTTGGCCAAAAAACCCACAAAGTGGACTAGGTCCCTCTGTTCCTGTTGCAATACAACTGTGTGGTCTTAGCAACTGTGTGCTCTTACATATTACTGTCTCTACCCCAAAATTGCCATATTTAATCAGTCAACATATATTCATTGCGTACCATGGCGTTTTCTTTCTTGTATCCTTCATAGCAACTGCACTGTTTATGGAGATACCAAATTCTTGATATACATCTATTGATTGACAAATCTGATGACCTTCTCAATCTTCAACTTCCTTGACTTCTCTCCAGCTGTTGAGACCTTAGACTACACCCTTCTAACATTTCTTCCTCCCTTGGCATCCATGACACTGCTGTTTCTTGGTTCTGTTCCTTTGTACCTCACCATTCTTTTTCATTTATGTTAAAAGGTTCATTGTTCTCTTCCTTCCCACTAAATGTGGCTGTCTTCCAAGGCTCTGTTCTAGCCTTTTAAACTTTTCTCTCTTTACATGCTTTCATTTGGTAATTTAATTTACTCTCATGGTTTCAATAATCTTCACCATGCAGATGGCTCCAAAGTCTATCTATCCATCAACAATTTCTCCCAGAGCCAGGATCTGCATTTCTACCTGGATGTTCCATAAACCCCAAATTCAGCATGGCCAAAACTAAACTCATCTTCTATCCCTCTAGACCCGACCATCTTCTAAATTTTCCTATTTTTGTTTACAGTACCACCATCTTTCCTATCACTCAGACTCCAAACCTCAGTCATCCTAGATTCTCCATCGCTATTAGCCCAACCTAATTAGTCCATGCTCTCTTCTTCATAGGATCGTAGGTCTAGAATAGGAAGGGAACTCAGAGACCATCTAGTATAACTCCCTCATTTTATGGATGAGGAAACTGAGGCTAGGATTTGAACCTATGTTTTCTGCCTACAGAACCAGCATTCTTTCCACTGTACCACTCTTTACTCACATTACCATACCCCACCTCAATGATCATGGCTTGCCTTCACTTCCATAATAGCCACCTAATTCCTTTCCCTTCCTCCAGTCTCTCTTTTCTCCAATGCATCCTTTATATAATTCTCAAATTATCTTAACCCACTGGCTTGATCTTGTCACTGCCCTAGGGGCTTAGAAATCTGTAGTGACTCCTTACAAGCCCCTTTACCTAGTAATTTAAGAACATCTACAATCTGGCTCCAACTTTCTTTTCCAGCTATATCATGTTTCATATACTATTGGCTTCAGCCAAACTAGAGAATTAGTTGTTTCCTAGTCTCATCCTGTGCTATCTTATCTCTATGTATTTGGACAGTCAGTCTTCTATTCCCAGAGTACCCATGAAAGCTTCCCAATTCCCTTTACTAGAAGGGATCTCCCTCCTTAAATTATCTCAAAGCACTTTGTATATCTATGCTAAATCTTTTGTCCTTAGAACATTCTAGTCTATATCATACATATATATGTATGTGTATATGTACACACATTATTTATATATATGTATGTATATATATACACATATGTATATATATACATATGTGTATATATATACATATATATATATGTATGTGTCATGTAGTTCCCTATAAAACTGTAACCTCATAGAAGGCAAGGACTATGTCATTTTTCACCTTTGCATCCCCAACACAACATAGTACCATCTTTAAATGAAGTAGGTGCTTAATAGATAGATCTTTTTGTTGTTGTTTAGTAGTTTCAGTTGTGTCTGACTCTTTGTGACCCCCTTTAGGGGTTTTCTTAGCAAAGATTCTAGAGTAGTTTGCCATTTTCTTCTCCAGCTCACTTTACAGGTGGGGAAACTGAGGCAAACAGGTTTAAGTGACGTGCCCAGGGTCACACAAGAGTAAATGTCTCAGGCCAGATTTGAACTCAGGAAAATGAGTCTTTCTGACTCCAGGCCTGGCACTCTATCCACCATGCTACCTAGATGTCTTTGAATGTTGTTGTTCAGTTGTATCTGATTCTTTGTGATGCCATGAACCATACTGTCCATGGGGTTTTCTTGGCAGGGATACTGGAGTGATTTGCCCTTTCCTCCTCTAGTGGATTAAAGCAAACAGTGGCTAAGTGACTTACTCAGGGTCATATAGATAGTAAATGTCTCAGATTGGATTTGAACTCAGGTCTTCTTGACTCTAGGCCCAGCACTCCACCCACCCACTGAGCCACCTACCTGCCTAATAATCTTTAGTAAATTGAATTATTAACTCTGACTTAAGACCTATAAGGTTTAACTGAAACATAAGATGGATGTTCTGCCTCAAATTACTTTAGTCTAATTGGGAAGACAAGGTATACACACACCCATGAAAATTAGACATCAAGATGGTCCTGGGTGGGTTGACAAAATAATAGAATGCCCCTAGTAGCCACACATGACAATTTATCTCCTAGTAATAACTACCACATGATAAAGTGTAAGTATAAAAGTATAAAGTATAAAAATATAAAGTATAAAGTATAAAACTGTCTGGGGCAGACAAAAAGAAGATGTCAGACTCATATAATGAGTTGTTAAATGTTCCTAGAGATCATAAGTGCAAATGGAGTTAAAGAAGGGAAGAAATCATAAAGGAAGTAAAATGGGAAGTTCTCCCTTGAATTGAATTGACCTGAGGTGGTATAGGGATTGAGGACCAGGAAGAGTGGAAGGTAGAGAGGAGAAGAAGAACACACCATCCTCTGTATTTGTTTTATTTCTTATTCCTTAAAACCTTAAGTGGCGGGGGGGGAGGGGAGGCGGAGCCAAGATGGCAGAGGGAAAGCAGTGACTTGCTTGAGCTCTCCCCCAAACCCCTCCAAATATCTATAAAAATGGCTCTAAACAAATTCTAAAGCAGCAGACCCCACAAAAAGACAGAGTGAAACAAATTTCCAGCCAAAGACAGCCTGGATGGCTGATCTGAAAGGTATATCTTACTTTGGTGACAAAGAAGATCAAAACACGACCAGAAGACAACAAAACCAAAGCTCCTACATCCAAATCCTCCAAGAAAAATATGATTCAGTCCCAGGTCTTGGAAGAGCTCAAAAGGGATTTTGAGAAGCAAGTAAGAGAAGTAGAGGAAAAACTGAGAGTGACGCAAGAAAATCATGAAAAACAAGTCAACAGCTTGCTAAAGGAGACCCAAAAAAATACTGAAGAAAATAACACCTTAAAAAATAGCCTAACTCGAATGGCAAAAGAGGTCCAAAAAGCCAATGAGGAGAAGAATGCCCTAAAAAGCAAAACTGGCCAAATGGAAAAGGAAGTCCAAAAGATGACTGAAGAAAATACTTCCTTAAAAATTAGAATAGAGCAATTGGAAGCTAGTGACTTTATGAGAAATCAAGACACTGTAAAACAAATCCAAAAGAATGAAAAATTAGAAAACAATGTGAAATATCTCATTGGAAAAACAACTGACCTGGAAAATAGATCCAGGAGAAAGAATTTAAAAATTATCAGACTATCTGAAAGTCATGATCAAAAAAAGAGCCTAGACATCATCTTTCAAGAAATTATCAAGGAAAACTGCCCTGATATTTTAGAACCAGAGGGCAAAATAGAGATTGAAAGAATCCCCCGATCTCCTCCTGAAAGAGATCCCCAAAGGAAAACTCCTAGGAATATTGTAGCCAAATTCCAGAGTCCCCAGGTCAAGGAGAAAATATTACAAGCAGCCAGAAAGAAACAGTTAAAGTATTGTGGAAACACAATCAGGATAACACAAGATTTAGCTGCTTCTATGTTAATGGACCGCAGGGCATGGAATATGATATTCTGGAGGGCAAAGGAGATAGGATTACAACCAAGAATCACCTAACCATCAAAACTGAGTGTAATCCTTCAGGGGAAAAAATGGTCATTCAGTGAAATAGAGGACTTTCAAGCATTCTTGATGAAAAGAGCAGAGTTGAATAAAATTCAAAATACAAGACTCAAGTGGAACATGAAGAGGTAAACAGGAAAGAGAAATCATAAGAGACTTATTAAGGTTGAAATGTTTACATTCCTTCTTGGAAAGATGATATTTGTAACTCATGAGACCTTTGTCAGTATTAGGGTAGTTAGAGGGGAAAAATTATATATGTAGATAGATAGATAGATAGATAGATAGATAGATAGATAGATAGATAGATAGATAGATCGATGGATAGATAGATACATGGATAGATAGAGGGCACAGGGTGAGTTGAAAATGAAAGGGTCATATCTGGAGAATAAAATTAAGGGGTCAGAGAGGATTATACTAGGAGAAGGAGAAAGGGAGAGGTAGAATGGAGTAAATTATTTCACAAAAAAAACACGGAAAAGAAAAGACTCTTACATGCAGGGGAAATGGGGGAAGGTGAGAGGGAATGAGTGAATCTTATTCTCATAGGATCTGACTTAAGGAAGGAATAACATACACACTCAATTGGGTATGGAAATCTGTCTTACCCTACAGGAAAATGGGGGGGGGGAAGGGGACAAGAGAGTAGAGGTATGATAGAGAAGAGAGCAGATTGGGAAAGGGGGCAATCAGAAGCAAATACTTCTGAGGAGGGACCGGGTCAAAAGAAAGAATAGAATAAATGGGGGGCAGGATAGGAATAAGGGAAATAGAGTTAGTTTTTCACAGCATATCTACTATGGAAGTGTTTTGCATGACTGCACATATATAACCTGTATTTAGTTGCTTGCCTTATCAATGAGGGTGGGTGGAGAGGGAGGAAGGGAGAAAATTTGGAACCCAAAGTTTTAAAAACACATGTTTAAAAAAACAGTTTTCACATGCAACTGGGAAATAAGAAATACAGGGTACAGAAATCCATCCTGCCTTACAGGAAAATTGTAGGGGAAGAGGATAAAAGAAAGCGGGGGAGAGATAGAAGGGAAGGCAAACTAAGGGAAGGGGTACTCAGAATGCATGCCATCTTTGGGTGGGGGAGGGGCGAGGTGGAGTGAAAATTTGGAACTCAAAATCTTGTGGAAGTAAATGTTGAAAACAAAAAAATAAATAAAATTGCCATAAACAAAACAAAACAAAACAAAAACCTTAAGTGGGCCAGTCCATGTTAGCCCCAACAATGAAGCAATATCTTCAATTCAATAAATATGTATTAAACATCTACTGTCTACAAATGCTGTGCTAGATTTTAGGAGAAACACAAACTCTAGACCAGACAGTAGCAGTCCATAATCAGTCTACTTGGGGGAAATCACGCAATCAACAAGCATTTGTTAAGTTCCTTCTATGCTGTAGACACTACTGTGTTAGGCTTTAAGGATATCAAGACAGAAATTAAATTGACCTGGGAGTTTCCATTCTATCAAGGGAGACAATATAGATATACAGGGTGTCCCAGAAGTCTTAGTGAAGTTTTAAGCTTTAATATATAGATTATGTATGTGTATAAAGCTAGGTCCCAATGAATATGGAGAATGAACCCCCTGAAGTTCTCACATGTATTTGAGTTCACACTATTCGAAATTATAATCATATGAAAAATGGTCATTGGTTCCAGTCCGAGGAAAACATGCCATGTGGATATAATGTGAACACTTTAGGAGACTCATTGTTCCAACTAATGGAGACCGAGCGCTGTATGAGTGTGTATGTGTATAAGATATGTATTTATAGACATACTGTATGTACAGGCATACCTCATTTTATTGTGCTTTACAGATATTGCCTTTTTTACAAATTGAGAGTTTGTGGCAACCTTGCATTGAGCAAGTCTATCAGCACCATTTTTTCCTAACACTAACAATGTGATCACATTGTGCCTCTCTGTCACATTTTGGTAATTCTCATAATATTTCAAACTTTTTCATCATTATTATATCTGTTATGGTAATCTCTGATCAGTGATCTTTGATGTTAACATTATAATTGTTTTTTGGGTGGGGCACCACAAAACACATCCATATAAGGTAGTGAACTTAATTGATAAATGTCGTGTGTATTCTGACTGCCCCAACAACAGGTGGTTCCCCATCTTTCTCCCTCTCTTAGGGCTTCCCTATTCCCTGAGATACAACAATATTGAAATTAAGCCAATTAATAATCCTACAATGGCTTCTAAGTGTTCAAATAAAAGGAAGAGTCAATCCATGCAGCAAACTTCATTGTCTTATTTTAAGAAATTGCCACAGCCACCTCAACCTTCAGGGACCACCACCATGATCAGTCAGCAGCCATCAACATTGAGGCATGAGCCTACAACAGTAAAAGGTTATGAATTGCTGAAGGTTCAGGTGATGACTAGAATATTTTAACAATAAGGTATTTTTAAATTAAGATATATACATTTTAAGCATAATATTTTTGCACACTTTAGTAGACTGTGGTATAGTATAAACAAAACTTTTATATATGCACTAAGAAACCAAAAATTCATGTGACTCACGTTATTGTGATACTTACTTTATTGAGATAGTCTTGAACTAAACCCACAATATCTTCAAGGTATGCCTATACATGTATATGTAGACATATTGTGTCTATCTATATATTTAGCTCTATCTACATCTATGTCTGTATCTGTATCTATATCTATATTCATGTCTGTTTCTGTCTCTATATCTATATTATCTATATCTATATCCCAAGCCTGAGAAGATAATTTGGACCTGTTTGTGAGGCTCTTTAAGTGACAGAGGAATTTGTAGTTGCTTCTGAGGCAATAGAGAGCCAATCCAATCCAATAAACATTTATTAAGCACCTACTATGTACCAGGTACTATGCTAAGCTCTGGGAATATAATTCATAAACAAGGAAGACAGTCTCTGACCTCAAGGAACTTAGATTCTAAAGGGGGAAACAACACAAAAAAGGAGGTGGGAAAGCAGGGGTGGGGGGACAGGGAACAGGGAGTAACCCGGGCAGGGGGATCTTATTCCATGGAGTTGAAATCTCGGGAAGAGTAGTAGATATAAAGTGAATGGAATGAGCTGAAAGTCCAGTTTCTTCCTTCTAAAAAGGAAGGCATTGGGAGGAATTTTTGCTCCACCTTCCAGCACTCCAATCCAAAGGGAAAGGAGGCTGAAGGAGGTGGTGTCAATCAAGGCTTGAGTTATCAACAAGGTGGTGAGATTAGCAGTGATAAGTGTATTCTGGGAGAACAGCCTGTTCCTTGTTTCTGAGTCATCAGAGTTTATTGAGTGGACACTTAACAGGACCTGTGCTTTAGGAAAACCAATTCAACAGTGATATGGAGGATGAATTGGAGAGAGGAGATACTTGAGGCAGATGGATAATTAAGAGTCCAGTCAAGGATGAATTTCAGATTGTGAACGTAGGTAACTGGAAGGATGTCAGGGGCCTCAAAAGAGAAATCTAGAAGAGGGTTGAGTTTTGGGGAAAAGATAAGTACTGTTCTGTGCTTGTTGAGTTTGACATGCCTACAGGTTATCCAGTTCAAAATGTCTAGTAAACAGTTGGTGCCGTGAGATTAGAGCATGGGAGAAAGACTAGAGTTAGATGTACAGATTTGGGAGTCATCTGTATAGAAATAAACATAAAGGCATGGGAGCTAATGATATTACTAACAGTGTATCTGAAGAAAAAGGAGGAATTTGACAAATTCACAAATGACCATAAGGAAAGGGACTGGACCTATGATTTTTTTTTAAATTAACAGTACTTGATTTTTTTTTTGTTTACATGTAAAGACAATTTTCAACATTTCATTTATGAAAGATTTTGAGTTCCAAATATTCCCTCCCTCCTTCCCAACATGGCAAGCAATCTGATGTAGGTTATACATGTGCAATAATGGAAAACATACTTCCACATTGGTCATGTTGTGAAAGAAGAAACAGAACAAAAGGGAGAAAAACATGGGGGGGGGAAAGAAAGTGAAAATAGTGTGCTTTGATCTGCATTAAGACTCCATCAATTCTTTCTCTGGAAGTGGATAGCATTTTCCATCATGAGTCTTTTGAAACTGTCTTGGATCATTGTATTGCTGAGAAGAGCTAAGTCATTCATAGCTGATCATCATACAATATTGCTGTTATTGTGTACAATGTTCTGCTCATTTTATTTTGCCTCGTTTCACGTGAGTCTTTCCAGGTTTTTCTGAAATCTATCTTCACATCATTTCTTATAACATAATAGTATTCCGTTACATCTATATACCACAACTTGTTCAGCCATTCCATAATTGATGGGCATTCCCTCAATTTCCAACTCTTTGCCACCACAAAAAGAGCTGCTATAAACGTTTTTGTTCATGTGTGGACCTGTGATTTCAATGGTAGAGAGACCACTCAGGTGAGGAAACTCTCTGTACTAATACAAGTTAATGACTTATTGAAGAATTGCCTAGAGCCCTAGGAGATTAAGTGACTTGCCCAGGGTCACACAACCAGTGGATATCAGAGGTGACTTGAAGTAAGAAAGGTCCTTCTGGCTTTGAGACTGGCTCTCACACAAATACACAAATACCTGTGTATACTACAAGATAATATGAGAGGTGGAAATGAAATGCTAAGTGGGATCCAATAAAGGAAAGGCAATCATGGACTGGCAGGATCAGGGAAAGCTCTAGAGCTGGAAGGAACTTCAGAAACTATCTTAGTCCATTTTCTTCATTTTACAGATGAGGAAACTGAGTCCCAGGGAGGTTAAGTAATTCACCCATGGTCATGCATAGTTAAATATCAGAGGTGGATTTCAAATCCAGGCTCCAGGTGACACTTGGAGCAGTTAAATCTTAGAGTGTATTCTTTTATCGGGATTTTAAGGATATACTGCAATTGAATAAGGAAAGGAATATTTTAAAAGTCCCATAGAAACTTTCTTTATTTTGAAGGAGTCAAAGGTCTATAGTCAGAGAGGAGCAGTAATTGATCACAGAGTGAATGAATATCCCTCTAATGAGCAGAGACAGAGCAGTCTTAGCCAAAATGAGCCAGTCATAATGAGAATATAGAGGGCAGGCAAGTATGGACTGAAGGTAGACAATGGACAGAATAGGCCTGGAGCATGAATCTTGGACATCTTGTCAGGAAACAAGAATCAAGGGAGTAGGTAAAAGAGCTCTATATACCATTAAGTTAATGTTTAAAAGGTTCCCTTTTACTTATGATGAAAAATGCCATCTAGCTTCAGAGAAAGAACCGATGGAGTCTGAATGCAGATCAACACATACTTTTTAAAAAACTTTCTTTTTCTTGGGTAGTTTTTTTTTGGGGGGGGGAGAGGAAGGTAGTTGTGTTTTCTTTTGTCACATGGCTAATAAAGAAATATGTTTTGCATGACTGCACATGTATAATCTATATCAAATTGCTTTCCTTCTCAAGGAGGGGGAAAGGGAAGGGAGGGAGAGAATTTGGAACTCATTTTTTTTAATGAATGTTAAAATTGTTTTTACATGTAATTGAAATTTTTTTAAAAAATTTAAAAATATTACCTTTTTAAAAAGGAGAAGAACCTATATATTCTAAAATATTTATAGCAGCTGTCTTTGTGGTGGCAAAGAACTGGAAATTGTAGGGATACCCATCAATTGGAGAAAGGTTGAACAAGTTGTAGTATATGATTGAAATGGAATATTATTGTACTATAAGAAATGATGAGCTCAACGATTTTAGAAAAAAAAGCATGGAAAGAGTTGCACGAAATAATTAAGAGTGAAATGAGCAGAACCAAGAAAACATTGTATACAGTAACTAATATTGTTTTAAGAATGACTAAGTGAATAAGTTATTTTGTCTGTTATAAATACCCTAGTCAACTACAAAGGACATATGAAGAAAGTCCTTATCTTCATCCAGAGAAAGAACTGATAAATAGAAGTATGTATAGAATAATTATATATATACATATATATATACATACATATGTATGTGTATGTATGCACACACACATACCTATTTATGTCTAATGGTAGCCATATCTGGGGAGGGGGGAAGAAGTTTACATGGTAATTTTATTGTATATTTGTAAGGAATAGCAAGTTGTGCATAGTAGATTTGCAGTTTCATGTACAATCATCTTTTTTATTGTACTATGTTATGGAAACTTTTTTTTATTCCATTAAGTAAATTTTTTATAGAAATTCCCTTTTAGTAGAAACTACATTTGTGTGGTACATCTTGATGGTATTTGATATCAGAGTTCTGTCTGATTATGTATGCACAAGTATTATTTTAAATAATCAAGTGGGGCAAAGAGTTATACCTCAATGTCTCTAATTGGCCTGTTGGGTGAAGGAGAAGGCCCTGTGGTAACTTAATCTGTCTTTAAACAATAGGGAGTGATTGTATTATAGCCTGATGTTGTGGGGGGAAGATGTGTGGAGGGGTTTGGGACCATCCCAAATGGGACTCTTTGCTGTTTATGATACCCAATATTCCTTCTTGTTCCTTGGTGTTTTTACTCAATCTATCCTCCATGTTTATAAAAATGTTCTCCTTCCTCTTTTTTGCCTTTTGGAACACTTAGCTCCATTCAAGGCTCAACCTAAGTACAATTTCCCTTCTGGATCCTTCCCCTTAGTTATTTCTGCTTTTCCATCCCTTTCCCAAATTACTTTATACTTTATAGATACCTTGTATACATTTTTTATTTACCTACCTGTGTATAATTCTCCCCACCCCTCACTTCAGCAGAATGTAAGATCTTTGAGGACAGGGATAGTTTTTTTTTTTTTCTTTATGTGCTCAAATCTAGTGTGTTCATTCATTTTCAGTCATGTCCAACACTTCATGACTCCATTTGGGATTTTCTTGGCAAAGATATTGGAGTGGTTTGCCATTTCCTTTTCCAGCTTACTTTATAGATGAAGAAACTGAAGTAAACAGGGTTAAGTGAATTACCCAGAGTCATATAGCTGGTTCTAAGGCCAGATTTGAACTCAGGAAGATGAGTCTTCTTGACTCCAGGTCCAACACTCTATCCACTGTGCCACCTAGCTAGCTATATGACCTAGCATATATTAGGTGCACATTAAATACCATATTTTGAATTTAATTGATCTGAGGTAGAATAAAGAACAGAGGCCAGGAAAAGAAGATGTACTATTTCTTACTTCAGCCATAATACTTACCATGTGACTTGAATTATCAATATCAGTCATGGACCTTAAATCACAGTGGCTGTGATCTGAGGTTATATAAAACCCCAAGGAAGAAATTGCAACATAATTTCCCTGATGTTTCTGACTTTTAACTAGTGACAGCACAATATCACAAGAGATGGTGTGGTGGAAAGAGAACCCTGGAGTCACAGGACCTGAGTTTAAATCCCACCCCTGCCGGTTACTACATGTGTGACATTAGGCAAATCACTTAATCTCTTTGGGCCTCAATTTTCTCCTTTGAAAAATAAGGAGGTTGTATTACATCATCTCCAAAGTCCCCACTCTAGAGGTATGGTCCTTATGATCCTATTATATAGAAGGACAACAAAGGCACAAGCAGAGTAATTTATTTTCCCAAAGTCGTGCAAACAAGCAAAGGAAGAACCAAAGTTTCAACTTAGCTCCCGTAGTTAGGATATATAGTCTTCTTTTGTATTTTCAACTGAAGAATAAATGTTTAGCAAAAACTATTATGCTAGCATACAAAGGCAGATATGTCACATGGCTGTTATGTCACATGGCTGTAAAGGAACTTACATTCTAATGTTCTAATGGCAGTCAGAGAGGAAGATGGGGAGAAAACAAGTAAAAAATTAACTAAGTAGATGAAAACAGTGTGAAGGAGAGGTCTTGGCAGTGCAAGGAAAAAAAATTGAGGGGCTAATGATCACTTCCACCCAGGTCTAGAGGCAGAGAGAGTCAGAGAAGACTAGGGAGGATGTGGCACTTGAAATGGACTTTGTAAGAAGAGAAAGACATTAATAAATAAGGGAGGGTAGGAGTTCATTCTAGGCATAAGGGAAGCATAGACAAAGACAGCAGGGAGAGATGAGAGAGAGCAGGATGAGAAGGGAAGGCAGAGTTTGTCTAGAATGTGGTATGTATGTGTAAGGAGAAATTTCAGGGTTGGAAGGGACCCATATCTGAAAAAGAATTCCACCCCACAATACACCCAACAAGTGGTCATACAGGCTTTGCTTGAAAATTTCTAATGAGAGGTTGCCCACAACCTCCTAAGACAATTAATCCACTTTTTGGACAGCTCTAATTATTAGAGTTTTTCTCTATATCAACTCTGAATTTACCTCTTTGCAATTTTCACCCAATGCTCCTTGGTCTTCCTTCTAGGACAAAAAAGAGCAGGTAAATCTTCTTAAAGATAAGGAGGAGAGGGGGAAGTGAATCAGCATTTATATACCACATACTATGTGCAAAGTTCTGTGCTAAGTGCTTTTTTTAATTATTTAAAATTTTTATTTTGAACCTAAGAAATAAAGCATTTCCATAACAAAATAGAATAGAAAAAAAAAGAGGACTGCACATGAAACTGCAAATTTATTATGTGTAACTTGCTTTTCCTTTTAAATATGAGATAAAATTATCATATAACTTTCTTTTTTCCCTCCCTCCCCCCAAAAATGGCTACCATTATATGTGTGTGTGTATGTGTGTGCAAATACATATATATATATATATATAAAGTCCATACTATACATATTTCTATTTATTAGTTCTTTCTATTGTACTTAATTTGGGCACTTATAATCAAAATTACTTATTTGATCAAAGTTATTCTTAAAATGATATTACTGTTACTGCATCTGTTTTCTTGGTTCTGCTCATTTTACTCATTATTTGGTGCAAGTCTTTCCAGGTTTTTCTGAAATCTGCATGCTCATCATTTCTTATAGCACAGTAGTATTCCATCATTAAAATATTTATAGTAGCTCTTTTTGTGGTGGCAAAGAATTGGAAATTGAGGGGATGCTCATCAGTTGGGGAATTGCTGAACAAGTTGGAGCATATGAATATAATGGAATACTAGTGTGCTATAAGAAACAATGAGCAGGCAGATTTCAGAAAAACCTGGAAAGGCTTACATGAACCAATGTTTAGTAAGATGAGCAGAACCAAGAGAACACTGTACACAGTAACAGCAACATTATGAGATGGCAGCTTTGATAGACTTAGCTTTTCTCAGCAATGATCTAAGACAATTACAAAAGACTCATGATAGAAAATACTATCCACATCCAGAGACAGAACTGTGGAGTCTGAATGCAGATCAAAGCATACTCCTTTTTCTTTTTTTTTCTTTCTTGTAGCTTTTCCCTTTTGTTCTGATTCTTCCTTCACAACATGACTAATATGGAAATATGCCAAAAAATAAAGAACATATAGATTCTTTTCCTTCTTTCGTAATCATCTTGGGAAAGACCTAATAGTGGTATTGCTGGATCAAAGAATTTAGGCAGTTTTATGATTTTTGGGGGGATAATTCCAAATTACTGTCCAAAAAGGTAGGACCAGTTCACAGTTTCACCAATAGTGGATTAGTGTACCATTTTTCCCATATCCCCTCCAACATTTGTCCCTTTCCTCTTTTATTATTTTAACTAATCTGACAGGTGTAAAATGATATCTGAATGTTGTTTCAATTTGCATTTCTCTGATTTAGAGCATTATTTCATATGACTATAAATTGTTTTGATTTCTTCACCAGAAAACTGCTTGTTCATATCCTTTGACCATTTATCAATTGGGGAATGACTCATATTCTTATAGATTTGACAAAGCTCTTAATATATTTGAAATATGAGACCTGTATCTGAGAAACTGTCTATACATTTTTCCCAAAATTTTCTGCTTTCCTTCTGATCTTGGCTACAGTGGGGTATTGTGTACAAATGACTTTTTAATTTAATATAATTGAAATTATCCATTTTACACCTCACAATTCTCTCTCTCTTGTTTATTCATAAATTATTCACCTGTCCAAAAGCCTGATAAGTAATATGTTCTATGTTCTTCAAATTTTCTTACAATATCTCCTTTTATATTTAGGTCATTTATACATTTTGATCTTATCTTAGTAAATTATAAGATAGTGGTCTATGCCCAATTTCTGCCAGACTTCTTTCCAGCTTTCCCAACAATTTTTACCTAATAATGAATTCTTATCCCCAAAACTTAAGTCTTTATACTTGTCAAACACAAGGTTACTAGAGTCACATGCTGCTTTAGATTGTATATCTATGCTATTCCACTGATCTACTTTTCTATTTCTTAGCTAGTACCATTTAGTTTTGCTTTTTATAGTTATCTCCTTTGATCCTCACAATAAACCTTTAAAGGAGGTACTATTTTTACCCCCACTTTACTTTTACCCCCACTTTAGACAAACAGAGCTTAAATGACTTGCCCAGAGTCACAGATAGTACCTGAACTGGATTTGAATTCAGTTCTTCCTGATTCAAGGCCCAACCTTCTATCCGTTATACCACCAACTGCCTTACAGATAAAGTCAGATTAAAGAGGGTCTTGAATAATAGGATGGTCAATAATATATCCTTTATTCAGAAGGAAATGGAAAGTCACCAAAAGTTTTTTTTTAGGAGTGGAGTGATATGATCATAGTAATACATCAGGAAGATTTTTTGGTCAGCAGTATAGAAGATGAATTGGAAATGTAAGAATGTGGGCAAAAAGATAATTTTTAATGTATTAGAAGCTGTGAGGATCTGAACTAGAGTTATCATGGTGGTAGTGGGAAAAAGGACAGACACAAAAGATATTATAGAAATAGAATTAATAGGACTTGGCAGATAATTGGATGTGGAGGATGAAGGGAAAAAGGGGGAGTCAAAAAGAGTCCAAGTTTATGTACCTGGGGGTCTGGAAGGATGGTGATGTCATCAACAGAAATAGAGAAATCCAGGGCAGAGGGAAGATCAGTGGGAACACTATTCATTTTTGAACATGTTCAGTTTGAGATACATATGCAACATCCAGGTTTAAAAAAGAGTGGGGCATTTAACAATACAGGACTGAAAATTTGGGGAAGAGGCTGGAATTGGAGCCACAGATTTGGGAGTCAATTGCAAAGAGTTGACAAATGAACCTATAGGAAAGGATAAGATTACCAAGAAAGAGTGTAGAGACAGAAATCTTTTTACTTCAGAAATCTTCCCCAGAGATATGTAAAGAAAAAATGGTAAAAAAAGTAATAGATAAATAAAGAAAATCACTAGAGTTATTGGTGGGTGAGGAGAAAAACAAAAAGGGAAGAGGGAAAAAACTTTCCAAATGCCACCTTGACAAATGAAATCTCTGCCTAACAGTATATAAAGTGATGGTGTGGTAATTCAGAGGAAATATTGAGCATTCAGGATTGCATTTCCACTGAATGATGAAGGGGTCTGTTGGCAGAAATTGTCAGCAGACCGACATCCATCACAATTAAGTGTGGCGTCTTTTCTGACGCTGTACACCCTGCAGTACTTCCCAAACAGATCTCTGATAGTGTAGATGATGAGCTGATGAGTAACTCTGATAGTGACCGATGGGATGGCCCAACAGAAAAGGGATGTCTTGCACTGTTTCTTTCTTTCATACTGTAATTCATGTATGTAATTCATTGGTGTCTAGAAGTTAATTTCTTTAAGCAGAATATGTGCTTTGAAAAGGAGATACAACTTTGTTTCAGGGGTCAACATGTTTCAAGTATGAGGCAAGGCTAAGACAGATTAGGAGTCCCAAAGCAGAAGAATGACAGACTGTAGTCAGAGGGTCTGTGACCATATTGATTATCATCAAAAGAGTCATATAGCTATTGTGATTTTTGCCCTATGAATGTAAAGATAAGGAATAGAATACCATACTAGGAATTATTTAAATTATAAAACTTACACCAAAAGCAGAAAAAAAAAGGATGAGATAAAAATTAAATAATATTTGATCCTAACATTAATACAGAACAACTAGAGTTTATCAAGCAAAGAAATGATGTGATCAGACCTACTCTTTAGGAAAATCACTTTAGCAGCACCATGGACTGAAATGAGAAGACATTTGAGACAAGAACTGTTAGGAGGTTATTCCAATAGTGGAGGCAAGAAATAATGAAGGCCCCAGTTTTAATGGTGCTTGTGTGAGTAGAGAGAAGGGGAGAGATGAAAGAGATTTCCTCTCCAGACTGGACCCCAAACTTCCTCTACTTTCCTCAGAAATCTCTTTATCTTGGAATTTTGCTTCAGCCCCGGAATTCATAAATTAGAAGTAACCCCTGCCCCTGTATTATCTCCTTCTGATTATATGGCTCTTCTCAGAACATTCATTTAAGGAGGGTGCCCAAGTCAGCTCTATATCATTCCTCTCCTGGATGACTTACACTAGAGTAAACTTTCTCTACTATACCCCAGTGCCAGGTACCTTCATCTTTCTCCCCACTCTCTTTGTTTTTCTGTTTTCTTTTTATGTGTTTTCTTCCTTTATTAGAATGTAAGTTTTTTTGAGTGTAGGGACTGTCTTTCTTTCTGCTTCTATTTGTATCCCCAGTGTTTAGTACAAGCCTGAAGCACTTAATAAATACTTTTTTGACTGACTGAGATAGAACTGACAAGATTTACCAATTAATTAGATATGAAGATGGATGAAATGAAATAGATAAAAAGCATATGTTAAGCTATGCTAAATGTTGGGATACAGGTACAAAAGTAAGACAGTTCTTGACCTCAAGGAGCTTACATTACAACGATAAAGACAACACAGAAGAGAGTGGTGAAATGTGAAGGAAATTATGGTGAGTGAGACAGTAGGGTAGTCCATTGATGTGCCCTTTCAAAGGGTAATGGTAGTTACCAGATGATTCAATTATAGTCATCAGAGCAAGAGGTAGAAGGGAGAGAGGAAGATAGACACTCCATATCCAGGTGCAAAAGCTGAGGACTGGTTGCATGAACCACAGGACTTTGTCCTTTCAAAGCATAGTCTCTGGTGGTCCAGTTTAATGGATGGAACAGCCCCAACAACGACAGGGCAGGAAAATGGCTAGAGTGAAGATGACACATTGTCCCAGACAATGTAGACCTATGAGGCTTAATTTCTCCCAAGTCTGATAAAAAATGACACTGAGGCTGTGAAGACCTAAGTGACTGGAACACTATCCCAACAGTAATAAGGAAGTTTATTTGGATAAGATGGCCTTTATGATCCCTTCTAATGAGGGAGTTGGGCTATATGACCTTTATCTAAGATTTCCTTCATGAAATTGGGATTCATCAAATTCCTTGTAAATATCATGAAGGTGGACTTCTTGATCAGTCCTACAACCAGACAGACTATTGACCAGTTCTACATGTTCAGGAACTACTCAGCTGCTATAAGATTTAATCCCCAAATTCCATCACATGTTGAAAGATAATAGATAATGTGAAGGGAAGTAGCCTAGCAGTACCAGGTCTCAAATCATATTAAAAAGTTTGTTGTTGATTTTGTTGTTTAGTCATTTAAGTTGTGTCCAACTCTATGTGACCCCATTTGGAGTTTTCTTGGCAAAGTGACTGGAGAGCCTTGCCATTTCCTTCTCTAACTCATTTTGCAGATGTGGAAACTGAGGAAAACAAAGTTAAGTGACTTGCCCAAGATTACACAGATAGTGTCTGAGGCCAGATTTGAACTCAGGGAGATAAGTCTTTCTGTCTCCAAGCTCAACACTCATCAGACAGTCTAGTACTGGCCAAGAAATAGAGTAGTGGATCAGGGGAAGAGATTAGGTACACAGTAGCAAATGACCATAGTAATCTAGTGTTTGATAAGCCCAAAGACCCAAGCTTTGAGGGCAAGAACTCACTATTTGACAAAAATTGCTAAGAAAACTGGGAAGTAGGCCAGGAGAAACTAAGTATAGACAAATATCTCACACCTTATACTGAGATAAAATAAAAATGGGCACATGATTTAAACATAAAGGGTGATATTATGAGCAAATTAGAGAAGTGTGGAAAATTTTACTTCTCAGATCTATGGAGAAGGGAAGAATTTGTGACACAATAAGAGACAGAGAGGATCACAGGAAGTGCAATGGATAGTTGTGATTACATGAAATTAAAAAGGTTTTGCATAAACAAAACCAATGAAACCAAGATTAGAAGAAAAGCAGGAAATGGGAGAAAATTTTTCTTACAAGTTTCTCTAATAAGGCCACATTTCTAAAATATATAGAGAACTGAGTCAAACTTGTAAAAATAAAATTCATTTCTCAATTGAAAAATAGTCAAAGGATATAAACAAGAAGTTTTCAGAAGAAAAAATCAAAGCTATCAACAGTCATATAAAAAAATGCTCTAAATCACCATTGATTAGAGAAATGCAAATTTAAACAACTCTGTGGTACCATCTCATACCTATCAGATTATTTAAATGACATAAAAGGAAAATAACAAATTCTGGAGAGGTTGTGGATAAATAGGGACATTAATGCACTGTTGGGTGGAGTTGTGAACTAGTCCAAACATTCTGGAGAACAATTTGGAGCTATGCCCAAAGAATTACAGATCTGTGCATACCCTTTGACCTAGCAATATCACTACTAGGTCTGTATCCCCAAGAGATCAAAGAAAAAGGAAAAAGACTCATATGAAAAAAAAATATTTATAGCAGTTCTTTTTGTGGTAACAAAGAATTGGATATTGAGGGGATGCCCATTGATTGGGGAATGGTCAAACAAGTTGTGTTATATGAATGTAATGGAACACTATTGTGCTATAAGAAATGATGAGGAGAATGGTTTCAGGAAAACCTGGGAAGACTTATATGAACTGATGCAAAGTGAAGTGAGCAGAACCAGGTAAACTTTATACAGAATAATAGCAATCTTGTACAAAGATCAACTGTGAATGACTTAGCTATTCTCAGCAATAAAAAGATCCAAAACAATTCCAAAGGACTTATGATAAAAATTGCTATCTGCCTCCAAAGGTAGAATTGATGGAGTTTGAGTGCAGATTGAAGTACAATTTTTTCATTTTCTTTATTTTTCTTTCCTTTTCTTTTTTGCATCATGGTTAGTATGGAAATATGTTTTACATGCTTTCATATGTATAATTGATATCACCTTTCTTGCTTTCTCAATGCGTGGAGGAGCTGGAAGGAAGGAGAGAATTTGGAACTTCAAATTTTTTTATGTTAAATGTTAAATTTAATGTTAAAATAAACAAACAAGTAAGTAATGTTTAAAAATAAACAATTTATCCTATAAGAAAGATAATGGGTAGCATTTAAATAGTGATTAAATATTTGTAGTAGCCCTTAATTATTGGGTGGGTGTTGCTCCAGAAAAAGTGAGACCTGGGGAAGACCTTAATTTAGAAAGGCCAGCATCACCCATTGCATCCTGGGCCATTGTCAGTCTTCTTGACTTTTGTCTTGCCACTGAACTTTGATGATTCTGGAGGAGAAAGTGAGGTTGATGATTTTGCATATCTGTGTCACTTAGATCCATTTCACATGTAAGTCAAGACATTATGCTCATGATGTTATTCGTTCTCTTTGAGAAGGAAGGGTGAACCTCAATAACAATTATAAGATTTGCAAAGCACTAGAAACAAAGACAATAGGAAATGGAAACTGGCAGCTGATAAAGCTGGTGACCCAGGTAAGATTTTGTCTTTGACTATCTAAACTCCTTTGGACTATTTGTCTAGGACTTAAATTGGAAAAATGTTACTTTGTTGGATTGGTTCTAAAAGGATCTTGATAACCGCTATCTAGGACGGAGGTCATCCAAGTAAAGGTGACTTTATCCTTGCCCAGTTGAATCCATCAAATCCACCTGAATGAGGGCAGACTGAGCTCACAGCTCAGAGCCTGTCATTGAGAGGCTCATCACTGTGACTGATCTGTCACAGATCAGGTATCAGGTCAGACAGGTGACCTGTCATCTGGGCAATAAAGTTCTACTGACATCAGGTATAGTGAAAGCTCTACCGATGGCAGGTGGAGAGAGAGGGAAGAGGAAAGGAGACAAGAGGAAAGGTTCACACAAAGAATATGTGCTGAGAATAGCACATTAACCCAGTCCTTTCTGGCTTTGATTTTTAAGCTCATCAAAAGTAAGAGCTTTACATAAATGAATTCTCAAAAAGTAGGGGTGGAGTGGAGAAACAGCTAGATTGATTTAGAAATGAATTATATCAAATGTTCAAAGAACAATTGATTCTCATAGTCTATAAACTACTCAAAAACATTGGGGAAAAGTGTATCATATTACATTTCTTCTATGATAAAATATAGTTTTGATAGCTAAACAAAACAAAAAAATCATAGACCAATATTCTTAATGAATATTAAGGTAAAATTTTACATATATTATAGGGTTACAGCAACATATCAAAAACAAATTGGACCTTAATATCAGATTAAATTTCTGCAGAAATGCAAGGTTGGTTCAATATTAGGAAAACCATAAATATAACATATTTATCACATGTTTTTTCTTTGGATACAGAAAAAGTTTTTGAAAAATACAAATCTATTTCTGCTGGAAAATGAAACATTATAAAAATAAATGGACCTTTATTTAATATGATAAAAAAGAACCTATCAAAATCTAGGACCCAGCATTACATGTAATGGGGAAATACCATAGACATTTTCAGTGAGATCAATGGTAAAGCAAGGATATCGATTACCACCACTACTATTTTATAAATTTCTAGAAATGCTAGCCATAGCAATAAGAAAAGAAAAATAAATTAAGATATTAAGAATAGGCAAAAAGGAAACAAAAGTAAGATTCTTGGAGATAATATGATGGTTTGCTTAGAGAATTCTAGTCAACTAAAAAGAGTAATTGAAAGAGTAACTTTAGGATTAGCGGGATAGATAACATACGCACACAATTCATCATTCTTTCTGTGTATTTCCAAGAGAACCCAGCAACAAGATATAGAAAGAGAAATTCTATATGAAATAACTACAAACTATATAAAATATTTTGGAGTCCACCTGCATGGGCACATACAGAGAAACTATAAAAGTACAACTACAAAACACTCTATAAAAATAAAGACAGACCTAAATAAATGTAGAGATATTAATTGCTTATTGTTGGACTGTGCTAACATAGTAAAAATCATAATATAACCAAAATTAATTTACTTATTGGGTACCATAATGGTAAAACTACAAAAAACTAGGAAAAATGATAAAATTCACTTGGAAGAACTAAATACCAAGAATCTCAAAGGAAATAACAAAAAAAAAAAAATAGGAAGGAAGGGTGGCTAGCAGTACCAGATCTCAAACCACACTACAAATCTATAATTATCAAAATTGTTTAGTACTGATTAAAAATAAATGTCAATCCATGAAACAGATTATGTACACAACATAGAGAAGAAAAAGAACATAATAGCATAGTGTTCAATAAACCCAAAGACCCCAGCCATTTGGGGTAAAGATTTACCATTCAACAAAAACTTTCAGGAAAACTGGAAAACAATCTGGCAAAATTTTTGTGTAGACTAACATCACATATGCTGTAACAAGATAAGTTCTAAATGGATACATGGCTTAAGTAGAAAAGATTATATCATAGAGAAATCAGAGGAGTAAAGAAGAAAATACCTTCTACAACCATAGATAGGGGAAGATTTCATGACAAAGCAAGGGAGGTAGAGGATTGCATAAGATAATAACTGACAATTTGGATTACATAAAATTTTAAAAAGTTTTTGTAAGACAAATCAATACAATTAAATTAGAAGGGAAACAAATGGGAAAAAATCTTTGAGGCAAATTTCTCTTTTAAGAATCTGATAACTAAGCTATGTAAGGAACCAATTCAAGTATATAGGAACAAGAACTATTTTCCAATAAATCAATGGTCAAAGGATATAAACAGGCAGTTTTCTAAGGAAGAACCCCAATCTATCAATAGTCATATAAAAAATCTACCAAATCACTAGTAATTTGAGAAATAAAAATTAAAACAAGTCACGTCCACCAGATTGGCCAAAAAATGACAGAAAAGGAAGAGGACAGTTGTTGGAGGGTTTTCAGGAAGAAGTATACTGTTACTCTGCTGGTAGAGCTGTGAATTGATCCAGTCATTCTGGAAAACAATTTGGCAATGTACTCAAAAAGTCACTGAACTGTATGTACCTTTTGACCTAGGCTTCTAATGGCCTAAAACCTCAAAGAGATCAAAGAATGAGAAAAGGCCATACCTGTATGTACATACATGTATCTGTGTATATTTTTGTTGAAGCAAAGAATGGAAGCAAAGAGGTAACCATCAATTGGGGTAAACAAATGGATGAACAAATTAAAATAAATGAATGTAAAGGAATATTATTGTGCCATAAGAAATAACTAAAGGATTGGTTTCAAAGGAACCTTGGAAGACTTGTATGAACTGATAACAGAGTGAAATGAGCAGAAAGAGGAAAACAATTCATACAATAACAACAGTGTAAAGACAAATAGCTTTGAAAGACAAGAACTCTGATCAATGCAATGATCCATCACAATTTAAGAGTACTAATGACAAAGTGAGTTACTCTCTTAATGGTAGAAATGAACTCAAATGCAGAAGGAGACATCCATTTTTATTCATGGCCAACCATGGATTATTTTTCCATGCATGTCTATTTGTGGTGAAGATTTTATTTCACTTTATTTTTAAGTGGGGGAAGGATTTGGAGGGAAAGGGATGATACTAGCAACATTTTTGCCAAAAAAAAAAGAAAGAGAGAAAGAAGAGGGTCACTGAAGCAGTTAAAAGAAAATGAACAGATGAGAACAGAAAGAAGTTAAGAGGGAAATAATCAAACAAGACATCTTTTAAAGTAACATGATAAATTTGTTATATACCTTAAATGAAAGGAAAATCTGTGTGTGTGTGTGTGTGTGTGTGTATGTGCGTGTGTGTGTAATAGGGAGGGGGTTACCTGGTGCCCATTTAGACCCTATCAACTTGCTTAGATGAGGCCAACATGTGGAGGATGCAAAGGAACTCTTTCTGGGAGAATCATGATCACCAGTAAAGGATGTACATGCCTTGGAGAGATTGGAGTTGAGTTTGAGAGATTGGAGAGAGTTTTATAACTGGTTCTGGTTTGGCTACCATGTATTTGGGAGGTGCCTTTTTCCACTGGGTATGTTGTTGCAACTGTTTGTGTTTTCAAAAGAATCTGAATCAGCTCTAGCCATTTCTTTGTTGTATTTCTGTCTGGGAGAGCAAGGTCTCCACTCATGACATCCAGTGAGATCAGGCAGTGATAGAAAAGGGCCTTAGGGACTCCTCCCCTACTCTGAGGCAATATGGGCTCTGAGAAATGGAGCTGGGCCTCTATTTCATTTGCTCTTTACTGTCTAATGTGCTAGGAGTGAAGTCTCCAACCTTGAGAATTTCAAAGGCCATGAAAATGAACTACAGGAATGTAGAAGTTGGAATCCACAGAAGGTTTTAATGCCCTAAGGAGCCAGGAGCAAGGAGTAATCTTTAGGAGTGACCTTCAGGACCTTAGACTTGCAGGAGCACTCATTGACAGTGACACTGCCTTTGTATAGGAGCCCAGCAAGTCCAATGCTATGTAAGAACTGAGCTACTGTGTTCATTTCCAGAGAAAGCCTTTTCTTTTGTTCCAACCTTACTCTTTCTCCATTCCTCTTGAGAGCACTGGAAATCTCATAGGATCATAGATCTAACATGAGAAGGGATCATAAAAGTCATTTTGTCCAACCTCCCCATTTTACAGAGAGGACACTGAGGCCCAATGAGATTAAATGGCATTTCCCAGCTCACATAAGTAATCAGAGGTCAGATTTGAACTCATATTCTCTGACTCCAAAGTCTGTCTTTTCCATCATACCAAGCTACCATCTCTAATCAATGACTCCTTTCTAAATATCAGTGTCTACAATAAACAGGAATGTATAACCTGGAAGGAATCTTAGAGATGATCTGGCCCAACCAGCTTGTTTTGTAGATGAATAACTCCTTACACTGATATCAATATGGCATTTCTTTAAGGTTTATTTTCTTCACAGCCCTCTAAAAGATTATATCTCTGCTCTATAGATGAGAAACTGAGGCAAAAGAGGTATTCTCAATCCAAAGTTCTTTCTGCTATATGTTGATGTGAAGTGGCTTTCATTGGTTTCCGGATTCAGATGGTGCTAGATGAATCTATTTTGTTCCATCATTTTCAGTCATGTCTGACTCTTCATGACCCCATTTGGGGTTTTCTTGGCAAAGATACTGGAATGGTTTGCCATGTCCTACTGATTCCATCTCCCTAGCGCCCATCCCATCTCTCCCCTCCTCTTTTTTCGCACTGCTACCACTGTAATTCAGGTCCTCATTACCTCTCATCTTACTACCATAATAGCTTCACTATTGGTCGCCTTGCTTTCAAACTTTCCTCTTTCCAATTCACTTGGCACATGGCTGCCAAAATAATCTTCCTAAGGGAAAACATCTGACCATATCACTCTCCTACTAAAAGTAGGAGTGCCTAATTGTTTCTAGGACACAATGCAAGCTGTGTGACCCTGGCATTTACCTCTCTAATCTAGGTGCTATAGTGGATGGAGTGCTGAGACTGAAATCAAGAAGACCCGAGTTCAAATCTAGCCTCAGACACTCATTGGCATGTGACCCTGGGCAAGTCATTTAACCTCTGTCTTCTTCAACTAGCTCATCTGTAAATTGGGGATAGTAATGGCACTCATCTCCCAAGGTTGTTGTGAGAATCAAATGAGATAACAATTGTAAAGTGTTTAACACAGTGACTGACATATAGTAAGTGATATACTAATGTTAGCTATTTATCATCACCTTCATCATCATCATCACTCTGGTTCCTACCTACCTTTACAACCTATTTGTGAGTGTAAGATTTCCCTTGATGAATTTTCTTCAAGTAGAATGTAAGTTCTTAGAGGCTAGGAATTACTTGATTTTTAATTTTCCTATGTCCAAAGAACCATAGAAGACCTAAGCTTAAGCCCTGCTTCTGATACCTACTGGCTAAGTCACTTAACTTCTCAGCAATCTAGACAAATCTCGAAGAATATAAGGTGCAGAAAACATGCCAACTTACACAGGTAAAGGAAATTTCCTCATCTGGGAGCTTCCTATGGCAATAAAATCATATGTCTCATTCCTATCCCTTCCCATGCTCACTCATTAGCACAAAGCCTGATACATAGTAGGTGCCTCATAAATATTTATTGAATTGATTTGAAAATATGATAACATTATGGAAACATGCATTATAATGTATTATATGCACACCATGGTCTGTGCATGTATTATACATATATGTACTCATGTGTGTTATAATGGCTATACATGCACATATATACATATATTATAATGTATATATTATAGACACATTTATCTCATACAATGGGAGTAGATTCCATGCTTCAACAGCAAACATCAATAAAGGGCTTCCATTGTATTTCTCTTTCCCAGACAAAAACTGCTTATGGAATTTCTGTCCCTTCCTAATATAGATGGGTTCTGTATCCTGGAAATTAGAATTAGGCCCCTGTTTCTGATATTGTTCTTCCACTAGTAAATAAGTTGAATTAAATAGTCACGGTAGACAGAAATCTGTGGTGGAAGAATCTGGTCCGTTGGTTTCAAATTATACAAGTTATAAATCTTTTGCAAATTCCATTCGGAGACTGCAGAGTAGAAATTGTTGCTAACTGCAAGGCTACCTACCCAATCATTTGATCACTGAGTGAAAGTAAAGAGCTTAAGAGGTATACTTAATTAAATGAAGATTTAACTGAAGCACTGATGTGTGACTTTTTTTTTCCTTTTAAACCACATAGAAAATTGAAACCACAAACCTATGATAATGTGGCATTAAAGTCACAAATTTGAACTAAAATAAAAAGAAAGTCAGGAAATGCATAGATTGTGATAGTCATAGTATTTCCAGCTCACCCACAATATACATAGTGGGATTCCAAGATCTCATTAATATATTGTAATATAATATGGAGAACATGCATCCTTCCAATTTGGGCACACAGATTAGGATAAACCTATGTTGTCCTCAGGTTTTCTCATTAAACTATTTCAAGACCTTTCCTTTTAGATACCTATATACAGATGGGAATGGCAGACTTTTTGCTAGCTCCTTTAATTCAATTCCTGATATATTTTATTTGAAATGTCTTCCTTTTTCATTCCATGAACATAGTGGCTTTTTATAAAGCATTCAGTGTAACATGAGATTATCTCATTTGGCTTCATTGGTATTCACAGCAAAGGTAAGTAAGCCTCTTAAGACACTTGAAAATAGAGTATTAAGGGGCAGCTAGGTGGCGCAATGGCTAGAGCACCCACCCTGTATTCAGGAGGACCTGAGTTCAAATTCGGCCTCAGACACATAACACTTACTAGCTGTGTGACCCTGGGCAAGTCACTTAACCCCATTGCCTAGCCAAAAATAATAATAATAATAAATAAATAAATAAATAAATAAATAAATAAATAAATAAATAAATAAATAAATAAATAAATAGAAAGAAAATGGAGTATTAAAAATGCACAAGATGTCAGGTCATGCTGTCACTTAGTTAACTTTTTGTCATTTCCCCCATCTCTATCACACTCCAGGAACATCAGGGCTGGTCATTCTCCAAAGTCATAGGCTTCATCCTTTAAAAAAGAAAACTGGTCACTTCTTCCATAGTTGCTAAACTACCCCTATGCTGAATATTTTTAAAATCTCATTTATTTTTGTAAGACAAGAAAAATTGAAACATCCCCCAGGCAACAAATAATGGCATATGTACCGTATCTTTTTTTTTTCTCCTTCACTGAAAGTTGTGTTTTTCTGAGGGCAAGACTTGATGGAAAAGTCAAGACTTTATGAATAACCTACAGGCAAATTATTATAACTCACACCTTCATCACTCCAAATCATGCATATCAGCCAAGAAAACATATAACCCAAAATATATTTCTTCTGCCACATGGTACCAAATGAATCAAGCTGAGGGAACATATCTTTAAATTTTCCCCTTTCCTTTAATTTTCTAACTGATTAAATTTAACTGTGTGTCAAAGGGAGAGATCAAATCTCATTGTGCCCAGCTTTACCCAAAGTGGGCCAGCCTGCCACTGATCTCATCAGATGAGGAGTAAAACATTCTCCATCATCTTACTGGCATTAGCATGTCTTTTAGAGAGCTACTCCAAAGATCTTCTCAATCATTAAGAATGTCCAGAATATTGCAGAATTCAAATATTCAAAATTGGTTCTAATGTGACTTGGAGTTATTCTCCTAAGATGTTTGCATCCACTTGGGTGTCTTGATTTTCATTTCTCATGTTTCCTCCAAGGTATATGTTTCCTCTTATATCTGGATACTCAAGCATTATGCCAACCTGAAAAAGATACTCCTGCTAGGGATAGCAAAAACCACAACCAGAAAGCCTTAGGCCAAATGGCACTTAAATCAGTCAATCAATCATCAAGTATTGATTATGCTTTTACCATGTACTAAGTGCTGGGGATGCAAAAAAAAAGTCCCTGCTTTCAAAGAATTCACATTCTAATGGAGAAGACAATATGTAAACAACTCTATATATACAAGATCTATACAGTGTAAATGAGAAGTAATCCCAGAGGGATGCCACCAGCAGGTAGGGAAGGGGATGGAGGAGCAGGAGGAAAGGAGGAAAAGTGGAAAGACCTCCTTCAGAAGGTAGGATGACCTAAATCATGAAGGAAATCAGTGAAGCCAGGTGAAAAGGGTGAAGAGGGGGAGCAGTCTAGGTATGGGAGACAGCTAGTGAAAAGGTATAGTCAGAAAAGAGTGTCATGTGAAAGGAACATCCAGAGGACGAGGGTTGCTGGAACATAGAGTACGAGAAGGCATAAGAAGACTGGAAAAGTAGTAAGGGACCAGGATATGAAGGACTTTAAAAGCTAAACAGCATATTTTACATTTGATCTTGGAGGTAATAAGGAGACACTGGAGTTTATTGAGTATAGAGGTATGGGGTAGGGAAGAGGGCTGACATGGCTAGATCCATGTTTCAGGATTATTCTAATCTCTGAGTGGAGTATCAATTGGAGGGGACTAAAATGAGTCAGGGAAACCAACCAGAAGGTTATTGTATTAGTCTGGGCGTGAGGTGATGAGGAACTTGTAAGTAGAGCGAGGGGACATTTTTGAGCAATATTGGGAAGGTAGAAAGGACAGAACTTGGCATCAAGTTAGATATGTGGAGTGACTGTATGAGAAGGAGAAGACACAAGAGTTACAAGTCTGGGTGACTGTGAGGATGGTGGGGCCTTTGACAGATGAATACAGAGATCTCCTAGACAGATAAAAATTGGAAGAGCAGAACACATCTGTAGCCAGGAAGGTAAATATTTTTCTGTTCTATTGACTGGAGGAAAATGATCTTAATTCACCTTAGGTATATGTACTATCAGATTCCCCTTCACTGTTTTTTTCTCCTGGTCCCATCCTTGCCTCCTCTCTTTGATAAACAGGGTCTTTTGATTGTTATAGCTTGTCCCCATTCCTGTCCTTCTAGCTTTTGTTTGGCAGAGTGTGACATCCAATTTCTCAGCTTGAACAGGAGAATTCATTTTCCTAGGCCCTCCTAGTTTCTTATCTCTACTGTACTGATAGCTACTAGTTTCTGTCTCTACCTGCAGTCTGTAGATCCTTCTATATCACCAAGCCCTTAAATAATTGTGCCTCCACCAAGGGCTCCTGACCTTTTCATTGATTCTAGTGAACAGGAAAAGTTCATGCTTCAACAGGCTACTCTGTCTGAAATGACAAAAGCTGCACTTGCCCTCAAATTCCAACAAACTTTTGATCTATTCCTCTCCCCTCTTTCACAGCCAAACAGAAGTGGTGGAGTGGGGTGATGGGGAAGAGAGACTATTTTCACTTATTGTCTACATTGCCTTACCCTGCACCCTCTTCACCCACCTTACCCACCACTGTTAAACCTGTTCTAGTCTGGCTGCTCACCCTTACCGCTTGCCAAGGTTACCAATCGTCTCTTAAATGCTCAAATCAATGGCATTTTTCTTCTCATCTTTGTTGCCCTCTCTGCAGCATCTAGTGTTGAACATCCCTACTTCTGGAAACACTCTACTTTCTGGGGTTTTTTTTTATGATTCTCCTGATTCTCTTCCCTGTCTGATAGATCTCTCTCTGTCCCATTCAGGTATTTAGGTCCTGCTCCCATTACATGGGAGTACCTGGTGGCTCCATCATGGAACTCATTTTCTTCTCTCTACCTACGCTCTCTCTTTCTGTCTTGGTAATCTCATGAGCTATTGTCTGTTCAACTGTCACCCAGTCTTACATATCCAGCCTTCATTTCTCCCCTGAGCTCTAGCCCTGCATCGCCAATTGATTTATAGACATCTCCATGTGGAGCCCTCCATATGCTCCTCAGAAGCAATATGACCAAATCATTGAGAGGAAGTATGGCATGATGAAAACAACTATACATTTCCAGTCAAAGGACCCTGGTTTGAAATCTGTTTCTACTACATACTATTTTTGTGACTTTGGACTTTATTTCTTTGGGCCTCAGTTTCCTCATCTGCAAAGAAGGAAGGAAAAAAGGAAGGAAGGAAGGAAGGAAGGAAGGAGGGAGGGAGGAAGACAACAAGCATTCATTAAGTGCTTACTATGTGCTAGACACTGTGCTAAGCACTTTACAAATATTATCTAGATGATCTCCAAGTTCCCTTCCAGTTCTTAATTCATGATCCTAAAATAGAATTCATGATCTTTTTTCCAAAACCCGCCTTGGTATCATACTGGACTTATTGTTCTTCCTCATCCTCTATATCTAATCAGTATTGATTCTCCTTTCTATTTCTATTCTATTTCTCCATTCCTTTCTATTCATTTACATAGCTACTACCCTAGTTCAGAACTTACTGTCTGTCATTTGATTATAATAGCTTATTAATTTATCTCCCTGCTTCCAATCCAACCCCTCTCTGATTCATCCACTATATAACTACGAAATTGATATTACTATAGCACAGGTCTGACCTGTCATTCTCCTACTCAAGAAACATCAGTGGCTTCCTATTGTTTCTATGATAAAATATAAACTCCACTATTTGTCATTTAAAGCCCTTTGCAATCTGGACTCAACTTTCCTTTTCAGACTGACTTCATATGATTCTTCTTTATGTAGTCAATATTCCAGCCAAAATGCCCTATTTGTTTTTCCACATACATAACATTTCATCTTCTGCCTCCTTGTGCTTGTGCAAGCTGTCATCCACATCTGGAATTCCTATCTAGTGTCCTTTCTGAGATACCCCTCTACCACCCTCCAATATACTCACAGGTTGGGTCACTCAATGAATGATACCCCAAGGTTCATAGTACCCTGTGCATTTGAACTCCTAAACATATCTCACAAACCCCCATCAGTGCTTTTTACCTTTAACAGTCATTCAGAGGACATAGTCCAAAGCAAAGGGCATTTACTAAGATGGAATCATATACAGAGTAGCTTTAAATATTCCTCCATAAACCTGGGATGCACTGTTCCCTAAATACATGTACAGAGTGTGTTAGTAGAGAGGTACACAAAGGGAACAAAAGTGGGCCAGGCAACTAACATCTCTGGCACCACTTGCCAAGGTTACCAATCCTCTCTTAAATGCTTAAATCAATGACATTTTCTCAGTTCTCATATTTGTTGCCCTCTCTGCAACCCTAGTGTTGAACACCCCTATTTCTGGAAATCCTCTATATCTATGGATGTTCTTTCCCTTCTTATATTGTCCTTATACTGCTCCCTCTTGATGTAACTCTTCTGCTGGGGAGAACAAACATGTATTCTCTGTAGAGTTATCTATAAAGCAGATGAACTCATATGGGTTCCTTGGGCCTATTCCTCTCCTCAATTCAAATCTCAATGGCCACAGATAACTCTCAACTCACAAAGCTCCTCTGGTCTCTTAACTCATTGGGTTTGCTCCCAATTGGATACTGCTCCCAATCTGTATATAGTAGCTCTGACATAAGACACCAAGGTTTATTAGTATGGGGGGAGGGAGGAAAAACCCTCTTCCCAAAAAAGTAAGGAATGATCTCCTCTCTAGAGTTGGATTTGTTTTCCTTAGTTGGCCAGCATCACAGCTTCCAAAGCTCACCTTCTTCAAAGCTATCTCCTGTCTTGACTTACTCCCTGGAGAGTGTTTCCTGCTTTTCATGGCCAAAACTCTAATTAGTCAATCACTTCGCATCTTCTAAGCTTACCAAGCTTGACTGAAGAACTTTGTCCTACCTAACAAAGGGGCAACAAAGTATAGATGATTCTTTGCATTTCCTCCAAGACCTTAATGTTTCATTGTACGTTACTTGCCCCTAATCTTCATTAGCCAGGCTGGGCAGAAATTGAAAGATCAAAGGGGTTCTAATCAACTCCCACCAACTACATTCTCCCTCCAGTTAAAAATATATCTTCTCCCTAGCTGAGAGTACATTTGGCACATTTTTTCATCAAAGCAATTTTGATAACTCTCTAGTGACTTGAAGAAGCTCAAGTATTGTCTTTTTGGGTGCCTTCTCCCAGTTCCTTTTGCTAAAGAGTCTCAGAGAAGTCCATGTGGAATAGTTCATGGACAAACTAAAAATTAGAAGTCTTCCATGAGTGTCCATGCCTACCATATCTGGTGGGCCTGGCAATGACACTCATTCTATATACATGGTTAGAAAACTCAACGAACACCATTTTAGTATATTCTCTCATATTGCCACTTATCTACATATTTTCAAAAGCTTGTCCCAGCCTAAAGACAATAAAAGGAAGAAAAATTAAAAAATTAAATTAAAATTTACCCCCCAGAGCAAAAGTCTAGTTCCACCATAGATTCCAACAGAGAGAGGGGGCCTGGAGTTGATCAGAATTCACCTTATCATTTTCAGATAAAAACAATCTATTCTGTATGAAAACTCTTCTAGGCTCCTACAAGATATAGAACATCCAAAGGGGAGGACCAGACATAAATCTTCATTGAATGCCTATAATACCCTAGAAGTCTTTCCTGTTCCCTCTAGTTTTCAGCAAAATATTTTGTATAATCTTTGGACTTATGTAACCTGTGTAAATGTCACTTCTCCTCAGTAAAATGCAAGCTTCTTGAGGGTAAGGATTGGTATCCATTTTGTCTTTGTATTTCCAGCACCTAGCACAGTGCTTGACACATGTTAGGTGATTTGAATTGTATTGAATTGGGTTGAATTAGATTAAACTAAATTGATTTGAGCTGAAATAGGATTGATCCCAGATGATTTTTTTCACTATCTTGAGAGAGAAAGAATCTGATGTCTCTGGGTCTCTGTTTCTCTATCTGTACAATGAAAAGGCTGACACAGATGACTTCAAGAATCTTTCCAGATCTAAATCTGGATTTAGCTTTGGATGCTCTGGATGCCAGGGGGTTGGGAGTTAAGACAGAAGATATCCTGTTATAGTGAAAAGAGCACTAGAATGATAATAAGGAGGTTCAGGGGACCTATGTTCTAGTTCCACAGGTCCCTAACCTGTGGCCTTGGAAACACCATTTAATTCCTTCATGCCTCAATTTCTTTCTGCAAAATAAGGAATCAAACGAGATCTTTGAGGCAACTTCCAGTTCTAAATTAAGTCCAATCACTGCAATTTTGATAAAGTTTCTTTCAACAATGCAGAAGAAATCTTTCAATGAGACCTAAACTAAACAAGCTTTGGATTTGCCTTGACCAACATTTGGGAAGAATAAAAAGAAAATGAGTGTATAACCTTTTTTTTTCTTCTAAAAGTGTTAAATCACTGCATTATCAATAATTTAGTTCCAAGGTGGTGTCTTGAAAATAGAAGTTCAATATTCATACCTTCAATAGCCTTTTTCTACAGGTACAGTTTTAAATGGGCAATACTGTGTTCTACCCTCCTGATATAAATTGTCTTAATTGCCCATTAAGGTTGGAGGTTTGTTACCAGTGAAAAGCAGGGTGACTGCTGATTTTCTGTATATATTCTCTCTGTCAGCAAAGTCAATACCTGGGGAGAAGGCTTTTGATCAAATGGAAAGTTCGGAAGGAAAGAAAAAAACCGAAAGGATATAATTGTTTAAGTTCTGAAATTTAGATATATTTTCCTCAAAAAAAGTGACACAAAGATGCTTCCTGGACCCCTCTGATGTAAGTCAAGGGCTGGCTAGAAGCAGATATCTGGCACATGTAAACAACAACCTTTTGAGTGCAGAGTCCACTTTGATGTGCTAAACATGCCTCTATTGCCCAAGCACTGCTAGCAAAATTCTAGGAGGTATAATATATCAAAATCATGTGGAAGACAGAGACTGCGGATAACATCACCTTATCATTTTTTATAATTAATCAATTTATTTTTCTAACTTTTTTATAATTTTTTAGTTTTCAACATTCATTTCCACAAGATTTTGAGTTTTCAATTTTCTCCTCTTCCCTCTCCTCCCCAAGACAGTGTGCAATCTGATATAAGCTCTACTTCTACATTCATATTAAACTTGTTTTCACATTAGTCATGATGTAAAGAAGAATTAGAACTTACAGGAGGAACCACAAGAAAGAAGAAACAAAACAAAACAACAAAAGAAAAGGAGAGCAAGTAGTATGCTTCCATCTATATCCAGACTCCTAAGCTCTTTCCTGGATGTGGACAGTATTTTCAATCGTGAGTCTTTTGGAGTTATCTTAGATCCTGCTGAGAAGGCAGACTTCAGGAAAACCTAGAAAGACTTATATGAACTGATGCAGAGTGAAATGAGCAGAACCAGAATAACATTGTACACAGTAGTAGCCCTATTGTGTGATGACTGACTTTAATGGACTTAGCTCTTCTCAGCAATGCAAGGTTTTCCAACATTTTGAATTACAAATCTCCCAGGTCCCTGACCCTCCCAGGTAACCCAGTTCTCAAAACCCTGGGCTATTTTTTTCATCATCAACTGCTTTGCATGTGCATCTAAAAGAAAAAAGAGCATATAAACTAGAAAGAGTATGACTGTACAGTACACTATAAATTATATGACTATACAAGACAAAACCAGGGTTTATGTTTCCAATGTTTCTTTTGAAATTACAATGTACAGAATGAATGGTGGAACGGATGGGATACAGAACTTATAATCAGTAAAACCTACCTTCAAATTCTGCTTCTGACATTGTCTAGCTGTGTGATTCTAGACAAGTCATGTAACCTCGATAAGCATCTTGAACACTCTAAGTTATAGATGGATGCAATCTGCAACAGTGATGGGAGTTCCCAAGCCAACAGGTCCATAGATACTTGGCACAGTGTCATAGTTAATTGAAAATAAATACTTGATGTTTTCATTTATTTTCTTAAGATAAATGAGTCATAACGAATCAAGGTCAGCAGTAACTAAGTTGCCTCGAAATAGTTTGAAGTCTCATATAAGCCAAGGACAGCAACTCTGTTCTAAGGAAGCTAGGTGTCCATAGACCATCAGAGAGGTGGCGTGCTATAGTGAACAGAGTATTGGACTAGGAGTCAGGAAGAACTCTTCATCACGCAATTGCTAGCCCTGTGACTCTGGACAAGTTGCTTAGTTTCCTCACCTGTAAAATGAAGAGGTTAGACTTAATGACCTCTAAGGTACCTTCTAACTTTAAATCTATGATCCCAACCCAATCATGATAGTTCCTGGTTTTCGTTGTTTCTTTTCATCTCTCTGAAGATGCCAATGTTCAAATTAAACAGAGAACAAGGTGAAAAGAAAGAACGAGAATCATTCCTTCTTCCAGAAGTAGAAAAAGTTTAAACTCGATGATGGAGAAGTGCCCATATTTGTTCTATTTTCATCTGTATGGCATTTCACAATAGAAGCGATTGAACTAAGAGTTGTATTATCCTTGTTACAAAGAAAGGCTCAATAGGTAGGGAGAACAGTGAGTGTACATCTGGAAGAGGACCATATTTGACACGTAGTAAAAGCTTAACAAATACTTTTGGATTGATTGAATGACTGATTGAAATAATCTGCTTCTATTGCCTTTTTTGTCTTTTTCCATATGTAACAAACTTGTCCTTTGTTCTGTGTTATTAACCGTGGTGTCTGCAGAGTAGCTAGGCCCTTCAACTGACAAAAGCCAAATTGTAACCTCTCCAAGAGCTTGTCTTGGGTCAGGAGCTGAGCCATAAAAACTATTAAGAGAAAGAAATTTCAAAGATTAACCCTTATCCTTCTATGCTTAGATCTCAGGTCCTGAGCCACAGATTAAGTGTAAAATAAGGGACTTGGACAAGAAAATCTCATGTCTTAAGAGCATGCACACATAAATGTATAGATACACACATATTTGTACATAGACATACATAAACACATATGTGACTCTCATTCCATTATTATAATGCCAATAATTAATGGAGAATCTTCTGTCCTCAACTCTCTTATTAGTAGGGCACAACAGTAATGGGCCTACTTAGGGAGTCACATACACTTCATGATTTGAGAGAAATAACAAGGATATTCTAGGAAAATAATATCTTCGTAATATACCTTCCTCTCCCACCTGGTCTGAAAATGAAGGCAGAATTACTCCCTACCAGCATGCTACATTTTTTTCCTCTCTCTAGAGCTACAAATACCACTTGAGTAGCTTCCGAATTTCAAGAGCCCTAGAAATGTTAGTTTTGAAGTTTAATTGGCCAAAGGGGCAAATGCCAATCTCTTCAAACCCTCTCATCCTACAGATGAGGAACTTGAGGGTCAAAGAAGTTAAAACTTGCTCTAACTCACACAGATGGCAGCAATGATCATTTGAACCTATATCTCCAGCTCTAAGTCCTCCACACTTTCCACTGTATCCCACTGTATTTGAAATTTTGCTGAAGGAGGCAAAGAATTCTTGCTACGCCATTGGCTAGAAGGTGTCAGGTAACAAGTGTAACTATAAGAAGGCATGAGAATCTATGGTATGGAAAGAAGGAAGGGAAAGAAGTTATTTCAGAGGCAGTTGGGCAAGAGACAAATATTCATTAAGCACATATTAACATATCTGACGGTACAAAGACAAAAACAGCCTTTCCCTAAGGAGTTTACTTTCAGCATAGAAGACAAAGGTTTTTAACCTTTTTTAGAGCATGGGCCCCTTTAGCAGTCTGGAGAAACATATGGACTCCTCAGATAATGTTTTTAAATGGATAAAAATAAAACACATAGGATTGCGAAGAAAACTGATTATACTGAAACACAGTTACCAAACTTTTTTTTAAAAAACAAGCTTAGTAACCCTAGGTTAACAGCCCCTTATGTAAATAAGTAAATAACTACAAATAACTTGAGGGGAAAAGAATACCAAAGACTAGGGGATCAGGAAAGGGAGGAGACACTTGAAAGAAGTGAAGAATTTTAAAATGAAGCTGAGAACAGAGTGAACTCCAGGTTTGGAAGATAGCCAGTGCAAAATTTAGGCAAAAATAAGACCGGTTTCAAGAAAACATAGAGTTCATGAAAGGAAGTAATGTGAAAAAATGTTTGCAAAGGTAGATGGAAGCCAAATTGTGAAGGGCTTTAAATGCTAAATTAAGTTATTTTGTACTTAAGACAATAAGAAGCCATTTATGTTTCTTGAGCTAAGGAATGATATGGTCAGATCTTTGTTTTAAGAAGATTGTTTTGGCAGCTATGTGAAGGATAAGTTGAATAGGGGAGACATTTTCAATGAACAGGGAGATGATTTAGAAGGCCACATTACTCCAGGTGAGAGGCGATGAGGGTGGTAGCATTCTGAGTGGAAAGGGAGGATTAAGAAAAATGTTGTCCAGGTAAAGCTGACAAGACTTGGCAGCTGCTTGGATACATGAAGGGGGTTGAGGTAGGGGTGAAGAAGAATGAGGAGTTGAGGATGATTCCCAGGTTTTGAAACTGAGTGTGCCTGGCACCCTTAGCAAAAATAACAAAGTTAGGAAGATAGGTGGGTTTAGGAGAAAAATATAACAAGTTCCAGGGGCAGTTTGGTGGTGCCACAGTGGACAGAGTGCTGGGCTTGGAGTCAGGAAGACTCATCTTACTGAATTCAAATCTAGCTTCAGACAATTATTAGCTGTGTGACCCTAGGCAAGTCAATTAACCCTATTTGCCTCAGTTTTCTCATCTGCACAATGAACTGGAAAAGGCAATGCCAAACAACTCTGGTATCTTTGCCAAGAAAATCCTAAATAGGGTCACAAAGAGTTGAACATGACTGAAACAATTGAACAACAACAACACATAACAAGTTCCATTTTGAACATGTTAAGTTTGAGCTAACTATGAAATATTCAGTTAGATGGGTATCACTGGCTGTTGGTGATGTAGGAATGGAACTCAGAAAAAGGATGAAGCCTGGATATGAGTTCATAATTTAATGAGGTTGCATAGCAGCACCAGAGCTGGAATCAGAGGACCCAGTTCGATTCCTGCTTACTACCTCCACCAGCATGGGCAAGTCATTTAACCTCCCTATACCTCAATTTCCTCGTCTGTAAAATGAGGACATTGGACTAGCTGACTTTTGAACTCCATTCCATCTCTAGATTTATTTTCTTATGGCAGAACTAGTAGAAAGGTCAACAAATTGGAGCCAAAATTGGTAAGTGAGCCCCAGCTTTGCAACAGTTTACTAGTGTGACCTTGGGTAAGTCACTTTATCTGGGCTTCAGTTTCCACCTATAAAGTAATTTGAACTAGATGGTGATTGCACTAGACATCTGTAATGTCCAGCTCTAAATTTAGAAACATTGACCTCTAAGGTCTTCATCTATAAAATAAAGAGATTGAATCAGATATCCTCTAAAGTCTTTTACTACTCTAAATCCTATGAATCTATAAGTCACTAAGGCTCTCAGAGTCTTAGTGTCCTTCCATGTAAAATAAAGAGGTTGACCCACATGAGCTCTAAAACTTCCTTCCAGCTCTAACATTCTGCTGGATGTTTATTTTTTATTTTTTGGTTTGTTTTGCTTGCGCCTTAGGGTAGAGTGTACATATGGCTTCTTAACACACAGAAAGATGCTAACTTGAGAGATGACAGCTTCTTCTAGTCATTCCTGGATATAATCTAGTTTCATTTCTTCAGCTGGTGTGTTTTTTTTCAAGACTGGCAAATAAGATTCTAATAAAATGTTCTTTTTTTTTTCTAACCACCACCTCCAGAGGGATTCACAGAGAGATAAACATACGTCAATCCTCAAAGGAAGGTCAAAAACACCATCTCCAAGTGCTTCCATCAACTCTCCCTGTCATTGACAATTGGAAATATGGGAAAGATAAAGTTATTGATTTATTCACCCTGATCTAATGAGTTTCAGAACAGAAAATCTGGTTTGAATGCTCAGCCAGGATTCTTACTAGTAGAAAAAAATGCACACAAATAAACACATAAAGATTTTTATCTTATTGTTTTTACAATATGAAAATCTCTCTAGATGAGAGAGACAGATCTGTCCTAAAATACCTTGTCAGTTTCCATGAAAAGAGGTCTATCTATCACTTTGTCTCGGAGATACATTTTGCCTTTCTAGACCTGACATCTTAATAAGACATTTTTGTTTAAATAAGACTCTTTTGTAATTCAGTAAGACCCTGTTGGAACGTCACTCAGAAAGTACATCTTTCCTCATCACCAGGAGGCAAAGAGAATTGAATCAACATCTCAGATCCTACTGACTGGACTGACAGAATTAAGACATGCATCTCAGTGGAACAGGAATAAGCACGTTTATTTATAACCTCTAAACTAGTGAAGGTTGCTGATTCTCCATTAAAATGGAGATGTGCTTTTAACAATTTCATGCTGTGCAATGACTGTACTCTATTGAGATTTGGAATTATCCCTCTCATCCCTAACTAGAGGAATAAAATTAAGGAATACTTTCTCATACTTGTTAATAATAGCAAATAGGAGAATTTTGTTATCTTCAAAGATTTCTATTGTTTTGTCAATGAACTTTCCACCCTCAATCATTTCTGGTAAGGGGGCAGGGTGCTGTAGTGAAGAGTGTGTTGGTCTTGGAGTCAGGAAGATCTGGGTTTAAATTCTGCCTCAGATATTTATTAGCTGTGTGACTCTGGACAAGTGACAACTTTTCTAGGTCCAAGTCTGTAAAATGGGGAGAGGGGTTGAACTTGATGATGTCTGAGGTTCCTCCTAACTCTAAATCTGACATCCCATTATTGTTATAAATACTGTTGTCTCAAATCTCAAAAAAGTTTTGACATACATCCAGGTCTCTGGCCAAATGAAAATGTCAGGGCTCCTAGAACTCCAAATTCTTTTCACTCAAAGCCCAGACTGTACAGAGTATATATTTTTTTCTTCTAAGAATTAGAGCTCAAAGTCCAAATGCTTACAAAAGATGATATTTTATTTAGAAATCTGTATCACTTTTAAAAATCTATTAAAATGTGTACTTGACAAGCTTAGACATAGAGAAGAGTTGAGAAAATGCACTTGCCTCTCTTCACTGATAAAATGGAGGACTGGGAGTGTGGGACATTGCATGTACTCTCAGGCAAAGTCAAGATGGTAGCTGTTTTGTTTTGTTTTGTTTTTTGGAACAAGTTTTCTTCCCCCTTTACCTTTAAAACTTTGTTATAAGGGAAGGCCTGGTGGGTGAGGAAGGGGAATAAATACTCGTATATAAAGGTGATATAAAAACAAAAGGAATTTTAAAAAGCAAAAGTGTATGTTGGAGCTGCTCTGGGTCTAGAGTTATAAAACAATGAAACAAACATTATTAAGTGCCTTCATTGTGCTAATTGCTAGGGACACAAAGGCAAAATTAAGCAGATTACTATCAAGGAGTTACAGTCTACTGAGGGGTATAAACTGTACAAGCAGATGGGTGGTACAACGGTTAGAGCACTGGCCCTGGATTCAGGAAGATTTGCATTCAAATCAAGTCTCAAATACTAATTGTGACACTGGTCAAGTTCATGTAACGTCTCTCTGCCTCAATTTCCTCAAATGTATAATAAGGAAAATAATGACATCTACCTCCCAGGATTGTTGTGAGAAAAAAATTAAATAATAATCATAAAGCTGAGTACAGTGACTGGAACATAGTAAATGCAATATGAATGTTGTTATTATTCTTATTATGTATAAATATAAATACAAAGTATATACAAAGCCATTTGAAGAGGGAAAACACTAAGAAATGGGAAAAGGTATAAATAAAGGACTTTAAATTGCATAAGAGGTGGGACTTGAGCTATATTTAGAAGGAAACTAGGAATTCTAAGAGGCCCCAGTGAGCAGTGTGCATTCTAGATATGGTGGACCACCAATACAAAGGCTCAGAGGTGGGAGATAAGATGGTTGTGTGTAGAGAATAGTTAGCAGATCAGTTTGATTCTTGCGAATGTTAGAACCTCCTCGAGTGGCATGCTTTCAATATCTTCTGGTAAGGAAACCATATGGAGAGAACTATCATACTTTTCCTGCAATACCTCTGCTACTGTGATGGTTTTCTGTTCCTCATTAGGTAAAATGTTGCCAATGCTGTCCTATTCCCTGAAAGGGACAAGATGTTTATGTACCTCTGGTACAAAGTTTCCTACTGATTATGCCCACTAGGACAGCAGTCTGATTTCAAAGCACACTTTGAACAGAAGTCTCAAATTTTTTCACAAACATCTTTGGCCCAGTAAAATTAATTTCCACACAAGATCTGGAGTTGTCTTCTTGTCCAACTGTCCCAAGTTATCATGGATGATACCTGAGCACAAGTCAGGAGATCTCCAGTACTAATGGCTGCTTTCATGTATCTGGTGTAGAATTGATGAGAGTTCAGCCCTATACTCACCTGCTTGGTTCACACTCCAGTCATTCTCTCAGTAGCAGTATCTCTTCTAAGATTGAATTCCCAAGAGTAATCTCCCTTTACTCTCTGTATCACCTCTCAAAGACATTCTTTCTCTAGCTGTGTGCACTGCCATTAAAATGTCAAGGACAATTAGGGTAGAGGGAACCCTGGTTCCTCTGGTTCAGTGTCACTTTCTCTGTGGAGGTTTATTATTCCTGTTGAGGGCAACACCATCCTAATCAACTGCAGTCATCCTCAGTTCCTTACTCTCCTTCATCCCACATATCCATTAAGTTGCCAATTTGTATTGGTTTTATCTCCACAGCATCTCCCAAATCCATCCCTGATTCTTTACTCACATGGCCACCAACCCTAGTTCAATATTCCTAAAGTACAGGTCTGACCATGCTACTCCTCTATAAAATTCAGTCAAATACAAACCCCTTCATTTGGTATTTAAAGTCCGTCATGGCTGTACTTTAATCTACCTTTCTTGTTTTATTTAACATTATTCCCTTCCATGCCCTCTATGGTCTAGCCCAGGGGTAAGGACCCTGTAGCCTCAAGAACACATGTGGCCTTCTAGGAATTTGGGTACAGCCTTTTGACTGAGTCCAAGTTTTACAGAACAAATCTTTTTATTAAGGGGATATTTTTTGTGAAGTTTGGATTCAGTCAAAGGACCACACTTGAGGACCTAGAGGGCCACATGTGACTTGGAGGCCACAGGTTCCCCGCCTCTGGTCTAGCCAAACTGACCTTCTTGCTCCCCACAGACAGCACTGCATTTCCCATCTCTATATATTTGCAGAGGCTACCCCTCATATCTGGAATGCAAACCCACTTTACTTCTTTCTCTTAAAATCACTAGTTTCCTAAAAAGCTTAGCACAAAAAACACCTTTTATGTAAAGTGTTTTCTGATCTTTCTAATTGATCAGGTCATCCCTGCACAAAATTATCTTCTATCTATCTATCTATCTATCTATCTATCTATCTATCTATCTATCTATCTATC
>NW_020954585.1:41031480-41036198 GCF_900497805.2 Vombatus ursinus
ATCTATCTATCTATCTATCTATCTATCTATCTATCTATCTATCTATCATATATGTACATACACACATATATGTATGCATGCATATATACTATATTTCTATACGTACTCATTTTCTCCCTCTTTAGAATATAAGCTCCCTGAGAGGAAGAACTATTTCATTCTTGTCTTCATATTTTTAGCACATGACAAAGTCTCTGGCTTTAAGTATACACTTCATAAATTCTGGTTGACTGTTTGACTGCTGTAACATTTTCTCCCACCAATGGTAGATTCTCCACAGAAAGTCTCAGAATTCCAAATGCACTTTCTTATGTGAGTGGCCTTGCTTTCTGCAGGTAATAAATTGCCTTCATTCCTTTCATGGGGATCCATAAATCTCTAAATGCAAAGGTTCCTTCCATCCATAGAGACTCCAGAATTTATCAGGGACCGTGTACTTCAAAGTCAAGAACTACAATTTGTATATGGCAGGGCTGACAAGTTAAGGAGTTCTTTCTTCTACTGGCAAATGCAAAATACTGCTGGTAGTCATTGTTCACCTAGTATAAAACATCCTTCTAGAGGTGTGAGTTATTTCTTTGAAATAGCACCTTGAAAAAAATTCAAATATAGTTGCTGAAGAGTGGAAACCATTTTCCATTTTAATGCTTTGACTTGACAATGAGCCTAGAATTTAAACTTATATATAATATGATATATGTTAGGGAAAATAATAGCACCTACCTCCCAGAGTTGTTCTGAGAATCAAATGAGATAATATTTGTGAAGAACTTAGTACAGTGTTGGCAATATAGTAGATGTTATAAAAATGCTAGCTATTATTATTGTTGTTGTTGTTGTTGCTGTCATTGTTATTATTTCTAGCCTGACAATTGTACATACATCCACATATATATGTAACTATACACACAAACATATACGTACATGCATATACATGCATGGGTGCAAACATGTATACATACAAATATATGTAATTGTGCATATAGATATACTTGGTCAAAATTTATAAGAAATAGCCAATAGCCTCACAAACAAATTTTAGATATTTGCTTGAGTGAGTGTGTGTGTAGCTTTTAACTATTTCTTAGGAGTTTTGGTTTCCCCCTACTCTTCCTAGCCCTTGGCTGCCAAACTAGTACAATGCCTTTCAGGACAGAGATAATATCTTCTTCTTTTATAACTATTTACCACACTTGGTACAGTATGCTCTGTGCACAGATATCACTCAATAAATATTATCAAATGATTAACTGAGTCAGGAGAGGCTAAACATGTATGGGTTTTTTTTTTCTTCCTGTCTTTTCTCCTCTCTTTTCCTTTTCCTTCCTTCTGAGAGAGAAGACAATTACGTCCAAATGATTATGTGCAACAACTTGGTCTGTAATAATATGCTGGTTCCAGTAGTTTATTGACTGAGATTGCCAAGGTATTTTGAGGTCCATATTTGTAATATGGGGATTTTTCATTCATCCATCTATAAGAGATAGTGAGCTTCTGATTTATAATTCTTGCTGCCAGGTCATGTCTTGATGAGTATTCAATAGATGTTAAACATTTACAGCCTAGTGCAATGCATGACACAGTCTCTTAATGTCTGCTGGTATAATCTACAATGATCAGTAAATCCAGACTCCTTGAATCTTGGTCATTTCATAGGCTTCTTCCAATGGTGGATCATTTTCAGTTTAAAAAAACTAATAGTGTGTTCCTGTCTTATCAGTCTTCTCATTATTATTTGGTGAAGTGGTATCTGCTTCTTCCAAAATGACTTCTATAGGTTTTTGACTTGTTCCTTGTATGTTCTGTGTATATCTTCTTCCTCATTTATACATGTCAGTGTTAATCTTTATTATAATTTATTATTATCATTACTATAATGATTATATCCATTACCTTTTTCCTTAAAACTCCTTGAAGTACATTACAAATGTTGCAATAGAAAGAATTCTGCATTTGGAGTATGAAGATCTAGGTTTTAATCCTTCTTTGTTTTTGACTACTTGTGTGACCTTGTAAAAAATTATTTACCTTTCTGGGCTTTCATTTTCTTGTCTATTAAATGAGAGAGTCAGACTAAATGACCTCCAAAGTGCCTTCTAGTACTTAGTGTATGAACCAGTATCATCTCCTGGCCATGATTAGTAAAGTCTATTATTCATAGTAGGAAAGATAGTGTGACATAATGGATAGAGGGCTGTCCCTCAAATCAGGAACACTCAGGTTTGTGTCCTGACTCTGACACATACTGTTTACCTGGGTACTCTGTATCCCAAACAATACTCAAAGACTTTAATTTACAGATATATCACTGATTTGCATTGGCAGAGGGAGCTTCTACACTGGAAATTACCTAAACAGACATAATCACAGGCCCTGACTATGACTAAAAATACATCATGTTGTACAATTCTGGTGTCTGTTTTATAAAAGTTCAAAGTGAATTCAGTTCCTCTTCTGTGGTAAAGGAGGTGACTACAGAGAGCTGTGAGAATGAGAACAAGCAAGTTAGAGGTCATACAGATGGGAACAAACCAATAGAGTACTAAATAACCAGCAGAAGATATTTAGTATAAATTGTATTGCTTATGGTGTTACAATGAAGCCTTTGGGGAGAGAAGATTTTCATTTTCTTTGAGATTCTACCCATCACCAACTCCTCCTACACTGTCTTAACTGAGCTGTAGAAAATACTTTTTTGGGGGGGGGGTGTCATTGACAAGCATTTCTAAAATAATAATGAGCTCTACTGTAGTCTTTCTGAAATTTACTGATAGGGGGAAAAAAAAACAGCCGGACAACAAAACCTTCAGCCATCTAAGCCTTGATGAGTCAAGCTCCTATATAATCTCAGGTGAAAATAGTTTTTATAAGACGAGGAGTAAGGTCATTTATACCACACCTGAGGTTGCCCTTCAAATCTGATATCCTGTTAATAGTATTTTGAAACTACAATACTTTGGGATCTGTCTTTAATAATAAGTCAGTCAATAAATATTCATTTTTTAAATTATTTATTTTTAGTTTTCAACTTTCACTTCCATAAGATTTTGAGTTTTAAATTTTCTTCTTCTCTCACTTCTTCTTCCCCCCAAAATGGCATACAATCTGATATAGGCTCTACATATACATTCATGTTAAGCATATTTTTTCCATTAGTCATGATGTAAAGAACAATTAGAACTAATAGGAGCAACCACAAGAATGATACAATAAAACAAAACAACAAAGGAAAAGGAGAGCATTTAGTATGCTTTCATCTGCATTCAGACTCCATATTTCTTTCTCTGAATATGGATAGAAATTTTCATCATGAATCTTTTGGAATTATTTTAGACTCTTGAGTTGCTATGAAGAGCCAAGTCTATTAAAGTCAGCAATCCCATAATGTGGCTGTTACTGTGCACAATGTTCTCCTGGTTCTGCTAATTTCACTTAGCATCAGTTCCTATAAGTCTTTCAAGTTTTTCTGAAGTCCTCTTGCTCATCATTTCTTATAGCACAACAGTATTCCATTACATTCATACACCACAACTTGTTCAGTCATTCCTCAATTGATGGGCATCCACTCAATTTCCAATTCTTCACCACTGCAAAAAGAGCTGTTATAAATATTTTTGTATATGTGGGTCCTTTTCCCATTTTTATGATCTCTTTGGCATATAGCCCTAGAAGTGCTATTGTTGGGTTAAAGGGTATGCACAATTTTATAGCCCTTTGGGCATAGTTCCAAATTGTTCTCCAGAATGGTTGAATCAGTTCACAACTCCACCAACAATGCATTAGTGTTCCAATTTTTCCACATCTTCTCCGACATTTATCATTGTCCTGTTTTGTCATGTTAGCCAATCTGATAGGTGTGATGTTAAGAGTTGTTTTGATTTGCATTTGTCTAATCAATAGTAATTTAGAACATTTTTTCATATGACTATAGATAGCTTTAGTTTCTTCCTCTGAAAATTGCCTGTACACATCCTTTGACCATTTATCAATTGGGGAAGATAAATATTCATTAAGTGCCTACTATGTGCCAGACAGGGCTAAGTGTTTAGGATACAAAAAAAGGGAAAAGACAGTCTCTGCCATCAAGATGCTCATACTCTAATGGGGGAGACAACATGCAAAGAACTGTGTATGAACAAGAAATAGATAGAATAAACTGGAAATAATCAACAGAGGGAAGACATTAGAATTAAAGAGGATTGGTTTTTCCACAGGCTCCCATTAACTATTTCTAGAGAAACTAAGGGAATAAGACTACCTAATAAGACTACCTAATTGTGTAGTGCTTTGAAGTTTGCAAAGCACTTTTTAACATTATCTGACTTGAGCCTCCCTACTACCTTACAGAAGAGAAACTTGAGGTTCAGACAGTTTGGATTTGAACCTAACTCTTCCTGATTCCAAATCCATACTCTATCTAGCACACCATACCATGGACAAATTGCTAGAGCAGAGTGGGGTTTTGTCCCAACCGCCATCCTATAGACAAGGAAATTAAGTCCAAGAGTGAGGAATGGTCATTTCTCCAGAAGCTGCATTTCAGTTAGTGCTTAATTGAAGCTTAATTGCTTCAGCTTTAGTACTCTCATCAATATCCTTGGTTGCTTCCGTCCCTCTTATTGGAGGACTGGGGGAAGCAAGGCAAAAAACTCCTCCCAAAACCTCTTTTTGTAGAGGGTTCAGAATCCCAGCCATCTCTTTATTTGACACACTGCTCT
>NW_020954585.1:41036208-41037739 GCF_900497805.2 Vombatus ursinus
AAGCATGAAGGAAGTCAGGAGGCAGAGATGAGAAGGAGGAGAATTCCAGGCATGAGGGCCTGCCAGTGAATAGGTAGAGAGGTGGGAGATTAAGTGTAGTGTGGAAGGAACAGTAAGGAGGTCAGTGTCACTGGATCTCAGAGTACAATGGGGAGTGGGGTGGAGTAAGGCAAAGGAAGACTAGAAATGCAGAAAGAAGCCAGATGATGAAGGACTTCAAATACTTAATAAATAAATATTTATTGAATGCCTACTATGTACAAGGCACAACGTACATAGATTAGTTTTATTCCACTAAGGTCTGCAGAAAAATGAATTTCTGCTCTGTGTACCATATTTTTCCACTGGCTTCTCTTGCAAAACTGGGTTGTGGGAAGGGGGCACTATGGGAAATCAACCCTGAATATAATTAAAAGAGATCCTGTTTAAGTTGATAATTCTGTTTACAGCCTACTATTTACTTGTTTACCTGATGGCAAATATCCTCACTTGGATCGATTAGCTTCAGATCATCAAAATAATGGTTCATAAGCCTAGAAAAGAGTTACAAGATAAATGTTTTCCAACAAGAAAGGTATCTGGACCCCCACCCCCACCCCAAGGCATGTTAAACTAGCAGCTCACATTTATACAACACTATAAGGTTTGCAAAGCAATTTCCCCACAAGAACCCCATGAGGTAGATTATACAAATTTTATTAACCCCACTTAACAGATGAAGAAATTGAGGCCCATAACAGTTAAATTATTTTTCTCTGATCATGTAGGCCATAAGACACAAGAATCAGTATCTGAACCCAGGTCTTTCCTGATCACCTAAACTACTAGCACATCCTCCAATCCTACCCCAATTACTTTGTATTTACCTTGTGTTTATATAGATGTGTATATGTTGTTTTCCACAAATGGAATTCACAGGTTTATAAAAGAGGTAGAAGGGAACATCAGATGCCATCTGGTCCTTGTTATTTTACAGATGAGGAAACTAAGGCCATGGGAGGCTAAGGCCTTGACTAAGGTCACACAGGTATTAAGTGTCAGAGGCAGGACTTGAATCTGTATCTTCTGATTTCAGAGTCAAGGCTCATTTCAGTGCACTCCAGAAGGTTTTTTATGACAAGGACTGTTTAATCTTTTTATCTATATTCTTTGTACCTAGGATAACACCTAGCACATAGTAGGTGCTTAATAAATACTTATTGATTGAATGATTGACTCTAATTACATTAGAGTCAATTAATTGCTTTAGCTTTAGTACTCTCATCAATATCCTTGGTTGCTTCTGTCCCTCTTATTGGAGGACTGGGGGAAGCAAGGCAAAAAACTCCTCCCAAAACCTCTTTTTATAGAGGGTTCAGAATCCCAGCCATCTCTTTATTTGACACACTGCTCTGCTAGGTTTCAGTTCCACCACCATCTTTACCACCACCACCATCATCATGCCACGATGGAGATTACTCTCTGCCCTACCCCCTTTAGCTTTAGGAATTCTCCTCCTTCTCATCTCTGCCTCCTGACTTCCTTCATGCTT
>NW_020954585.1:41038139-41537246 GCF_900497805.2 Vombatus ursinus
GGAATTCTCCTCCTTCTCATCTCTGCCTCCTGACTTCCTTCATGCTTCAGCTAAAGTCCCATCTTCTGCAAGAAGTCTTTCCCAGTCCTCTTTAATCAGAGATTATATCCAATTTGCCCTATCTATTGCTTGTTTGAACATAAAATGTGTGGTCAACAAGTTTGGCACTGTGCTAAGCACTGGAAATGTAAATTTGAAAGAAGAAAGGGAGCCCCTACTTTCAAGAAATTTATAATCTAATGAGGGAAGACAATACACAAAGGAAGCTAAAAGGGGTAGGGCAGAGAGTAATCTCCATCGTGGCATGATGATGGTGGTGGTGGTAAAGATGGTGGTGGAACTGAAACCTAGCAGAGCAGTGTGTCAAATAAAGAGATGGCTGGGATTCTGAACCCTCTACAAAAAGAGGTTTTGGGAGGAGTTTTTTGCCTTGCTTCCCCCAGTCCTCCAATAAGAGGGACGGAAGCAACCAAGGATATTGATGAGAGTACTAAAGCTGAAGCAATTAAGCTTCAATTAAGCACTAACTGAAATGCAGCTTCTGGAGAAATGACCATTCCTCACTCTTGGACTTAATTTCCTTGTCTATAGGATGGCGGTTGGGACAAAACCCCACTCTGCTCTAGCAATTTGTCCATGGTATGGTGTGCTAGATAGAGTATGGATTTGGAATCAGGAAGAGTTAGGTTCAAATCCAAACTGTCTGAACCTCAAGTTTCTCTTCTGTAAGGTAGTAGGGAGGCTCAAGTCAGATAATGTTAAAAAGTGCTTTGCAAACTTCAAAGCACTACACAATTAGGTAGTCTTATTAGGTAGTCTTATTCCCTTAGTTTCTCTAGAAATAGTTAATGGGAGCCTGTGGAAAAACCAATGATTGACTCTAATTACATTTTTTCCTGAAAAGTTTGGGGGATGCCCCAAAATGGAAATTGTGGAAATGAGTTTCTTAAATTTAGAATTCTGTTATATTCCTGTTGATGAGAGATTGTTAAGAAGAAAAATCTTTCCAAATAAATGTGAATTCCAAAGTGAAAAAGGGGAAAAACTCCCAGAAGCAATAACTGAAACAATATTAAAATGACTGAAAACCATCACCAAACGAGCATATGTCCATGAAAAAATATAGAGCTTTCACTACCACTTTGGAAAATAAGAATTCCCTTCTCTTCTCCTGGCTATTTTTGCTCCCTGAGGTGAGCAGAATTTGCCTGACATGTTTCAAATTTCACAATTTGAAAGTGTCAGACCTGGCTGTCTGAATGCTCCTTTAAAAAAATGAAACACGAAGTAGAGAAAAATATAACCTTCTGAGTGGGGGAGAAGGTTTATACAAAGACGAAAGGATTTTTAGAAGCCTATGAAGCTGGTGGGGTCAATTAAAGAATTAACTTTTCAAAAAGATGCCTCACTGTGCGATGAGTTCTTATGAAGGCAGACATCATGAACATGGGGAGCTCATTCCCATATGTGACAGACTGGGAAACTTCACAAAGGCAAAAAGGTCATGGGGAGAGATTAGTGTCAAATGAGACTTGAGCCCAACACCCTTTTTCTCTGTTCCCAAATCATAGGATCATTGATTCAGAACTGGAAGGGCCCTTAGAGGTTGCCTAGCTTAACCCTTTCCCTTATTTATTATATGAGGAAATTGAGACCTAGAGAGAGACACAGTTCATTTACTTTAATAATTGTCATATGCTAAAAACTATCCTCCTCCTCCTGGGAGATTATTAGAATAATGGTGTTTGGAAAAGAACAACATGAAGCTGAATGTTATGTAATTATAATGACCAGTCTTAGCCCAGGAGAAAAGATATGGAATAGCAACTTCCTCCTTTCGCTAAAGAAGTGGTAAACTATGGGTGTGGAATGTTGTATACATTGTTAAGACATATGTTGGCTGGTCATCATCCATATCACAAACCTTTTATGTGGGTGTACCCCAGGGCTCTGTACAGGGATCTCTCCTTCCCTCCCTCCTCTCTCTTTCCTTCCTTTTCTCTGTTTTCCCCTCTCTTACACTCCCATCATCTTCCTTCCTTTCCTCTCTTCTTCTCTTCTATCTTCTCCCCTCCTCTTTTCTACTCCTGGTGTTTGCTATGGTGGATCCCATGATTAATATGGAAATTGCAAAAACAAATCCTTGCTTCCATCCAGAGAATGATAATTTTTTTAAGTACATGTGTTGTTTGTTTTTACTTTTTCTCAATTACATGTGAGAAAAATTTTTTTACATTCTTTTTTTAATTTTGAGCTCCAAATTCTGTCCCTCCTCATCCCTTCCTTGATAAGGCAAGAAATTTGATATAAATTGTACATGTGCAGTCATGCAAAACATTTCCACATTAGCCACATCGCAAAAGAAAACATAGGCCAAAAAGAAACAAGAATAATAAAGAAAGTTGTTTTTTTTTTAAAGTATGCTTTGATTTACATTCAGACTCCATCAGATCTTTCTCAGGAGGTAGATAGCATTTTTCTTTCTAAGCCTTTCAGATCATTGTATTGTTGAGAATAGCTGTCATTCACATTCGATCATTATAAAATATTACTGCTACCATGTGCAATGGTCTCCTGGTTCTGCTCATTTCATGTTGTGTTAGTTCATGTAAGTCTTCCCAGGTTTTTCTGAAAGCCATCAGCTCAGCATTTCTTATTGCGCAATAGTATTCTATTACATTCTCTAACACAACTTGTTCAGCCATTTCCCAATTGGTGGGTATCCCTTCAATGTCCAATTCTTTGACCTCACAAAAAAGAGCTGCTATAAATATTTTGTACATATAGGTGCCTTCCCTTTTTCTTTAATCTCTTTGGAGTATAGACTTAGTGGTGTTATTGTTGGATCAAAGGGTATGCATGGTTTTATAGCCCTTTGGGCATATTTCCAAACTGCTTTCCAGAATGGTTGGATCAATTCACAATTCCACCAACAGTACATTAGTGTCCCTACTTTTCCACATCCCCTCTAACATTTCTCATTTTCTTTTCTGATAGATGTGAGGAGGTACCTTAGGCAGGGCTTCTTCAACTTTTTCCACTCACAATCCCTTCAGTACTTCTTAAACTGTGGGTCATAACCCACAGTTTAAGAAGTGCTGTGTAGAGTCCTTTTAATTTGCATTTCTGTAATCAAGAGTGACTTAAGAACATTTTTATATAACTCTAGATAGCTTTGATTTCTTCTGGAAGCTGGCTGTCATATCCTTTGACCATTTATCAATTGGGAAATGTTTTGTATTCTTATAAATTTGACTCAGTTTTCTGTATATTTGATAAATGAGACTTTTATCAAAGAAACTTGCTGTAAAATTTCCCCCAGTTTCTTGCTTTCCTTCTAATCTTGGCTGAATTGGTTTTGTTTGTGCAAAAACTTTTTAATTTGATGTAATCAAAATTATCCATTTTATATCCCATAATGCTCTCCATCTCATTATTGGTCATAAATTCTTCCCTTATCCATAAATCTTACAGGTAAAATATTCCATGCTCCCCAAATTTACTTATGTTATCACCCTTCATGTCTACATTATATACTCATTTTGACCTTATTTCAGTATATGGTGTGAGTTATTGGTCTATGCCTAATTTCTGCCCAAACTGCTTTCCAGTTTTCCCAGCAATTTTTGTCAAATAACTGAGTTCCTGTTTCAAAATCTTGGATCTTTGGGTTTATCAAACACTAGATTACAATGGTCATTTACTACTGTGTCTTATGTTCCTAATCTATTCCAATGATCCTTTACTCTATTTATTGGCCAGTATCAAATTGTTTTGATGATTACCACTTTCTAATATGGTTTCAGATCTGATACTGCTGTGCTACCTTTCTTCACATTTTTTTCATGGATTCCCTTGATTTTCCCGACCTTTTGTTCTTCCAGAAGAAAATTATTATTTTTTGTACTCTATAAAATAATTTTAGGTTATTTGATTGGTATACACCAAATAAGTAAATTAATTTAGGTAAATTGTTATTTTATTATATTGGCTCAGCCTACCCCCAACCAATTAATATTTCTTCAGTTGTTTAGATTTGACTTTATTTGTAAAGAAAGTGTTTTGTAATTGTATTCATATAGTTCTTGAGTTTATCTTGGCAGATAGAATTCCTAGTATTTTATATTGTCTGCAATCATTTTAAATGACATTTCTCTTTCTATCTCTTGCTGCTAGACTTTGTTGGTAATATTTAGAAATGCTGATGATTTATGTGGGTTTATTTGATATCCTACAACTTTGCTGAAGTTGTTTATTATTTTCACTAGGTTTTTAGTTGATTCTTTGGGATTCTGTAAGTATACCATCATACAGTTTGCAAAGAGTGATAATTTTGTTCCCCCATTGCCTATTCTAATCCCTTCAACCTCTTTTTCTTGTCTTATTATTATAGCTAGCATTTCTAATACAGTATTGAATAATAGTGGTGATAATAGGCATCTTTGTTTTACCCCTGATCTTATTGGGAAGGTTTCCAACTTAGCCCCATTACAGATAATGCTTATTGATGGTTTTAGATAGATAATACTTAGCATTTTTAGGAAGCTCCATTTATTCTTATGCTTTCCAGTGTTCTTTGTCAAAAGCTTTTTTCTGCATATATTTAGATAATCATATGTTTTTGTTGGTTTTGTTATTGATATAGTCAATTATGTCAATAGTTTTCTTAATATTGAACCAACCCTTCATTCCTGGTATAAATCCCAAATGGTCATAGTGTATGATCTTTATGATATATTATTGTAATCTCCTTACAAGTATTTGATTTAAAATGTTTACATCAATACTCATTACGGAAATTGGTCTATAGTTTTCTTTCTCTATTTTTGTTCTTCTTGGTTTAGGTATCAACACCATATTTGTGTCATAAAAGGAATTCTTTGCCTTTTTTTCAAGTAGTTTATGTAGTATTCGAATTAATTATTTCTTAATTATTTGGTAGAATTCACTTGTGAATCCATTTGGTCCTAGAAATTTTTTCTTGGGAAACCCATTTATGGCTTATTCAATTTCTTTTTCTGAGATAAGGTTATTTAAGTATTGTATTTCCTCTTCTGTTAATCTGGACAATTTATATTTTTACAAATATTCATCCATTTCACTCACACTTGTCAGATTTACTGGCACATAATTGGATGAAATAGCTCCAAATAATTGCTTTAATTTCCTTTTCATAGGAAGTATGTTTCACTTTTGATACTGGTAATTTGGTTTTCTTTTTTTTTAAATCAGTCAATGGTTTATCGATTTTATTGGGCTTTTCATAAAACTAGCTACTACTTTCATTTATTAGCTCAAGATTTTCTTTGTCTTTCAATATTTTAATCTCTTCTTTGATTTTCAGGATTTACGTTTTGGCACTTAATTAAGTATTTTTAATTTGTTCTTTTTCTAGTTTTTTTAATTGTGCGCACAATTCATTGATCTGCTCTTTCTCTACTTTATTGATGTAAGTGTTTAGAAATATAAATTTTCCTCTAAGTACCTAAGTACCTGCATCCCATAAATTTTGGTATGTTGTCTTATTGATGTCATTCTTTTTAATGAAATTATATATTGTTTCTATGATTTATTCTTTTTCCCACTCATTTTTAAGGATTAAATTATTTAGTTTAAAATTGTTAATCTATGTTTACATGGCTCTTTATTAAATATAATTTTATTGCATTATGGTTTGAAAAGGATGCATTTAATATTTTTGCTTTCTGCATTTGGTTGTGAGGTTTTTATGTCATAACACATGATCAATTTTTATGATGGTTACTTACACAGCTAAAAAAAAAGAAGGTATACTCCTTTTTATTCCCACTCAATTTTCTCCAGAGGTCTAACTTTTCTAAAATTCTGTTCATCTCTTTAATTTATTTTTCTTTATTTTATATTTAGATTTATCTAGTTCTCAGAGGGGAAAGTTGAGGTCCTTACTAGTACAGTTTTACTATTTCCTCCTACAACTGATTTAACTTTTCCTTTAAGAATTTGGGCCCTATGTCATTTGGTACATATATGTTTGGTATTGATATTATTTCATTGTCTATAGTACCTTTTATTAAAAGATAGTTTCCTTGCTTATCTCTTTTAGTTAGGTCTATATTTGCTTTTGTTTTATATTAGATCATGATACCCTTGATTTTTTTTCCTCAGCTGAAGCATGATAGATTCTTCTCCACTCCCTTAGTTTAACTCTGTGTATCTATTTCAAGTATTTCATGTACACAATATATTGTTGGATTCTGGCTTTTAATTCAGTCTACTATCCACTTCAGTTTTATGGATGAATTTGCCCCACTTACATTTACAGTTATGATTATTAACTGTATATTTCCCTATTTTCATCCTATTTCATCCTATTTTCCCCCAGTTTGTTTTGCTTCTGACCACTACCTTCCTTAATCTGCCCTGTCTTACCCCTTTCTCCTCATACTTACCTGTAGGATAAAATAGATTTCTATATCCAGCTCAGTGTGTATGTGTTTCTTGCTTTGAGCAAATTCCAATAAGAGTAAGGTCCACGCATTACCCTACAACCCTCATTTCCCCCCCCCATTATAAAAGCTCTTCCTTTCATGCCTCTTTTATATGAGATAATTTTCTCCATTCTTCCCCTCCCTTCTCCCAGTGTATCCTTTTTCCTCATCCCTTAATTTTATTTTTGACATCATTCCCTCATAGTCATCTCACACTCATGCCCTCTGTCTATGCTTACTCCCTCTAACTGCCCAAATAATAATGTTATTAGGAGTTGCAATTATCATCTTATCATATAGGAATATACACATTTAACATTACTGATTCCTTTATGATTTCTCCTTCATGTTTACCTTTTTATGTTTTTATTGAGTCTTGTATTTTAAAGAAGATTGATTTTATTATCACCCACAAGTGCACCAACTCTATAAAACAGAATTCTGAAGTTCCTCCAACTACAACTTCTTAACATATCTGTCCCCATGTTTCATCTGATTTTAAAATTGTTTTATCTTCATAGCAACATTCAGTCACCCCAGCTCTCTGTGCTTTCCAGTCCATCAGTCTTTACCCTAGACTACTCTCCTCACTTCAAAATCTTCATACAATCCCTTTCTAAACCTTAACTCTGAATTACTTCATCATTTGACTCTTTGGAACCTACCTGTTTAATTTTAATGCTGTTGGAGGAAGTTACATAACTGTGCAAGTGGATCTTCAATAAATTTGTTATTTAATCTCAGTTAGGCCCTAAATGCTTCATGGCAATCCTTTTACCTTGCCCTGATTAAATCCCTACTGTATTTCCCAGTATCTCTTCCAAACCTTTTTTTTTCTCTACTCAAGTCACTCACACTATCTTTTTGTCCCTCCCTCTACATTCCCTACACTTTATTGAGAAAATTGAAGCCATCCATAATTATCTCCCTTCTCTCCCCAAATCTACACCTCAAATCTCATCAACATGATCTCCCATTCTTTCATCCTTGGCTTCACTCTACATACAATAAATAAAATGTAAACTCTTGAGAGGAGGGATTATTTCACTCTTTGGATTTGTATCTCAGCACCTAATACAATGCATGGTACATAGTAGATGATTAAAAGTCCTTGTTGATTGATTTATTCAGTCCCAGAAGAGGTTGTCCTCCTTGCCAGTGCCAGTCCTTCATGTATCCTTGATCTACTACTTCCATATGTATCCTAGGTCCCATCCTTTTTCATCTCCACTAGGAACTTTCCCCTTCAATTATATTCCCACTTTCTCTTATCTTTGATCTCTCCTTATTGGCTCCTTCATTGCTGCCTACAAATATGCCAAGATGTCACACATTTTTTAGAGACCTTCCTTTGATCAGGCCATCTCTCCTTAAACTGTTGTCTCATTTTCTCCTCCCTTTCACAGCTCAAGTCCTTGGGAAAAGCTTGACTTCTATGACTCATCTTTCACTTAATTCTTAAGCCTTTATAAACTGACTTCTGACCCAAATACACCACTGAAATTACTCTAAGTTTCCCAAATGATTTCTGAATTGTCAAATCTGATGGCCTTTTCTCATTTCTCACCCTTCTTGACCTCTGTGCAGCAAGTGATCATATTTGCCACACTGCACACTCTCCTTCCTAATTGTCAAGCCACTCTTACTTTGACCCCTTTACTGGATGTTTATCCATGTCATAACCCTTATGTGTTGGTGTACTCCATAGATTTCTTCCAGAATGTCTTCAGAATCTTTTTCTCTTCTTTCTTCTTTTATTCTCTTTTCTTTTCCTCTCTACTTCTTTCTACATTCTTTCTTGGCAATCTCATCAACTGCACTATGTTCAATTATGCTCTCTATGCAGATGAATCTTATCTACATATACATCCTTCTCTTTCCTTAGCTTCTGTCCTACATTACTAAATGCCTGTTGGATACTTCCACCTGGACATAAAGAAAAGGCACATCAAAAGCAACAAAAATACAAATAAATATCTCCCCCCCCAACAAAATTGGAAAATTGGGAAGCAACTTGTGTGTGAGGGTGGGGAATGGGTGTTGGGGAACAGTGGAAAAGGTCGGGAAAGATAGATTGCAGACAAATTATAAAGGGCTCCTTTTCAGTTGGCAAACTGTGCTAGGCCAATAGAGCATTTGCTTTATATTACCAAATGAGATACACATCAAAATGGCACCAGACACTTTTTTAAAATGATGAGGAATAATGGAAATAAGAATAATGGAAAACTGGCTAGCTGCTAAGTGCTACTTTCACTTTTTTTGTAGCCCATTTCCACAAGTGACCCCAGGCACCAAGATTCATGGAATCATAAAGCTGGAATAGGACTTAAAATCATCTAGTCCTATTTAATCATTCTACAAATGATTCTCAGAAGTCTCACAGTTAGAACCATAAAATAATAGATTCTTAGATGTAAAAGGGACCTCAGAGTTCATCTAGTTTTGGGGGTGTTACTAGGATTGTTGATTTCTTTTATTTAGTTATACATTTCTTGCTCTTCCCCACTTTCTTTTTCCCTTTTAGGTCAAAATTGGTTAGTTTAAATACTTCCTTCTCTCCTAACCCCAACTTTTTTTTGTTTGTTAGTTTTGACTTTTTCCTATGTATTTTTTTTCTGAGCATTTCTTTTGTCTAACTTTCTTCATTGATTCTTTCTCCCTTCTGGTTTATTCTGAAATTTTATTCTGATTCATGGTCTATATCATTATGTTTTCCTTCCTTAATCTCTTTGTATTTTTTATGAAGTTACCCAGAAGATCAGTCTTCTTTCTTTCTCTTAAAAAATCTATAAACATGGAGTAATTTATTGCATTATTTAGTCTTTCCTTGGTAATTTTAATTATATGCCTTTCATATTATGTTATTTGGAGTGTTTATAAGTCAAATATTCTGCTCTTATTTTTTTTCTTTTTTAGAGGACAGGAATTCCTTTAGTGCTTCTGTGTTGTTGAACATGCATTTTCTTTCATTAATGATTAGTCTTGGGGCAGCTAGGTGGCACAGTGGATAGAGCACTGGCCCTGAAGTCAGGAGAACCTGAGTTCAAATCTGGCCTCAGACCAAATACTTGATACTTGATAGCAGTGTGACTCTGGGCAAGTCACTTAACCCCCAATTGCCTAAAAAAAAAAAAAGATTAGGCTCAGATTTATAGGACATGTCATTTTGGATAGAAGGTTAGCTCCTTGTTTCAGGAGATACTATATTCTCTTCTGTGGAATTAGGGTTAAAGTATAGAGTCACAAGCCTTGCATATCCCTAACTTAAGGGCTGTTCACCTGAAAATGAGGTTAATAGCACATACCTCCCAAGGTTGTTGTGAAGATCAAATAAGATAATATTTATAAAGTGCCTAGCATACAGTAGGAGCTTAATAAATGCTTATTCCCTTCCCTTTTTTGCCCCCAGAAGGAGACAGCATACTTCCCACTCCCTCTCTCACTTAGCTGGGCAGATTTCAGGTCTGACACTTGTTGCTGGTTTGCAGGGTAAGCAGGAGGTGAGGTATGCATGGCAAAGGCTTTGCAGTACGAGGGAAGTCCAATTTGGTGCCTTAGTACAAGTCTTCAGATTAGTATGTACTTCTTTGCCAGGAATGATCAAAGCTGGTGGGGGAAATGAACTGAATAAGTACTTTAAAGATTAGAATTCTCTGGTGCTGATTCATAAGGATTTTTGCCTTATTAAGGGTCTCTCTTGCCCTGTGCATTCAGCTGCAATAGCTCTATGTCTATGTATTCTTTGTGGGCTTTTTTTTTTTGAGAGAGAGATACTGGGAGCTGGGAAAGTGTCTGGTCAACCATACTGTTGGTGCCATGACCCAAAAGTTTAGATTTACGTATTTAAAGTGGTTGTTGATAGCTTCTGTTTCTTCTTTCAAGAATAATCTGTGGGGCAGCTAGGTGGCACAGTGGATAGAGTACCAGCCCTGGAGTCTGGAGGACCTGAGTTCAAATCTAACCTCAAATACATAACACTTACTAGCTGTGTGACTCTGGGAAAGTCACTTAACCCCATTGCCTAGCAAATAATAATAATGATAATTTTAAAAAAAAGAATAATCTGTTCATATTCTTTGACCTGGCCATTTCACTTTTAGATTTATAGCCAAAGAGGTGAGCAACAGGAAGAAATATAGGAAATACAGGATAGCCATTTGAACAAAAACATATCCATGGCAAAAAAAAATTTGTAGCAGCAAGAAACTGGAATAAAAGTACATACACAATGATTGGACAATGTCTAAGTAAATTGTGGTACATGGATGTAATGGGACATTTTTTACAATATTTAGAATGATAAATATGAATAATACAAAAAATATGGAAAGATATTCAGTGATAAAGAGTAAAAAATGTAGAACCAGAAATAATATCAAACAACAGCAGATTTCATGGTAAATACTATGGACAATATTGGTAATACCTTATTAATGTATATGTTGTTCATGTCTTCTATCAATAAATAACTAAAGTGTACAGTTTCACATACATTCATCTATAACTACTTCTTTCACATTATTTTGGTTAATTACCTTGGGGATTTGGTTTTGTATTTTATTTTTTTTTTATTCTATGATTGGTTTGTATTGCATATCTTGTTTGGTGTCCTTACATTTTTATTTGTACTGTTTTGGTTCTTATTCCTATATTTAAATTATTTTATCAGTCAGTAGAAGATAACACATATTATCCAATCTGGTAGGTGTGTGGTGGTACCTCAGAGTTGTTTTAATTTACATTTCTCTAATCAATAGTGATTTAGATATTTTATATGACTATGGATATCTTTGATTTCTTCATCTGAAAACTGCTTGTTCATATTCTTTGACCATTTATCAATTGAGGATGACTTGTATTCTTATAAGTTTGTCTCAGTACTCTATATATTTGAGAAATGAGGCATTTATCAGAGATACTTGATACAAATTAAATGGTTAGAATGTGGTTGTGGCTCCACATTCCTTCTCCAAATACAGGTGAGCTATTCTCTATTATTTATAATCTTAAAGAGTTTCTTGGGGCACTGAAAAATTGAAGGACTTGATGGAGGTCATTCAGTACTATGTGAGATTGTTTCATTTTTGTCTTCCTAGCCTCAGCACTGAACACATGATCTGACTCATCATAATAGATGCTTAAAAAATGCTTGTTGTTTGATTGATGCATCAGAGACAAGACTTGAATCCAGGTCTTTCTGATTCCGAAGCCAAGCATGGTAGGGCATTGGACTTATAGTCAGGAAGGTCTAGTGTCAAATTTTGCCTCAGACGCTTATTAGCTATGTGACCCTGGGCTACTCAATTAACCTCTGAGCCTTTGTTTTCTTAACTGTAAAATGGAGATAATTGCACCTACTTCAAAGAGCTATTTTGAGGATCAAATTATATAATATATGTAAAATGTTTTGCAAAGCTTTCAGCACATAATAATAATTGATGGTGATGATGATGATGATGATGATGATGATGATGTACTGTTCCACATTTCCTCTCAAAGCATAGAGCAATGAGTAGAAAAAGTTTGAGCTAAGACTGGAAAAGTAGAGTGTAAGCAGACTGGATGAAATACCAGGACAATGCTTGGTATGCCTGTTCCCTACAAGGGATTTGAGGTACTAAGATTTTTACTGTACTATGGCTTTTAATGTAGGTAAAATATAATTATTTAATTCTTACACAATGCCAAATAATTCTTTCAACTCCTCCTCTTACTAAATGAACTGATTATTTGCCTGATTTGATTAAAAGGGCTGGCTGTTCAGATGTCTCAGAGATTTCCTGGGGACAGAGCCTATAAACTATTGGAAGCAGTTGCCATCACTTCAGTCAAGTATCCTGAATCTTTGGAAGTAAGTCGCTGTGTAAATGCAAACTATTATCTCTTTCAATAACCTAATTTGCCGAAGGGACACCTCTACCAGAACAATGAAAACTAAAGACTAATCATAAACAGGCAGCACACACACATACAGAACTCTCAGGGAAAAAAAATTGCAATCATCATTTTCAATTTTCTTAACAGCTCTTGTTTTCTCTTCTAGTCTTGATGCCCTCCAGCCTTCTTAGGAAGGCACCTTTTATTTCTGATTCTTTTAGAATATCTCTCTGTAGCAGTGGGAGTTTCAAGCCTAGAATTCAGAGTGATTAAGATTCCCACAATGAGCCATCAATGTGAAATACTTTTGAAAGTATTCAGCTCTCTACAACACTGTTTTCCATTGAATGTTCTAATGGAAGGCACCCACATTGTATAAATCTGCAGCATACATCCAGGAGTCTTGTCCAGGCTGTAACAAGAGCCTTACAGGATGAGAAGACAATGAGCTGTGGCCTATATCATTGGAAGGAAGAGTACTAGTGTTGATGAGATCACAGATTGATCAAAGGGATGAAATAAACAAAACAAGAAATCATCAAAATATAATATGGAATGTCACATATTTAATTTATTTTAATAGTATTTTATCTTTTTCAATTACACAAAAAAACAATTTTAAACATTCATTTAACTTTTTTTAATTTTCTCCCTCCCTCCATCATATCCCATCCCCCAAATGGTAATCAATTTGATATGGGTTATATATGTGTGTGCATTCATGTAAAACATATTTCCATATTAGTCATGTTATAAAAGAAGAAACAGAACAAAAGAAAAAAAACATGAAAAAAATAAAGTGAAAATAGTATGCTTTGATCTGCATTCAGACTGCATCCATTCTTTTTTTGGATGTGGATAATATTTTTCATCATTGGAATTTGGAATTGTATTGTTGAGAAGAGCTAAGTTAATCATAGTTGATCATTGTACAATGTTGCTGTTATTTTGTACAATGTTCTCCTGGCTCTGCTCACTTCACTTTATATCAGTTCATGTAAGTCTTTCCAGGTTTTTCTGAAATCTGCCTGTTTATTATTTCTTATAACCCAGTAGTATTCCATTCCATTCATATACCAGAACTTGTTCAGCCATTCCCCAATTGCTGGGATCCCCTAAATTTTCAATACTTTGCCACTACAAAAAAGAGCTGCTATAAATATTTTTACAGAAGTAGGTCCTTTTATCACCACCCCCACTTTTTTTATCTCTTTGGAATACAGACCTAGTAGTGGTATTGCTGGATCAAAGTGCATGCACAGTTTGATATTTTAGCCATAGTTTCAAATTGCTTTCCAGAATGGTTGGATCAGTTCACCATTCCACCAACAATCTATTAGTGTCTCTATTTTTCCCCACATCTCTCCGACACTTATCATTTTCCTTTTCTGTCACATTATTCAATCTGGTAGGTGTGTGATGGTGCCTCAGAGTTGTTTTAATTTGTGTTTCTCTAATCAATAGTGATTTAGATATTTTATATGACTATGGATATCTTTGATTTCTTCATCTGAAAATTGCTTGTTCATATCCTTTGATCATTTATCAATTAAGGATAACTTGTATTCTTATAAATTTGTCTCAGTTCTCTATATATTTGAGAAATGAGGCATTTATCAGAGATACTTGCTACAAAATTATTTGCCAGCTTTCTGTTTTCTTTCTAATCTTGTTTGCATTGTTTTTGTTTTTGTAAAAATGTTTTAACTAAATATAATAAAAATTATCCATTTTGTATCTTATAATAATTTCCATCTCATGTTTGGCTATAAATTCTTTTTTTCTCCATAGATCTGACAAATAAACTATTCCTTGCTCTCCTAATTTGCTTATGGTATCACCCTTTATGTATAAAGCATGTACCCATTTTGTCCCTATCTTTGTATATGGTATAGGATGTTGGTCTACACTTAGTTACTGCCATACTGTTTTCAAGTTTTCTCAGCAGGTTTTGGTCAAATGATGAATTCTTTCCCAGAATCTGGGGTCTTTGGGTTTATAAAACACTAGATTACTGTGATTATTTAGTACTGTGTCTTGGGTACTTAATTTACTCCACTGATCCACCACTCTATTTCTTAGTCAGTACCAGATAGTTCTGATGACTACTGCTTTATAATATAGTTTGAGATCTGGTACCACTTATTTAATTTAGAGGTAAGAGAGTGGAAGTGATGATACCTAGAATGCCAGGATATATGAGCATGAACAGGGGAGGAAATGGAGAGAAGGGCAGGGGAAGGACTAGAAGTTTGGATGGGCAGGAGAGGTCCTCAATATGTTGTCACATTAGGTCGCACATGATAGCCTTTCCAGGACATCACATTTTAAGGTGGGTATAGTAGGGAAAAAAACATCTGGATTTGAAGTCAGAAGACCTGGGTTCAGCTATATAGTGTTGATGATCAACATTGGCCCTAAAAAAGATAAGAAAATGTACTTTCCTCTCTTCTTTGAAGAAGTGGAAGACACTGGGTATGGAACATTGCATTTACTTCCAGACTCAATTGATGTTTTGGTTAGTTTTCCTGACATGCTAATTTTTTCCTCTTTTTAAAATTCTTTTTATAGGGGATGGATATAGGGGTAGAGGAGAGAAAAAACTATATTCTAAATCATGGTAAGATACAAAAGAAAGATAATAATTTTTTAAAAAGATTTGGATTCAAATCCTTGTTCTGCTACCTACTAACTGTAATATTAGGTAAGTCACTTTTGTTCTCTGGGGCTCATTTTACTCATTTGTATAATGTTGAGAATGAACTAGTTTGTTCACTAAGATCCTTTCTACCTTTAATATATTATGGTTAAGATTAGGGAGCAAAGTAACAACAAATCAGGAAGATCAAGCAAACAATAAATCACAGGCTAGGACATGAGAAGACAGATTTTAAGACAATTTTAAGCATTCATTAAATTTTTTTTTTATTTTCTCCCTCTCTCCATCACTTCCCATCCCCTAAACAGTAATCAATTTGATATGGGTTATATATGTATGTGCATTCATGTAAAACATGACAAAAAGCAGGTAAAACAGTAGAAAAGAGGAGGGCTAAGTCCATGCAAACTGTCAGAAAGGAAGAGATCCACCAGAACTGAGAGATCAGGGGCTTGGTAGGAAGGAGGATTGATGCAGAGCAGCAAAGAAAGGATGCTGAAGTACTTAGCTGGCATTCTGGCTAGAACCAGTCTCCACAGAGCTTGAACTGGCCTACAGTTAAAGACCTGAAAACAGCTGACTGGTAGTGGTCTACCTTGGGGCAGAAAGCAAGGAGCATTTGTTAACCCTAAGAAATCTCTCTTGAAAAAATAAAACAAACAAAAACCTGTGGGGTGGGGGGAAATACATACATATATATCACATGTATATATATACATATATATCACATAGTGTTATATATAATAGAGAAAAAGAGAGAGAGAGAGAGAGAGAGAGAGAGAGAGAGAGAGAGAGGTATTGCACTAAGTATTCTGCTATCACCAGACTGTTTCAACATGGTTCCCTATGGCTGGAAGGAGCCATCCCTTTCTGCCTCCATCTTCCAAGTAAAAATGACCTCTTCTTCCCTAAATTTCTCATAGCACTTTACCACCACCTTGACTCTGAACTTTTCTAAATCTCCCTTATACTTAACTCTCTATTGTATCATAGGTAGGATTTTTTGTTTATTAATAGATTTTAAGCTCCTTGAGAACAGGATCTATGTTGCATTTACATGCCTAGTCCCAAGATAGATGTTAATAAATGTTTGTTGAATGAATAAAGAGATGAAAATTTGAATGAGTTGGTGATAGATATGTATGGACCAGAGTAAGGGCTACTGCATAGTAAGGATAACAGAGAAAATCATTTCTTTTCTTAACCTCTGCCATCACTGCTTTAACCCTTCTTAAGTGTATCTTAGAAAGTCCATATGTATGTTTTAGATTGAGAAAAGTTAGGAAACTCTTCTCTACTGCTGGAATAAATTTTTCCTCCAATTATTAAGCATTGTTTTTTTTTTCTACCTCTAACCTCCTCTCCTGAAAAAAGAAAAAGAAAGAAAAAGGAACAAAACCCTTGTGATAAACATGAATAATCAAGCAAAACAAATTCCTATGTTGGCAAAAAAATGGTGGAAGGGTAGATTATACTAGCTAATAATTATATAGTATTGCAGGCACTGTGCTAAGCACTTTACAACTATTATCTCATTAGATCCTCACAACAATGCTAGGAGAGAGATGCTATTATTATCTTTATTTTACAGATGAGGAAACAGCAATGGAAGTTAAGTGACTTACCCAAGGTCCCATAGCTAGTAAGTGTCTGAGGCCAGATTTGAACTTAGGTTTTCCTGACTCCAGGCCCCACCCTCTATTCACTGTGCTACCTAGCTGCTCCTAGATTATAGGAAAATGGCAGCATGCTAGGATCCCAGATCTCCTGAAAACACTCCATGGAAGCATAGAGATATACCACTCTACTAGGCCATAGAAAGAATCACTTCTAGATTCTTCCACTTTACCTGGAAACCGGAGACCTGCAGAGATTCTGGGAATGATAAACCAAGAAGGTGGAGAGCCATACTTCTGGACAGTCCCAGAACTCTCTGTTGGAGCTCCATAGCCCTAAGCCCAGTCAAACCTGAACCTGACTTGAGGCCATTGGCTGTAGAAGAATGATTCTGGGGAAGGGCAGACCCTGCCCAATTAGGGCAGAGGCCTGAGTCTTTCCCATTCCAGAAGGGTTTGAGCCTTCAGACATTCTAGTTTAGTCTGGGGCAGCACTCCAGGAAACAGACCCAACAAGTTCCCAATCTAGCCCTAGCTGAGCTGAGAGACCAGCCTCAGGGCCTTCCCTGCAGGGTGCAGTTGGAATCAGCAGCCCCACCCAAACTGGAATCCTTCTAGAGCAGTACCTGAAATTTATTGCGGGAAATCAGCACAGAAGTAAACTCTGAGCCCAATAGCAGGGCAGAAGGACCCTAGGTGGAGCCTATAACAAGGAGAGGTCATGGACCCTGTGATGAGAATGAACCCGCTCTTCAGAGTCTTGGTGAAGAAGGATCAGGCAGGTCCTTCCCACACAATTCGGAGGGGGGGGGGAACCACACCCACACTCCATGAATAAATCTTAAAGAGATGCCTAGAATGTAAACCTCCAAAGAAGATAATGAACCTACAAGAAGTTCAGGTAAAGTCTCAAGGGAAAAAAAAGAAAAACACCTTAGCCATAGGTACTGAAGGAGTACCTCAAGAAAATTAAATGAGAGATACAGAATGGAAAAACTAGGGAGGGAAAAAAAATGGCAAGGAAAATTGACACTTTGGTAGAGACTGTGGAAAACCTTACTCCAGAACTGATACCCTGAAAATTAGATTGGATCAGAAAGAAAACAATGACTCAAAAATACAACAAGGAATATAAAACCAAAACATAAAAAAGAAAACAAACAAAAAAAATAGGAGAAAAATATCTAAGAAATATAACATCAAGAAAAACTGATCTGGAAAATAATTCAAGGAGACACAATTAAGAATTATAGGACTACCTGAAAACTATTATCGGAAGGAAATCTGGATATCACATTTCAGGAAGTTATAAATGAGAATTATCCAGAATTCTTAGAACCAGAGAACAAAGAGAAAATAAAATCTGCCAGTCATCTCTAGAAAAAGTTTAAAAAGAAAAAGAAAGTCCCCAGGAACATTATTGCCAAAATCTAGATATTCTAGGTCAAAGAAAAAATACTTTAAGTAGTCAAAAATGAGACCAAATATCAAGGACCCACAAAAAAAGGATTACATAAAACTTAGCAGCTTCCATTTTAAAGAAAAGAAGGACTTGGAATATGATATTTCAAAAAGCAAGAGATGAAGGACAACCTATCCAGAAAAAAACTAAGTACAATCCTACACCTACATAATGAGAAAAAAAGTGGATCTTTAATGGAATAGAGTCTTTCCAAGCATTGCTAATTAAAAAACCAATGAACTGAGTAGAGATTTGGAAATGGAAATGCAGGCACCAAGATAAACATAGAAAGGTACACATATTTGCATAATAGAAATGTGGAGAAGAGTTTTTTTTACATAATAAAGGGATGAGAAATAAATATATTCTTAGAATCCTAATATATTAAAGGTCATAGAAAACTTAAAATGACAGAGGGTCTACTGAAATTTTTGTTCTGTTTTAATGGTATTAGGAGAAGAAAAAAATAAGAGAGGGACACAAACTATACTGGGGAGGAAAGGTAGAAGCATGGAGGGAAATCACATTGCATAATAAAGACTTGTAAGATGAAGAATATATATCCTATCAACTACACTTTAATTTTGATTAGATAAAAGATGATTTAATACAATTACAAATATTCGCCCCCCCCACACACACACAAAGAGATTTCTGTTTAGAAATACAATAAACTAGAAAGGATAATAGAAGGAGAGAGAGACAAGAAAAAGGTAGAGAGGGGTCTAAGAGTTGAGGTAGAATAGACAAGGAGTTACATAAACTATACAATTTGGGGAAATGACCTTGAAGGGAGGATTAAAAAGAAAGGAAAAAACAGCCCTGGGGTTGTACTTCATCCTATAAACTGGCAAAGATGATAAAAGATGGAAATAGGAAATGTTGGAAGAGTGGTGGGAAGATAAGCACACTGGTACATTGTTGGTAGGACTATGAATTAGCACAACTATTTTGCAAAGCAATTTGAAATTATGCAAATAAAGTCATGAAAATGTTTATACCCTTTGATCTGGAGATTCCACTACTAGACTTACATTCCAAGGAGGCTATTCATAAAAAGAAAGTCCTTATAAACACTAGAATATGCATAACAACACTTTCTTTAATAGCAAAGAGTTGGATGTAAGTAGATTGCCATTAATTGGGGGAGGATCTAAATAAATTGCTGTATGTGAAGTTAATGAAATATTACTGTGCTTTAAGAAATAACAAATATGATAAATACAGTGAAGCATGGAAAGAACTACATGAAATGGTGCAGAATAAAGCAAATATAGCCAAGAAAACAATATACAGAATTACTTCAAAAATGTAAATTGAAAAGCCACTCAAAAACAAAGTAAATGTTACAAAATTACAAAGAACAAATATTGGTCTAAAAAAGGGACATGAAGATACATTCCAACATTATCCACTTACAGAGGCAAGATTTCCATAAGTGTAGTATATTGCACATATGTGCAAAATGTGTTCATTTACTGATCAAGTTTACTGATTTTTTTTCTCTTTTTTGTATTTAAAAATGTTTATTATATAGGATGGCACTCTGGTGGAGGGAAAGAAATAGTGGAGAAAATTTTGGTGGTATCAAAAATAAAAGACATCAATAAAAACTTATTTTTAAAAAAGGAGAGAAAGAAAGTTAAAAACTGAAATGAGGGGCAAGATAAGGAGAAATCTAACCAAAAGACAGATGAGAAAGAAGTTAAACATCTGAATAGAACTTTAGAAAAATTATATGATAGAAAAATTACATGAATATAAGATGATAAATCTCTGGCAATTACTAAGTGAAATTAAAAGTGAATTTACATACTTCTCTGCTGTACATAGCACCTTTACAAAATTGACCATGTGTTGGGGCATAAAGATCTCACCAAAATTTTTTAAAAAGTAGAAATGCCAAATAAGTTATTTACTGCTTGCTAATGGAATAAAAATGATATTAATATAAAGGGCCCTTAAAGAAAGAATTTAAAAGTAATTAGATATACTAAATAATATAATTCCAAAGAACTGGTGGATCAAAGAACAAATTATAGAAACAACAAAAGAATTCATCAAAGAAAATGACAGTACTGAGATAACATGTCAGAACTTGATTCCAAAAAGCAGCTCAGGGATAAAATTTATCACTCTTTTATATGTACATTTTCATCAACAAAAGAGAGAAAAAAATCAATAATTTGAGTATACAATAAAAAACCTTGAATAATAAAAATAAAAATTAACCAACTGAAAAACAAAATATAAATTGGCAAAATTAAAAAGACATTAATGAAATCAAAAGCCAAATGTCAATTGAATTGGTAAAATAAAATTAAAAGCTACTTTTACAAAAAAGAAAACTAGTTAGGTCGCTTGATTTTTTTTAAAGAGAGAAAAACTAAGTTGTATCAAAAATGAAAGAGGAGAACTTTTTAATTTCTTTATTATTTATTTTTAGTGTTCATTTAAAAAAATTTAAGTTTCAAATTCTCTCCCTTCCTCCTGCCCCTTTGAGAAAGTAATATATCAACTTTACATGTGAAGTCATGCAAAGCATTTCCATATTAGCCCTATTACATTAATTAATTAATTAATCAATAAATGAAACAAGAAAAATAAAGAAAGTGCAAAAGTATGCTTCAATCTGCCCTCAGAGTTTATCAGTTATCTCTCTGGAGGTGTACAGTATTTTTCATCATGAGTCCTTCAGAAGACAATATGAAATCTTCATTCATTTGAATATTCCAGCCTTGTTAGTTACCCTGATCTCTTTCACATGGCTATGGATTCCCAGAAGAAACTTTGTAGTATTCTGGGACTAAATACAATTAATATGATGTCATTTGAGAACAGTGTATCTGTGTGTGTGTTATAGTGTGGGTATATATATATATATATATGTGTGTGTGTGTATATAATACATATACATATGTGTATGCGTACATAGAAATACACACAAATATGTGTGTGTATGTGTATATATACATATATACATACATACATGCACAGTATTTTACATACACACAGACATATTATTCTCAAACGACATCACACACACACGCTTTCAAAACTAGGATACTGCAGGTTTACAAAAGGCGTTAAAATCCACATTTTATTCACTCTAAAAAAAAGCATTTTAAAATGTCAACACTAAAATTGTCTTTGGAGCTTCATTCATAGTGATATGTACTTTCTAAAAAAAAAATACAACAAATGAGCCCTGAATACAGTATAATTTTTATTTTTTAAAAAAAAGACTGATGAAGGCCACAGTTGTATAAAACTTCAGTCTGACTCTAATCATTTAACTTTGATTGTCTCATGTGAGTATATATCTAATGTTGTGGTTTTTTGTTGTTGTTGGTGGTGAGCTGCCCACAATCACACAGCTAGTTAGTGTTAGAGGAGGAACTTTTACATAGGGTTTTTTAACTCCAAGTCCAGCCCCCTTTCTGCTCTTCCATACCATCTCTCTTTTTGGCTGTTAGTTCATACCATGAACTCATACTATGAGCTTACAGTCAGTCCATCAACTTCATTTTCTCAAGTCTTTTTAGACATGAACTACTGTCTAGCCATAGCTCCCTCATGCTATAGTTATGCAGTCATTTTTTTTTAACCCAAGCGTAGAGCCTTAAATTTGTCTCTATTAAATTTTACCTTAGTAAGTTCAATCTATCATTGGAGGGTGTTGATATATTTTTGCATCCTGACTCATCATCCAGAGTGTTAGTTGTCCATTCCAGCTTTTGGTCATCTGCAAATCTTATTAGCATGCCATTTACAAACCTCATTCAGAGGACTAACAAAAAATTTTCACTGGCTCAGAGTCATAGGTAGATCCCTAGAAAACTCTGCTAAACACATTTCAAGTGGATCTTTCATACCCAACCTTTGGGTATGACCATTCAATGAATTCCAAATACATGTAACTGTGCTATTTTCTAACCTGAATCTCTCCAACTTGTTCACAAATGTAACTTTGAAAATGGTCAAATATGAAATCCAGGTATACAGTGTCTAAGTTTTTTTTTTTTTAGTCTGAGTAGTCCAGTAACATTTTCAAAAAAGGAAATAAGATTGCTCTGGCATTATCTGGACTATTACAAAAGCTTGCTGGTGGTTCTGCCTGCCACAAGTCTCTCCCCTATCCAATCCATCCTTTATTCAAATGTCAAAGTGATGTACATAAAGTGCAGGTCCAAACATGTCACACACCCCACCCCTACTCAATAAACTCAAGTGTCTCCCTACCACCTACAGAATCAAATATAAAATCCACTGGTATTGAAAACTCTTCATAACTTAGCCTCCCCAGTTCCATTTCTTCTTAGATCTTACTTCCATTCCCACACCCTCATGCTCTCTTCAATCCAAATACACTATTCCTCCAACAAGACACTCCACCTCTCAGCTCAAGAATTTGTACTGGCTGTCTCCCATAGTAGGAATGTTCTCCTTTCTCATCTACGCTTTCTAGTTTCCCTGAGTTCTTTCAAGTGGCAGGTAAAATTCTACCATCTACAAGAAGGCTTTCCCATCCTTCTTAATTCTAGTGCCTAACATCTGTCAATTACTTCCTGTTTGCTCTGCATATAATGTGTTTCTCTTAAAAATATATACACAAATGTACATATGTGTAAACATAAATATAAATACATATGTATATACAAATGTGTACATATATTACATATGTAATATGTAATATATATAATTTCTTACATTAAATATTTCCCAATTATATTTAAATTTTTTTTAACTTTTTAAGTTCCAAACTCTCTTCCTCCCTCCAGACCCTCCTGCTATGCTTGAGAAGGCAAGCTATATGATATCTATTATATATGTGACATCATACAAAACATTTCCATATTAGCCATGTTGCAAGAGAAAACACAGACAGAAAAAGAAAACTAGAGAAACTTTAAAAAGGATGCTTCAATCTGCATTCAGAGTTCATCAGTTCTGTCTCTGGAGGTGGATAGCATTTTTCGTCATGAGTCCTTTATAAATTCCAAATTCCAAATAAAGTCTTTTATATTTGGAATTGTCTTATATCATTGTCCTGATTAGAGTAGCTAAGTCTTTCACAGAAGATCATCCTTATAATATTGCTTTTACTGTGTTCAATGTTCTCCTGGCTCCGCTCAATTCACTTCATTTGAATTCATATAAATCTTCCCAGGATTTTCCAAAACTATCCCACTCCTCATTTTTTATAGCACAATACTATTACATCACAATCATATATCATTTGTTCAACTATTCTCCCATTGCTGGGCATCTCCTCAATTTCTAATTCTTTGCCACCACAAATAAGTGGCAATAAATATTTTTGTACAAATAGGCACTTTTCCTTTTTCTTTGATCTCTTGGGGATACAGACACACTAGTGGTACTTCTGGATATGCCCAGATTTATAGCTCTTTGGACATAGGTCCAAATTGTTCTCTAGAATGGTTGCACTAGTTCACAGCTCCACCAACAGTGTATTAGTGTCCCAATTTTCTACATCCCCTCTAGCATTTGTCACTTGCCTTTCTGTCATGTTAGCCACTCTGATAGGTGTGAGATGGTATTTCAGTTTCTCTAATCAGTGGTGATTTTGAGCATTTTAGAGCAATGTGATTATTGATAACTTTGATTTCTTCTTCTGAAAATTGCTTGTTCACATCCTTTGACCATATATCAACTGGAGAATGGGTCTTATTTTTATAAATTTCATGTATCTCAGAAATGAAACTTTTATAAAATAAACTTGCTGTATTCCCCCCTTCCCCCAGTGTTCCATTTCCCTTCTAACTTTGGCTACAGTAGTTTTGCTTGTACAAATAATCAGGTAATCAAAATTATCAATTTTGCTTTCCATGATCCTCTCTATCTCTTGTTTTGTTATAAACTCTCCCTTTTATCCATAGATCTGATAGGTATATTTTTCTATGCTCCCCTAATTTACTTATGATATCATCCTTTATGTCTAAATCATTTATCCATTTTGACCTTTTCTTGGTATAAAGTGTGAGATGTTGGTCTATGTCTAGTTTATTCCAAACTGCTTCCAGTTTTCCCAGCAATTTTTGTCAAATGTTCAGTTCTTCCCCCAAAGTTTTGAGACAAATGAAAAGTCCAAGAGACAAAGTTTTGGGATAATTAACAATCAATTTATTAACTTTGGCTAGCAAATAATAATTTGAGATTAGTGGTTCTCTTGGAAACCAAAGACAAATCATTGAGATCACCCAGTGATCCAAATACCCTTGGAAGAGTGGATATTCCCAATAGGCAGAAATCAACTCTGATTGATTAACAATTGAGAGAATGAGTACTGTAATGAGAGGTGGACTTTTTTCCAATGAGGGGCTAGTCATGTCTGATCATGTCAGCACTCCTGGACTAAGACATTCATCCCCAGGGAGATCATTCTGCCTCTAGCAATCTATACAAAAGGATAATTTTCTCCACTCAATTCTATCTGAGTAGAACAATAGGATGGAATTCACCTACATTAGATTCTCTTTACTCTTTAATCAAAAATAAGCTCTCTCAGTTGTGTGGGGTCCCACCCAAAATAGAAGAGAATGTCTCATTGTCAGCCTGTCCTTCACAAAGACTAGACTTTGAAGGACAACTAGGTGGCACAGTGGATAGACCACTGGCCCTGAAGTCAGGATGACCTGAGTTCAAATCCAGCCTCAGACCAAACACTTGACAGTTACTAGCTGTGTGACCCTGGGCAAGTCACTTAACCCCAATTGCCTAAAAAGAAAAAAAAAAGACTACACTTTGAACGAAAAAACTGAAAAAGAAAAAAAAACCCTGGATCCCTTGATATTAATAATTAGTTATTAATAATCATTTTTCTAAGCTTAGATCTTTGGGTTTGTCAAACACTAGGCTATTATAGTCATTTACTACTACATATTGTGTACTTAGTCTATTCCAATGACCCATCACTCTATTTCTTAGCTAGTACCAGATTGTTTTCATGATTACCACTTTGTAATATAGTTTAAAATCTAGTACTGCTAGGCTGCCTTCCTTCACATTTTTTTCATGGATTCCACTGACATTCTTGATCTTTTGCTCTTCCATATGAATTTTGTTATTATTATTTCTAGATCTAGAAAATAATTCCTTGGCAGTTGGATTGTTATGGCACTGAATAAGTAAATTAATTTGGGTAGAACTGTAATTTTTATAGGGGGTGGAGCCAAGATGGCAGAATAAAAGCAGTGACTTGCTTGAGCTCTCCCCCAAATCCCTCCAAATACCTATTAAAAAATGGCTCTAAACAAATTCTAAAGCAGCAGAACCCACAAAATGACGGAGTGAAACAAATTTCCAGCCCAAGACAGCCTGGATAATTGAACAGAAAGGCATATCACGCCAGGTGGGGAGAGGAGAGCAGTTTGGTGTGGGCGCGTAGGCAAAACAGGCCTCAGTGAACCTGGAGCAGGCCTCAGAGGACTGAACCATAGGCAGCTGTGACAGTTACCAGATTTCTCAAACCACAAATGCCAAAAACAGCTAAGAAGGTCAATGGGAAAAGTCTGTGTCTGAGGTGGTGAGAGAAGCTTGGTCCAGGTCATGGTCCCAGCCCCAGTCCCCAAGCAAAGCCCCGGGGTGACAGCTGCCTCCAGAGCTTCCACCCCCCAGACTGAGGGGGAATCCAGTGGCTGATGAGAGGGGGATTGCAAGGATCTCTCTTCTGGTGCAGGATTCTCTTGCTTTGTGTTTGAATCTGGGTCGCAGTTCTGGGTGGCAGTCCTGGGGCAAGGAGGAGCACTGGCGTGGTGGAGCTTGCAGTGGTGTTGGAGAGGAAATCCTCCTCACATTTCCAAGACAGAAAAGAATGCTTGTGGTCACTCATAGACCTGTGCTCTGGAAAGGAGTGTTAACACCTCACCCTTGATCATACCACCTTGGAAGAACGGAAAATTTACAGGTCCCTAGAAGTATCTCTGAAAACAGCTGAACAAAACCCCCAAAGCTTGGGACAGTACATTCTCCAAACTGGAAGCAGACCCCTACCTTAACAAAGAGTTTGTAACTCAAGTAATAGGCTGGGATCGTGAGCAAGCAGCTCAAAAAGAGTCAGACCATAGAATCTTACTTCAGTGACAAAGAAGATCAAAACATACAACCAGAAGAAGACAACAAAATCAAAACTCCTACATCCAAAGTGTCCAAGAAAAATATGAATTGGTCCCAGGCCATGGACGAGCTCAAAAAAGATTTTGAGAAGCAAGTAAGAAAAGTAGAGGAAAAACTGAGAGTGATGCAAGAAAATTATGAAAAACAAGTCAACAACTTGCTAAAGGAGACCCAAAAAAATACTGAAGAAAATAACACCTTAAAAATAGCTTAACCCAAATGGCAAAAGAGGTCCAAAAAGCCAATGAAGAGAACACCCTAAAAAGTAAAATTGGCTAAATGGAAAAGGAAGTCCAAAAGCTTGCTGAAGAAAATATTTCCTTAAAAATTAAAATGGAGCAATTGGAAGCTAGTGACTTTATGAGAAATCAAGGCACTGTAAAACAAATCCAAAAGAATGAAAAAATAGAAGAGAATGTGAAATATTTCATTGGAAACACAACTGAAATGGGAAATAGATCCAGGAGAGATAATTCAAAAATTATTGGACTATCTGAAAGCCATGATCAAAAAAAGAGTCTAGACATCATCTTTCAAGAAATTATCAAGGAAAACTGCCCTGATATTTTAGAACCAGAGGGCAAAATAGAAATTGAAAGAATCCACCAATCTCCTCCTGAAAGAGATACCCAAAGGAAAACTCCTAGGAATATTGTAGCCAAATTCCAGAGTCCCCAGGTCAAGGAGAAAATATTACAAGCAGCCAGAAAGAAACAATTCAAGTATTGTGGAAACACAATCAGAATAACACAAGATTTAGTAGTTTCTACATTAAGGGACTGCAGGACATGGAATATAATATTCCAGAGGGCAAAAGAGATAGGACTACAACCAAGAATCACCTACCCAGCAAAATTGAGTGTAATTCTTCAGGGGAAAAAATGATGATTCAGTGAAATAGGGGACTTTCAAGCATTCTTGATGAAAAGACCAGAGCTGAATAGAAAATTTGACTTTCAAATACAAGACTCAAGTGAAGCATGAAGAGGTAAACAGGAAGGAGAAATAATAAGAGACTTATTAAGGTTGAACTTTACATTCCTGCATGGAAAGATGATATTTGTAACATATGAAACCTTTGTCAGTATTAGGATAATGGGGGGGATTATATGTATGTAGATAGATAGATAGATAGATAGATAGATAGATAGATAGATAGATAGATAGATAGATAGATAGAGGGCACAGAGTGAGTTGAAGATGAAGGGGTGATATCTGGAGAATAAAATTAAGGGGTGAGAAAGGATTATACTGGGAGAAGGAGAAAGGGAGAGGTAGAATGGGGTAAATTATCTCACCTGAAACAGACAAGAAAAGGCCTTTATAGTGGAGGGGAAATGGGGGAAGGTGAGAGGGAATGAGTGAACTTTATTCTCATAGGATTTGACTTAAGGAGGGAATAACATACACACTCAATTGGATACGGAAATCTATCTTACTCTACAGGAAAATGGGAGGGAAAGGGATTAAGAGAGCAGGGCGATGATAGAGGGCAGGACAGATTGGGGGAGGGGGTAATCAGAAGGAAACACTTCTGAGGAGGGTCAAAAGAGAGAATAGAATAATGGAGGGTGGGATAGGATGAATATACTTAGTTTTTCACAACATGACTACTATAGAAGTGTTTTGCATGACTACATATGTATAACCTGTATCGAGTTGCTTGCCTTTTCAATGAGGGTGGGTGGGGAGAGAGGAAGGGAGAAAATTTGGAACCCAAAGTTTTAAAAACACATGTTAAAAAAATTGTTTTCACATACAACTGGGAAATAAGAAATACAGGCAATGAGGTATAGAAATCTATCCCACCCTACAGGAAAATAGAAGGGGAACTGGATAAGAGAAGGGGGGGAGAGATAGAAGGGAGGGCAGATTAGGGGAAGGGTTAAACAGAATGCATACCATCTTGGGATGGGGAGAAGGATGAGATGAGAAGAAAATTTGGAATTCAAAATCTTGTGGAAGTGAATGGTAAAAACTAAAATAAATAAATTTTAAAAAAGAATTGTCATTTTTATTTTATTGGCTTGGTCTACTCACAAGCAATTAATATTTTTCCAATTGTTTAGCTCTGTCTTTATTTGTGTGAATAGTGTTTTATAATTGTGTTCATATAAGCCCTGAATTTGTGTTGGCAGATAGACTGTCAAGTATTTTATATTGTCTGCAGTTTTTTTAATTGAATTTTTCTTTCTATTTTTTTTTTCTGCTGGGTTTTGTTAGTAGTATATACAAATGCTGATTATCTCCATCGATTTATTTGATATACTATAACTTTGCTAAAATTGTTGATTGTTTCAACTAGTTTTTCAGTTGATTCTCTAGGGTTCTCCAAGTATGCCATTGTATCATCTGCAAAGAGTGGTGGTTTTGTTTCCTTATTGACTTTTTTATACCTTCAATTTCTTTTTCTTGTCTTATTGCTATAGCTAGTATTCCTAGTAAAATATTGAATGATAGATAGTGGTAATAATGGACATCCTTGCTTCACCCTTGATTTTACTGAGAAGGTTTCAAGTTTATTTCCACTACAGATAATGCTTGCTCTTGATTTTAGATAGATACTACTTACCATTTTAAGAAAGGCTCCATGTATTCCTATGTTTTCTAAGGTCTTTTTTTTTTATTAATTGGAATAGATGTTGCATTTTATCAAAGGCTTTTTTTCTGCATATATTGAAATAATCATATGATTTTTGTTGTTTCTGTTATTGATATGGCAAATTAAGCTGATAGTTTTCCTAATATTAAATCAGCCCTGAATTCCTAGTATAAATCTGACCTGGTCATAGTGTATGATCTTTGTGATATATTGCTGTAATCTCCTTGCTAGTATTTTGTTTAAAAATCTTTGCATCAATATTCACCAGGAAAATTGTTCTATAGTTTTCTTTTTCTGTTTTTGCTCTTCCTGATTTAGTTGTTAAAGTCACATTTGATTCAGGAAAGAAAACTAGTAGAACTCCTTTACCTATTTTTTCCAAATAGTTTATACAGTACTATAATTAATTATTCCTTCAATGTTTGGTAGAATTCACTTCTAAATCCATTTAGTCCTGGGGATTTTTTTCTTGGTGAGCTCATTTGTGGCTTGTTATTTCAGTATTTTATTTCCTCTTCTATTAATCTTAGCAGTTTTTTTATTTTGTAAGTATTTTCCATTGTTCTTAGATTGTCAGTTTTACTGGTATATAACTGGGAGAAATGACTCCTAATAATTGCTTTAATTTCATCTTCATTGGTGGTGAATTCATCCTTTTTGTTTTTGATACTAGCAATTTAGTTTTTCTTTAATTCAAATTCACTAACAGTTTATTTTATTTTTTATGAAACCAGCTTTTAGTTTTATTTATTAGTTCAATGGATTTTTTATTTCCAATTCTATTATTTTCTCTTTTGATTTTCAGAATTTCTAATTTGATGTTTAATTGGGATAACTTAATTTGTTCTTTTTTTCTATTTTTTTTTAGTTTCATGTCCAATTCATTGATCTGCTGTTTCTCTATTTTATTTATGCAAGTGTTTAGAGATATACATTTTTCTCTAAGTACTTCTTTGTCTCCATTCCATAAATTTTGGTATGTTGCCTCATTGTTGTCATTCTCTTTAATGAAATTATTTATTGTTTCTTTTATTTATTCTTTGTCCTACTCATTCTTTAGGATTAGATTATTTAGTGTCCAACTAATTTTTAATCTGTGTTTCCATGGCCCTTTATTGAATATAATTTTCATTGCATTATAATCTGAAAAAGATGAACTTAATATTTCTACTGTTCTGAATTTGGTTGTGAGGTTTTTACACCCTAATACATAGTCATGGTTTCTGTGTAGCTACCATGTACCTTGAGTCCTTCATAATTTCTCTTTCATATTTACCTTTTTGTGCTTTTTTTGAGTCTTGTATTTGGAAGTCAAATTTTCTATCCAGCTTTGGTCTTTTCATCAGGAATGCTTGAAAGTCCTCTATTTCACTAAATATCCATATTTTTTTACCTTTAAGGATAATACTGTTTTACTAAGTAGGTTTCTTGATTATAGTCCCAGCTCTTTTGCTTTCTGGAATGTCATATTACAAGCATTCCACTCCTTTAACATGGTAGCAGCTAAATCTTGTGTGATCTTGACTGTGCTTCCATGGTATTTGAATGGTTTCTTTCTGGCTTCTTGAAGTATTTTCTCTTTGACTTGGAATCTCTGCAATTTAGCTGTAATATTTCTGGCAGTTTTTATTTGGTGATCAGTGGATTCTTTCCATTTTTATTTTACCTTCTGGTTCTAAGATATTGGGGCCTTTTTCTTGACAATTTCTTGAAATATGATGTCCAAGCTCTTTCTTTGATCATCAGTTTCAGGGAATCCAAAAATTTTTTGAATATCTCCCCACAATCTATTTTCAAGGTCAGTTATTTTTTTTTCTAATGAGATATTTCACATATTCTTTTTTTTCATCCTCTTGACTTTGTTTTATTATTTCTTGAGGTCTTGTGGAGTCATTAGCTTCCACTTGCCCAATTCTAATTTTTAAGAAGTCATTTTCTTCAGTGAGTTTTTGTGCCTCTTTTTCCATTTGGTAAGTCTGCTTTCTGAGGAATTATTTTCATCAGTGAAGTTTTGTACCTCTTGTACTTCCTTTTGGCCAATTCTATTTTTTAAGGTGTTATTTTCTTCCATAATTTTTGAGCTTTTTTTTCAACCAAATTGTTAATTGCCTTTTCATAATTTTCTACCCTTATTCTCATTTCTTTACCAATTTTTCCCCTAACACTCTTATTTGATTTTGAAAATATTTTTTTTTGCTCTTCCAGGAATTTTTGTTGGGCTTGAGTCCAATTCAATTTTTATTCTTTTGAGGTTTTGCTTGTGGCTGTTTTGATTTCATTGTCTTCTTCTGAGTTTGCATCTTGATCTACTCTGTCACCATAGTAGCTTTTTATGGCCAGGGGTTTTGCTGTTGTTTGCTCATTTTTCTACCCTATTTCTTAATTTTGAAGTTTAAGTTAAAGTTGACTTCTGCTCCTGGTGTGAAAGTGGAGGGACACTAACTCAAACTTCAGGGTTTTTCACATTGCTATTTTTTTTTTTTTTGGCTTAGGCAATGGGGTTAAATGACTTGCCCAGGGTCATACAGCTAGTGAGTGTCAACTGTTTGGTCTGAGGCCGGATTTTAACTCAGGACCTCCTGAATCCAAGGCCGGTGCTCTATCCACTGCACCACCTACCTGCTCCCACGTTGCTATTTCAGAGCTAGTTCTGGGGCTGTGGAAATTTTTGGTACTTCAATCGTGGTATGATCTGAGAAAAGGTGTGGTCACTGCTCTCCTGGTCTGTACTGTTGTCATTACCTAGGAAGGGGCCCTCATCCCTTGGGAGAGCAATCAATATTGTTCCTCAGTGTTCCTGCTCCCTTGAGACCAGAAATGATACTGTTCCTGAGGGTCCCTGATCCCTTGGGACCCAAAACAATACTGCTCCTTAGGGTTCCTTCTCGCTCTTGATCAAAGTGCTCTTCTCTGCTCTTGAATTATGACTCAAAAGTGGGTATAGACAATAAATTTGCAAAACAACATCTGTGTCCAATGCTAGCCCAGCAGTCCTCTGTAATCTTTCTGACCAGTTGACAGGTCCTCTTACTGTCTCTGGCTTGAGAGCTCCTGAAGCTGCTGCTTCATCTGTTGCCACTAACTAATCTCACCATTGGTGTTTCACCCACACTGACTCCAAGTCAGCCTCCACCCTCACTTCACAGACCTCTAATAGACCCACTAAAACAAAGGGCTGAAAGAAAGTATCCCAGCCCTGGACGACTTTTTTGACAGGTGATAAAAACTCTCCAATATCTCTCTCCTACTTCAGTTCAAATTTGTATTGGATTTTAGATAACACCGTTATAGTAAATCGTTAAAATTGCAGTGATATTTATTTGCAAATACTTAATCAGTTCATAGCAACTTAAGACTTTTAAAACACATTGATATTCAGGCTTAAAGGTTTCTGTGTTACTCCTGAAGCATTTGGGGCCCACTAAGTGGTATAAATGAAACATTTCTACTTAGTACAACTTGAGATGCCTGTTATCAAATTTATTCAAGACTTCAAAGAAATAGGAAAAAATGTGTTTTATTTTAGAGTATATTTGTCCAGGAGAGAGGATTGGGCTAAGAAACTAACATTTTTTCCCTTCATTTCTCAAAGAAAAACAGTGCCCCCCAAATTGCAAGTGAATGAATTTAGAAGTTTGGCTTGGGCAAATGACCTCTACTGGATCTCCAGGAAGGGTGAGGGGAAAACTGTTATGAGACTTTTCTAGCTAGACAGAAACTAGAAGCCAAGACAATTGTTTGTCATGTGATTATCATCAGAAACATCTACAAAAATATTAATGTCAATGGAATAATAAATCTGATACAATGATGACTATCAAAAACACTATTATTGATTCTTTTTAAAACAGGCTTTTATTTCAAGGAGAAATACAGAGTCACTAAAAGTACTGAGTGGTATTCCAAACTCTTCTTCTGTTGTTCAATTCTGACCCAAGTCATTGCGTAAAGTTAAATTTAGACAGGTTTTGACAATAAGCAGTTTCTGGAAAAGAAGAAGATACAACTAATTATTTTAGTGGTGTTGCTCCCTTGTCTGTTTTTAAAAGTACAGCTGGCTTCCAAGACATCATATATGTCATTTTTATTTCCAGTGTCAAATCCTTCACTCTCATCTACATAACACATATGTTTTATCATTCCAAAAGTTTTGTTTGTGTTTTTCCTTGTAGGACCCTTAAACAACCATAGCTATAGTGAACAGGGTACTATCCTAAGCCACTATTACCTGTAACATATCTTTCATTCATTTCCATTCCAGTTGCTAAATTTTTTCTGGGCAAGCAATTGTCTCTTATGAAAATCTTCTACATATTTGATTGAATAAATGAAATGTACATTGGATTTACAGTCAGGCTTTGAATTAGCTCTGTTGGCCAAAATCTCAGTTAATTATATTGATCTCCTGTGAAGTGCAACATTCTCTATGAAAGGACTGTAGGTTTGTTCACTGGGGCTTATGGCTTAACAACAGTTTCCATGGTAATAAATAAGGAGAAAGGAAGTGTTGAGGTGGCTAATAAATAAAGTAGAAAAGAAAAGCTGATTGAAAAAAAAAAGTTACTTTGAATATACATCCATATCATACTGTTAGGCCACTGTCATAAAGGTAATTTTAAAATGTATAAACTTTAAAAACAAAGTTAAACCTACAATTAATAGGCTCTGGCATTTAGCCACAGATAATGTAAAAAAAAAATATCAGTTTGTTGTTATTGTTATTTAGTCACATCCAACTTTTTGTGATTCCATTTGGGGTTTTCTTGGTAAAGATACTAGAGTGGTTTGCCATTTCCTTCTCCAGCTCATTTTACAGATGAGGAAACTGAGGCAAACAGGGCTAAATGACTTGTCCAGGGTCACACAGTGGTAAGTGTCTGAAGCTGGATTTGAACTCAGGAAGATGAGTCTTCCTGACTCCAGGCCTAGCACTCTATACACTGTGCTACCTAGATGCCCCAAAGCCTCAATTTAGAATTCATTAATTTTTAATTCAGAGCATTTCAAATAGGTTCCAGCCTCTAAAGTTTACCTTTGTACTGTGGTGGTGCCACAGGAACCAAGTTCCACTTTCTTATCTCCCCCAAGTTCCAAGGTTCTCTCATTGATTTCCTACCACTTCCTTTTGCTCTACTTATCATCGCTACACAGAAAAGGAATTATAGATTTCCTCCTTTTCCTATCCCCACTGTATGTTTATTTATTTTTGTAAGTCCTGAGGACATAGAAGTTCAAAGGAAAAACACTTCAGATGAATATTAAATTAAGATAAGAAAAGATTCCTGCACCATTCACCCAATATTACTAGTAAGAATGGATAAATGCAAAGAACATGTGTTACCAAGGAATGTGCATGAGGCATGCCCATAAAAGGAATATTTCTGGCTAGGTAAATTGCAAAAAGGAATCACACATACAAAAAACCCAAAAGGCCAAGGAACATGGGTGGAGGGCATACCCATAGGGATATATGTCTAGGACCCACCCGCGTGCGGCCTGGGTAACTCAGACCTGCAATGTTACAGAGGTGCTACTCTTCTCTAATAATGCCATTGTGCAGATCTATTAGGCATCACATCAGAAGTTGCATATTCACTCTCTGCTAGAGATTTCTGCTGGTCTTTCTACTACCTTTTGTTAGACTTCAGCCTCTTCAGGGCCATCTGCTGCTCTCTGCTGCCATTTGCTGGGGGGTGGACCTCTTCTTGGCAAAGGAAGGATAAAGCTCTTTTAGTCAACGTTGAGAGGTATAAGCCACCATACCTAGCCAGGCTGCTGATGAAATCTAGCTCAGTGCCCCAGGCTAAGATTTACTTTTTGACTAATTTTCTCCAGGTGTTCAGTGAATTGCCTGGCTCTAGTCAACCATTTGACATTTAACTACTGTTAAAACCCTAATTGTCACTCTGTCTCCAAAATTCTTTTAGTTGACCCCACCCCAAAAATCCTTAGGGGAGCTATGGGTCAGGGTTGGTGGGTGATTGGTAGTTAAAACTCTTCTCAACTCCTATAATGCTGTCTGATTGGCATGAAAATAAACCTGGGATAAAAACTAATGGGCTAAACAAACCTTTCAGCATCATAACCATACCTGTTCCCCAGGCCTGCCATTATTGTGCACATGGGCCAGCAGCAAAGTCACTGTTTGTGATCCACCCTGGCCTGCAGGAATCTTCCTGGTTTCTTTGCTAGATGTGAGCTCCATGAGGGCAGGACTGTCTTTTGCCTCTTTTTGTATCCCCAGCACTCAACACAGTGCCTAGCACATAATAGAAGCTTAATAAATATGTATTGACTGACTGACTGTCTTCATTAATATAATATAAAGTATTATCAGAAAGAAGAATAAAGAACTAAAAAGTTTGAGGAGAAAGAAAATACTCTCTAGAAGATCATTATCTTTTCCAATCTAATGCAATTCCCCTCTTTTCTTAAGGTTGTTACTTTACAAATCTCTTTTTACTTCGTTACACATTAGTGTCATTTTAATGTTAAATATAAATTGAGACATGCAACATAATTTTAATTTCCTTTTACAATATGTAGAATTAATAGACTTCAGGATACAGAGGTTTAAATAATAAACAAAATGGAAAAGTTATAAGGATTAAAAGCTTATAGTAGCAGTATCTTTGTCTTAATTGAAATGTAGAAAAGATAAGGTGTAGTAGTTTATAGCCCTCTTCATTAGCTCCTTCATATTCTTGTTTTCAGAGTTAGCCCTTCTTAAAGTTTCTAAATGTATTTTTTCTCTCAGATTTGATGCTCCTGAATTTTTCCCCAATAAAATATAGGAGAAGGAGCTCTGGGATTTGGGTCCAGGGACCTAAGTCTGACTATTATTGCCTCTGCTATTTACTGCCTTTATGACTCTGGGGAATTTAACTTTTCTGAACATCTTCTTCCATAAAATGATGACACTATCCTTATTCCTCTTCCCCCCCCACAATAAATTTCTGCCTGGTCTCTCATATCTCTCCAAAGAGGTTGCACTAGATGACCTGTAAGATCTCTTCCAATTGAAATATACCAATCTATGCTCTATTGATAAGGAATTCCCTTCCTACTTATATTTTACCCCCAATTATCCTGTTTCAGTGACTTTTCTCTTAATATTTGATCTGGTGTTACCATTCACCCAAATGGCAGTGTCATGATTAGGATAGTTTCAAGTTATGCCCCTGTGTTACTCAGATGGAAAGTCAGTTCTGTTTTTTCATGGGAAATATTTTTAAAGTGGGTTAGAACAAACATCAGCTTTTCCTTGTTTTTAGGTACAATGTAATCCACTTACTTTGTCTTGGTCTAAGGATTCTATAAATTCTGAAATAACATCTGACGCCATCTCTTGTTGTTCATGCAGTCATTCAGTCATGTTGGACTCTTTGTGACCCAGTGAACCATAGGACACCAAGTCACTATGGGGTTTTCTCAGCAAAGATACTGGAGTAGTTTGTCACTTCCTTTTCCAGTAGATGAAAGCAAACAAAGGTTAAGTGACTTGCCCAGGGTGACAGAGCTAGTATGTGTCTAAGGCCAGATTCAAACTCAGGTCTTCCTGACTCCATGCCCAGCACTCTATCCACTGGGCCACCTAGTTGCCTCTAATCCTATCTCTACATCTAAGCAAATATCTATCTACCTATCTATCTCTCTATCATCTACATGCTAAAAAGCCAGAAATCTCTTTCTCCTATCTACCTCATAATAATCAAATAATAAAGCAACAAATACTTATTAAGTGCCTACTGCTAAACTCAGTACTAAGTGCTTGGGATACAAAGAAAAGAAAAATAGTATGCCCTCAAGGAGCAGGCGTATGACATGAATGCTTCTCTATGTGTGTACATGTGTGTATGTGATATTTATACTGTCTCAGTCTGGAATAAAAATAACTAACAATAGATAACATTTAAAATAGTGCTTACTGCAGAAGCTATGCTAAACACTTTATAATCATTATCTCAAACAACTATCCTACCTCTTCAGCCTATCCATAACCCCATTAGAAGTGTGGCTAGACAATTCAATGATAAAAGACAATTCCAAAAGATTCATGATGGAAAATGTTAACCACATCCAGAGAAAGAACTATGGAGTCTGAATGCCAATCGAAGCAAAATTTTTTCATTTTGGGGGGGGTTTGTTGTTTTTTTCCCCATGGTTTTTTGTTCTGTTTCTTCTGTCACAACATGACTAATGTGGAAATACATTTAACATGATTGCACAGGTATAACCTATATCAGATTGCCTGTCATCTGGGGCGGGGGGAATTTGGAACTCAAAATTTTATAAAAAATGAATGTTGAAAACTATCTTTACATGTAATGGAAAAAAAATCAGATACTATTTGCAAAATAAAGTAAAATAAAAAAGTGTGGCTAGAATGCTCAAAGGCTTGCGGAACTTTTCTCTCTGGGAGATCTGAGAAAGACTGTGAAATTCTCTTCCACACCCATCCCCTCTCCCTCCTTCTCTCTCTCTATCTCTCTTTCTGACTCTGTCTCTGTCTCTGTCTCTCTCTCACTCTCTCTCTCTCTCTCTCTCTCTCTCTCTCTCTTTGTCCCCTTTGTCTGTTTGTCTCTGTCTCTCTCTTACTCTCTGTCTCTGTTCCCTCAGTTTCTGTCTCTGTTTGTCTCTATCTCTGTTGCACTGTTTTCCTCTGTCTTTCTTCTTCCCACCTCCCACCTCATTCCATTCCCAGAAAGCCAATAGGTTATGTTCAGGGCCACAAAACTTCAACCCTCAGCATGCAATTTCTTTGTATCATAGAAATAACACTGGTAACATAGGCATGTACAAAACACATTCAAAGCAAATATAAGCAACCTTGGGCAGATGAGAAAGTGCTAGAAGCTGGGGGATCAGGAAAGTCCTCATGCAGAGTGTGGCTCATGAAGGAAAATGGCAAATGCTGGAGGGAATGTGGAAAAATAGGTACACTGATGCATTGTTGGTGGAATTGCGAACTGGTCCAACTATTCTGAAAAACAATTTGGAGCTATGCCCAAAGGGCTATAAAACTGTGCTTATCTTGTGACCTATCAATACCACCACTAAGTCTGTATCCCAAAGAGATCAGAGAAAAAGAAAAAGGACCTATATGTACAAAAATATTGATAGCAGTTATTTTGTAGTGTCAAAGAATTGAAAATTGAAAGAATTCCCATCAACTGGAGAATGGCTGAAAAAGTTATGGTCTATGATTATAAAGAGATACTATTGTGCTATAAGCAATTCAGAAAAAACTGGGAAGACTTATATGAACTGATGCAAAGTGAAATGAGGAGGGCCAGGAGATCATTGTACTAAGTAACAGCAATATTGTAAGAATGATCAACTGTGAAAGACTTAGCTACTGTAGTCAATACAATGATCCAAGACAATTCCAAAGGACTCATGATGAAAAAATGCTATCTACCTCCAGAGAGAAAACTGATGAACTCTGAGTGAAGACTGAACTATATTTTTTCATTTGCTTTATTTTTCTTACTTGTTTTTTTCAACATGAAAAGTAAGGAAATACATTTTGCATGACTTCACATGTGTAATTGGTATCATATTACTTGCCTTCTCAATGGGTGAGGGAGGGGCTGAAGAGAGGGAGAATTTGAAATTCAAATTTCAAAAAAAAATGAATGTTTAAATAAATAAAATATAATTATTTATTTTAAAAAAGAATGTGACACACGAACTGAATCTTGAAGGAAACCGTGGATTCTTAGAGGGGCATCTTAGGAGGGAGAGAGTTCCAGGCATATGTTATAGCCAATGCAAAGGCATATTGTTGGAAAATGAAATGTTATGTGGGAGGGATGACAGGAAGTCCAGTATGACTAGACCATTGAGTAACTGGGGAGGGTAATATTTGAATGAGGCTAGAAAGGTACAATGAGGCCAGGTTGTGAAGAGATTTAAAATACAATTAAAGGAGTTCCTATATGATTCTAGAAGTAATAAGGAGTGACTTGAGTTTATTGAATGGGGGTGGGAGGTGGTCAGACCTGTACTTTAAGAAAATTACTTTGGCAACTTTGTGGAGGATAGATCAGAGTAGAGAGATCCATTAGCAGTCTGCTGATTTGGGCCAGGTGAAAGGTAATGAAGACATGAACTAGATGGTGGCTGGGTGAGTGGAGAGAAGGGGATTTATGTGAGATATGTTGGGAAGGTAGAAATGACAAGATTTGGCAAAGGATTAGATATGGGGGGGGTAAGTGAGAGTGAGTAGCCAAGGGTGACACAAAGATTATGAACCCAGGTGACTGGAAACACAGCATCTTCCTTAAAAGAAGTAGGAAAGTTTAGAAGAGGGGTGGTTTGGTAGGGGAAATATAGTTCTGTTTTGGACATGTTGATTTTAAGATACCTACAAGACATCTTGTTTGAAATGCCCAACACAGTCAGCTGTCAATGTAGAACTGATGTCAGGAGAAAGAGTAGGACCCCATGGGTAGATCTTGGTGTCATTTTCAAAGAAATGATCATTGAACCCATGGGAACTGATGAGATCATGAAGAGAAAGTGTAGAGAAAAAAAATAGATGTCCCAGGACAGAACCTTGGGAATACACCCACAATCCATGGGAATGAAATGGAGATTATCAAATAGGTAGGAGGAAAGCCAAGAGAGCAATGTCATGAAAACTGAGAGGGGAGGGAATAAGAATATCCAGGAGAAGAGGATGATCAGCATTATCAAATACAGTAGAACCATTGAGAAGAGTGAGAATTGATAATAAAGCATTATCAGTAACTTTTCCAGAGTTGTCTCTGAGGGACCATTATCTACACTCAATACATATAATAATTTTTTCTCAAAAGAGGACCACAAGATTAGAATCCATATATTTATGAGTCACATGAGTGAAAAAGATGTTTTGCAATGGGACAAAAGTAAAGCGTAACTGGTAGATAGCGTCTGGTGTTCCTCTGGTGACTACCATATTTCCTCACCTGTAAGATGATAGAGTTTGCCTTTTGATCTCTAAGGCATTTTCATTCTAGGGCTTATGATTCTATGAGCTTACAGGGTCACAAATCTGAGTGATCTTCTGCAAACATGAAATTACTACATCACCCAAAATACACAAAGTGCCAATCAACTCTTATTTTGGTATTCAGCAAATTTATGCCCCCTCATCATGCCATGAATCTGAATAGATGATAGAATATTTATTCACTCATTCATTCAGCAAATATTTATTAAGCAAGTACAGAACACTGTAATAAGCACTAGAGGACAGATATAAAGTATTGATAGGACATTTACCTGCTTTCATTGAGCTTATGGTCAATCAATAATGTATCTAATTATGAAGTCTTCACCAAGGTTTTGACCTGGATAGCCACAGGAGAAGATGGAGGCTCTGCTTCACCACTGCCATGGTCAAACCATTTGTCAAAGTCATCAGATTTAAATTCAAGTGTGTAGTCTACAAGGTGGCTACACCACTGCTCTTTATTCTGCTGTCCCTAAGCAGAATAAGCTGAAATTAGTAGAAATAAGTTAATTAAAGTAGCAAGACTTGGAAGAATCCCAAATGGTTGCTTCTGTTGTGAATTCTCATGTAACATGTACCATTAAGATGAAAACCCTAAAAGAAATGAAAGCAAAAGAAAGGTTTTTCCCTATCATACCAACTTCTTGAATTTGCTTCCTGAAAATTGCCCCTTAAAAAGCACACTAGGAATGATTTTGGCATTTTCTACCATGAAGAGTATGCATCAGAGATCAGTTGACTAATACATCTGCTTTTGATGAGGCCCTCCTTTCAGAATTAAAAACAGTCCTGAAAAACTCCATGAATAAAGTCCAGATCTTGAAGTTAGAAATTAATAAAGATCCTTCAATCAAGGGAGGAATGACTGATATATTTGAAAGAAATGTGCTGATATCTTTGCAAGAACCAAGATCCAAAAACTAAGCAGGATTATGTTGGAAGTGTTAGAAAGTATTTTCTTTCTAATAGTTTATTAGAGAAACTTCTAAAACTTATATAACCAATAAAGTATTTGGAAAAAAAATTCTCTGTGCTCCTTCAGTTGGCAGTGGGTATTTGGGATGATGGCTCTGGTTTAGTACAGGGTGTCCTCTTTTTTTCTTTGCCTTCCCCATATCCATCTCTGGCTTCTGCTCTAATTGGTGTTCCCCTCATCCATTTCTTCTGAATTTCTTTTTGGCTTTGTTAGAGGACCTAGTCCTTATCTGGTACATGATCATATTTGAAAATCCTCATGTTCCTTGGCTTGAACATATGAAATCACAGAATGTTTCTGCTTGAAGTTATCAATGCCCTCAGTTGACAGAAGAAGAATTTTAAGCTCAAAGAGATATAACAACTTGCCCAGTGTCCCATTAACAATTAGTCACAGAGCTTGAACTGGAGCCCTGAGTTTGAGGGGCTTATTTCAGAGACTGGAAAGGGGATCAGTTTCTTCTGTCCATTTCCCAACAGTTAACAGAACATGTTCTGTAACTGGATGAATGAATGGGTGAAAAAGATTTCACTAAATACTTACTGAGCACCAAGCATTATGATAAACCCTGAAGATATGAATGCAAAAGCAAAGGCAATCCTTTCCCTCTTGGAACTAACATCCTAATGGGGGAAACTGTATATAGAGATGGCCAGAGAGGGCCATCTAATTCCTTTTCATATTTTCATCAAGGATACCTTTGATACACATGTAGATCATTTTCATAGAATCTATAAAGATAAGAAAATAGGCATATAAGGCAGTAGTTATTGATGTTCTCTTGGTCACTTTTTTAGAACATTCATATCTCTGAATTTTTTTCCATTCATTTAGTATCTTCCCCTCCCTGAGATTCTTTATAAAGTAATCCATGAATGCTTCCAAGACTATATCACCTCACACACAGATTTCTTCAGTATATGCTTGACCTGGTTTAGCCCCTTTTCCTAGCTTCTTCTTCCTAAGCACCATTTCTACTTTTTGCATAGTACAATGGAGACTGAATCTCTTACATCCAAATGTGGTATTTCTCTGTTACTGTGGATGGAAATAGATTTTCATAGATCTATTAATGAATTTACTCCATTTTATGTGTTTGTTGTTCTCCTGTAAGTTTTATCCATCAATGTTCTTGGATTATGTAGGCCATTGGTGTTAAATTCATGTTCTTGTTGTTGTTTGTCCTTTATTCTCAAAGAGGAACAAAGATATCACAAGGGTGATATCTTGTCTTGCACACGAAATGAATATAAGTGAGTCTGAGCTATTCAAGTTATCAGCCTCACTCTCTCCTCCAGAGTCATCAAAGTCCAATGGCAAGACAAAAGTCAAGATGACTGGTGATGGTGGATTCGGTGGAGTGGCCTTGGTCTTTCTAAATTAAGGTCTTTCTTGGGTTTCAACCTAACTGGCTATATTCGTGCCTTTTATATGTATATGTGACCAGCAAGGAGATGAATTTAAATTCATGTAGATTCAGGGCAACTGAACCATATATAAGTTTCCATGTGGGCCAAGTATTTACTTAGAAAACCATATGTTAACATTATCTATAGACTATTGTATTTTTATTTATTTTGTTAAATAGTTAAAATACATTTTAATCTCATTTGAATAGCACTCAGGAATGTTGGGGGAATGCACACTTAATATCTCTGACGTAGGCCATTTGGGTCCAATGTTAAATTTTTGTTAGACTTTGGTTTTCCCTATTTGAAAAGATGAAACTTCTTGTAATATTCCAATAACCCCTTCTGTAGTGTTATACAAATGAGTTTGTATTCAAAACTGGGGTTTTATTATGTTTGTCCATTCATCAAGGAGATCAAGTATTTGCTAGTTAAGATGATTTCTGAGATTTTTTTTTTCTTTCTCATTGTGACATCTGCTCTACATCCATTCATTTTTATAGAAAGTGGTGTTAATCTAGAAAAAATCTTTGCCTTACATTTCCCAAATTTTGGCATTAACAACTCATTTTCAAAAGTCACTTTAAAACTATTGAAGATACACACACAATGTTTTTTCATCTTCTCTTTTATTTGATGTTGCCCTTTGCCCTAAATTGTCAATGGTCTGGCAGACAATTGATTTTGGTATGACTCACATAACAGTAACTAGTCATTTCCAGAATATTAATATATAGTCTAGATTGACAAAGGTTCGAAAACAAGGTCAAGCCAGCAATACTCCTCAGTGTGGACCCAGTTTAGAATGTAATTGGGAAATATTTAATGAAATTTTTAAAAATATAATAAAATATAGATAATGTTAATGTGCAGTTTTCTAAGTCAATACGCACTCCACAGGTAACCTTTCTATTTCAGTTTGACACCACTAATTTAAAACATTTACTAAATGATGGTTTGTGAGTCTTTGTAAAAGGAAGTGATGATTACCACAAGTCAGCATGGCTAACCCGTCAATAATGCCAAAATAATCTCATTTCCTTTTAGATTAGGTAAATCAGAGAATGTCATCAACACACTGTGTCTGGATTTTAGTAAAATGTTTAACAGAGTCTCTCTGTTATGGTCAAAATGGAAAGAGTCTAGAGACAATTCAAAATTGTTTGAATATCCAGACTTTAAAAATAGTTTTTAAAAAATTAACTGATGTCAAATTAGAAGGAAGGCTGTCTTGGAATATCTGTTGTGGAAGCAGGTCTAGGCCAGGAGCCATTATAAGTTGCTTAGGCCATCTTGTATCACCCAAAGCTGGGAAAATGCCAAGTATTTGACAGGATGGAGAAACACTCTGCAAATTAAACAGCACCTGGACCAGACTGAGCCTGACCCAAGGATCCTTCTCAAAAGATTCTCCATATGTAACTCCTTTGTAACCACAAACCTGAATTCAAAGCCCACCTCTGACATTTACTGCATATAAGGACTTGAGCACAATAATCATCCTCAGTTTCCTCATGTGTAAAATGAAGGAGTTGGCCTGGATGAGTACTTCTGCCTTACGTGTAATGTTTTTCCCACATGAGAATATAAGGCACTTAAAGGCAGAGACGCTCTTACTTGCTTATACCTATAACCCTAGCTCTTAGCACGGTATCCAGCATATAGTAAGTGCTTAATATATGCATCTACAATCCATATGCCTTCCTATATGTGCTTCATTAGAATTTATAAAGAAACTATACAGAAACCCCTTTGTATTTTGATTGATGTTGCATTAAATATATAAATTAATTTGAGAAGGGTTGCCATTTTTATTGTATTGTTCCAAACATTCAATGCCCTGATTATTTTATTATTTTTTTATGTTCTTCATTATATTATGAGCATAGTGGCATAGTAGATAATGGACCAGTATTGGAGTCAGGAAAACCTAGGTTGAATGAATAAAAAGGTTATTTATTGAGTGCATACTGTATTCAGCACACTATGCTAAGTGCTGGAAATACAAATGGAAAATCAAAACAATCTCTGATCTCAAGAAATTCATATTCTAATAAAGCTAGATAACACACATGAGACATTTCAGCTGCAAGTCAGATTGAAAGACCCAATAGTCTTTAGGGTGCAACAGCAAAACAGGTGGCAACATATCTTCTTTAATGTTATTTCCACTGATAAACCCATGTCCATATCTGACGTTGATCCTTCTGACAGTGCCAGGAAATTTGGTAGTGAGAATTTTCTTTTCTCCATCTCAGAGGCTGCTGAGGGAAAAGGAGCAGCAACACATGGAAAATCAGTTGCCAAATCTTAGGATTTTAGGCTCAAGGTAATAGGCTATTTCCATGTAGATCTAAGAGGAGGTAGTAGTCAATGTGGTGGTGGTCTTTTACTTATTTGGACATATCACCTCCTGTCTGTCTCTCCCTCTGTCTACCTTGTTGCTTCAACTACGCTCATTTGTCTGTCCTGTGGGTGGCAGTTGTTTCATTCCAGAAGTGACTGGCTCAGATATGTATGATTTAGATATGCATGGCAAATTATCTTACTTCTCATTGCCCCAGAAAACTCTCTAAGATTATAAGTTGCTGATTTGCATTTGTGGATATAGATCCTACATTATATTTGTGACATAGCCTTTAATATTTTTGTTGAGGTGGTTTACATTTCTCTAAGACATATTGCCATATCATCTACTAATAATGATATTTTTATTTTTTCATTTCCAATGTTAATCTAATATAATCTTCCTGTCATTACAACTTCTAGAATTTCTAATACTATCAAATGAAAGGACTGAAAGCAGGTATCCTTATTTTGTAACTCTTTTTAGTGGGAACATTTCTAATGTTTCTCAATTGCATGTTATGTTGGCTCTTGGCTTATAGTAGGTACTTTTGGGTAGGTTGATGAAAAATCTCTCATTTCCTTTTTTATTAGTTTTTTTAATCATTAATGAATGAATTCCAGATGTTATCCCAGTTTTTTTTTCTGCATCTATTGATGTAATCATTTTTAGAGCATTAATTTATGTATGATCATAGATTTAGAACTGAAAGGAATTTCAGAGAGCAACTAGTTAAAATTCCCTCATTTTACAGATCAGGAAATTAATACCTAAGGACATTAAGTGACTTGGCCAAGGCCCTACAGGTGGTAAGTATAAAATCAGGATTTGAACTCAGGTCCTCCTACTTTGGAGACCCTTTTTATTCCACTATACTATTCTGTCTTATGTTATGTATTTCTGCTGTTGGGAAAGCTGTTGGGAAAGATCAAACACTGTTTGATCATGATGTATACTTGTTTCTAATGTGTTGCTGTATTTTGTTGCCAATATTTTATTTCCTATTTTTGCATCTATATTGATTATGAGAATTCATTTACAATCTTTCTTTTCTGTTGTTTTATCTTTGCCAAGTTTGAAAATCAACACTGTATTTTCCCCATCAAAGGTTTTGAGTAGTATTACTTCACTTTAATCTGGATTTATAAATAACTTGTGTAATATAGGGATTATTTGTTCTTGGATAGCTTAAAGAATTTACCTGTGAATCCATCTAGAGCAGATGCTTATGGGAATGACAGGGGCAATTCTTTAATAACTTATCTTGTTCTTCTTGCAAGATTTATTTATTTTAACTGATGGATGTCCTATTTATTTTAATTGATGAATTTCCTATTAAGTGAATTTTGGGTTTTTTCCTCCTAGATAATCATCAGTTTGTGGTCCTATTTTTGTTAAAACTTTAGTTTGTTAGACTATAGCTATAAATAGTATTCCTGATAATAGCTTCCACTTCTTTGTGTTGGTTGAAATGACTTTGCAAAGTTTTCTAATCTGTGTTTTTCCACCTTTTTTGATTATTTGTAATGGCTTGTAAATTTTATTGGTCATTTCAAAGAACTACCTCTTGGTTACCAATTCAAATTGTTCTTTCATATCTCTTTCCCTCCTCCCATTCCTCTCTCTCTCTCTCTCTCTCTCTCTCTCTCTCTCTTTCACACACACACACACACACACACACACCCCTCTCCCTCTTTATTGTTTTGTTCCTATTCTAGTGCCTCTGGGTGAAAGTTAAATTCATTTAATTTGTACCTTTATTTGATTAATAATGTGAGAACTCAGCTATGATAATTTGCTTCTAAGAACCACTTTGACTGAATCCAACATAGATTTTTATATTTGATATTATCAGTATCATTATCTTTTAAATATTTTGTTTTTACAGTTTCTTCTAAAGAAGAGTTAAAACTCAATCATTGTTTAATTTTTTTTTCAGTTTTCATGTACCTTTATACCTTTGGCTCATTTTATTTAATTCTAATTTTATTTTCTTGTGGTCTGAAAATACAGTATGTATAATCACTCTTTTAAATTTTACATATGATTTGTCTTTGGACTAATATTTCTTATTGTTGAGTTTTTCATATTCTTGAAAGTAATTGTATTCTCTGATTCTCTCATTTAGTTTACTCCATATCTGTTCATTCTAACTTATTAAACAGTTCAAATTTATGATTTATTATTAATCTTTTTATTTAATTCATCATATGCATTAAGTTGAAGCTTACTACTGTTATTACTATATTTATACTTTGTATTTCTTCTAAGATAATTTATACCATTCTTTTATGAATTTAATTTGCATTATTTGCCATATAGGGAGAATTATTAAATATTTGTTATACATTTTTTCCTCTCACCATTTTGCAATGCCCTCACCTGTTTCTTTCCATATTTTCTAGTTTAAATTCCACTTAGATACCATTGCTGCATCTTCTGTTACAGTTTCATCACATATTTAGATCAATTTCTTAATTTTAATTGATTCATATCATTTTGCATTAAATGTGCTTTCTGTATTGATGGGTTGTTTCCTGATATATCCTGTAATAACAATAAAACTGCCTTTTAATTAATAATAATAGCTGCATGTTTGTGTGTTTCACTCATCTGTGTTCATCATAATATTCAAATGGATCTATGATCTTGTTCATTTGATTAAGTCCTTCAGTGATACAGATGGCAACTCATCCATGTCCACTCATACTATAAGACTTTTATCTGTTTTCTCCCATAAGTTCATCACAAGTTGAAAATCCAATGTGCTGAAGGCTTCTTTGCTTCCTCTCAACATGATCAACAGAACACTTTGGCTGTCCACTTGCCATCTGTTGACCTTGCCACATCACTGTCTTCTTTTCCTATGATACATTCCTTGATGACATCTTTCTTTTCCTATTCCTCTAAGTTCTTATTAATTATATGTTGTAACCTAGTCACATCCACTGCACCTCACCATTGTACTTTCTGTGGTACCTGTTTTTAATTTTTTGGAAACCACTCTATTCCACACCTCTGCCATATACCAACATTAATCATAATATATATTTTCACCAATGTTCTAAATTTATTATTTGTATTACCATTTTAGGAGATTATACACATTATTGATATACATATATACATAATATAAGTTTGTTAGCAGGTTTACAGAACACCATTTTTATTAAGCTCTTGTCACTGAATTTGGATTTTTTCTTTTATTGCCCACAGGGGCCTCTTCAAATATGAATTTGAGGTGACAAATTTTCCAGGTGTTGTGTGACTGCAATCTGAATGAAAATTCTTCCCTTTTCAAGCACTGTGGTCATTATTGAAGATTATATGAGTTGGGAGAGTAACACTTTTATTTTGAACACATATATAAATTTTGTACAATTTTAACTTTTTTTCCTTCATTATTTTTTAGAAGTTCAATGTTACTACAATTGTGATTTTTTAATGTAGTTTCTCCCACCCCCTTCCCCAAAGCTTTTAATGTTTTTATTTGTCTTTGTGTAGTTCTTTAAGTTACTAGTTATGTGCATTGATGAATCATAGTTAGGATTTCCCATGAAGATGTAATGCATATTCTCTCTACATGCATAGTGAGTGTTACTTGATCTTGTCTATTCTACAAAGTTTTCTTCTAACTACTTCCTTGGATAATGTCTAGCTTTTTCTTCTTTATTTTTAGGGTCCTCTGGAATCCCAATTAATATAAGTTTATACTTCTTACTTCAGCTTCCAAAATCTGTCACTTTCTCTTGCATATTCATAGTTTTACTTTTTATTGCATTCTGAGCTTTTTCTTCAATTTTATTTTTGACATCTATTGATATCAAATATTATTTATTCTGTTATTTAATACTTCATCAATATTTTTTGGCCTTGAAAGTTCATTTTACAATTCCTCAAATTGTTACTCCACTTCTTTTCAATTTTTTTTTTAATTAGAGCCCTCTTTTAATTCTTTTGTTGTTCAAATTATTTATCCTTTGCTATTTCTTCCATCTCATCCATTGATGCTTCAATATGCATTATCCCTTAGCCTTTTTTTTTCATACAGAATTCCACCGTAGTATAACTATTCAAGACTTTACTATTCCCTTATCACTCTGAACTTCTATTCAAAGACAGGAGTGGTAGAAGGGGTAGGCCTAGAAGATGGACCCTAACTTGGAGCTAAAGCTAGAGCTGCTGCTAGAGGGAAATCTAACCAATGAGAAGCTTTTGTCTACTTCAGGAGAGGAGATGGCACACACCTTATGACTTGTTTGATGGAAGTGAAGGGAAACAGACTACATCTCCCTCTGCTTTAGATGAACTAAGAAACTTCTCTACTTTCTGGAAAGGGGCAGGGAAAGGTTGCTTTCAGTGCCTGGCTTAGGGCTATTTTAACAAAGCAGAGGAGGTAAACAGGAGCAGAGTGGAGCAGCAGGAATCTTTTGATCATTGGTAATGCTCTAAGCAGAATGAGAGAAGATGAGGAACTGAGGAGCTAAAATCACACTGCTTTCTGCATGTGTTGGGGGTGGATAAAACAGCCTCGAAATACTGTGAGCTTTGGGTAGTACTGACGTAAGCCAGGGCTTTTCATTTTGTGTGTGTCATAAACCCCTCTGGCAATCTGGTGAAGACTATGGAGCCCTTCTTGGAATAATATTTTTGAATACATAAAATAAAATATATGAGATTACAAAGGAAATCAATTATATTGAAATGCAATTATCAAAATATTTTTAAAATCAAGTTCATTGACCCCATATTAAAAATTCTTGATAGAGGGGGGAGGAGGTTTTTCCCTTTGTTTAGGACTTGGAGTGCAAAAGTGGGACTAGAGGGACTCCTCATTGTATGGGTAGGGAATCAAATCACTCTCAAGAGTTTTGGTCAGGGACTCAGTTCCATATTGAGTGAGAGACTGGGAGATCAGAGCCTCCCCTCAGCATGGGACAGGTGTTAGAATAGGACAGACAGAAGGACTGGCTGGCCTCTCATGGGTGTGTGGGTATGGGAAGAAAACCATACTGGCTGTCTGGGGCATGCATATAGGTGGAGACCATTCCTGAGGAATCTCCAGTCCTCCTTGGTCTTATAATGATTTCTAAAGATGAGAAAATGGGCATATGGCTCAGCAAAATAACAGTGGCTGACATTTATAACTTTATGATTTTCTAAGTGTTTCATATATATTATCACACTTGATCTTTTCAGTAATCCTCTATCATTATCTGCATTTTACAAATGAGGAAACAGCCTCAAAGTCTAAGCGACATTCCCATGAACACAAAACTAGTAAACATCATAGGTATGATTTGAGCCCAGGTCTCTCCTCACTACCCATCCAGCATTTTTTCCATTGAACCACACTGTCCTACTGGTAGAGCAATGACTGATATCTACTTCTTCATTAGTAATAATAATTTAAAAATAGCTAGTATTTGTATAATTTTTTAAGATTTGCAAAGTGCTTTATAAATTGAATTTAATTCTTACAACAACTCTGAAAGGTAGATACTATTATTTCCCCCATTTTACATGTAGAGAAACTGAGTCAGGCAGGTTAAGTGACTTGCTTAGGATTACACAGCTAGTAAGTATCTGAGACCGGATTTAAACTCAGGTCTTCCTGACACCAGATCAAGCATCCTGTCCATTGTGCCACTTAGCTGCCCCAGTAAGAATATCCATGATTCCCCCCCACCCTGCATTCTTCCCCTCTTTGTGATATCTTGAAGATTGACCCCTAAGCTCCTTTAAGATCATGTCGCCTCCAGAATGAATTTCTTCCCTCTTCATTTGGTCTGAGCCAGTAGTTCTTCATCAGTAATGATAATAATAACAATAACAGTAACAGGCAGTATTTGCACAGCATTTTAAGAATTGCAGAATAACTTAATTTCCATTTCTTCTTCTTGATTGAGTGCATCAGGTCCTGGGCTGTTAAGAGTTTGAATATGGTGCTTCTTTTTTGATCAATGACAAGAACAGAGAAAAAAGCAATTCCATTTCATTTGTATTTGCTGTCCTTCCTAGGACATTGAAAAATCCTACCAGGATGACCTAGTTAGGTTCCTCTCCAAACTTTCTCATTTTCCCATCAACTACTTTCTTGCAGTTTTATGTGGCAATGATGCTCCAACTCTTTCCATTTCATAAGATCATAGATTCAAAGAAAGGCAGTGTGGCACAGAATATAGAGAGCCAGCCTCAAAGCTAGAAAGAGCTGTGTTCAAGGTCTATTCTTACACCCTTTGGCCAAGGCATTTCAACTTTCAGTTGCTCTAGGCAACGCTTTAAAACTATAAGTTGCTGGGGGGGTGGGGGAAGGAAAGTACCAACATGCGTTAATTCATTAATGGAAAGGATTTCTTTATCCAAGAGTTCCCTGTACCAATGAATCACAAGTCCAGCCCCTAGCTCTATAGATTTAGGACTGGAAGGAGTCTTAGACGCCATCTAATTCAGTCCTGTTGTTTTTACAGGTTAAAAAAAAAAGCCTAGGAATCAGAGAAGTCAAGTTACTGGCCTAAGGTCACACAAGTAATAAAGGAAAGGGGAAGGGGAAGGGAATAAGCATTGATATAGTTCCTACTACATACCAGGCCTTGTGCTAAGCACTTTACAGATACAGTTGTCCCTTCTACATCTTGACTTTCCCCATTGTGGTTTCGACATATGGTGGGTCAGCATAAGAATTTAAATGGGAATTTGGGGGGAGTTTTGCAGAAGCCACAGATGACATGCGAGGGCCAGCAGATGACACAGAAAAAGTTTAGAAACTTAGAAATGCATAAAATATATGTATGATATTATATAATAGCAACATATTTTATCTTTTAATACCATAATAATTCTAACTTCTCCTCTGGCATGAAGGGAGGGCCAAAAAATTTTACATGAATTTTGCCAGTCGTGGGGGCATCATACCTCTAACTCTCAAGAAGTGAAAGGGACAACTGTATTATCTCATTTAATCCTCACAACAACCCTGTGAAGCAAGTGTTGTTATTATCTCCACTTTACAGTTCAGGAAATTGAGGCAAGCAAAGATTAAGTGAATTGCTTAAGGGTCATTTAGCAGAGCTTAGATTTGCACTGAGGTCTTACTGACTCCAGTCTCCATACACTATCTATCCACTGTAAAACCTAGATAGTAAGTGTTAAGTGTGAGATTTGAAAACAGATCTTCTGACTTCCAATCCATTATTCTTTCCATTCTACCATGCTCATAGATCAGACAGCCACCTACGTAAAAAGATTTGAGGGTTGCCGAAATATTTCCTGAGAGTAACACTGGAACTACTTATTTGAATTTATACATTTAGAAAAGTCCCTTTTTCTTTTTAAAAAAAAATGTCTTATTGTTGTTGATATTTTGTTAAATATTATATCTACTAATATACCTTATCCCTTCCACTTCCCGGAGAGTCATTCTTTAGAACAAGGAATTTTTTAAAAGATGAAAAGAAATCTTCAAACTAACCAACATATGGGTGAGGGGTAGAAATTTGACATTACATACAATATTCCAAACCCATAATCCCCCACCTCTACAAATAAGGGGGGAGAGGAGAAAGGGGCTGTATTAGATCTCTTTGGGGATAAATTCAGTCTTGATTATTTCACGACACTCATTTTGTTTGCTGCTGTTCCTTCTCTTTACATTGTTGTCATTATGTATACAGTTCCAACCCAATGGAAATAGGTAGTGTATATTTTAATAATGTAACCAGTTAAGGGAGAATTTATTATTTGCACTAATTGGGACCTTGCTGTATTGTTATCTTGGCTTTGCTTATTCCACTTTGCATCAGTTCCCATATCTTCCTATACTCATCACATTCATCATTTTTTACGATACAGTAATATTTCATTGTATTCAAGTGCCATGATTTGTTTAGCCTTCCCCAATCAATGTACATTTATTTTGCTTTTACTTCTTTGCTACTACAAAATAAGTGCTGACCTCTATGTGTATTTATGTGTGTGTGTGTGTGTGTGTGTGTCTAGGTAGAGCCTTTCCTTAAAATCTATTTTTTAGTGTAAATAGGTTACATCTTCAGTTGAGAGAGTATTGGTTCAAGAGTCAAAGGACTTGGTTTTACAGATCATCTTTGATGTTTATGAGTGATGTGACCACCAAGGCAAAGCATTTTACCTCCCTAGGGCTCAGTTTCTTCACCTATAAAATTAAGACATTGGATTAGATAGCCTCTGAGGTTCCTTCCAGCTACATGTCTATAAGCCTATGGACATAGAAGACATTCATACCAATGATCACATTAGCACGGATTTAACTAATTGGGTTAACTAATTATCACACATAGGAAATATGGGAAAAGGGACAAATATACGTACATAAAGGCAGCTAAATGGTACACTGAATAGAGTGCTAGACGTGGAATCAAGAAGACATGAATTTAAATCTGGCCTTAGCCACTTACTAGCTCTGTGAGCCTAGGCAAGTCACTTAACCTCTATCTGCCTTATTAGACAGTAAGCTCCTTGAGGGTAAGGATTGTATTTCTCATTTGTATTTGTATCTCCAGTTCTTAGCACAGTGTCTGCCACATAGTAGGCACTTAATAAATGCTTATTGACTGAATGCCTCAGTTTCCACACCTGTAAAATGTAACTGCTAGGATTACGGTGTGGATAAAATAAGGTAATACTTGTAAAGTGCTTTGTGAACCTAAATGCTAGCTATTATTCTGTAAATGTAAATGTTATATATTATTATTATCTTATAATAATTATTATTGTGGTTTCAAGGAGGAAAAAATCTTGAGATGACTGGGTAGAATATTGTGGAAAAAAGATGGTTCACAGACCTTGTTGTGGCCCTTTAATATGAAGGCCAGGAAACAACATGATCTATGGATCTTAGGATCATAGATTTAGAATGAAAAGGGTCCTTCAAGGTCATCTACTCCAACCCTCTCATTTCAATTGAAAAAACCCAAGGCTCAGAGACTGTGCATGGATAGATCAAGGCCACAAAGACAGTAAAAGGGGAAGAACTGGAATTTGAATTCTAAAAATAGCACTCTTTCCATAGTACCATGAAAAGAAGACATTCCAAAAGAAGGCATGGAGGAACACAAAATGAGAACTAGGAGAAGGACGGGAAACTTTACCTCCAAAATGAAATTTTGCCTACAGTCAGTCCCAATGAGGCTGGTGTTTAATCATGAGCAAGAATAACCTCAACCTGTCCCTCTGTCAATGGCAAATGAGAATATGAACAGAAAAGCTGTGAATGTAAGAGGATAGGGAAAGGGTATTTATTAGCCTGTGGAGGTAGATAAAAGTCCATCTTCACAGGACTCGATAATTAGTCCCTATTTAAATGAGGACTTTATTGTCCTTACTCTAGCAGATCCAGACATCATAGGCATATGCATAGTTGCTACTGAATGCCACTAGATGTCCTCTGTCAGCAATTCTGTAATTAGTATAAAGCCTTTTGTCTTTTCATTTTGACTTCAGTCAATGGCTTCTATAAACTAGAATCTCTTTTGATGTCATTTATGCTTGTACATTTCCTTTTTTCCATTTAACTCATGATGAAAAAAAATTAAAACTCCCTCCATTTCACCTTTTAGACAATCTGGATTTAGAACTTTTCCCTTTTTTTTAATTTGAAAATCTTTTCATTTCTATCTCTTGCTTTGCCAGATAGCTACAGCTTCGATTATAATTGAATGGATTCCATTATGTAGAAACCAAGGTTTTGATGATTCTTAGTCTCTGTGTAGATGGTTTCTACATGTCAAAAACCTCCTTTTACAACATCCTATTCTCTTATCTTTGATCTACTTGGAGATTCACTTAACAGTTTTTGTAGGAAGGCGTGTTCCAAGCTCAATATCTCTATGGGATAGGTGCTTTTTTTCTGCAAATGAAGCTACCAATACAATTTCTCCTCTTAAATTATGTGATTTCTGAAGTCTGTAAAGCTGTCCCTATGACCAATTCACATCACTCTGTGGATAGTGTTGATTTTATTTTGTTTTATTTAATTTTCTACAAGAGATTATATGATAATGGGTTTAGAGTCCAAAGGAAACTTACTATACCAAACTGGTCATTTTATAGATGAGAAAACTGAGTCTCAGAAAGGTAACATTGCTTGCTCTGTATACAAAGACAGTAATACTGGATTTGAATCTTCTGAATCCAAACCCAGTGTTTTTTACATTACTGTAGAATAACAAATATGTCTCTGAAAAGCATTCACAAAGCCAACTTCATTAGCAAAGAGATCATTCACTCTCCCCTTCTGGTAACCTTTGCTGACATTACTTTGCCATTGACATGAATTCAAGAAAGAATATACCTTTAAGTGCATATGTTGAATCCCAAAAAAGCTTAAGGAAATCATTTTGGCTTTATGTTTTTGAGGTAGAACTTCTCAAGCTCAGATGCTGTGAACACTCATTCTAATAAATACTAACTGTATAGTCCAGATTTCACATTTCCTAAAGATATATATGAATATTTACATGTCCATAAATTCAATAATAATGTAATATCAATACATCAATAATATATTTAATATAATTTTTTTTTCAATGAGATGTGACTGGCTAATCACAGATGTTTGGAATGGGTTATTTTTTCTCCTTTACTTCTGAGTCATTAGCAATCACCAATACAGTACTCAGAACTGACTTGGAAACAGATCTTAAATCACAATACTTTCTACACAAAGGAGTTTGAAATCAAAAGACTACATATGATCCTGGAAGCTGCTAAAAATCAAAAACGCTAAATTCATGGGTAACAAATAAATTAATAAATGGCACAGCAAACAATGCCCTGTTTTGCTGAAGCTACAATGTCTAGGTACTGATTAGACAATGTTAAAATTCAACATTGCGTACGGTAATTGATCATCTATTTCATTGTGCTGTTGGAAAAGGGGTTGATTTGACAGACTTTGAAACTAGTGGCTTGGATGGTTGCCAGGGCAAATGACATTTTTCTGGGAGTAATCTAATTTTCTCATGTACTATAGGGTTTAATTTTCCAACAGCAGGGCAAGGTGGCAAAAAGCTGTCTTTGTTTCTCTTGTGAAATGCATCCAATTATCCTCATTTGTGGATGAAATGACTTGCCATGCATAGTAAGGGCCCAAATTATTTTAATAAATTGGATAATTTTGTAAGTTGAAAAATGTCATGCCATTTTGGCTGCTTCAGATGCTTACACTATGCTCGTAGGAGAAAAATAGCAGTTAAACTGGCAATTATTAGCATGAGATTAACCCAAAAAAGTAGATTTCTGTAGCTGATGCTTACCCCAGTGCATGGCATGTAGTAAGCACTCAACAAATAGTAATGTAGTATAGTAAAAAGTGAGAATCAGGAAACCTGGGTTCTGGTCTTGGCTTTGCTACAAATTAGCAGCATCACCTTATGCAAGTCACTTCATGCTTTTATTCCTGTTTTCTCTTCTTTTAGATGAGGAGGATAAATTGGATGTACAGTAAAGTTATTTTATAGTTTAATAAACTGGGAGTGGTGAGCTTAAGGGACTTGCCCAAATGTCAGTGAGGATTTGAACTCAAGTGGTCTGAGCCCCAGTTGAGAGTTCTTTCCACTGAGCCATGCTACCTCTTGCTGGATATGTATTGCAGCCTGATCACACTCACCCAATGCAATCATTCTCTCCATTGCCTTCATTTTTAGTTCTGTAGAGGCAGTGGTGTTCCATGACTAATCAATTCCTACCTTCTGCTTTTCAAATCCCTTATTCCTAACCACCTTCTTCCTTCACTTTGCTACTTCTACTATCCCTATCTAGCTCAACCCAGGTTCTTCCCAGCCTCAACTTTTCTCTTCACTTCATTTTCTGTCTTTCCACTGTGCCCCTAGTTCTATCATTAATAAAGTCTTCACCCCAGGTTTCCTGCTCTCATAGTCCTTCCATCTTCTGGAACTCACAGGAATCTGGCCTTCTCCTAGAAACCTTATTCTTCTCCACTAGTTCTGATTCTTTTCTCATACTATTCCTCCAACCCCAGCTTGACCTCACTTCTGCCACATGTCTGAAAGGAGTCAAAATATGGTCACCAACAGACCATCCCTCTGCCATTATCATTCAGTAACTTCCATTCCTTTAAAGTCCACATTATCAGATTGTATTATTCAGTCTTGGTCTTTCTACCTATAATTTACCAAACACCCCTACATTTTCTCTCTAATTTCAATAACTCTCTCTCTCTCTCTTTCTTCTTCTTCTTCTTCTTCTTCTTCTTCTTCTTCTTCTTCTTCTTCTCTTCTCCTCTCCTCTCCTCTCCCTTCCCACCTCATCAGCCTTGGTGACTTCAATGTTTCAGTTGATAACCCCTTCAGCAACCTGGTTGCCCAAATTAATCAACTTCCTTGATTCCCATGATCCTTTCCTAGATTCCCATTTTTTCCTGACTCACATGGTATCATTGTCCATGCTTCTTGACCATAGCTCAGATACCCACAGGTGTGGTCACACCTTAGACCTCACCATCACCTAAAACTATTCCAACTCTAAGATCTGAAATTCCTCTCTATGAACATAACCTCTTGTCCTTCCACCTCTTCCAATGCCTCCTTTCTCATACATCTGATTTTTTGTCCTTAGCATCCTTGGCCCCTCACTCTCTCCCAATTTTTCCAGCCCATTATCCCTATTCTCTCTCTGTAACATTCTGTAATCCCTCCCTCTATAACATTCAATACCAATGATCATCCCCTCTTCCTGTATATTCTCCCCACTCTTGGCATCTATGACTCTGCTTTCTTTTGGTTCTCCTCCTGTTGCAATGATTCTTTTCAGTCTTTTTCATCTGTTTTCTTTTACTCCCTAAGAGTTTTCCCCAAGGATATGTGAGAAGCCTTCTTTTCTTCTTGCTACACTCTCTCCCTTCATGATCTTGCTCACTCTCATATTATTATATCTTTGTAGATCACTTCCAAATCTACACATTCAGACCTAATCTTGTTCCTGAGCTCCAGTCTTCTATCTCCCTCCAACTGCTTACAGACAACTCTTCTTAATTATTCTTCTAGGGCTCAAACTCCTTATGTCCAAACTCAATTCATTATCCCTTTTCCTTTAAATGGCTCATCTTCCCAATATTCCTATTGCTATTAAGAGCACTATTATCCTCCTATTTACTGAAGCCTGAAACTTCAGTCATCTTTGACTCTCTTCTTCTTCCTTCACCCTGACCACATCCAATTGGTTACTAAGCCCAATTGATTTTACTTCCACCACATCTTAGATCTGTCCTCTTATCTTCTCTTACTCTACCACCATCCTGGCTCAGAATCCTTCAACCTTTCCCTTAGACTATTGAAATAGCCTTTTAACTCATCTCCCTTCCTCTAGTCTCTTTCTTCTCCAATCCAACTTTCACACAACTGCCAAAATACCTTTCCCAATGCACAGGTCTGAACATGAATCTATGAAGTCATGTCACTTTCTTGTTTGAAAATATTCAATAGATCCCTATTGTCATTAGGATGCAATTTATTAAATACTCGACATTATGGGGACAGGGATTATAAGTGGGGACAGAGATACCAGCTTTATGGTAATTGAAAAAATCAATTTAGGGGGCAGCTAGGTGGTGCAGTGGATAGAGTACTGGCCCTGGATTCAGGAGGACCTGAGTTCAAATATGGCCTGAGACACATAACACTTACTAGATGTGTGACCCTGGACAAGTCACTTAACCCCATTGCCTAGCCCCCCCAACCAAAAAATAAGAAAGAAAAAAAAGAAAAAAACAATTTAAAAATTCAAACATCCTATATAGTTTTCTATGAAATTGCATTTTATTAGGTGTGGCCTATTGTTTTATACCCTACTGAGATCTTTTTGGAACTTAATACTTCAGTACTTAATACTCCCATCTTTTAATCATCTGCAAAAATAACAAACATTCTTTCAATGGCAAAAATGCTGACAAGAAGAGGGTCAGTGATGGATCTCTAATGTACTCCACCAGAGATCTCCTTCCGGGCAGACATCAGTCCATTATTCACCACCCTGGGCTGATTCCATAAATCAATTATGAATATAACTGGATGCCTTTTCATTCCTAAAATTTGATGCCTTTCCTAATTGTGGTCTCAGATATACAAAGATTTCTGCATCTGTTCCCTTAATCTTTCCATTTTCCATATGGTTGTCCCTCCCCACAATCCCCTAATTACTCCCAGTTCTATCATCCCATCCAGCCATTTCTTGTTCTGTTTCTCTTCCCTGCTCCCCTTTTCTAATTCTGTCTGAAGTTTTAGGAATGCTAATTTATGTCTCAATACTTTAATAGATTCATGATCTCATCTCCATGACCATTCCTTCCATCTCTCCATCACTGAAAATGTCAACTTCTCAGTTTCTTTTTTCCTTTGTGTTCTTATTAACCTCCCTCCCCTAAATCATGAATCATAGCTTTTAATCTAGGAGGAGCCCTAGAAGTCACCTCATCCACTCTATCATTTTACAGATAAAGAAACTGAGGTGCAAAGAGATTGAACAATTTATCCAAGGTCACACAGGTATAAAATGATGAACGTAGGATTTCAGTCAAGGTTCTTTGGCTTCAGAGACAGTGCCTTCTCTGGAAGGCTTCCTGTAGGTCAACTTAATATTCTATTCAATGCTACATTGACCTTTCACTATTTCTGCATGAACAATTCACCTCTTTTTTGGTCATAAATGTCCTCAACAGTATCTTTTATACCATTTCTGTGTGTGTGATCATTGGTAGTAGATTGCAGTCTACTTATAGTCACAATATATCTTTCTGATGCTTTTGAGGTAACCTGAAATTTGGTATCTCTAGGAAAGTCCTTAAACAACATGTGCTTTTATGACAGGGAACAGTCTGAGATCATGGAAAGTGTTCTACAATTTCCTAAGTGCAATCCAAGGTGCTTTGTTTCTCCTATTAATTTCTGTGCCTAGTTTGCTGTCTATCTGTAGTGTTTGTAAAAGAGACATGTACTTATCAACTAACTCAGTGGACTTCATTCAATGGCCCATTATAACTTAAGCATTATATATTCTTTATCCATTTTGTTTTTGTTTTTGTTTTTGTTTTTGTTTTTGTTTTTGTTTTTGTTTTCTTTTTGGTGTGGATGGCTAGGCCATGCCTTCTGAATGGCCAAATATTTCATTTGAGGAATTCCATAGTGTTCTGGACCTGCACACCAGCAGCATGATGTCATCAATGAACAGTAATATATAGAAAATCTCACCTCCTCAATTTGGAATTTGCCCAGGATTCTTTTCATTGCAGTGACTTTTAAAACTTTAGAAAGCATATGGTATTGATAATCTTTTTTTATAGCTCTCTTCATATTGATGTTTAAAGGACAATCGAGTAAAGGTATCTCTGGGGATGCATCTATAAAGGAATATAATGTTTTCCTCTACTAAGTTAAAGGCATTTTTTTCAGTCAACAAACAATAAACATGCCTGGATATTATATTTCCTTTACCTCTTAGTCAGTTGTGAGCATGATTATATATTCTATTTCAGAAAGTTGTCTATGAAAGGATGTCTCTTTTAGTACTGTATTATCAACAAACATACTTTCTATACATGCACAGACCTCTTTAGTCTATATTCAGTAGGACTCTGGGTAGTAGTTGCTAACATTTTGATTAAATACTGTTGTTGATCTTTTCCAAAATTTTGGAAACTTCCTCTCTTGGAAATACCTTTAAACTTGATTCCTGACCAGTATCATAGGTTCAGGATTCTAGATTCAGAATTGGAAAGGATCTCAAAGATCATCTTTATTTTATGGCCAAGGTCTAGAGAGACTAGTTGATGTGTCTAGGTAATGAATGGCAGAACCAGGATTCAAACCCAGGTCCTCAGGATTCCAAATTCAGTGCTCTTTCCACTGTATTTTACTATCTTACTTGAACAGATAATGAAGCATACACAAATACATACATACACACACATACACACACATACACACACACATATACACACACACCCTCTAGCTGATGAGTTGTTAGCTACAGCTAACAAATGTTGTATAGGCTAAAATATCTGGCCATTGTGTTGGTTGGTTTTCCTTAACTGTTTTTTCTTGTTGTCAGGATAAATTCTGTTAGGTTGGAGCAGGAGTATAAAGGAGGTATATGTTAGAAAATGAGTGCTTTAAAGAAACATCAATAAAAAAAATTTAAATAAAGTTAATGCAAAAGAGAATGATTCTTGAATGCCTTTAAAGTTGTCACCTCCAGCAAAAATTTCTTTTGAACATATTTATTTACACCCAACCATACTCTTCCCAAATTAACATTCTTAACTACTTCCTCAAATAAGGATGGCACTGAAGTGTTAGAACTCAATTGTCATCAATGATTCAAATAGATTGCTATAGTAAACACTGGTGAATCTATTCAATTTAACATCTATCTGTTGCTCTTTTTCTGGTTTTATCTATAAATACTCCAAAAATCATCTGACTCAATTGGGTTTTATGCCAAACTTTTCCCATTTTCCTTTTCCCTTCTACTCTTTTTTGCAATTTTTAAAGTGATACTATCTACAACTATCTTTCTTCCTACCCTATGTGATTTTTGAGAATGAAATTATATTGTAAACTGGTGATGCTCCCCTGGTTGCCATGTTTCTCTGTTCAGTAAAGAGATCAAATGTTTTCTGGCTGAAGCAATTTCAGATCTATTTTGATCTCTGTGATGTAACTTCTGCTTGATAGCAGTTAAATTTCTCTAAGAGATGATGATAGTTTCAATATCTTTATCTTTATTCGCCTCCCATTTTTGGAGTTAACAATTTGTTTAAATCCATAAGGTTGAAGCTGGTCTAAGTACATATTGTGTTATCTCTTCATCTTTATTCTTTCCCCTAATTTGGTCTTGATTTTCACCAGTCGGTGATTGTACTGTGTGTATTCAACTGATTCAAAAATGGCTCTCATGTTGGTAACTAGTCAAATCCAATCTGTTCTGATATAGGCAATTTAATTTTTGTCATGGTATCCATGTTCAGCACTTTCTAATTCTTCATTTTTTGAAAAAGTATTCATTATATTCAGATCGAAGTTTCTGAGTAATCTGCAAACCTTTGGCTTTTTTCATTTTTTAATTGCAGACCATACTTCCTATTATATTTTTTGCTTCTCTGCCCTGTGACCACTTTCACATTAAATCACCTAGTATCAAGCTATATGTTGACTTGCTTAGGAGTTCTTCAAAGAATTTCTCTTTAAAAAAAAAAAAAACTTCAGTGGAAGATAGAGTATCAGTTGCAATTATATTCATAGTTATCTTTTTTTTACATTCATCATAGTCAATGAAAGGAAAGAATATCATGAAATGCTATTTCTTTTCATCTTGGGGTATATAATGAAAATAACTCTACCAACCCCTTTATTTTCCTCTTAAAGGAGGAGCTTGAGCTGACATTCTCCCTGAGGGCAGGAACTGTTTTTGTTTTGTTTTGTTTGTGTCCCTGGAACATTGTAAAAACTTAATAAATGTTTATTCATTCATTCACTCACTCATTTATCTTTCCATTTTACTGAAACTTGTGTCTGAATGCAAACTAATTAAAGAAAAGTAAAATATGTTCTATAACAAAATAACCAAATAATAAATGAGAGAACATAAAAACTTTTTGTTTAGAAAACTTATCTACTACATGTCTATTTTTAAATGAAGATCATCATCATCAACAAACGCTTGTTAAGCACTTACTATGTACCGGGCACTGAATTTTAAGTCCTGGAGATACCAAGAAAGGCAAAAAAAAAAATGGTCCCTGCCCTCAAATAACTTGCATTCTAATGGTAGAGATATATAGTGTAAATAAAAGGTTATTGAAGAGGAAGATGTTATTTATTTTATGAAATTGCAACCTTGGCAGAATATAGACCAAATCTACTCACTGTGAGAGTCTATGAATCTTTTCAACTCATTATATGAAGCCTAGCACTGTAAATACACAGGTGGGTCATTAATGTTAAAGTAGTCTGAGTCTGCACATGAATTTCTCATTGGCCTTGGAGCCTTCTAAAGGAAGGTTATTGTTTTTATTAAGAAAAGTAGAGACATCTAGAGGAATTTATCTGTGGCCATTGCTATACGAGACATCAACATGAGCTTCGCTGATCACAGGAAATGGGCTTGTAACAGATTATAAAATCACTCAAAATCGCCTACAAGGAACTCCAAAGCATCATGAAACTTGTCCTGTGTTTCCAAGTATCCAGATTCCACATTTTAGAGTTAATTTATTGCCCCATACAGTTTTAGAATTGTAAAAAACATTGTAGGCTACTGAGACCAACACTCTTATGTTACAGATGAGGAGACTAAGATTCAGAGAATGACTCACCCAAGATCACATAGATAGTAAGTGGAAGAGTCAGGATTTGAACCGAGGTCCTCTGATTCCAAATCTAGACTTCCTTCCTTGATACCATCTCTATTTTGAGAGATTGGCAGGTTCAGGGATATGTGTGGAGGTTCCCGACTCCTATGACAAAGGTTTCCAGAGCAGCTAAAAAAACTCTCTTCCTGAAGCCCACTCTTCTACCACCAGCTCTCCCCAAAGTTCTAAAAGTTCTACGTGTTGGATGGAAATCAGCAGGGAATAGTGTGCATGCTCTAAGGACTTGTTCCTCATTGGCTAGTCCACCCATTTTGTTTTTACATTTTTACGTAAACCCCCTGTATCTTTCTCCCAGCTCTTTATGACAACAAATTTTTAAAAGATGAAAGAAAGGGGGGTAAAAGTTTAGCAACCAATCACCACAATAAAAAAAAGTCTACCTGAAATTACATGTAGTGTTTTAGGACCATGTCTCCTCACCTTTGCAAAGAAGGGAAGGTGGTATCTTTTCATATCTCTTCTTTGGGGCCAATGGTCAATATAATTTTGAAACATTCAGTTTTGAATGCATTATTGACATTCTCTCCATTTGTATTGTTGTAGTCATTGAGTGTATTTTTTTTCCTGAAAAACCAGAGATTCTAAGAGACAGAGGTGAGGAGGAAGTGCATAACAGATCTGGGAGAAACTCTGTGCCAAGGCACTGAGATGGAAATATCATATGTGAGATGACCACTTAGGCTGGATCAAAGAGTGAGTGAAAGGAGATAATATGTAATAAGGATAGGAAAGCAGGCTTGAACCAGTTTGTAATGCTAGATAAAGAAGTTTGAACTTGATCCTGGAGGTAACAGGGAGTCAAGATAGAATTCTCCTTGTCCAGCCAAAGTGATAGCTCTTGAGATGTAGTACCAAATTGCAGACATGGAAATTTACTGTATGGATATAGTCTCGGCATCTCATTTCTGATAGTCTAACATTTGGGGCACTATTTGGTTCTTTAGGTTAATGTAAGTGAATCCCTGTCATCTATCACCTATCTTAAAACAAGATACAAGGCCTCTCATTCATCTTTAACCTGACTAGTCAATTAAAACATTAATGAACAAAGATTTATATTCTAGCCATTGTTTAAGGTCCTGGAATTTGAGTGAGGAATCTGGGCCCAGAATCATCTCCTACTTATGAGGCAAACAGTGGATGAATCTCATTCCAATCTCATCCTTGCCAAGTCTGAAAAATTCACATGATCTCCTTTTAAGCTTTGTCATTCTCCCTCACAAGCAAATGGTTCCTTATGGCACCATAATGAGGAGATCAGTTGCCTGGCAGATTTTATTTTGTAATTAAGCCATTAAATAAAAGCCAAACCATTCCAGGAGGTCTGCAGTAAAACCTTTGGTCAGGAGGGAGGGAGGGGAAATGGGAGGAAAGGACATCTGTGGCAAATAACTCTTTAGATAAAGTTCCAACAGAAATCATCACAAGAAATGGTATTACCTCAAAGGTCAAAAAGAGAAGAGGAGGAGATAAAGCTAAGAGTGTTTCTCACAACTCAGTATCTCCTCTCAAAAGCCACTCCTCTTCCAAACTTGCCTATTTCTGTCTAGAGCATCACCACTTTTTCAATTACCCAAGTTCCCAACCTTGGACTCCTCACCCTCCCACAACTCATGTAAGCCATCCAATCAGTTGCCAAATCTTGTCTTTTCTGTATCTTCAACATTGCTTGTATGTTTCCCTGTCTCTCTGCTTACATGATTCAGACTCATGCCAAGCTCAGGCCAGTCTAGTGATTCAGGCTCAGGATTTGAATATGCCCTTGAAATGGAATGCATAGCCTTCTTCCCTCAACCTCATAGAATCCTTTTCTTCTTTCAAGTTGCCACTGAAGCCTTTGCTGATTTCCTTCCTCCCAAACTACCTTCATTTAACTACTTTGTATTTATTCTCTTTATCCTTACTCTGTATGTGTTTATGTAAGTATCCATTGTCTGCTCAATCACAAAGTAAGAAGGGGCAGCTAGGTACTGCAGTGGATAGAGCACCGGCTCTGGAGTCAGGAGGACCTGTGTTCAAATGTGACCTCAGACATTTGACACTTACTAGCTGTGTGCCCTGGACAAGTCACTTAACCCTAATGCCTAGCAGAAAAAAAAAGAAAAAGAAAAAAAGAAAGTAAGCACATTGTGAGTTTCATTCATGTTTGTATTCCCAGTATCTAGTACAGAGGCTGGTACATAGAAGGCACTTAATAAATGTTTATTGATTGATTGAATAAAAAACTTGTGAACCATAAAATTCAATAAAAATTAATTGACTTTCAATAAAAGATGAAAAGGATATGATTCATTAATTCAAATGGATGTCACTCCTTTCTCTCTCTGTACTTTCCAGGGTCTCAGAACAAGACAGCTGACTTTCTATTGCCTTTAGGATAAAATATAAACTCTTCAGCCTGGCTTTTTACAAATAAAGTGTTACTGATATCTTTTGTTTTTCTATTATCCAATTTTCCCCGTATATCCCTCTTCCTCACCACTCCCAGAGAGCCATCCCATACAACAAATTTTTTTTAAGTGAGAAAGAGGGGGAAAAAATCAGCAAAACCAATCAATGCAATGAAAAATAAAATTTTACAATAGATACAAAGTTACACATCCATGCAATCCTTCCTCTCTACAGGAGTGGGGGAGGCATTTTTTCATCCTTTTTTACGTCATTCTTTTTTTTTTATTTTGTAATTTGCAGTATTTCTTTTCAATTGTTTTGCTGTGGTTGCTCTTTCCATTTACTTTGTTGTTGTCATTGTGTATATTGTTTTCTTGTTTACTTTGCTTCAATTCATAAAAGCTTTTCTACATTTCTTTATACTCATCTTACTTGTCATTTCTATGAGCAGTAATATTCCATTAAAAATTATGCATTGTAATTTGTTTATCCATTTCCCAATCAATGAGCATCTATTTTGTTTCCAATTCTTTGCTACCTTCCCATCCACCCACCCCACACACAGATACACATACATACACACACAGTGCTGCCAGGAATATTTGAGGGCGTAAACAGCTTTTCTCCTTATCAATAACCTCATTGGGATAGATAATGAAGAGTAAAATCTCTAAGTCAGAAAGTATAGGCATTTTTGCTACTTTGTTTGCATATTTCCAAATTATTTTCCAGAATTGTTATACCGATTGGTTTCACCCACAATGCTTCAGTGTGCCTATATTCTCATAGTCCCTCCTGTTTGGTTTTAAAAATCCTTCACATCTTGTCTTCAACCTACTTTTCCAGGCTTCTTATACATCACTACTCTTCTTTCTATACTGTGTGTCCAACAGACTAGTTTTCTTGCTATTCCTCACACATGACACTCATGGTACTCGTTGTACCCCATGCCTAGGACACATTCTCTCTTTACCTTCACCTCCTAAGATCCCTTTTTCCTTCAGAACTCAAGTCATGTACCATCCCCTCCTTCCCTGATCTTCCCAAACCCCAATGCCTTTCCTCTCCCCAAATTGCCTCATATTTAGCATATGTTTTGTGAGATGAGGAGAAAGTGAATTCCAGGCCTAAGGGATATAACCAGTGCTTCGTGAAGGCACAGAGATAGAATGCCATATGTGTGAGAATACTACTTTGATTATATTAAAGAGTTTTTATAAGAGTATAATGAAAAGAAAGTGTGTAATAAGGCTAGCAAATGTCTCATCACCACATTTGCCTCCCTTGTTAATGTTCTCTCCTTTCTCATTGTCATTATCTTGCCTTGACAATTGACAATGTCTTCTCATTATTTATCTGTGTACAAGTAGAATATAACCTCTGTGAGGACAGAGTTTTTTATGTTTTGTGAAACTATTTAATTTTTGCAGATTTTAGGTTTTGATGATAATATTTCCATATCTAGCTCTTTTTTATTTTATCTCCAAATTACACCTTCATCTGTAACAGGAGTTCTTAACTTTTGTCATGTCATAGAACCTCTTGGAAGTTGTTAGAAACTTCTCAGACTAATGTTTTTAAATGCACAAAATAAAATGCATTAGAAAGATGAAAACAATTACAGTCAACTACCCAGCAAAAATGAGCATGATCTTTCAGGGGAGGAGATGAATATTCAATGAAATAGGGGACTTCCATACCTTCCTGATAAAAAGACCAGAGCTCAACAGAAAATTTGATCTTCAAATACAAGACTCAAGAGAGACATAAAAAAGTAAATGGGACAGAAAGTAACAACATGTTATTAATAAGGACAAACTCTTTACATCCCTACAAAGGAAGATGACACTTGTAACTCTTGAGAACCGTATTGTTATTACACCATGTAACAGGGGTATACATAAAGGGGGTGGGTATAAATTGACTTTGATGTAATGATGAAAAAAATCTAATCAAGTAGATTAAATGGATCCAAGTAAGTAAATTAATCTGATCTAACTAAGAAAATATACTGAAAGGAAAGGAAAGGAGGAGTCAGACAAGGGTAAATTACATCACAGGAAAAGGCACAAATACCTATTACAGCAGAGGGAAAGAAGAGAGGGAGATGAGCATTGTTTTAACCTTACTCTCATCAGATTTTGCTTAAGAAGGGAATAACATAATCAGTTAGGTACAGAAATCTAACAAGCGCTATAGGTAGTAGGAGGGAAAAAGGCAAAGAAAAGGGAGGTGGGATTGAGGGAGGGGGTGGTCAAAAGCAAAACATTAGTGAGGAGGGAAAAGGAGAAAGGAGAAAGAAAAGCATAAACGGGGGAGGGGGGAAGGATGAAGAGAAAGACACAGATAGTTATCATAATTGTGAATGTGATATGTGAATGTAATGGAATACTATTGTGCTAAAAGAAATGATGAACAGGCAGACTTCAGATAAACCTGGAAAGACTTGTATGGTTTGACACTGAGTGAAGTGAGCAGAACCAGGAGAACATTACACAGTAACAGCAACGTTAAGTGATGACTGACTTTGATAGACTTAGCCCCTCTCAGCAATACAGGGTTCTAAGACATCTCCAAAAGCCTCATGATGGAAAATGCTATCCACATCCAAAGAAAGAGCTATGGAGTTTGAATGCAGATCAAAGCATATTATTTGCTATTCTTTTTTCTTCTATTGTGTTTTGTTTCCTCTTTCTGGTGGTTCCTCCTACTAATTCTAATTCTTACTTACAACATCACTAATGTGAAAATATGTTTAATAAGAATGCATATCTATAGCTTATATTAGATTGCAAACCATCTTGGAGAGGGAGGTAGGGAGGGAGGGGGAGAAAAATTTAAAACAAAAGCTTATGAAAGAGATTGTTGATAAGTCAAAATAAATTAATTTAAAAAATAAAGAAAAAGGAAAAAAAGAAAACAATTATAGTACATTGAAATAAAGATATAATTTTTTCCCATCCAAGTTCATGGATCCCCTGAAATCTATACAAAAAACCCCTTGAGAGTCTATGGGACACAGATTAGGAACTTCTGTCTTATAATGATATATTTGTACCCAAGTATAACTCTGCCAGAAAAAAGATCATACATACAGAATGGGGAGTTGGGGTGAGAGGGAGAGTGAGTTACATTTATTCTTTTTCATCTAAGATAAGGAAGAAGGAAAACTTAATTATAATACCCACAACCTCTATTTCCAACTTTGCCTTAAAATTCATATTAATTTAAGTATAAATAATTTTATTTTAGTCTTCCACTTAGCCTGTATATAACTGGAATAGATTTTGCTTTATAACTATTAGTATTATATGACACTAAAACTTTCCTGTTTGCTCAAGATTTCCTGATTTTTTTTTAAATATAAAGTTTTCATGACTTCAAATAATCTTATAATACCTGCTCTATAACATAATGAAACAAGTTATTTATTAGCCATCCTATATAACTTCCTTTACACACACAAACACACATACATAAACACATACACATATATGCACACAACACACTCAAAACCCCACATAAACTATAACGAGCAATTTTGGTACCTGGAGAAACAACACAAAGAGGAAATGTACCCTAAAATCAACTTTGTCATCAATGATGTTAAAATGATTCAAGAAGCAGCAAAGATAAATTCAGTTGAACAGGATGAGACACAGGTCCTCACATGGGGAAGGGTTCAAGGACAATATCCCTTGGGATGCAGATCAAGATATTGAAACACCACTCTGGAGTGGAAAGTCACTACTGGGGAGGCTACATCTGGGTGGAGATGAAACAAAGTAAGCTCACCTGATAGACAGGCGTAGAAGGAAGCAAATATAGCATCTATTACCTTTTTACTTTAATATTTTTTACTACCTAGTTGCAAAGCTCAGTGTTTCTACATTACAGGTGGAACACAAGTACTATTAAAAATGTGAAGGCAAATTTCAAAATGGTACTATATTTTAATATTATTTAAAATTTTTGTACTCTTTACCTTTGTTGTCTTATGACAAAGCCTTGGTCACTCCACCCTAGTTATATCTCTTCAAACAATGAAAGATTTTAGGAAAGTTGAGTGCATCCAACAAGGGTAATAGGAATGGTGAGAGGACTTAAAATCATCTTTTGACAGTTCAGGTAATTGAAGAAAACAGGATATATAGCTTGAAAAAGAATAATCATTGATAGAGCATGATCTTCAACTATTTTTAGGTTTGTCACATGGAAGAAGGAAATAGATTTTATTTGTTTGGATCCAAAGTGATGAACTCATAACAGTGGGAAGAAGTTGCGGAAAGGCAGTAATTTGGTCATATATAAGGATTCTCCCCGCCCCTCCCCCAATGGTTAGAAATGTCCAGAATCAGAATGGGCTGCCTTATCTTGAATATGGTTCAGGCAATTTTAGTTCATATGAGAGTTGGATTAGTTGACCTCTGAGGTCTCTTCCAACTTAGAGATTTAAATCAGTTTGGATTGCTTACCAGGAGTTGCAGGCATTTTGAAGGGAAAAGGCCAATGTTATTTCATACAGAATGATCAGGCTCTTGCCTCAAACATGTCTCTTTTCTCCAAATACTGCTGGGATTTGACACTAATACCAAACCAAATTAATTGTGGTTCCACACTCATTTCAGACTTAGTAACAACTATATTGTAAGATAAAGCTAGTGAAATGTAATTGAGGTTAATGGCATCCTTTCTGCAATATGCTCATGATCTACACATATGGACAAAGAAAACAGCTTGGGCTGCTGAAAAACCAAGACATTATCATTCTTTGGTTACCCACTCATTGAAATAACCATGTTATAGAGTCCACAGCCTACTGAAATTTGTTGAATCCTGCCTCGGATACTTATTATGACTTTGGCCGATTCATTTAACTTCTCAGAGAGCTCCTCATTTTTACTGACTGTAAAATGGGAATTACACTGGCCCTATTTTCTTCCAAGAGTTGGTGTGAGGGGGGCAGCTAGGTGGTGCAGTGGATAGAGCACTGGCCCTGGATTCAGGAGGATCTGAGTTCAAATACGGCCTCAGATACATAACACTTACTAGCTGTGTGACCCTGGGCAAGTCACTTAACCCCATTGCCTATCCTTAAAAAAAAAAAAATAAAAAGATTTGGTGTGAGAAAAATACTATGAAAACCTTAACTAACTATACAGTTGTGTGATAATAGTAATAATAAAATGTTGGCCATTGTCTCCTTTTAATATAAGGGTGAATGATCTAAATTTTTTTTCTTATGAATGGCACTATTACTGGTTTGTGGCAAAATGTGTGTGTTCTGGCCCCGAGAGGACAGAATGGTGTCATGGGAAAGCACTAGTAATGGAGACAGTGCCTTAAGACCTGAATTTGAGTCCTGGCTCTACTGAAAGTTACTATACTTCATTGGCCTTAATTCCTTCATCAGTAAAATAAGATTAGACTGGATTGTCTCTAATGTCTCTTCCGACCCTAAATTCCGTAAGGACTGAATAATTTTCCAAAAGTTGTATGGGAAACTCCAAATGGCTTTTATCCGACACTGTCTAGAATCTTCAGATTCAATTAAAGGGGGGAAATGGATCACTAACTCTTTGATTCATTTTAATGTATTTCATCATAAGATCATAGCTCTAAAACTGGAAGGGAACTCAGAGACCATCTAGACTAATGCCCTGATAGTTAGGATAAGTAAACTGAGGCCCATGGAGGTTAAATAATTACCCAAAGTCAAAGAAGTAGTAAGTGCCAAAAGCAGAATTTGAATCCAGGGCTTTGAAGTCCAGAGCCAGTGCTCTTCTACTGAACCACACTGCCTCTATTAATTCTAAAAGGGACAGGAATGAAAAAGAGAGAGAGAGAGAATCAGAGAGAGAGAAAGAGGGAGAGAGAGAAACACACACATAGGTAATTTCTCTTCAATTCTGTGTGAAAAGCATGCATGACAGTGGAAATATCTTTGGTAAATATATGCCATTCATTTCATACTGCTCGTGATATTACTAGTCACAGAGTTGAGGGAAAACCCTACATTGCTACAACTTTCAAGAAATCTTCTATGATTTTAATACATGCATAGGAGAAACATTTTGGAGGGTAACCCACAAAGCCTCATTTTGCTGTACCAAGTATTTTTAATAGCCAACAAACCAGTAAGTAGAGTGGGATTACATGTTCTCTACAATTTTGTACTCAAAAGGTCTCATCAACTGCAGAATATCATTTGTAACAATTTTCCTGGTTTTCTCTCTTCAAACCTTCTTCAAGAATGTTCTCAATTTTGTTGTTGTTTAGTTGTTTTCAGTCATGTGTGACTCTTCATGGGTTTTTTCTTGACAAAGATACTAGAGTGGCTTGCCGTTTCCTTCTCTAGCTTATTTTACAGATGAGAAATCCAAGGTAAACAGGGTTAAGTGCCTTGCCCAAGGTCACACAGTTAGTAAGTATCTGAGGCCAGATTTGAATTCATGAAGATGAATCTTCCTGACTCAAGGCCTAGTGTTCTACCCCTGCACCACCTAGCTGCCCTATGCTGTCAATACATGTATAGATTATTCATAAACATTTTTGTAGAGGTGGGAAAGTAGGCAAATGGGCTGGGGATTGTTGATTTTTGGTTTCCTTTTAGGGAACAATGATAAAGTCCAATATTTTATTTTCAAAAGTTTATGTTCCGGGGGGCAGAGCCAAGATGGCGGAGGGAAAGCAGTGACTTGTTTGAGCTCTCCCCCAAACCCCTCCAAATACCTATAAAAAATGGCTCTAAACAAATTCTAAAGTAGCAGAACCCACAAAAAGACAGAGTGAAACAAATTTCCATCCAAAGACAGCCTGGATGGTTGATCGGAAAGATATATCGCGCCTGGAAGGAAGAGGGGTGCAGGTCGGCGTGGGCAAGCAAGCTGCAGCGAACCTGGAGCAGGCTCAAAGGACTGAATCATGGGCAGCTGTGGTGGTTTCCAGACTTCTCAACCCAGGAATGGCAAAGACAACTTAGAAGGTCAGTGGGAAAAGTCTGTGACTGTGTGAGAGAGGAGCTAGGTCTCAGCCGCAAGTCCTGAGCATGGGGCGCGGCTGCCTCCTGAGCTTCCAGCCCACAGACTGAGGGGGAATTGAGTGGCTGATCAGAAGGGGATTGCAGGGATCTCTCTGCCAGTGCTAAGGCAGGAATCTCTTGCTTTATCAGTGCTTGGATCTGGGTCACAGTTCTGAGAGGGGGTCCTGGGGGGAGGAGGAGCGCTGATGTGGTGGAGCTTGTTGTGGTGGTGGAGAGGAAACACCTTGACCCTTATCATAGTACCTTGGAAGAACTGAAAATTTAGAGGTCCCCAGAAGTTGCTCTGAAAACAGCTGTACAAAGCCTCGAAGCTTGAGACATTGGAAGCAGACTTTTACCTTAACAAAGAGTTTACAACTCAAGTAATTGGCCGGGATCATGAGTAAGCAGCGCAAAAAAGAGTCAGACTGTATTATCTTACTTTGGTGACAAAGAAGATCAAAACGTACAACCAGAAGAAGACAACAAAGCCAAAGCTCCTACATCCAAAGCCTCCAAGAAAAATATGAATCAGTCCCAGGCCTTGGAAGAGCTCAAAAGGGATTTTGAGAAGCAAGTAAGAGAAGTAGAGGAAAAACTGGGAAGAGAAATGAGAGTGATGCAAGAAAATCATGAAAAACAAGTCAACAGCTTGCTAAAGTAGACCCAAAAAAATACTGAAGAAAATAACACCTTAAAAAATAGCCTAACTCAAATGGCAAAAGAGTTCCAAAAAGCCAATCAGGAGAAGAATGCCCTAAAAAGCAAAATTGGCCAAATGGAAAAGGAAGTCCAAAAGATTACTGAAGAAAATACTTCCTTAAAAATTAGAATAGAGCAATTGGAAGCTAGTGACTTTATGAGAAATCAAGACACTGTAAAACAAATCCAAAAGAATGAAAAATTAGAAAACAATGTGAAGTATCTCATCGGATAAACAACTGACCTGGAAAATAGATCCAGGAGAGAGAATTCAAAAATTATTGGACTATCTGAAAGCCATGATCAAAAAAAGCCTAGATATCATCTTTCAAAAAATTATCAAGGAAAACTGCCCTGATATTTTAGAACCAGAGGGCAAAATAGAAATTGAAAGAATCCACTGATCACCTCCTGAAAGAGATCCCCAAAGGAAAACTTCTAGGAATCTTGTAGCCAAATTCCAGAGTTCCCAGGTCAAGGAGAAAATATTACATGTAGCCAGAAAGAAACAATTCAAATATTGTGGAAACACAATCAGGGTAACACAAGATTTAGCAGCTTCTACATTAAGGGATCACAGGGCATGGAATATAATATTCCAGAGGGCAAAGGAGATAGGACTACAACCTAGAATCACCTACCCAGCAAAACTGAGTATAATCCTTCAGGGTAAAAAATGGTCATTCAGTGAAATAGAGGACTTTCAAGCATTCTTAATGAAAACACCAGAGTTGAATAAAAAATTTGACTTTCCAATACAAGACTCAAGTGGAACATGAAGAGTTAAACAGGAAAGAGAAATCATAAGAGACTTATTAAGGTTGAACTGTTTACATTCTTGCATGGAAAGATGATATTTGTAACTCATGAGACTTTTGTCAGTATTAAGGTAGTTGGAGGGAAAAACTTTTATGTATGTAGATAGATAGATAGATAAAGGGCACAGGGTGAGCTGAAGGTGAAGGGATCATATCTGGAGAATAATATTAAGGGGTGAGAGAGGATTATACCAGGAGAAGGAGAAAAGGAGAGGTAGAATGGGGTAAATTATCTCACAAAAAATAGAAAAGAAAAGGCTCTTACAGTGAAGGGGAAACAGGGTAAGGTGAGAGGGAATGAGTGAATCTTATTCTCATAGGATTTGACTTAAGGAGGGAATAACATACACATTCCATTGGGTATGGAAATCTGTCTTACTCTACAGGATAATAGGGAGGTGAAGGGGACATAAGAGTAGGGGGATGAGAGAGAGGAGGGCAGATTGGGAAAGGGGGTAATCAGAAGCAAATACTTCTGAGGAGGGACAGGGTCAAAAGAAAGAATAGAATAAGTGGGGGGGTGGGATAGGATTAAGGGAAATAGAGTTAGTTTTTCACAGCATGTCTATTATGGAAGTGTTTTGCATAACTGCACGAGTATAGTCTATATTGAGTTGCTTACCTTTTCAATGAGGGTGGGTGGGGAGGGAGGAAGGGAGAAAATTTGGAACCCAAAGTTTTAAAAACACATGGTTAAAAAAAAGTTTTCACATGCAACTGGTAAATAAGAAATACAGGAAATGGGGTACAGAAATCTGTCCTGCCCTACAGGAAAATTGAAGGGGAAGGGGATAAGGGATGGGAGGAGAGATAGAAGGGAAGGCAGATGAGGGGAAGGAGTATTCAGAATGCATGCCATCTTGGGGTGGGGGAGGGGCAAGATGGTGTGAAAATTTGGAACTCAAAATCTTGTGGAAGTAAATGTTGAAAACAAAACAAAAAAAAAACAAAAAAAAAGTTTATGTTCCTTTCCTCTTTCATAACTTTTGAGAATCCATACCTCAACACTCTTAAAATTGTTATCTATAAGTCTGTAACTTTTACTCAAATTCTGAAAAAAAATGTTCTTCCCTGCCCAATGGAGAATTTCCCCTAAGTCTTTAACTTGCCACAGAGTGGATGCTTAACCAATGTTTGTCAAATAGAATAAAGTCCCAGCAGGAATTCATGCCCCACCATCACTACTGTTATTTCCATGCATCTGTGCCCCATAACTATTTCTAGGGCCCCATTGGTACCACATTCCAGTACTCAGCTCAGCTAGGAAGTATTTTTGTTACCCAGCTATAAGGAAGGAGTTCTGCTTTGCATGATTTATGGAGACTTTCTTGGTTTTATGATTTATGAGTTTCCTTTCTTTTTTTGGTTTGTTTTTTTAAATGACTGACTGTATAAAGGAGTTTCATCCCTAGAAATTTTGCTCATAATAGTATTATGGCATTAAGATTTGTACCTTAGTCAATTATGGTTTATTTTTGCTAGGACTCAAACTTACTTGAATACTCATCAAAATAATTACTGTTTTGTTTTACATTGTTTTCTTCTGTAGTAAAGGTATTGCTTATATGTTCCCTCATTAAATCCAGTTATGTCCTAACTAGAATGAAAGAGCAAATCTGAGTATGATAATATCATAGATTTAGAACCAGGATATACCTAAGAAACAATCTATTCTGGCTTTTTAACCTTTTTTGGTATTATGCATTGGATTTTTTTTTGACAGTTCATTAACTCTTTCTTAGAATAATGTTTTTGATATATAGCATTAAAAAGGAAACCAATTACATTAAAATACACTTATAATTTTTTTTTATTTCACAGACCCCAGGTTAAGAACTTCTGGTCTGGTTCCTAATTTTTCAAATGAAGAAACTCAAGCCTAGAGCAGTTAAATTATTTTTCCCCACCCAAGGTCACATGGGTGATAAATAGCACAGCTGAGTTTCAATTCCAAATCTTCTCTCCATTTCCATAGTTCTTACTATGTACATTGTTGTTGCTATTCAGTCATGTCTGACTCTTTGTGACCCTGTATAAAGTTTCCCTGGCAGATTTATTCTGGAGTGGTTTGCCATTTCCTTTACCAGTGGATTAAGGCACACAGAGGTTACGTGACTTGCCCAGGGTGACACACCTAGTGAGCTCTGGAGGTCAAATTTGAACTCAGGTCTTTCTGGCTCCAGGCCCAACATTCTATCCACTGAGCCACCTACCTGCCTTCACTATGTACGTTCCCATTCTACAGATAGAGAAACTAAGACCAGTCAGGTGAATATGTCTTGATTGTTATGTACCAGTGGTAATCGCCAGACTTCCAGTTCTGCATTTCCCATCTGCTTCCATCTACCTGTCATTATCTTAGGGTAATGCATTTGTTTATGTTTGTTTCTCCTCCTAATCTGATTTCTTAGGAATGGACTGGCAGTATTATCCTGCTTATCTGTGTGTTATCATGTCACCCTCTAGTGGCTTCAGTCAAAAGCTCTAAGAATGGGAAGGGAGAGGAAAAAAAAAAAAACTTGGTAGAGAGAGAGACTATTAAAATTTATGACAATTGAGTTAAGGGGAAAAGAGAATTAGGATCAAAATGGTAGGAAACATAGCAAAGTACTATGTGAAACAAAAAGATTCATTCATTTAACAACATTTATTGAAAACCTACTATGCTCAAGATACCATTGTGGGTGGATGTCATGGATGATCCAAAAATGAGTGTGATACAAGCCATGTATATTCCAACAGAAATGGGTGGAGGGCTAGAGTGGGGAAAGGGGAAATGGAAACTCAGGAAACCACATCGAGATTGAAAAATTTACCAACCTCAAAACCTATTTGCTAGTTTCCACTAGGAGCTTGAATAGCTATTAGAAACTAAGGAAATACAATCTGCCTTGGCCTTTTTCAAAAATGGGTATACTTTTAAAATATAGCAGTGGGCCACAACAATAGAGATCATGGCAACATAGATTTGGAAGGTACCTTAGAAGACATCAAGGCAATTCTACCCACTTTACAGAAGAGAAAACTGAGATTTTTATTTCTAACTTTTTTTTAATCTCCTTCAGTGCTTGATACAGTACATTACACAGAATAGGCATTTAAACAACAGGTTTGTTGAATTGAATGGAACCAAAACAATCCTTTGAAATTCAAAAGAGTATTTGGATTAGCTTCACATAATTAAAGAAATGTTTATTGAATTGAAGACAGGCAAATACTTTCTTAAAGCATCTAAGCTAAATAGCAATAAGTATTGAAGTAGTAAGCTATAGAAAAGAACCCTGGATTTGGAACCTAATAATCTGGTTTTAAGTCTTACTTTTGCTTCTAATTTTCAGTGCAAATTCTGGTGACTATACTAGGTATATAATGAGGGCCTGCTCTGTGCCAAGACTATGTTAGATATGAGAGATACAAAGGAAAACTAGATAATCTCTGCCCTCATAAAGCTTACATTGTACTAGAAGGAAATAACAAGCATGTACAAAGAAGATACAAAATAATTCAGAACAACTAAGAAAATCAGGAAAAGTCTTGTGTAGGAAGGATGTGGTACTTCAGTTGAGTCATGAAAGAAAATGGGAATTCTAAAAGGAAGGGATGAGAAGGGATCTATGCAAAGATGTGGAGGTAGGAAAAGAAATGCCATGCATAGGGGCCAGCAAATAGACCAGTTTGACTGAAATATAGAATGCATGAGGAGGAATAGCATGAAATCAGTCTGGAAAGACAGGTTGGAGCTAGACTGCAAAGGGTTTTAGATATTCATCAAAGGATCCCATGTTTTATCCTAGAGGTGATAGGAAGCCATTGAAGCTTCTTGAATAAGTCAGTCAATCATTTGACCTCTCTATAATTTTTTCCTCTGTTAAAAGGGATGTCTGGGCTGGCTGAGCTCTAACATAGCTTTGGGTTATGAAATCTGCAATCTCATTCTTATTTTCCTTTCAAAGAGTATATAGTGTTTTCCATCAGTCTAATATGGGGATTAATGAGAAATTCTTATTTCCACCAGGTCATTGCTTATTTCCGCCAGTAAGTGGCACTAAGAACTACTTCATTTGTTATCTGATACCAGGCATAAATCAAAAGCAATCTGTGAATAAGGACTTCTCCATACTTTTCTACCTTGGTGTCATTTGACAAGAACCACATTTGTACTATGTCTGCCCTATGAACTAACTGTCACTGTCACATATGGTATAAATGGTATTTAACCAGTGCAGCAAATATGAGTGGAAGAGTGATTCCATTCTCCATCTAAAAAACTAGTTTAAGGGCCACATTAAAGCTAAATATGGCAAATATCTATGCCAAGTTTGAAGTAAATATGTCTTGGGAATGCTGGACAGTGACTGATTGATGGTACTTTCTGATGGCTAGAAATCAGCTTATGCTGAAGTCCTGAATTTAGATCTCCTCAGAAACAAAACAAAACAAACAAGAGAAACAAACAAAAAACCAACATTGATGAACTGCTTCCCATTTTGTACTCTAGGCAAATCAATGTGCTCCAGTATTCAAAGGACTCAGTATTCATTCTATTCACATCAGCTTCCATATTCATAGTGGCTACAGTAATACAAAAAAGTGTTAGAACTTAAGCATTCAAGCTTGAAAAAGTTATCTCAAACAAGTTGGCCAGACTTGTAAAGGAACTACACCAGAAAACTAGTTATCCATTTACAATTGAAAATAAAAGAAGAAGAAAAAACAAACAAACAAAGTAGGATTGCTGCTATTGTTGCTAGTGGGAAATGAGAGTATAGAAGGAGAGTCCCAGGTAGAGAATCCAGGTAGAAAAGTTGCTGAAAATGCATGAGAAACCAAGATTTCTCCCAGAGGAAGGCCTACAGCGTAGCACCCTCTCTGGGTGCTACCTTTTCATCTTAGCACTCACGGGTTTGCAAGCTGGATCACCAGAAGGTTAGTTCATGAGTCCCAACTAGTGTGTTTAACTTTAATAGTCAGCCAGGAGACATAATTAACTCAGAGCAAAGGCATTTACTAAGACAACAGAGTAAGAATGGTAGCTATGCAATATTCTTTCTATAAACCTGGGACACAGTCTCCCACAAATACATATAGCATTAATGGAAAGAGTGGGCACAACTTTAGAGTACACTGATAATGAGGCACCCTTACAGGGAACAATACATGGCCAAGAATACTCCTTTCTATCACACTTCAGGGTCCTGATGGCCTTTCTCTTATGGTATCCCAATTCTTTGACCCTCTAGACATAGTGTCTCAACTCAGCAAGTCTCTACACTAGATCCCTAGGGCCTATTCCCCTTCAGAGCTCAGATCTTAATTGCTATGGCTAATTCTCGCTTGAATCCACAATTGGCTCTTGCTTCCAAGGGTCATACTTCTTTAAACAACTTCCTGCTCTGACTGTCTTTTAACACTCTCTCTGCTCCCTGCTGGAAGCAGTGTCTCCTACTGAGCAAGTAGATCCACTGCAAGATGCCAGGCTGGGGGTGGGGGAGAGGATTTGGGGGAAGGTGAGGACAAAGGCAATGAGGAGGCACAAATCCCCTCCCACTCTCTAGAAGAGGCTCAGGGGTCACATTTCACCCAGTTGTTTCCCGGATGGACTGTCTCAGCTGCTCCCAGGGCTGACCAGCTTGGGATCTTAAAAAGTCACCAAGGGAAAGGCCAACCTTCAGTCAGCCAAAGGCAAACTACCCTTTCAGTTTCACAAGGAAATTACTTCACACTTTGTAAAGGGGTAACAGGACATAATCTTGGCTTTGCACTGTGTTAAACACATTAACACCTTGCTATTTCTCTTATCTACACCTTTTTGTTATTTTTTTTGACAGGTTGGAGCTAACTCTCCCACTTTCCCCTACAGATACACATATGTGTGTGTATGAAAAGACCTATGTAATATACATACATATATATATATATATATATGTATATATATTCTCTACCTGGGACTCTCCTTCAAATGCTCTCATTTCGCAACAGCAATAATAACAGCAATCCTAGTTTGTTTGTTCTTTCTTCTTCTCTTATTTTTAATTGTAAATGGATAGCCAGTTTTCTGGTGTGGTTCCTTTACAAGTCTGACCAATTTGTTTGAGATAACTTTTTCAAGCTTGAATGCTTAAATACTAACACTTTTTTGTATTACTGTAGCCATTATGAATATGGAAGCTGATATGAGCAGAATGGATGCTGAGTCCTTTGAATACTGGAGCACATTGATTTGCTTAGAGTACAAAATGGGTAGGAGTTCATCAATGTTGGTTTTTTGTTCATTTCTCTTGTTTGTTTTGTTTTGTTTCTGAGGAGATCTAAATTCAGGACTTCAGCATAAGCTGATTTCTAGCCATCAGAAAGTACCATCAATCAGTTCACTGCCCAGCATTCCCAAGACATATATATATGTGTGTAATATATATATAATATATATGTGTGTGTGTTATATATATAATAAACATATTATATATATATATTTCATATATCTCTTCCTATCTCTATTGCTTTGGTATAATATTTTGTATGTAGTAGTTGGCTACTTAATAGATATTTGCTTTTCTCACCTGATTAACTTCCATGTAACTCAAGCATCTCTCCAGAATTTAGCTACCATCCAAGAGATGGATTGAAATTTGGTAAGGGAATTTCCTACCTTGATTGATCCTTCCTGAATTCCAGTAAGGATAACTGTACCTATAGTGGACCATGACAACAGTCAGTCACTGAACAAGCATTTCTTAAGTGCTTACTGTTTGCTAAGTACTATCACCTAGTACTAGGAGTTGGGGCAACAAAAAAAAAAGGCAAAAACAAAATAAAACAAAACAAAAAACAGTCCCAGCCCTCAAGCACCTTTCATTCTAAAAGGGAGGGAGAAACAACATGCAAACAACTATGTATATACAAGATATGTACAGTGTTGTGATGGAAAACTTTTGTAATCCTTAAATCACAGTAGAAATGTGTTATTATTCCATTAATGTGAATTATTTGTTATGGTGACAATAAAATTAGGGGGGACTTTATTTTGAGACTTTTAGCTCTATAATTTCTTCTTATGCTCTGAACAATTTCTTTCTAAGTTTTCCTTTATATGCCTTCCAGACCAGAACAGTTTATAATATTTTCTTCATTATTTGAGCAAAGGATTTGTGTAAAATCCTTTGTCTAAAATCTACTCTCAGTAAAATGTCTCATATATCTTAAAAGGGATTTTCTCAACAGCTTAATTTGAAGGCTGATACATGACCATCCTTAACTCCTTCATGTCTAGGCACCTAAATGGAATGGGTTCTGAAAATATTATTAGATAAGGCTAAGGTGGCCTAGCAGTTACAGATTTCAAAGTATATTACAAAGTGGTAATCACCAAAACATTCTGATACTGAGTAAGAAATAGTGGTGGAGCAGAGGAATAGATTAGGTACATCATACATAGTAGTAAATGACCATAGTAATCTAGTGTTTGATGACCCAAAGATCCAAGCTTTTAGGGTAAGAACTTAACATTTGACAAAAATTTCTGGGAAAACTGGAGAGCAGTTTGGAAGAAACTAGACATAGACCAACATTTCACATCACATACCAAGATAAGGTCAAAATGGAAAAATGAGTGCTAATAATAAAAGGTGATATTGTAAGTAAAGTAGGGGAGCATGGAGAAATTTACCTGTCAGATCCATGGTTAAGGGAAGAGTTTATGTCCAAATAAGAGATAGAAAGGATTACAAGAGGTAAAATAGTTTTGATTACAAGAAATTTAAAAGCTTTTGCACAAGAAAAAGCAATGCAGCCAAAATGAGAAGGAAAACAGGACTCTGGGAAAATATTTTGCAGCAAGTTTCTCTAATAAAGGCCTCATTTCTCAAATATATAGGGAACTGAGCCAAATTTATTAAAAATATGAGCCATTCCCCAATTGATAACTGATCAAAGGATATGAACAGGCAATTTTCAGAAGAAGAAATCAAAGCTATCCACTGTCACATGAAAAAATGCTCTAAATCACTACTAGTTAGAGAAATGCAAATTAAAATGACTCTGAGATATCACTTCACATTTATCAGATTATCTAACATGACAGAAAAAGAACATGACAAATGCTGGAGGGGATGTGAAAAAATTGGGACATTAATGAATTGTTGGTAGGATTGTGAACTAGTACAACCATTCTAGAGAACAGTTTGGATTCCTGCCCAAAGGACTATAAAATTGTGCATGCCTTTTGACCCAGCAATACCACCACTAGGTCTATATCCGAAAAGAGATTAAAGAAAAGGGGAAAGGACCTATTTGGCAAAAATATTTATAGCAGCTCTTTCTTTAGTGTCAAAGAATTGGAAATTGAGGGGATGCTTATTAACTGGGGAATAGCTGATCAAGATTGTGATGGAATACTACTGTGCTATAAGTCATGATAAACAGAATGGTCTCAGAAAAATCTGGAAAGACATCTGATCTGATACAAAGTGAAGTGAGCAGAACCAGGAGATCATTGTACACAGCAGCAACAATATTGTAAGGATGATCAGCTATGAAAAACCTAGCTACTGTGATCAAGACAATTCCAAAGAACCCATGATGAAAAATGTTATCCACCTCCAAGAGAGAACTGATAAATTCTGAGTGCAGATTGAAGCACACTTTTTTTTATACTTTCTGTATTTTTATTGTTTTATTTTGTTTGTTTTGGTTTATTTTGTCTTCTTTTCAAATATGGCTACTATTGAGGGATTTTTTTTAATTAGATAGGGCTGTTTTTAGGACCGGAGCATAATTTCTAAATAGATCTCCCTCTATTGGCAAGAGCATCTTTAGCAGTCAAATCTCTAAAATTTCTTACCTCCCCACTCCCTTCCCCCTTTTAGAAGTTTGATGGATACCTTTCATGGCATAAATTTCTTTACCAATTTAATTATTACTCCTGTTCTACTTGCTTTTGATTTTAGTAGAGGGAGGTTGAAAGGTGACACACAAGTAAAATTGCTAGACCCTTATAAACTTTACCACATTAAGATAGATGATTATTGCCCCTTGTGGATAACATATTAGGTCTTCCACAGACCAAAAAAATAAAAAGACTTTTTCAATAGAAGCCCTTATGATAGATGTACATCCACATATCATTAATTGCCTTTGACTTTCACCATTTTTGTACTAAATGAATAGGGCTGATCAATATTTACATAGTGAATGCAAGAAACAGAGCAGTATGGGAAACATGGTCCAGGGGAAGAGATTGAAGAGTAGGGCCAAGAAGCAATCCAAACTCAGCTACTATTCTAGCTCCTTGAGAAATTTTTTACATTCACTATTGCCATGAATAACATTGAAAATACTTAGCATTTGAATGATTCTTTCTCTTTAAAGGCTTTAAACAACATATTTTTACAGCTTAGTGGATCTGTGATCTCAGAGATGTGGATGCTTCCTCCAGTAAGGCATAACTATCATTCTGTCTCTTTCTATCTACTTTCTGTCCTTTATAGATTCTTGTCCATTTCATAAGTCTTCCAACAGAAAATCCCCAGGATACACTGAAGGCTTTCTTCTTCATCCTTTAATATTTCCTAGAGATGAATGTAGGAGTTGGGCTGTCTATTATCTTGCTCTGCAAACTATTCACCTTCTTTTCCAGTCATACATGTTCTTGATAATCTTTTACACTATTTCTTGCATGACAGTCATCAGAAGTAATATGGGGCAACCTATTTATGCTCACCATTTTTCTTTCATTTCCTTTCAAATTCTTCTAAGACAGTGATAGTCCATGAACTATAGCCATATAGCACCATAAAGATTATGTGACAGGGAATAGCTTAGGATCACTGAAAGCCCAGAATCACTGAAAGAGCAGTTTCTCAGATCTAAGATCTTTTTCCCTTCTATTCAAGTCTAGCCCAGATCGTTGTATCTGCAGTTAGCTCTCCAAAATACATGTACTGATGGACTGCTACAAAGGGCAACTCATCTAACTATCTATTATAATCTGAACAATATAAAATCTTGATCCATTTGGGTTTTTCTGTATTAGGCTGAAGTCTTTTGAGTGTTTAGAGATATCATCTATGACACTTTGCATTGTTCTGAGGATAGATGCAGCTAGCACAATACCATCCACAAATAGGAGCATCTGGACAATCTCACCTCCTCTAGGAAATCCCTTTTTAGTTTGTACTCTGCAGCTGGACATTTCTCAGGGCAGAGACAAACACTTCTGATGAACATAGAAGTCTTTCTTTTATGCCTCAATTGGCATTTCTAATCATCATAAGCAAAGAACAAAGTTATCCCTGTTGTGAATCTTCCAAGGACTCTCCTATGACTTTAACACATGCACGGGTGACAGTTAAAGGAGACCCTATAACACAGCAAATGCCACATTAAACTTTCCTCAGAATTGATGAGAGAGTCAATGTCTTTACTTTTATCCATTTCCCATGATTTTTTTTGAGTCCACAGCTTATTTAATGACTTGAGTTGAAACTATTATGATTCATGCATTCTGCTTCTCCATATCCTTTCTTCCCATTTGGTATTAATTTTCACTTTTGTTCTAAATCAGGGCTTGAAAAACTATAGCCCCAAGGCAGATACAAAACTATTCTTAGCTCATGACCCTACAAAAACAGGTAATTTGCCCATCCTTGTTTTAACTAGTCAGTGATCTGATTGTCCACAGAATTGCAATGACATTGACATTATTCCACACTAATTACTATCTGAGATCTAGCCAGTTTCCTTTTGCCCTGCTATTAGATGCTCATGATTAGTGTTTTTCCAGTTCTCTCGCTGAAGATGACATTTATGATAAACAAGAGTGAAAGTTCTCAATTATCTATAAGTCTTTGAATTCTTGCATTTCCCTAATTCCAAAACACATTTTTCCCAACATATTTTTCCTATCCTTCCTATGACATTCTTTACATTGAAATCATCAAATATCTGGGCATGTGATAACTCAGCTTACTTGAAGAATTTTGCCCAAGGTTTTTGTAGAATTCCTCTTTATCTTCTTCAACATATGTTGATCCATGAAATGAAATTATCTCCATGTTGTTTTATTTGCTTGTGCCCATTATGACAGCTCCAAAGTAAGGTGATCAATTAAACCACGAAATGATGTCTCTTGTTGTCTTAGAGTGCAAAAGGAAATAAAGGTCAAATTCTGATATGTGTCTTTCAGAGAAGAACCTCTGATCTATCCAGGAATTTGGGGGTTTTTTCCCCTTAGGAATTCTGATCAATGCCATCAATGATCAATCATGATTCCAGAGGACTGATAATGAGGCATGCTACCCACCTCTTCTTGAAGGTGATGTACTCTAGATTTAGAATGAGACATACATTTTTTGACAAGGCCAATGTGGGTTTTAGTTTTATTTGACTAAGTATATTTGTTACAAAGGCTTTTTTTTTCCTTCTTTTTCTTTGGAAGGGTAGGAGGAAAAGAAAACAAATGCTCGTTAATTTAAAATTTTAAATGTTTAATTCTTCATTTTTTTAATTTTAAAAATTTTATTGATGACCTTTGTTTTTATATTGCAGTCATTTCTGAATACACTTCCCCCTCCACCCCCACAACTCAGCGGGGTTGTCTGTAGTAACAAAAAACAAAACAAAACAAAAAAACCCCACAGTTAAGCAAAACTCATTAATTCAGAGGCTCCTAACAACACTTACAATAATTCTGTGCCCATAGGTATGCCACCCCCCCTTCTTTAAAGAAAGGAAATACATTTCCTCTTGCTTTTTCCAAGGCACAGCTTTATTTTAGTGGTGTGGTTTTCATTTGCATTATTGTAGTTATTATGTATATTGTTTTCCAGGTTCTGATTACTTCACAATACATCAGTTCATTCAAATTCAAATTCCTGCCTTCAACGAGCTTGTATTCTAACAGAGGGAAATAGTTTGTATGTATGTAGTATATGCAAAATACAAATTAAACCAATAAAAGTTAAAATGTGTGTGTTCAAGAGGCATCAATGCTACCAACTAAACTTGCTTAGTAACTATTTACATTCAAATTAGTTAATTACAACCTATAACAATTCTGGAGTCACTCCCAGTAAGTCCTCATCAGAATTCTTTGTCCATTCATTCTCGGTATGATAAACTATTTGGGAAAACTGTCTACATATAGTCCATTTTGTAAATCATCCTTAGCAGAGCAAACATCAGGGCTTCAGTTTTCTGCCTATGAAAGGCAGAAGGGATTTGAATTAATGCTAGGCAACATCTCAACCAAAGCTTTAGTGACCGATTGCAGTTTCTCTTCTGGTCATTCTCCAGTATTAAAGTTGTTTGAGCAGCCTTCGAGCTTGCTATGCTTCAGACTTGCTTAAGCCATGGGTATATTTCTCCTTGGGGACGTTCATCTTGAGTAGGCTCTAACTGGCTGGATATGATATTGGATTAAGCCGTAATTCATAAATCTCATAAGGAGTAATGTCATTTAATATGTACACACAGTGTTTTAGGATTACATTTTGTTGGCACTGGGTGAGGCTGCTGGATTGTGGATTCCAGCCACTTTTGCTCTACAGGGATTAATTAAAAATGTTGACGATGCTTAGGGGCTAGAAACGGCCAACAAAAATATACACACTCTCTCCAAGACTGTAGGACTGTCACCCAGGACATAGCAAACACCTTCTATTGGCTGGATTTTTAAATTCTGAAGCTTATGGTTTGTTTCTTTTTCATTCTAAAGCTGATAATTTGTTTCTTTCTTCTGATTTTTGGTTCTGCATCTGCCTCACTCTTCTTGATATAAATGATGCTTTTCTTTAGTTGGCTCTTTCAATCATATTGGCTCTGAGCGAATTACAGTAGCACTCTATTATAACATGAGGCACTGTTACATGTATTTGGAAAGACTAGAGATCGAATTTGGATAGACAAGAGCTTAAAAACATAGCAACTTCATACAAGAGAAAGACAAACATAAAATGGCTAGCTTGCAATGCGGGTTCTTGTCCTTTCCTAAGACTAGAGTTACAAAAGGCTTCCTTAGTACTTAGAGGTCCTCCTTTTCCTTCTCCCCACACTTCAAATGCACGATAATTTATATTAGTCAATATGTATTAGTCAACAGTAGCCTTAAAGGGATGCTGTAGTAATGTGTGGTAAGCAATCTTGCATTGAAAATCAGTTAAGTCCCTAAGCTTTGTTAAAGCATATGTGCCTTTAAAAGAAAAATCCTACATATCAAAGTACATCAAATAGGATAGATCTCTATATGAACCAGGTTGGTTGTGTGGTGTGAGGGGAAAAATATGGACTTGGAGTCACAAATTCTTGATTCAAATCCTGACTACTTCTTATAACTTGTGTGACCTAGTACAATTCATTTTACTTCTTTGGGACTCGATGTCTTCATGCATAAAATGGGGATAATAATATTTATGCTATTTACATCCCCGGGTTGTTTTAGGTATCAGATAAGATAATGTCTGTAGAACATCTAGTATATTGTATAACACTATATGAAAGTCAGAGGCTATTGGCCTTGAAGGTGTTGGGGTGCACAAAGGAGTTGCTTCATGCTAGGTTAGAAGCAGTGCTACAACCCCACTATCTGACACTGCTAACAGGATCATCTTGTTAACTTCTCCAAGTTCAAGGTAGTCTAGCAGGTGTGCTCAGAAATTACAAAAAAAATGCAAAAAAATACCCTAACCTCTCTCCAATTCATTCAAACCCCAAATTTTCTCCTATGTAATGTGTTCAATGTATATGTGTACTTTTATATGCTTACAAGGGGAAGCAGGGCAATTAATATGAATACCTCGGGGCAATATTCAATTCAATAAATATGAAGTGCCAACTACATGCCAGGAACAGTATTAAATACTGGGGATACAAAAAGAGGCAAAAGACAATCTCTATCCTCAAGAAGCTTACAGTTTAATGGAGGAGACAACATGCAAACAAACACATATAAAACAAGCTATATACAGGATAGATAGGAAACAATTAAGGGGAGGGAAAGAGGGAAATCATTGAAATTAAGAGGGGCTAGGGAAGGCTTTCTGTAGAAGATAGGATTTAATTGGGATTTAAAGGAAGCCAGAGATGTTAGTAGTCAGAGATGAGGAACGAGAGCCTTCCAGGTATGGAGGACAGACGGAGAAAATGCCCAGAGCTAAGAGATGGAGTAACTGCTTTGAAGAGCAATTAGGAGGCCAGTATCATTGAATCAAAACATACATATTGTGGAGTAAGATGTAAGAAAACTGGAAAGAAAGGGTGAAAAGTAGGTTATGAAGAGCTTTGAATGCCAAGCAGAGGATTTTGTATATGCTCCTGGAGGGAAAAGGGAACACTAGAGTTTATTCAGTAGGGGGTGGTGACATGATTGGACCTCGAAAAAATCACTTTAGAGACTGAATGGAGGATGGATTGGAGTTGGGAGAGATTTGAGGCAGGCAGACACACCAGCAGGCTATTGCAGTAATCAAGGCATGACTATATCAAAATGCAATAGGTAGGAATGGCATATTAGATAGGGAACTGGACTTGGAGCTAAGATGACCTGCATTTAAATCTCACCTCAGTCACTTACTAGCTATGTGACTCTGAGCAAGTTACTTTACTTCTTTATGCCTCAGTTTCCTCATCTGTAAAATAAAGTGGCTTCTAAAGTGCCTTCTAACTCTTAATCTATGATTCAACTGTATTGAAGAGAAGCAAATTTGTAATGTAATTTTTTAAGTTCAAAACATGTTAATGCATGAATTGGTAAAAATCAAATACACAACAAGAATAAAGTGATTTGAGGATGTTAAGTGATACTATACTAACTTAAGATATGTAAAAATTCTGTCCCAGGCTTATTGGCATCACGTTTAGCTTAGCAGAAATGGGAAGAAGGCTGGATTTGGAGCCAGAGCACCTGAGTCTGAATTCCAACTCAGTTACTAACTATGTATGTGACTTTAGGAGAGTCATTTCTGGGCCTCAGTTTCCTAATCTATAAAATTAAATGGTTGTATTAGATGACCTTTCATTCCTCAAAGATAGCCAGATAGACAGACAGACAGAGAGATAGATAGATGGATGGATAGATGGATATATGGGGGGGGGGGGGGAAGGCAATCAGGATTAAATGACTTGCCCAGGGTCACACAGCTAGTAAGAGTCAAGTATCTGAGGACAGATTTGAACTCAGGTTCTCCTGACTCCAGGTCATGTGCTCTATCCACTGTGCCACCTAGTTGCCCCATGAACTTATATTTTCCTAGCACATACTATATCAAAAAGTGTGGGTTTAGTGAGTTAATTAGAATAATTAAATTTTTTAAATTAGGGAGAATCCAATGGATTTGGTTAACTGGGTAAGGATTGTGGTACAAAATGTAATATTTATCAATAAAAAATATATTTTAAAAGAATGGTTGATATGAATGTTTCTACTGTAGAATCGAATTATTCCAGGAAGCATTTGCCTGGTGACTTTTAGGTAAAGACAAATTTGGATTCCAAATTTCCTCAGTCTTCATTGTGAATATTGTCCACAGAAATATGCCCTAGAGGCAGCTAGGTGCCACAGTGGATAGAGCACCAGCCCTAGAGTCAGGAGGACCTGAGTTCCAATCCAGTCTCAGACCAGACACTTGACACTAGCTGTGTGACCCTGAGCAAGTCACTTAACCCCAATTTCCTCACCCCCCAAAAATGCCCTAAACATACAAAGGCAACAAAGCTATAGATGAAAGTAAGCTTTTGTAATATTTGATTGAAGAAAATAATACATATTTTACAAATATATGGATAATAAACATAGATAATATAACTAACATAAGTAATCTACACCTGTTTCTTAGTACCTTGAGAGGAAAAGACAAATTCCCTACTCATTATAGAAATAAGCACATTCAGACCATTTCTTGCCTTTTTCTTATCATCTTTATATTACCATGCTATTGCCTTTCCTCAACCTCTTGGCAGTCATTTGCTCACTGGTAACTTTTTCACAGTCAAAGAGAAAGCAAAGAATTTAATCCCAAATTTACAATTGGAGAAACTGGGACTAAAAGTAATTAGAGGACCCTGCCCCAATAAGGCTCTATACTTTGTTTTCTTGTTTTATAGCGTATCCCATAGTGTTCTTCAGTATTGTATAAATAATATTTCAAACATACTTTATCTCCAAATAGCTGTTACATTTAATTAAGTAATATACTGAGGGGATGAGATTATAGAGAGCAGTAGAAGGCATTGAGGCAAAGGAGAGAAGATGAGTCCAAAAGAGACTAGAAAAGACAGAAGTAATAATGACAGAATGATGTAAAAGAAAGAGCATTAGGAGTCAGGAGATGTAGGTTCTGGTCTCATTGCTCTCACTTAGTGTGCATCTTTGGGCAAGTCAATAGTGGCTTCAATACACTGGTGATAAAGCACACCTCTCATTTCTTGACAGAAATGGGGATGGACTAGAGACGCAGAATAAAATATTCTTTCTCAGACATGGCCAATGTGTTGATATGTTTTTTTCTAGATTATACATATTTGTTCCAAAGGCAATCTTGTACAGGGAGTTGGGGATAGTAGGGAGGGCAAGATTTTGTGGTGGTAGATAATTTTTTAAAATGTATCAGTAAAAATATTCTAAAATGTATGTAGAAGAAAAAATGTAAAAGGAAACAAGAAGAATACTTTTATTATTACCTTGTTATATTTCACAGGCACACACACACACACACACACACACATACATACACATAGACTTCCTAAAAGTACAAGATGTACATGTCTCTCTTTTAAGAAAAATTTTTTTAAAAAATCAAATGTATTTTATTTATTTTGCTAAATATTTCCTAATTATATGTAAAAAATTTAACATTTTTTCAGTTTTGAGTTCCAAATTCTCTACTTCCTCCCTCCCTTTCCTCACCCCTTGAGAAGACAAGTAATATGGTATTAATTATACATGTAAAATGATGCAAAACATATTTCCATATTGGTAATGTTGCAAAAGAAGACACACACATACAAAAACTAGAAAATAAAGAAAGTTTAAAAAGTATCTTTCAATCTGCATTCAGAGTTCACAAACAGTTAAAATAAGGGGCTAAAGCACAATTTATCATCCTTGTGCTAAAGTAAAAATAATCTGGGGTAATGATCATGATCTCAGACAAAGCAAAAGGAAAAATAGGCCTAATTAAAAGAAATAAGCAAGGAAACTAGATCTTGCTAAAAGGTACCATACACAATGAAGCACTGTAAGTATTAAACATATATACACTAGGGTATAGCATCCAAATTCTTATATGAAAAGTTAAATGACTTACAGGAGAAAATAGACAGTATAATTATACTAGTTGAGGAACTCAACTTTCACATTTCAGAGCTAGATAAATAAGAAAAAAGACATGGAAATTAATAGAATTTCAGAATAATTAGATATGATAAATCTCTTAAGAACATTGAATGGGAATAGAAAGGAATATAGCTTTTTCTCAACTGCACATGGCACCTTCACAAAAATTTATCATGTACGAGGACATAAAAACTTTTCAACCAAATGGAGAAAAACAGAAATATTAAATGTACCCATTTCAGAGTCTGAAAAATTATATCCAATTAATATTAAATTCAGTTAATGTTAATAATTCAAAAACTTACGTTCAACAAAGGGCTGTGGAAGCAGAAATACAAAATTAGTTGAAACTAGTTGAAACAATCAACAACTTTAACAGAGTTGTGGGACATAAAATAAGACCACAGAAATCATTAGCATTTCTATATACTACCAACCAAACCCAGCAGGAAAAGATACAAAGAGAAATTTCATTTAAAATAATTGCAGATAATGTAAAATACTTGGGAGTCTATCTGCCAAGACAACTCCAGAGACTATATGAATACAATTACAGAACACTTTTCACATAAATACAGATCTAAACAATTGGAGAAATAGTTCTTGCTCATGGGTAGAGTAGGCCAATTTAATAAAAATGACAAGTCTACGTAAGTTAATTTACTTATTCAGTGCCACACCAATCAAACTATCAAAGAATTATTTTATAAAGCTATTAAAAATAGTAACAAAATTCATCTGGATGAACAAAAGGTCAAGTATATCAAGGGAATCAATGGGGAAAAAATGTGAAGGAATGTGGCCTAGCAGCACCAGATTTCAAACTATATTACAAAATACCAAAACAATCTGGTGCTATCTAAGAAATAGAATTGGTGTATCAGTGGAACAGAATAGGTACATAATACACAGTAATAAATGATGATAGTGAGCTGGTGTTTGATAAACCTAAAGAGTCAAGTTTTAGAGTAAGAACTCAACATTTGACAAAAATTGCTGGGAAAACTAGAAAGCAGTTTGGAAGAAATTAGGCACAGACCAATATCTCACACCATATACCAAGATAAGGTCAAAATGAATGATTTAGACATAAAAGGTGATATCATAAGGAAATTAGGGGACATAGAAAAATTCACTTGTCAGATCTATGGATAAGGGAAGAATTTATGACCAAACAAGAGACAGGTCAGAGGAAGTAAATTTATGACCAAACAAGAGGATCATAGGAGGTAAAATGGGTAATTTTGATTATACAAAATTTAAAAGTTTTAGCACAAACTAAATGAATGCAGCCAAAATTAGAAGGCAAGAAGGAAACCGGGAAGGAAATTGTGTAGCAAATTTCTCTGACAAAGGCCTCATTTCTCAAATATGTAGGGAGGGAATTGAGCCAAATTTATAAAAATATGAATCATTCCCCAATTGATAAATGGCCAAAAGATATGAAGAGGAAATTTTCAGAAAAAGAAATCAAAGCTATCCATAATCATATCAAAAACTTTCTAAAATATTGTTGATTAGAGAAATGCAAATTAAAGTAACTGAGATAGCATCTCACACCTATCAAATTGGCTAACATGACAGAAAAGAAAAATGACAAATACTGGAGAGGATGTGGAAAAATTGGGACATTAATGCACTGCTGGTGGATTTGTGAACTATTCCTACCATTTTTTAAATTTAATTTATTTTTTTTTTTTACAAAAGCTAATTTTTTAAAAAAAATGTTTAACATGTGTTTTTAAAACTTTGGATTACAAATTTTCTCCCTTCCTCCCCCCCCCCCCATTGAAAAGGCAAACATCTCGATACAGGTTATAGATATGTAGTCACGCAAAACACTTCCATTGTAGTCCTGTTGTGAAAAACTAAGTATATTTCCCTTCATCCTATCCTAACCCCCATTTATTCTAGTCTCTCTTTTGACCCTGTCCCTCCTCAGAAGTGTTTGTTTTTGATTATCCCTTCCCTCAATCTGCCCACCCCTCTATCAACCCCCTGCTCTCTTGTCCCCTTTCCCCCTTATTTTCCTGTAGGGTAAGATAGATTTCCATACCCCATTGTGCGTGTTATTCCTTCTTTAAGCCAAATCCTATGAGAATAAGATTCACTCATTCCCTCTCATCTTCCCCCATTTCCCCTCCACTGTAAAAGCCTTTTCTTGTCTGTTTCTTGTGAGATATTTTACCTCATTTTACTTCTCCCTTTCTCCTTCTCCCAGTACAATCTTCTCCCACCCCTTAATTTTATTTTCCAGATAACACCCCTTCATCTTCAACTCACCCTGTGTCTTCTGTCTATCTATACAAACATAAATTTTTTTTTTCCCTCCCACTACTCTAATACTGACAAAGGACTCATGAGTTACAAATATCATCTTTGCATGCAGGAATGTAAACAGTTCAACCTTAATAAGTCTCTTATGATTTCTCTTTCTTGTTTACCTCTTCCATGTTTCACTTGAGTCTTGTATTTGAAGGTCAAATTTTCTATTCAGCTCTGATCTTTTCCACAGGAATGCTTGAAAGTCTTCTATTTCATTGAATGACCACTTTTTACCCTGAAGGATCACACTCAGTTTTGCTGGGTAGGTGATTCTAGGTTGTAGTCCTAATTCCTTTGCCCTCTGGAATATCACACTCCGTGCCCTCCAGACTCTTAATGTAGAAGCTGCTAAATCTTGTGTTATCCTGATTGTGTTTCCACAGTACTTGAATTGTTTCCTTCTGGCTGTTTGCAATATCTTCTCCTTGACCTGGGAATTCTGGAATTTGGCTACAACATTCCTAGAAGTTTTCCTTTGGGGATCTCTTTCAGGAGGAGATTGGTGGATTCTTTCAATTTCTATTTTGCCCTCTGGTTCTAAAATATCAGGACAGTTTTCCTTGATAATTTCTTGAAAGATGATGTCTAGGCTCTTTTTTTGATCATGACTTTCAGATAGTCCAATAATTTTTAAGTTCTCTCTCCTGGATCTACTTTCCAGGTCAGTTGTTTTTCCAGTGAGACATTTCACATTCTCTTCTATTTTTTCATTCCTTTTGATTAGTGTTACAGTGCCTTGATTTCTCAAATTGTCCCTATCTTCCAATTTTTCCATTCTAATTTTTAAGGAAGTATTTTCTTCAGTAAGCTTTTGGACTTCCTTTTCCATTTGGCTAATTTTGCTTTTAAGGGCATTCTTCTCCTCATTGGCTTTTTGAACCTCTTTTGCCATTTGGGTTAGGCTATTTTTTAAGGTGTTATTTTCTTCAGTACTTTTTTGGGTTTCCTTTAGCATCACTTTCAGTTTTTCCTCCACTTCTCTTACTTGCTTCTCAAAATCCTTTTTGAGCTCTTCCATGGCCTGGGATCAATTTATATTTTTCTTGGACACTTTGGATGTAGGAGCTTTGGCTTCGTTGTCTTCTTCTGGTTGTATGTTTTGATCTTCTTTGTCATCAAAGTAAGATAATATAGTCTCTTTTTGTGCTGCTTGCTCATGATTCCAGCCAATTACTTGAGTTATAAACTCTTTGTTAAGGTAGGAGTCTGTTTCCAGTGTGGAGAATGTACTGTCCCAAGCTTCAGGGGTTTTGGGCAGCTGTGTTCAGATATATTTCTAGGGACCTGTAGATTTTCAGTTCTTCCAAGGTGGTATGATCAAGGGCCAGGTGTTTACTCCTTTCCTGGCCTGTGCTCTGATCTATGAGCACTCTTCTCTGTCTTGGAACTGTGAGGAGGGTTTCCTCTCCACAGCCACTACAAACTCCACCATGCCAGCGCTCCTCCTTGCTGCAGGGCCGCTACCCAGAACTGTGACCCAGATCCAAACATGGGCAAAGCAAGAGAATTCTCCACCAGCAAAGAGATCCCTGCAATCCTCTTATCAGCCACTTGATTCCCCCTCAGTCTGTGGGCTAGAAGCTCAGGAGGCAGCCACTGCCCCCACCGAGCTCGGGGACTGGAGTTGAGACCACCGGCTTTTCTCTCTCCTCGCTGATACAGACTTTTCCCACTGACCTTCCAAGTTGTCTTTGGCGTTCATGGGTTGAGAAGTCTGGAACCTGCCACAGCTGCCCATGATTCAGTCCTCTAAGGCCTGTGCCAGGATTGCTGCGGCCTTCATGCCCACACCAAAATGTGTTCCTCTCCCCACCAGGAGCGATATACCTTTCTGATCAACCATCCAGGCTGTCTTGGACTAGAAATTTGTTTCATTCTGTCTTTTTGTGGGTTCTCCTGCTTTAGAATTTGTTTAGAGCCATTTTTATAGGTATTTGGAGGGGTTTGGGGGAGAGCTCAAGCAAGTCACTGCTTTTACTCCACCATCTTGACTCCACCCCCTATTCCTACCATTTTGAAGGACAATTTGGAACTATGCCTAATGGGCTATAAAACTGCATATCCTTTGAACTAGCAATACTCATACTAGGTCTTTATCCTAAAGAGATCAAAGAAAAGGAAAAAGGATTTATATGTACAAAATATTTATTGCAGCTCTTTTTGTGGTAGCAAAGAATTGAAAATTAAAAGGATTCCCATTAATTGGGGAATAGTAAATCAAGTTGATTATGATGGAATACTATTGTATTCCAGAAATGATGAGCAGGATGGTCTCAGAAAAACTTGGGAAAACTTACATGAAACTGATTCAAAGTGAACTGAGTAGAACCAGGACAACATTGTACACAGGCTCAGCAATATTGTAAGGTTGATCAACTATGAAAGACGTAGCTACTCTAATTAAGACAATGATCCAAGACAATTCCAAAGGACCCATGGTGAAAAATGCTATTCATCTCCTAAGAGAGAACTGATGAACTCTGAGTGCAGAATGAAGCATACCTTTTATACTTTCTTCATTTTCTTGGGGGGGGTACATTTCTTTTTTTGCAAGATGGCTAATATGTCACATGTATGATCAATATCATATTGCTTGCCTTCTCATGAGGTGAGGGAGGGAAAAAGGAGGAGGAAGAGAATTTGGAACTTGGAAATTTTTTCAAAATGGATGTTAAAACGTGTTTATTCACAATTGAGAAATATTTAATGAAATAAATAATATATCTATATCTATCATCTATCTATAATAAAATATACTGGGAAAGCCTTTTGGGTGTGTCCTTTCTAAAATGTATCCCTTGTCCTGTGTTAATTTATCAGTGTCATCTCCTCTATAACATTCCTTCAATGTGCCCAGTGAAATTTACTCACCATATATTTGTACTCTAAGAATCAGGTTCCTTATGCCTTCTACTATGATAATTAATTTATGTGATAAACTAAAGCACGGTAAAGAATTTGAAGAATGTCAGCATTGAAAAATACCTTTTTGATCTTTTAAGCCATGAGTTCTTAGCCTTTGTGCAGGTGTGTGTCATGGCCTTGTTCTATAGTCAGGTGAAGCCTAACAATCCTTTTCAGAATTTTTTTAAAATCATAATTGAAAGAAATTCTAAATTGCAGTTAGAGGCTAATAAAAATAAGAATGTAAGTTTTTCCCCAACCAAGGATCCACTGATAAAAAAACCCAAAGTAATCCAATCCCTTCTTTTTATAAATAAGAAGGCTAGAGAAGATCCCAGGTCCCCATCTTTCTCCCTACTTCAAAGGTACCTTTTTCTTTCCAAGGTTGACACATTTGTCATTCAACTATAGTCTTCAGAACATAATTCCACTCTGCTTGAAGTGATCCTGGACAAGTTACAAACTCTTTGAGCTGCCCTCCCCTCATCTGTAAAATGGGATAATAATATTATATATTATGCAAGTTTTATATTATGATATATAATTATATATGGCAGAGATGCAGGATTCTTGGCTAAGTAAAAAAGCAGACGAAATTCAGTTTTATGCTGACAGTAACAATCCAAAGCACTTTTATGATGCCCTAAAGACTATTTATGGGCCAAAGACCTATGGTGCATTGCAACTACTCAGTGCTGATGGAACCATATTGATTAGTGATAAGGGCATGATCCTAGAGAGATGGGCTGAACACTTCCATAATGTTCTCAACAGACCATCATCAATCAGTGCTGAAGCCGCTGACCGTTTACCTCAAGTTGAAGGCAATCCCTCCCTCGCTGAAGTTTCAACTGAAAAAGAGGTTTTGAATGCTATTAGGCTCTTTTTGTGTGGCAAAGCACCTGCTTCTGATTCTATTGCAGCTGAGATTTACAAGATGGGGGTCCATTGCTCATACAAAGGCTGACTGAAATTTTCCAGGTTATATGGCAGGAGAAAGTTATCCTCCAGGAGTTCAAGGATGCTTTCATTGTCCATCTCCATAAAGGTAAAGGAAATAAATTGTCCTGTGACAATCACAGGGGGGTCTCTCTTTTAGTCATTGCTGGAAAGATTCTTTCCAGAGTCCTCCTGAATAGGCTGATCCTTCACCTGGAAGATGGTCATCTATGTGAGAGCCAGTGCAGCTTCAGAAAAGGCCGAGGAACAGTGTTTGCTGCTCAGCAACTCCAGGAGAAATACCAGGAATAGAACAGAGGTCTGTACACAACATTTGAGGATCTGACCAAGGCCTTTGATACTGTTAGTCACGAGGGCTTATGGAAGATTATGTCAAAATGTGGATGCCCAGAGAAGTTCATCAGCATTGTACACCATTTCACGACGCCATGCTTACCCAGGTTCTTGATAATGGGCTATGCTCTTGTGCTTTCCCAGTCACCAATGGAGTGAAACAAGGCTGTGTGCTTGCTCCCATGCTTTTCAGCTTGATGTTTTCAGACATGTTGTCAAATGCTTTCAATGAGGATGAACATGGCATGAAGGTCAACTACCGCACTTATGGTAAATTCTTTAACTTGAAAAGACTACAAGCCAAGACCAAAGTGGAGAGAGTGTTGGTGCATGATTTTCTGTTTGTAGATGATTGTGTACTCAATGCAGCCTCTAAAGCTGAGATGCAACAAAGTATGGATTCATTCTCTGCTGCTTGTGCTAATTTTGGCCTAACAATTAATACCAAGAAAACACAGGTGCTCCATCAGCCAGCACTACACCACCCATATGTGGAACGATTGGTTACAGCAAATGGAGAAGTTTTGAAAGTTGTAGATAATTTCACGTACCTTGGCAGTACATGAGGTACACATCGATAATGAGGTTGTACACATTGCCAGAGCTAGCTCAATGTTTGGGAGGCTCCAAAGGAAAGTGTGGGAGAGAGGAGGTGTTAGATTGACTACCAACCAAAGGCCTACAGAGCCATTGTGCTGACCTCATTGTTGCATGCTTGTGAAACCTGTACAATATACAGGCACCATGCCAGGAAACTGAATTGCTTCCATTTAAATTATCTTAGGAAGATTCTGAAGATCACCTGGCAGGATAAGATACCAGACACTGAGGTCCTTTCTCGAATTAAACTGCCAAGCATTCAATCTCTGCTTCAGAGAGTGCCACTCTGATAGACTGGCCACCTTGTTTGAATGCAAAACATATGCTTGCCAAAACGTCTATTTTATGGAGAACTCACACAGGGCAAACATTCACATGGTGGTCAGAAGAAGCAAGAGAAGGACACTCTCAAGGTCTCTCTTTAGAACTTTGAAATTGATTGTGTGACATGAGAGGGATTGGCACAAGACCACTTAGCATGGCTTGCCCACATCAGAGAAGATGCTGTGCTCTATGAGCAAAGCAGAATTGAAACAGACCAAAGGAAATACAGGATACACAAATTTAGAGAATCCACCCCAAAGGTTCACATGGACTATTTGTGCCCCACCTGTGGTAGAGCATTCTGAGTTCGTATTGGTCTGATCAGCCACAGTCGGACATACTGTAACTTGGTGGCTCTAGTGTAGTGATGTCATTTTGGTTCTTTTCAAAAATGAAGGACAACAACCAACCCACCAACCGACCAGCTTTTACTCATGCCTAGAGTGGACTTTCTCCCAGCTCCATCTGTTGAAGTTCCTTTTTTAAGCTTTAATTTACATATTTTCTCCTCCATAAAGACTTTCCTTATTCTCCACTCACAGTAATATTTGTCTCTCCCTTCTTGAACTTTTCAAATTATACATTTTATTTAAAATTTTGCATTGAATAACAATACAACCAAGTTCGCTTATACTTCTAACTATATTTAAGTTAACTTCAGACTATTAATTATAAAACTGTTTTCCTCTCCCTCTAAGTATTCATCAGGCAGATGGATGTTTGTCCATTTATTCTCATTCAAACTTTTCCTCTTATGTGACATAGCTAATGTATACTCCAATCTTTTAATTTTTTTCTACTTTTCTTTATTTCATAGAGACTTTTCTATGTCTCTTTGTATTTGTCAAAATTGTCATCCTGAATTACATTACACTATTCCATTGTATTTATGTACCACAATTTATTCTACCATTTCCTGATTGTTGAGCATTTGAGGTGTTTACATTTGTTTGCTTTCCAAATACAAATAATGCTGTTAAGAAGATCTTTGAACAGATGGCTCTTTTTAGTTGTTTTTTTTTTCAATAATATCTCTACAGTATATTCCTAATAGTGGAATTATTTAAAGAGCATGATCATTTTTACTGTGTATTGTTAGGTTGCTCTCTAAAAAAGTTTTTCATGTTTGCAATTCCACCTTCAATGAATTGTTGCTCCTATTCCTCCACAACCCCACCAGCATTTAATTTTGTACTTTTTAATTATTTTGCCAATTAGATAGAGGTGCAATGGTGCTTCAAAACTGTTTTAATTTCCGTCACCTCAATTATTTATGAGTAAACATTTTTTCAAGTGATTATTAAACATTTTTGTTTCCTCTTTTGAAATTTTCCATTTATATGTTTTGAATATTTATTTATTGTAGACTGGAAATTAGAATTTTTCCTCCTGAAGTTTCTCATAAGACTTTGATTATTCTTCTTTGCACTTGTCAAACTTTCTCATACAATCTTAATTTATGTACTTTTTCCTTCCTATTAAATTACAAAATCCTTGAGAGCAGGGTCTGTGTCATTTCTGTCCAAGAGCTTTGGTTTGTGCTTAATAAGTCTTTAAGAAATTAAGTAAAATAATATTTAGATTATGAAGAGGAGAGTCTGTGCCTAAACGGAGTAACTCCACCTTCTTCTTCTTCTTCTTCTTCTTCTTCTTCTTCTCCTCCTCCTCCTCCTCCTCCTCCTCCTCCTCTTCCTTCTCCTCCTCTTTCTCCTCTTCCTCCTCCTAATGATTGTTCAACTTGAGTATGTGCAGTATGACTTTCCCCTCTGAGAGTGGGAGTGGAAGATTAGTTTCATAATTATCCCACTGAGGTTTGAATTTTGTTTATGAAAAGTCTTGAATAAAAGAAAAAAGAAGAAAAGAAATGTAAGTTTTATAATTATAATGATCAAGTTAGGCCTCAGAGAAGAGATGAGAAAATTCAACTCCTACCTTTCTTTGCAAAGATGGTGAACTATGGGTATAGAATACAGTAAGATTAGTTGATGTGTTGATTAATTTTCTTGAGCTGCTTCCTTTTTTTTTTTCTTTCCATATTACAAGGTTGTCTGTCTTGGTAGGAAAGAAGGGAAGGCTATATTTAGAAATGAAGGTGATGTAAAAGGAAAAGATGTTTTAAAATCAATTGCCAGGGAAGATGAATAACTAACCCCGTCAAAGTCATCTCCAAATAGAGCAAAAAAGGAAGTAGAAACCTGCATAGTGAGTAAGAGTCCATATGTCAGAAGTTTGAAGGCAATAAAGAATAATTTTATTGTCAATAAGAACCCTGAAACCTATGTTTGTTTTCTTGACTTATCTCAGGCTCTGATTTTATCTGGGAGAACACACTTTACTTTCATCAATCCTCAAATGCTCCCTGACACACAAAAGAATATCTTTTTTAACACCAACATCCTTCCAGTAATAGTGTAGAGCTCCAAATCATGGGGTAACATACTACCTGAAGAATGGAAATTAGAGCAACCCAAAGGAAAATAGAGAGGTATTCAGGGCACAACTTATTACAAAGAGAGTGGCAGAAAACTCATCATACAAGAAACCTATGATCAGAAAAGGAGGTGGGCTTATTTAGAGTGAGGGATAACAGATGGGTAGCCTGAGCGCTGCCTTGGTACCCATTGAATGTTAAAAAATCCAGATGAAAAGCCTCTAGTATTTTTTATCAATAAATCAATTATTATGCTTTTATTAAGCACCTTCTATGTTCCAGGCACATAAATCCTGCAAGACTAACATCAGATAGAATAAGGATATCACAGGAGAAGATGATATGGTTGGGTTATTATCTTCATAGTTAAAGAGAATGCTGCAATGATGAGCTTATGGATGCATTGAAGTTCTGAGATGTCTATTGCAGGCTCCTAAGAGTTTAAAGTTGTCTTCAGTGAGGGTGTGAGAACCAGGGATAAGATTAAAGGAATAAGAAGGAAGTAAAGTTGGATTACAGAATGTTAGGCTTATAAGGGGACTTAAAGATACTTTAGTTCATCATCAATTATAGATAAGGAAACTAAATCCTAGAGAGGTAAAGAAATTCACCAAAGTCCTAAAAATAATAAGTAAGATTCAAACTCAGATCTTCAGGTTCCAATATGACACGATGTTCTTCTCCCAACTCTAGTATCTTCCATCTCGTAGTTTCCTAACACAAATATGAGTTGATGATAATAGTGGAAGTAGAAATGTCACAATGATGAAGAGAGATGGAATTATCGTTCTGCTAAGAGGTCATGGTGATAAAGGAGTCATGGTGGTATGTTACAGGGATTGCAAAGCCTAGGATTACAAGCTATGTGATACTGGTGGCAAATTGTGGGATATATAAATGAGGTAAGCCTGCATCTTACAGTGCCTTTCAGATTTAATCTTATTCTCTGTAAGCAGACTTTAAAGTGTGCTGTGGTCCAGAGCTTTGTAAGCATGAAATACTGTAATGAATACTGGACTTGGCATCAGAAGACCTGGGTTTAAATCTTGGATCTGCTACTTTCTACCTGTGTGATCTTGGTCAAGTCATCTTCTTTTGCTTTTCTGGACACATTTCCTCATCTTGCAAAGAGAGAGATGGCCTATATAATCTCTAAAGTCTCTCATAGCTCTGTTATTCTATGTTCTGAGGTCCTATCCCAGCTCTTGCATTCTGGGAATTTCCATGAACCTTTTGTTTGGTGACAGCATCCTTTATCAACATTAACAATGGGAGCTTACTGTTTGTCATAACTGGGGATTGGGACCTTCTTGAAGACAATGAGGGAGTGAAGAATCTGATAATCCTCATTAGAGAGGAAGGTGGAGATGAAGGGTGGAACAGAATCACAGACCTAACCAATCAATCAAAAAGCATTTATTAAACATCTATTATATGCCTGGCACTGTCCAAGACAATACAAATATAGAGAAGAAAAAAAAAAGGAAAAAATCCACACTCTCAAGGATCTTACATTCTACTGGAGGAGACTACATATACATATATATGTAGAAAATGAATACAAAATAAATACAATGTAGCTAAATAAAAGGTCGTTAAGGAATAAAGGAGTACATTAGCAACTGGCATCCCCCAAAAGGAGCTGAAGACAGGTGAAATTTACATATTGAAATAAAAGGGATTGGGGGCAGCTAGAAAACGCAGTGGATAGAGCTCCGGCCTTGGAGTCAGGAGGACCTGAGTTCAAATCTGGCCTCAGACACTTGACACTGAGTAACTGTGTGACCCTGGGCAAGTCACTTAACCTTGTTTGCCTCAGCAAAAAAAAAATGGAAAGAAAAGGGATTAACTCACCTATTAATAACATATTTCTATAGTGCTTTAAAGTTTAACAAACCATCTTCCTCATAGCAACTCTGGGGGATATGTACTAAGTGCAAATATTATTGTAGTTATTTTGTTGATGAGGAAACTAGGGCTCAGTGAGATTAATAGACTTGTACAGGAATGTGTAACTAATACATTTTAGAAGTAGAATTGGGACTTAGGTCTCTTCTGACTTCAAATCATTAGTCTATGGAGTGAGTCATTACTCTGTAAAAATGATAATAGCAGTAGCTCACTTTTCAATGAGACCTTAAGACCTTGCAAAGCCCTTTCCTCTCAACATCCCTGTAAAGTAAGTAGTTTAAGTTTTATTCTCATTTTAAGAATTAGCAAAATGAGGAAGCACTGTTGAGTGACATTCTAGGAAAGTAAATAGACAATTAAAATTCAGTCTGTGGATCATTCATGTCTGGAGACCAGTTTCTCTACAGACAAAAATATATACTTTTTGAAGGTCTAATAATATCTATCATTGAGATAAATTTTTCGAGTCTTTTGCACTTGATTATATAAATACTATCCTCACAAATGTACTAAATACGAAGTCCTGAGTTATATCTAAGTGAGCATGCTCATGATGGACCAAATTGAAAAACAATGAGCAGTTAAATAACTAAGGCACCCAAACTTATGATGAATTTCCTTCTTCTCCATCAGATACAGAACTCCTCTGGCCCTCAGTTTTCTCTTTGGAAAAAATAATGGAAATGGCAGCTAGGTGGCTCATGGGTAGAGCCTGGAATCAGGAAGACCTGAGTTCAAATCTGGTCTCAAGACTCTTACAAGTTATGTGACCTTGGGCAAGTAACTTAATCCTGTTTGCTTCAGTTCCTCTTCTGTAAAATGAGCTGGAGAAGGAAATAACAAACCACTCCAGTATCTCTGCCAAGAAAACCCCAAAAAGGATCACAAAGTGTCAGATAGGACTGAAACAATCCAACAACAAAAAATAATGGAGGATGGGTTGAATCACATAATCTGTAAAAGCTTTGCTAGTTCTGACATTTTTTAATTCATCATTCTTAAATCCAGCTAATTTGCTTTCTATAATGCATACTACAATGAGAGCTCAGGAACACACTTAGGGAGAGATGGTGAGTCAGAGAGGATAAAGAGTTGGCCTTAAAGTCACCCGGGAAAACCCAGGATCAAATCCTGCCTCTGACATATACTAGCTGCATATACTACACTATCGGCAAGCTTCTTAACTTCTCAGTGCTCTAGGCCAGGTGTCAAACTCAAACAGAAATGGGGAGAGGAGTAGCAGTAAACCATATATAAGGATCCCGGTGTGCTGTATATAGACTATTATCTGTGGTCTTTTGTGAAATAGCTGGTGGTTCAGCAGATAGAGCCCTGAGCCTGGAATCAGAAAGACCTGGGTTCAAACCCAGCTTTCTAGTTGTGTAACCCTGGGCACTTAACCTCTGATTGTCTGATAAAAGAATCCACTGGACAAGGAAATGGCGAACCACTCCAATATCTTGGCCAAGAAAACCCCATGGACAGTATGGTCCACAGGGTCATAAAGAGTCAGATGTGACTGAATAACAACAACATCTTCTATTGTTTTAAATATTATTTTATTTTATTATTATATTATTTATATATACTAATATATTATATATAATTATTATTGTATGTTATTATCTTATTTAAATATTATTTTAAATATTTCCCAGTTATATTTTAATCTGATCCAAGTCTTTCTTGGGCATGTTTCAAGGTACAATGAAGTCTGGTGGCAGTGTTTGACACCTCTTAGTTGGCTAAGATGATAAATTACAAAGAAAGTAGAAGTCTGCACTGGTAGAGTAAGTTTCCTTCTCTGAGTACTTCTTTTACTAATGAAATCACAGGTTTGGTCCCCGACCCTATAGAGATTCTGATTCTGATATATGCACACATACATACATACATACATACATACACATACATACATACATATATACATATATAATCATCAAATAAATAAAGTACGTATAGAAAAATTTTACATATATACACCTATTTGTGTCTAATGGTAATCATATCTAGGATGGAGGAGAGGGAAGGGGGAAAAAAGAAGAAGAAAAAAATACAAAAAAGTATTATACAGATTATATATGTAAATGGAATAACAAGTTGTACATAATAGATTTTTTGTTTCATATGCAATCTTCTTTTAATTATACTGTGTTGTAGAAATGCTTGTTTTATCTCATAAATTAAAAATAAAATAAATAAAAAATATTAAAAAATCTAATATCACCAAAGCTTTTGTAGCTCTTTGCCTCGATGCAGGAACAGAGCAGTCTCTCACTGAGTTCTTTTATCAGACTTGATTTTTCCCCTTTGTTAACTCTAAACTGTCTAATCCTTGGCATAGCTACCAAATTAACCTTTTTTTTTTAATACACAGGTCTGATTATGTCACTTCTACTAAAAAGACATTCGTTATTTCCCTGTTGCCTGAAGGAAAAATATAAACTCCTGACCTTAGCATTTGAGGTCCTCCACTATCTGTCTCTAACCTATGCTTCCAGCTTTACATGACCCTGCCCCACCCTCATTCAGCTCCAACATCTGGCTATACTGTGCTGTATTACTAGCTGTTAACAGGTAAGCACTCCACTGTAATCTGTATCATTCTATCTCTTTCCAACTCCATGAGACAAGATGCAGCATGTGCCAAGCAAGTCAAACCATCATCACTGCCTTGACTACTATCGCCTCTTAGACTCTGATGGGGACAAGCTAAGACCCTAAACACAAGACCTCTGGGAATGGCATTAAATAATGACATTAAAGAAAAAGCAATAACATCTGCTTTTGATGCTGCACCCTGAGGATTGTGGGATTTTTCCATCTGACTTGCAAATAAAACTTTCGATATGTGTTGTCTTCTCCTAGAATGTGAACTCCTTGAGAGCAGGGACTATCTTACTTTTCCATTTGTCTCTCCAGAGTTTAGGTAAACACTTAATATATCACTCATTCACTCATTTATTCATTCATTCATGAATTCTCTTAAGAAGACATAGCAATGCCAATACTACGTCGGTATCCCAAAAGAGATTAAAAAAACAAAAAGGAAAAGGACCTATGTGTACAAAAATATTTATAGCAGCTCATTTCTGGGGGCAAAGAATTAGAAATTGAGGGGATGCCCATCAATTGGGGAATGACTGAACAAGTTGTGGTATGTGATTATGATGGAATACTATTGTACTATAAGAAATGATAAGCAGGATGCTCTCAGAAAAACTTGGAAAGACTTGGATGAGTGGATGCAAAGTGAAATGTATTGTGTACAAAGTAACAGCATTATTGTAAAATGATCAACTGTGAATGACTTAGCTAGTCTCTGCAATACAACTATAGAAGACAACTCTGAAGGACTTATGATGAAAAATGCTATCCATCCCCAGAGAAAGAACTGACAGTGTCTGAATACAGATTGAAGTATACTTTTTTTTTACTTTGTTTATTTTTCTTGAGGTTTTTTTTTTCTATGTTTTCTTTCACAACATGACTATTATGGATATGTTTTGCATGACTACACATGTATAACCTCTATGAAACTGCTTGCCTTCTCAATGGGGGTGAGGGTGGGGAGGGAGGAAAGGAGAAAATTTGGAAATCAAAGTTTTAAAAATGAATGTTAAAAAAATTTTTTAGGGGCAGTTAGGTGGCACAGTGGATAGAGCACCAGCCCTGGGGTCAGGAGGACCTGAGTTCAAATACGGCCTCAGACACATAACACTCACTAGCTGTGTGACTTGGGGCAAGTCATTTAACCCCAACTGCCACACACACACACACACACACACACATACACACACACACACACACACACACACACACACGCAAAAATTTTACATGTAACTGGGGAAAATTCTTTTAATAAATAAGTTAATTTTTTTTAAAAGTCCCACATACCTGGAATGAACTTCTTCCAAACCTCTTCCTCCCTTCAGAGCCCAATCTAGGGGCTATTTTTCATCCCAGAAGCCTTCCCAAGTATGCCCTAACCGAACATGATCTCTCCTTTCACATTTTCTTGGAGGACCTCTTCTAAACTTCAATAGTGAGGTGTCAAACAGGCAGCCAGGGGGCCACCTTGCAGTCTGTAACATGCTCAGGTGCTCCCCAAACTAGATTAAAATGTAATTTGGAAATACAATATAAATAAATATACACTTGAACATAGATAATGTTAACATGTAGTTTTCTAAGCCAATATGCATCAGATAGGGGGATCCTTATGTATGGTTTAGTGGTCCCAGTTTCTATGATTTTGATTCCCCTGCTCCATTGCATACATATCATATTCTATATTTCATTCCACATAGTTGTAGAATGGGCAGCTAGGTAACATAGTGGATAGACTGCTGGAGGATGAGGTTAGAAAGACCTGAGGTTAAACCCTCACTCTGACACTCACTAGCTATGTGACCCTGGCCAAGTGACATAACCACTCCCAGACTTAGTTTCCTCATTTATAAAATAAGGATAATAATAAATAGCACCTACTTCACAGGGTTATTGTAAAAGATGAAATAAGATTATGTGTGTAATACATATATGCATGTAGGATACTTAACAAACTTAAAATGTGTACAAATATTGGTTATTATTATTTGCATATATTGGACTATAAGCTTTTTGAAGGCAAGGACTGTGTTCTTTTATCTCTGTATTCACAGTACAATTCCTTTCATGTGGTAGGCATGTAAGATTTCTTTTTAAATTTTATTAAATTGAATTCTAGCTATGAAGCTTGAAAAAGGATTGAATGAGACCTCTCAGGAGCCAGAGAGATCTCTCTCAGGATTATGGAGGGGTGGAGGGTGGTTTACAGGGTTTCAAGATGTTCAAGGGATCTCATTTCTTTCTTTTTTTTTCTTTCTTTCTACCGGTGCAATCTTGCAATCTGCATGGAGGAGAAATTCACACAGCTGCCAAACACTGGTCTGGCCTCAATGTCTTCAAATAGAAGTTTTCTTCTAAATGTAGTTAGGGTGAAGGGTGGAGAACTGTACCTTTGCTTGTTTTGTTATAGGAAACTCCCACTGAGGAACCTCCTTCCACAGATGTAGAGCTCCAATTGTTTTGCAATTTCCATTCTGAGAGAATTGCCTAGGGGCAGTGGGAGTTTAAATGACATATCCAGGGCCACATAGTCAGGATTTGAACCCAGGCCTTCTGGACTCCAGCTTTTCCTGAGGCCAACTCTCCATTCCATGTTCCTCACCCACTCCTCTAGCTAAGTGGGATGGATACCGGGTAAAAATGAAAACAGCCTCTATTACTGTAATCATAGCAATAAGAATTCAAAATTTGATTCACCAGATTAGGATCACAATGCTCTGTTCTTGACATAAGAAAAGGTGATAATAGCTACCAAAGTGATTTAAAAATATAAAAAGAGTTATGTAAAACAGATCTAGCTGTATTTTTCCCCCTGATCCATGGGCTTTAATTTTGGGTTCTTTTCCCAATAGTAACAATGGATTTACACTGAACACACTCTTTGGCTTGGTCCCCTGTGTAACTAATGACTCACATTTCTGATTGGGTTGGCTGGTAGAGTTATAGATTTAGTCTAAAATAATAGAGCAGAAATTGTCTTTGCTCGAAGTTATTAACCCATCTTGGGGACCTTTCTACTTTACCCGGTAAGCTTTCACCAGCTAAGCTAACTGGGTTAATCAAATGGGGCTCAGGAATAATAGAAATGAAAGTAAGAACTAAATGGTGCCTGGATGTAAACCAGGAGATCTGTGGTATGAATTGGCCAGTGGGAAGAAGGTTCCAAGGTTGTAATCTGTGACAGTATTATTCTAGGAGTGGAAAAGAAAATTAAACTAGAAAGGCCAACACATGTCTGTGTGTGTGTGTGTGTGTGTGTGTGTGTGTCTATGTGTGTGTGTGAACTGTAAATGTGAAGAATAAGATGAATGAGGCAAGGCCTTAAATAAGGATTTGGTTTGATTTGAGGAGTGAATGGTGGTTCTACATTTTGTTTGGTTTCCAGAACTGGTTTCCCTTTCCTAATATATATTCATTCAAATGGAAGAATATGTCCTTTGAGTAAGCTAAATGCTGGTCCAGGTATTGGTTTACAAAGCAGAAAAGTGGTTGTCCACTTCCTACCTTCGAAATTCTCACTCATGTTTAACGTAACTGTTATGTATGCCAAGAAGGGCATGGCTACAGAAAGAAAAAGTGTTATTGGAAAGAAGAAAAAGAAAGAGTCCATGGAGAAAAAAGAATCAATGAATAATTCTACCACTTATCCTAGGAAACAACCCATACCATAAGGGAGTTGGGCTCTGTGGAGGTATAGTGATTCCTCTAAGTTGCATTCCAAATTCAAAACTCTTAGGTGATTTTCCTTTCAAAGAGAAGTGTCTGAAGCTATACTCCCAGAACCCAACAATAAGGGAATGAGAGCCCTCAAGCAAATACACATCAATGTTTAAAAATTTGACTCATAAGGTGGTGGTTTAATCTGATTTAGTGGTGGCTAACCTTCTTTGGGGACAGTGTGAGTGATTTCTACCTGACTCTACTGCAAAGGTCCACAAGAAGGGAAGATGATTTGTCTCTATCCCTTTGAATGCTTATCAGGATTAGAACAAAGTCTGATTTTGACTGACTTTTTTGAGTATATGTAGTTTGAGTTTATGTGCCTCCCGATACATAGATGCCAATGATCAGTATGGGACTTTACTATCTAGTCTCATTTAGTTTTTGCTGCAAGCAAAAAATTACTGAGGTGGGGGAATGTATTAAAATTCCAACTTCTCAGCGGAGTAGTCTAATGCTTAATCTCCAGCTTTATATTTTTCAACCTATGCATTCAAGAAATAAACCTAATTTGTCCACTACAATAATATCATAGGAGCGCTAGTTCACTATTGGCAAATCTCTTGAGAAGAAAGGTAAATGCAAAGTATTGTGAAAAGGTGTGGATTGAGATAAATTAATTTGCTACAATATATTAATGGTGATATAGGACTGAGAAGGGGGAAGAGATACATATCCTAGTTTGGAAGACAGCCAGTGGTCTGAAAACCTACAAATATAGTTCAGAAGGGGCAACTTTGCTCTTTTGCTGAGAAATCACTTGGCTGAATGGGGGAGGGGCAGAACTGGAGTAGCATTCGTCAAACTATTTCTGTGCTACTTTTTTTTTGCAAATACTATTGCATATAAAGATTAGAGCTGGCAGAAAAGGTATATTTATTCAGAACCTTCCATTTGTGCCCTTTTATTGAAGTCATTGGCTTTTTCCAGTACATAAGGTACTTCAAAAGTTGGACAATTTTTGCCCTAGTTTATATTTAAAAAAGAAAGAAAGAAAGAAAGAAAACTTAAAGCAAGGAGTAGACACCCATTCCCTTGGATTGGACAACTTCGATCTTATTTCGTACGGAATGTTCATAGGAAAGAAAAAAACTTAATTGAGAAATTTTATCCTTCCATGGAATTGTGTAGTATGGAGTGCACTGCTTTTAGATGTCATCAAGTCCATTACTTTCCCTGGCTATAGGGGTATTATTATGAGTAGATGCTTCTTCTCTGGAATAGAATATATAAAATAAACAGTCGGTGAAAAGCATGAAGAATTAACGAAGTGAAAATCTCAGGTTATTCCTTAGGCAATTGACATGAAATTGACCTTCTTAAACGCTAGCTGTTAAAGGACGTTCAGACCAAGGATGAATGAATCTCTAGGTCACTCAACTGTTTGTTTCGCCAGTCTTTCAGGAAGTAGCAGCAAAATAACAAGGAGCACCGGGTTGGGGAAGGCGAACCTCAAACCCCGGAATTCACCAGGTTCTCTTCGCAGATAACAGCGTGCACTTTCTTCTTGCCCGGGATCTCGTAGGTTATAGTTTTAAAAAGTCGGCGCTAGGACCTAGTCAGAGTCTGGATCCGTACCGCTTTCGGACGGCAAGAGGAGGGAGGGGTGAGGGGGAGGTGGGAAAGAAGGGTTGTGTAGGGGGTGTGTGTGTGGGGGGGAGAGAGTCATTTATGCAGAGAAGGCGCTGCTGCCATTTCAACTCACACTCCACAGTCACTACTCGGAGAGGGAGGGAGGACGAGAGAGAGAGAGAGGGAGGGAGGGAGAGAGAGAGAGAGAGAGAGAGAGAGAGAGAGAGAGAGGAGGGAGGGAGGGAGGTTTCTGAGTCTGACGGAGCCGAAGAGGCGCTCAGCTGCCAACACTCACACTGCCTGCTGCTGCTGCTGCCGCTGCTGCTGTTGCTGCTGCTGCTGCTGCTGCTGCTGCTGCTGCTGTTGCTGCTGCTGTTGCTGCTGCTTGCTGCTGCTTGCTGCCGCTGCTGCTCTCTGGGCCTTAGGGGAAAAGAAGGAAGAAGAAGAAGAAGAAAGGAAACACAAGATAAGCAAGTGGGGGGAAAAAGAAAAGGAGTGAGGAGGACGTAAAGAACTGCAGTGAAGAAGAAAGACAAACTCAAAACACTCATCTGTAAAGAGAAAACCAAACAAACCTAAAAGCTTCAAAACTGAGAGAGCAGCCCCTATCCACTCACTTCATCTCCCGAAGGGGAGAGGATAGGGTAGTTCACCTTAACAATCAGAAATGGTTTAAAAGCCAGCGCAAGGTCCAATGCAATATTCCAAGCTATTTCTAGTTTCTTCCACCTAAATTTGGAAGGGTTTCTCGCTGCGGCTGGGGATTGTCTGACTGGAAGTGGTGAACGTTAAGGATCCGCTGGAGCCCGGGGGAAAGGGAGCTTTGAAAGAGAAGTTGTGTTGATTGGGGTGGTTTCCCGAGGAGGAGAAAGGACGATGGGCTGGAGGAGTCGGTTCTGCCTGGGGCGATTGGACCTGCTCTGTGTGTTGGCCCTCCTTTTGGGCTGCCTGCTGCCGGTGTGTAGGACTCGCGTGTACACCAACCACTGGGCTGTAAAGATCGCTGGGGGATTCCAGGAAGCCAACAGGATAGCTAGCAAATACGGATTCATCAACATTGGACAGGTAACCGGCAACATCCCCCCCGCCCCCAATCCCTTTTGTTATCTCTCCCTTTCTCCCTCCCACCCCTTACTCTTTGAAACTTTCCCATCCCGCCTCCCGCTGGAGCCTCAGCGGTGGAGATAACTCTGGCAGCGGACCCCGGCGAACGAAGCTGAGCTAGCGGCTCACTTCCCCGCCCCCTAGCCTTCCACTTCCCCTACCTCCAGATGTGCTGTTGCTTGCCTTCCCCAGTCGTCCCTCCACCCCACCCCCTCGTGCGATCTTGGGACACGCACACATCCCATACGCATGCCACACACTGCACAAAATTCTCGAGGTTGTTTGCAAGTGGTTCGGGGAAGGCGGGGAGGGGGGTAGTGCTTTCCTTAAACTCTGGTCCTCTGCACATTCCTCCTCTTGTGTGTGTGTGTGTGTGTGTGTGTGCGTGTGTGTGAGTGTGTGTGAATTATTGGAAGGGGGTGTCTAGAAATAAGTCAATTGTTGGCGGGTCGGAGAGGTCAGACAGTGAAGAGGTTAAACTGGATAACACCGACTTGAGACGAGAAAGAAGTTTCCGAGTCTAGAGACTGAACACAGTGGAGCGCAGAAGAGAAGGGCGTTTGGAGTGGAAGAGGAGAAGGGGACGGGAGGGGTGTGTGCTGGAAGAGGGCTTTCCCTTGGTCGAAGCCCTGTTGCATATTTGGGAAGAGAGCTCTCTCTCCTTCTTCCCTCCTCTCTGGAGGGGTGGATGTGAACCGGAGAGTCTACATGTAGGGGGTGGTAATGGGAGGTGGAGGCTGGAAACTTCTCCCTTAAGATCTGCCTGCGAGTTCTTGTCTGGGAAGGTTTTGCGTCTGGTGTCAGGACTAGGTCCTAAGATTAAGAAACCGGTGCGGGGTAAGAAGGGCGGACTGAGTTCAGAGTACAGCAGGTAAAAAGATATTACTCAATCTCAGTTACATTCGTTGGGTGTTCATTTTATTTTTTTAAATGATAGTTATACCATTCTCAGGCACAGATTACGCCCCCTTCACCTCCTCCCCTCCCTCCCCCAAAGCTGTCCTGTCATTTAAAAATATAGATAAAATGAGGTGATTCTGTGGGGATGGATGATTGGAAACAGAACAAGGAAGCTTAGCTAAAGTCCTGCATTACGTGAAATTTACGTGTGCCCCTTTTCCCAGCCCCCATCCCCGACCCAGGTAACTCGGGGATAATTGATCTCCATCCATCTCTTTAGCTTTCCCGTTTTGTTCTTTACCCCTTTATCCCAATCCTCAAACCAAACCAAATCAACACAAACAAAAACAAGAAACCGAATAAATTGGGAGGAGCTGGGAAAAACTAGTCCCAGAAATGAAACACGTCTACCCAGACACGTACGCGTTCTCCTGGAGCTGAAGGGGGTGGAGGTGGCAGAAGATTCCAAGTGGAATAGGAGCCCCCCAGGCCTCTCTCTCTGGGACTCGTATCCCCGCCCCTTAGCACAGTCAGGGTGTTCTTGTGGCTTGGCCTCGGGGACTATGGGAGGTGAAGGGCGCCGGATCTGAGGGGTGAAAGGGTGCTGCTGCTGCTGCCTTGATAAAGAGATCCACAGAACACAGGGTTTCTTAGAAAGTCTCCAATTGTACATCCGTAAGCCGTTTATGCTATTTCCAGGGAATAGGAACCTGGCTGCTATCTCACAAAGCCACTTGTGACCGAACAACAAGATTGGAGGAGGTCGGTTACGCTTGGCACTGGACAAAAAAAAAAAAAAAAAAAAAAAAAACCAAAAAAAAAAAACACAACGTGGGGTTTGGGGCTGGCTGGCTGGCTGACCGTCTGAGGCTGCTGCTGCGAGCAACGCTTTCGCCCCCTCCGCAGCCCCTGCCAGGGTGGCGGGGAAGGAGGGAGGGAAAGGGGAGGGAGTTTCTATCCTGCTAGTTCGGCTCGCATCCTTAACCGAGGCCAGAGGAAGAGGCGGCGCAGAGAGGTCACGCTCTTTGTGCCCCAGCTCGCTTGTGCACGGCACTGTCCTACTTGCACTGACCAGACTGCAGCAGAGGCAGTGTCAACAGCTCAGCAGCTGCAGCGGCAGGAGCAGCAGCTGGGCTCCTGAAAAGTCCCCCAGTGGAGCAGGTCCTTTGGAGAAACAGAGGAAGTGCAGAGTTTGGGAAGAAAAGTGCGTGGGGTGTAGGAACGAAAGAAGGAAGGAAGGAAGGAAGGAGGGAAGGAAAGCAGGCCAAGGAAGTGTTTCTAATCTGAATAAGAGTTGTTCATGTAGTCAGCTTGCTTGGGACTCTGGGATCTTTCTCCTTGTCTGGAATTCACTCCTTTAGTGCCTTGAGATGCACTCACAGGAGTGCTAAAGCCAAACAAGTGACAGTGTCTATGGAGATTAACATTGAACTTAGCTGTTTCGTTGCCCAGTATAGATTTGACTTCACAAAGGCACATCTTTCAGTCAGTCTGTTAATTAGTTCATCCGTCAATTAAGTGGAAGGAGGGATATACTTAGGTTTCCTTGAATCTTGATTCATCTTGGGCACACGTTGCTCCATCTTTGCTCAACCTGTAAGGAAACACCTGGCTTGCTCTAATTCTACAGATGTTTAGTTCAAAAGCACCTGGATCCTTTCTAGATCCAAAGGGAGTGAGAAAATACTTGGATCTAAGCAGCTTCAAGAATAGCAAGCTGAGGAAACACCTGGGGCCTGCTGGATCCAGTCACAGACAGTTACTTAGACAGGACTGGAGTTCTGCTGCACCTTGGCACAGCAAGTGGAAGAAAGTGTCACCAAATCCCACTTTCTCAAATAAATATATGTACTTCGCTGTTTCACACTAACTTTCCTGGCTTTTATGAAGAACCTTAAAATGAAGATCTATGCTATGGTCATGACTCTGCAAATGCTTCTCTTGAAAACAAAGAAGTGCTGAGTAGAGGGTAACTAACACCATGACCATTTTCTCCAAAACTTCATTTCCAGTAGCTTTGACAGTGCTAATTACAAAGTTCAGAGCCTTTGAGGTTGTGGATGGGACCCCCTGGAACTGACGCAATAGGAATTGGAAAAAATTCAGCTGTACTTACAGTGTAAGTCATTTCCTCAACAGATCAAAGGAGTGTAACACTATCTTAGAAGTCACTGGGGTAGTAAAATCAGTTCACACATGCAGTGTCATTGCCTTGGCAGTGCCAAAAGTATTTCTTAGTCATCCTTCATTTGCTTTCGTTTAGTTGAGATCTCCTTTAAAACATGAACTTACCCATTTGTTTTTTTTTAACTTATTTACGTCAATCAAGCCAACTGTTGTTCAGTGTAAGCCAAGTAATTAATTTGCAGACATAAAATAACCTTAGCAAAAGAAAATTGCTTTCCTTTATAATATATGTAAAGCACTTTGCAAAGCTTAAAGTGCTTATTATAAATATGAGCTGCTATTATTATCTTTTTTCTTTACAATTTCAGCTACTTTTATTAGTATGCAGACTTTGAAATGAGACATCAATAATCCATTTTCTTTTACTAGCTAAGACCAGTATGCAAATTCCATTGGTTCAATCTTTCCTCATGTTCGCTTTAATCTGTGAACATAGAAGGAAAAAATAAAGACATGCTGATCAGTCACTTCCTTGTGGTCAATGGAGGACAATGATTTGTCTTTCTCTTCATCTTTAATACTTTATATGCTCTGAATCCTCTTTACCATGGTCAAGGACCTAGAGTCATGGCCCTGCCTTGTAAGACCCAGGGTAGAATGTGGCTCCTTGCTGTTTCTGAAGCTGTACTAGATCCCTTTTGGAAGTATCTGTGGTCTCTTCCCAATGAAGTCCAAAAGTGTGGGTTGACCCAGCATGACCAGGAGAAAGTCATAGCTTTGGAAACCTTTTCCTAAATATCTGTGCTGCAGGACCTAGCTGCTAGAGCATGAATTTGGCTTATTTGGTGACAAGGGCTGGCTTATATGTGGGGCTTGTTTTTCACTTTGGAAAGCTCTGTGTCACAGAACAGATATGCAGTCTCAGGGTAGGGATGTTCACTAAGAATTGAGCTTGAAGAAAGATAGGCTGTGCACCCAAGATAAAAATCAGAGATGATACAAAGGGTTAAACATTCTCAAAAGGTGAAGAGGATTCATACCTTCTTCTCATTAGGGAGATAAGGTTACAATTTGTATTTTTTTAATAGAATGTTTCCATTGGAAGGCCTTTGTTTCTCTGGATTCTATAAGGGGGACTAGCAGGATTGCCTTGGTTAGTAGCTGACACTTCCCATGACCTCACAGGATCCTAAGACCACTGGATCTCAGACCTCAAGTTGGAAGAGACCTCAGAGATGATCAAAAAAATCCTCATTTCACAGATGAGGAAACTGAGGCCCCAGGAAGCTTAACTGACTTGCTTGTTCATGGTCACACTCTAACTTTTACATCCCCTGAGTAGTCAATTTCATCTATAGAATCTGTTGCCCTTCAGGGAAACAGACAGCTCACTCCTGGAAGATCCCCTTGTGACCAGTGTAGGCATTCACTAGGCTGCCAAGACCAGAGAACTCCAGGGACTTTGACCTCATTAGCAGAATACTCCAACAGACTAAGCTAACCAGTTCCAGGCCAGGAGAATGAAAGAGTTGGGGGAAGGGTGGAAAGCTTAATTTGTATATTTTCCCTCTGAAGAGGAATCATGAATCTTTGTTTAGACCAAACCTGTTACAAACTGTACACAAACATTGGGGATCTTTATTAGGGACAGATTCCTCATCATGAGAAATAGGAATACTTCTTTTCCTTCATCAGTTTATAATTCTTGATTCCACATTTGAATTAACAGTGGGCAAAAGAAAAAAAAACCTACTCATTTAGGAGGCAGTATGCTCCAAAGGATCAAGCACTGACCTTGGAGGCTAAGATCACAGTTTCAAATCCTATCTCTGATAGTTACTACCTTCATGACCTTGAACTAGTCCATTAATATCCATTGGCCTCAGTTTCCTCATCTGTAAAATGCAGGGGTTGGACTAAAGGGCTTTTGAATTCCCTTTCTGAAATAGATATGTAGTGATATGAGATGGAACTTTAGTGGGAACAAGACTAAGCAGGGGTCTCTAGAAGGTATAGAAAAGTTGGAGGTGAGCAGAATCGAGCATTGCTTTGATATGGAGAAAGAAAAGAAAGGATGCTAAGCTGCAACCAAGAAACAAAGAGGAAAACAGATCCTAGAGTCTGTTTTATTGGGGATGGGGGAGGATCAGTGTCAAAAGTTGGCTAGGGAGGAGAATTAGTATGCCATTTTACTTGGAGCCTTTAAATGGAACAAAATTCATTCTATGATGGCTGTCCACCAAAACTTTAATATGATGCCTTATCATGACATGGATGTGTCTCCTGGTTCTCCAAGGCTATTCTAATAGACCAAAGTCCTACCAGGATAGAAACACTTCTGGCATGGGACCTAGGAGTGAACTTCTTTTTTGTTATATGATGCAAACTCAGAAAACAGGGAGGAATTTCATTCTGCATTAGTGGAAGTAGTAGCTACAAGGGTAAAATTATCAGTCTTTCCAAGTATTTAATAATATTTTCTAAACCATTTAGCACTACACCTTCATGGATACTTGGTTGGTACTTAGTATAACCCATAAAGCAATTCATCCATTCATTTTTTCGAAGCATTTATTAAGTACCTGTTGTGTACTAGTGGATGGAGTGCTAGGCCTAGAGTCAGGAAGACTCATCTTCCTGAGTTCAAACTTGGCCTCAGACTCGTATTAGTTGTATGACCTTGGGCAAGTCACTTAACCCTATTTACCTCAGTTTCCTCATCTGTAAAATGAGCTGGAGAAGGAAATGAAAAACCACTCCAGTATCTTTGCTAGGAAAATCCCAAATGGGGTTTCAACTGAAACAACTGAACTAGGCATTCTGTTAGGGACACAAAGCTGAAAACCAAACACTCTCCTAAAGAATCTAACATTCTATTGGGAGGGAACAAAATGTAAACATAGAATTCAATACAAAGTAAATAGTAATTTTAGGAAATGTATGTGACCACTAACAACTTGGGGAATTAAGAAGCACCAGTGTAGGAGGTGATCCTTGAAGAAAGCCTTGAAGGAACCTAGGAATTCTGAGAGGTAGAGGTAAGGAGGAAATGCATTCTGAGTATGGCACATGCAAAAATAGAGAGGTGGAAGATGGAATGGTTTATATGGGGAAGAGAAAGAAAATAGCTTGCCTGGAATGTAGAGTTTGTTAAGGGAATAATGTGAGGTTAATTTAGATAAATTGGAGCCAGATTGAGAGTTCTTTAAATGGAAAACAGAGGAATTTGTATTCCATCCAAGAGGCAGTAGGGAGCCATTGAAGCTTCTTGAGCAGAGAAGTAACATAGTCACACTTTTGTTTCCCAGGTGTCATTTTGACAGCTGTGTTTAGGATAGGAAGGAAAGAGGGAAAGACTGGTCAGCAAGACCAGTTAAAAATCTAGTGTAATAGTTCAAGATAAAGATGATGAGAGTCCTGAGCTAGGTTTGTGGCCATGTGATTAAAGAGAAGAGGACAAATGTGAGAGATGGAGGTAGAATACTCATTGATTGGACATGGGGAATGTGTAAAGGAAATAAAAATACTAAGGATGACACTGAAGTTGTGAATCTTAACCCTAGAAAGATCACTGGAACTTTGCTAGAACTAGAAAGAAGAAAAAAAATGTGAAAGTATATTTTTTCTTGGGGGGATAGAGAGGAATAATCATAATGAACTTTGATATTTGAATTGGTATTTGAGTTTAATACTGTATACCTTTTAGGTAGCATTTTAATTACAGTTATTTGGTCAGTTCATGAGTTAAATTTAGAAGAGTTTCTTAACCAGTGTGTACAGACAAGACATTTTGATATGCTATGTGGAGATATGCAGGATTTCCTTCCTCTCCACTGACATTTTTTTAAACCTTAGGGTACAATTGAGATGTCATTTCCCTGAGAGAAGGAAGGAAAGACAAAGTAGATAGTGCATATTCGTATAATAATGTGTATGTGGTTATAGGTGCAAAATACTGCTGGAGAGATGGTCAAATTAATGGTTACCTTGAGATGGGGTGAGAAGTTGATTTACTATCCCAAGCATCTCCTATCCTAGCATATTTGTAGGTATTAAATACTGAAAAATATTAGGAAGCATCATAAGCTGTTCAAATATAAGTTTTGCTTTCTTCCTCTTCCTTTCTTCAGCTTTTTTTCAATTGTTTATTTGTTTGTTTTTGTGCAAAGGAAAAACCTTTCATGGACCTGGATCATATAGCAGCTATAAACAATCATTCCTCATCAATAGCCGTGCCACAAAAGGATATAAAGTGAAAGAGATTGCTAGAGTTAACACAAATCTAATTGTATGAAGAGTAAAAATAATTCAGAAGGCATAGTTCACTGATGATAGGATTACAACTTTTTTTTAAATTTTGAGGCCAATTCATCATATATAGCTACTGGGGGAGCTTTCATTTTCTGTTCCCTTTAAGACCTTATTTAGGGCCTCAGACATCAAAGGTTCTCAGTAAATATTTGTTGAATGAACAAATGATGAATCTGAAAAGTGGGTGACTTGTTTTCCATTGATATGAAACTTTCAAAAATCTAATCAGATGATTGTTTTAACTGCCTTCAATTTCTTCCCTCTCTAGTCTGTCTTCTACGTAACTATCAGATTGATTTTCCTAAATAACATGTGCAACCACATCACCCATCTACTTAATAAACTTCAGTGGCTCACTATTACCCCAAGAATCAAACATAAACTCTTCTGTTCAACACTGAAAATTCTTTACAACCTGGGCCTCTCTTCCTATTCCAGTCTCTTACATATCACTTACCTCCATTCTAACCATAGTACCCTACTTGCTATTTCTCACACATGAAACTCCATCTCCTGTCTCTACTTTTGGATCAGTTGTGCCCCCACTCCTGGCACTATTGCCTCACCTCTACTTCTACCACTATCCCTAGTGTCCTTGAGCACTCAGCTCAAGTATCACCTTTGGCCAGTGACCTTCCCTTGTCCCCCAGTCTGCCTTTCCTTGTAATGGTAACTTGTATATTCTTTGTTGGTATCTTGTTTATTTTTCTTTTGTCTTTGGATCTTCTACACTTAGCAGAGTGCCTGGCATTCTAGTTGCTTAGTAAATGCTCACTGCACACCGATTGGCTGATTGATAATTACATTCCTCTGCTAATGTGGGAAAAGTTTACTAGTTCAGTTTAGCTTTAGGGCCCAGCAACAGTTTTAACTCTGATTGTCACTTGTAGATTTAATTAATAATAGGTTTGTGTGCCATTGGCTGGCTTCCTCAAAAAAGAGAATATTTAGTAAAATATAATTCTGGTATTTAGAATTACCCAGAACAGGAGGAGTCCCCAACCTTTTCCTGATAAGTTAATTTCGATTCCTCCAAATGCTTATGTTCGTTAGTAGGGGGTGGGGGAGGCTAGAAAGTGGAGTGAGGAGTGGGTGGTTCTGAGGGTATAAATTGCTTAGTCATACTTCCATCCACAGCCCTGGAGAAAAGGGAGCTGAGTCAGGAAGAGCCCTTTGGAGTCCTTCCCCACTGGAAGATTTGCTGATTAGAGTCTTTCTGTAACGACAGAGATAAAAGGAAAATAAGAATACTATGTAAAGATAGTATATGAATTAACATTTCTCCGTGTGTGTCTATGGTGGGGGGAATCAAAATGAATTTTGAACTAGTTTTTTAGTTTAATCATAAATTTATATTTTACTATTTGAAGTTATTGTTCACTTGTATAAAAATACATACATTTGAGTAATCATTTAAGTAAAATATATACATACAGATTTTCAAAGAATTAAAACACAGTCAAATGCACTAAAGATAAAATTTCTTTAAAATCTGCTGAAATAGTGGACTTTGAAATCATTTGGCACTTTTAGACCTTGTATTGCATATATTGTGTGTATCACCATACGATCATCTCTCTAAGCACTGATTATAATTTTGCCTGGAAATAATAATGATGATGATGATGATCACAATCATGATCATGATGATAAGGAAGCTAGGTGGCACACTGGGCTTGGAGTCAAGAAGATTCATCTTTCTGAGTTCAAATCTAGCCTCAGACACATATTAGCTATGTGACCCTGGGCAAGTCACTTAAGCCTGTTTGCCTCATTTTCCTCATCTGTAAAATGAGCTGGAGAAGGAAATGGCAAATTACTCCAGTATCTTTGCTAAGAAAACCCCAAATGTGGTCACAAAGAGTCAGGCACAACTGAAAAATGACTGAACAACAACACTGAAAAATAATAATAATGACCATAACTAGCATTTGTATAATGCTTTAAGGTTTGCAGAACACTTTGAAAGGGAGGTAGGTGCTATTATTGCCCATTTTACAGATGAGGAAACTGAGCCAGAAAGCAGTTAAGCAACTTTCCATGTGACACAGCTAGTAAGTGTCTGGGCTGGACTTGAACTCAGGTCTTCCTGATTTCAGGTTCAGTGCTCTCTCTACTGTACCATCTAGGTTGACTCTGGTACCTGCTTTGAAAAAAAAAAATTATAATCAGTCTAATGTAGCCTGATTGTCTGTAAACTACTTCTAGTTTGATGACTTGTTATTCATCTCTTTTGGAGATGTCAGTTTAATAGAATAACAAATAACTTAGAGTTTATTTAATTTATCTGTGAGATGCTTACATATGGTTTATTCAAATTAATTATGAGGTATTTTTGACTTCATTGAGATCAGAAAACATTATCCTCTAGTTGGTCCACCAAGACCAGGGCCAGGCTCTTAAAAGAGTCCAAGTGAATGTGGAGAGTGTATAAACTGATACATAAGGTAACTGGTTCAAACCAAGGTTCTCCAGTAATCAGTGGGTTCCTACTGATTGTGACAAATTGTGACTCTTATATAACTTTTCTTTTATTTTAAAGTATCACCCATATTTCATAAAGTATTCCTCCTTCCCCAGAAAATAATCCCTTATAGCAAAGAACAAAAAAAGAGAGAAGGAAAAGGTCAGCCGAGCTAACCAACTTATTGAATGATTATCAAAAGAATAAATCTAAATGCTATCACTTCTATCTTGCTGCCACTTTGTCCTCTTTGTCCTCCTCCTCCTCCTCCTCCTTCTTCTTCCATTGTCATCATCATCAAAGTCATAGTAGATATCTGTGATGTTAACCCTCTGGGGAACTCCTGGTGGGAAAACTCCTTCCATTGATGTATATCTTCAATTAGACTGTAATTTATAGCCTTAGGGAATTTCTTGGGTCACCAAGAATTTAGGTGATTTGCTCACTAGTATGATAGATAGATAGATAGATAGATAGATAGATAGATAGATAGATAGATAGATAGATAGATAGATGGATGGATAGATAGAGGATAGAGCATTTATTAAATACTTATTATATGTATGGTATTACACTTACTATATATTATATGCATGGTATTATGCTAAGCATTTGGGATACAAATATAGGCAAATCTCAAGATGAACTTAAGGTTACTACCTTTTACATTCTAACAGAGGAAGACAATGCATATAGGTAAGCTGGAAATGGTGGTGGATGGTACTCCGCAAGGGAACACCAGGGCACTGGTAAGTGCTAGGCCAAGGTAGAAGGTGAGAAGAAGTCTGAGGAATGAGTCAGAGTGACACGTGGCTGAGGGCCTTCTTAATATGGTGGTCTTGGGGAAAGAGTCACTGGTAAGGAGATATTGGCCTCCAGGAAGAGGTTTCTCTAGGGGAGGAATGTGCCAGAAGCGAAGGAGGGAAAAAAGTCTGGAGAGTGTCCGAGAGGCAAGATCCAGGTCTTCCCAACTCCTAGGTCTGCCTTTAATCCACTATACCACAATGGCCTTGCACATACTTTCCCAATTATTCATGCCATGTTTGCTGCTTGATTTTGAGGTAATGATAGCTTTGCTGGTTGTTTCTCTAACTCCACAAATACGTCCTCCACTGAATGCTTGGCTCACGTGAAGAAGGAAAAGAACCCAGAACTTAAAGGGAAGCCTTGCACTTACCTGAAACTAGAATTGTATATTACAATATGACTTTTAAATGGTTTGTGTTCTATAATGGTTTTACCACCAATTCAATTTAATGTTTTCTCCCATTGTTGTAAGGTGTTCCACATTTCTCCCTGTATCCTAGAATGCTGTTGTCATGAGTATAGCTAGCTCCTGATTAGTTTGAATAACGAACCCCCCTGAAGTGGTTCTATGTATTCTAATTCTCACTTTTCAAAGTTATAATTATATAAAATATCAGAAATGGTTCCAGCCCAGTGGAAATAAGTATTGTGAATTTGAATAATGCATGCACCACTTTGGGGAGATTCATTATTTGTACTAATCGAGACCTAGCTATAGTAAATATATATATATATTTTTTTTTAAAAAATCTGCCAATATGTAGGAGATGATAAATAGAAAGATAGAACACTTATTAAACATTCACTATGTGCCAGGCACCTCTAGAGGTACAAGTACAAGCAATAAAAAAGTTTTACCTTAAAAGAGCTTAGCTATAATGGAAGAAGAAAGATCTTGTGGGAAAGTGGATGGACTGAGGCAAGGGGAAGTAAGTGAAGTCCAGAGAGAAGTGGGGAGGTGAGGAAACTACAAATGCTTTGAAGTGGCACATGTACACCTGTTTTTCCCCTCCTATTTGACTGAAGGAAAGAATGTTGGCTTTGGAGTGAGAGAACATGGGATTAAATCCTGGCACTTTAGGCAAATCACCTAACCTCCTCTAGACCCCAGGTGTTAGGCTGATCAAATAAATGGGTTGGGCTATATTATAGGGATAGAGACTTGAGGCAACTCCTTCTACCAGTGCAGCATCTTCTCTACAATTTATAGCTGGAGAACTGAACTAGGATGTGTTGGAAGTAAGAAGTCTTCATGACTTCAAAATCAGGCACTTCTATCTACTATGCCAGTTGTTTGTGTGTGTAAGTAAGCATGTTTGCATGTATATGTGTGTATGTATACGTGTGTATAGTGTATATGTATATACACATTTATATTCATGTACACACATTATATATATACATACTCATGTATTCTATGTGTCTGCATGTACGTATACTGTATATTAGGAACTAGACTTGTGATATCATTGGTACAGGGAACTCCTAAGTGAGGAAAGTCTCTCTACCAATGAGGATTTGCATATTCTGCAACTTTAGTCTCAGAAAACTGCTTAGAGTATTGAGAGGGTAGATGACCTACCCAGTCACATAGCTGTTATGGGTCAGAGGTAGGTCTTCCTGGGTCTATCCACTCTATGTATTATATTAAATATATGTTTATTTATCAAGATTCACTTGCCATCCCAATCACACTGATGTCAATATTTTTTTTCTGATTTGATGTTAGCATCAAAGAGATATCTTGAATGACCTATAACATTCTTAGGTTTTACATTCAATCAGCCATGTGTGGCATCTCAGAAGTTGGTACTATCTCGGGGAAAATACACTTTGGTTTTCATGCCAAGACTGAAGCTGTTGAAGCTTTATAAAAAAACTAATCTTTGGACTGATACTTTTCCCAGTATGACCAAAGTGTTACTTATACCATATATACATGGGTAATAAGTGCTTAAGGACTGATGGGTTCCACCCCCCCCCTTTTCCTATGATGAGAAGCTTTTACAGCTGTGAAAATATGCTGACTCTCTCCATATCTTTTTCCCCATGCCTGAGCCTTGCTTTCTGGGGCTGCAGTTTCTCAACAAGAATAAAATTGGCCATTGTTGAATTAGTCTGAGTACAAAGCAGAGAGGAACAATAATCCCAGGACCTGGGGTCTTATAGGAAAATGTCCACAACAATTAAGTTTAGAAACCCATAGTGTATTCACCCTCAGCATCCTCTAGTTGGGTTTAAACAAGTAATTGTACTATATGGGATTCCATTTCTCAATTTCTGGCACAGGGCTGGGGTAAGCCAAACTTCAGTTCACTTAGAAATAATTACACAGTAGCTTCCGGCAAAGACTCGTCACATTTTTGGAAATGGGCCGTGGATCATCTTACTTGATTAGTACTTATTAGTCAGTGGAACATCGGCTATTTGAGGAATAAAAGGGTTCCCTTTCCCCCTTCTTCCACTTAATGCCACCTTTATTTAAGGTAAAAAAAAATATGTTACTTATTTAGTTGTGGGGTCGTAGAGAAAGGAAGGGAAGGGAATTAGCATTTATATAGCATTGTGTGCCAGGATTTTTTGTTTTTTTTACAAATATCTCATTTGATCCTCACAGAAATCCTATTATCCCCATTTTACAGTTGAGGAAACTGAAGCAAACAGAGCTTAAGTGACTTGCCTAGGCTCACACAGTTAATACATTTCTGAGGCCTAATTTGAACTTAGGTCTTCCTAACTCTGGGCCCAGCACTCTATCCATTGCACCACCAGCTGCCTAATGACCTCATTGTTTTTGCTTCTAGTCTGTCTAAAAGACTGAAAATTATTGGACAGAACAACTAGTAGACAGTGAAATGGGTGATCTGGTTTCTGTTCTCTTCCTACCATTGCCTCTAATTTGCCTTATAATTATGGGCAAGTCATAGCCTTGCTGTGCTTCAGTTTCCCTGCCCTAAATATCCCTTGAGCTGATCTGCCTCACAGGGGTAGTGGCATATTTTTAGGTAATGTCCTGCCCCCTTTCTCCCAGATATTGGTGAGTGAAAGTTGCTTTGTAAATGCAGAATATTAACATAAGACAAAACTTGGTGCAAGCCTGTAAAAAAGGCAACTTGGCTCATCCCACATTTGTTGTGTCAGTTTAAGGAATGATGAGATTCTTACTGGTGGTTTCTCTCAGTTAAATAGAAAGTCTTAAAGTATGTTATCTGACACTGTATCTCATAAAGACCAATAAACCAGTTGTTCCATTAATGAGTAGATTCTAAAGTCCAGGGCTTCTTGGAAAATAGACTGTCTCTATTACTTCTGACATCAGACCTTGGGACTCTTGCATGATCACTCCAGATAAGCTTAAGGAACAGGAACATTCCTAAGGTGAGAATCAGAATTCAGAATGACTGTATCCACCAGTCCTTCAAGCCTCAACTCACTGAATGATAAGCGTTTCTTCTAAGGTCCCCAGAGAACTTTCAGGCCATCAGTAGGGGTATTATGTTAGAAAGAACTCTCAATTTGAGGTCAAGAGCACCTGGATTTTAATCCCACCTTTATTTGACACTTAACTCCCGGTGTGACCTTGGGTAAGTAGTTACTCAAGTTCCTGGGTCCCATTTTCCTCCTATATGAAATGATGGGATTGGACTAGATGGCCTGTAAAAATCCTTCCAGTTTGAAATCTGGGGAAAAACATATTCAGGCAACGGTCTAAGTATAGATCTAGATGAGAAGTAGGAAGAATAGGGTCCTCTAAGAGGGACAATCGATGTTAATGGAAAGATTCAGATCATAGCCAATACACACATATTCTTCATGAGGATTCAGCTCAGTGAAGCAGTCACTGGTTTACATAAAGGTCTGTGGTGTCTCATTCATTTTCAGAAGAAGTCTCATGGTAAACCAACAGAGGGACTTACTAGGAAAGTAGAGAAAGTGTGAGACATCAGTGATTGTTTTCGCACTACACATCAATGTTTGAAGACTCTGTACTGAGCAGAAGTTAAGTTCATTGAAGGAGGTGCGGTGGTACAGTGGAAAGAGCACTAGATTCTGATTCAGAAGATCTGAGTTTGAATCCTGACTGTCACTTATTGTATGTGACCTTGGGCCATTTATTTAACTTCTCAGAGCTTCAGGTTCCTCCTCTATGAAATGAGGGATCTGAAATAAATGACCACTCAAGTCCGTTCCAGGTCTAAATCTATGAGCACAAGCATTTCAGAAATGGCACCTGGAATATCCAAGTATGGTCAAGCAGTGTCATACCCTATGCATTGAAATGTCCTCATTAGTAATGTCCTCATTAGTAAGAGGAGACTTTTTCAGTTGAGTGATTTGGTCATGTTTTCTAGATGGGCATCCCCTGCCTGCCTGCATCACTTCTTAAAAATTCTGAGCCTCAAGTTACCAGTTCTCCAAACTCAAACTAGGTAGAGAGATAGTGGATTCAGCATATCAATCTAGGTCAGGTGGAAGACTAATTATCATGAGGGAACCCTTGGTTCAGCAACAGGAACTGTCTAATCTGATCTTTGTAAACTCCTGGACAAGGTGGAACAAGATGAAGGAAGAAAAAAAAAAGCAGTAGGTGATGCCCTAGGCTAGAAGTTGTTCCTCTCTCTGATTTTCCCGTCATACCACTTGGTGATGCTATATTAAAGTTTAAAAAAATATGGGCAGGGGACCAGAATTTCCTAAAAGGAAACTCAGTTGTCTGGGAGTATAGTTGCCATGAGCAGTGCTTTTGCACCCCTAAATGATGAGTAACCATCTTCATGGAGAATAAACACAGTATTGGCGCTCCCACCTCTCAGAATGTGACTTTACATGCTTTGAGACTGGGCTTTGGCTTCCATTTAATCTAACCCTGTAAAATCCAGGTAGGAATAGGCCTAAAAAGTTCTTTCCAGCTCCAAGTCTATGAAATCATGACCCAAAATTTGGTGATTTTCATTCCAGAACAAAATGATAATAATGTGTTACATATAGTTTTTTTTTAATCTTAGTTTACTGAGAATTACTGCTTTTGTGGTAGGCACTTGGGGATACAAATACCGACGCACCCCCTAATATTACAGTTATTCCTTCCACATCTCGGGAGTTAGGGACACAGTGCTCCTGTGATCTGGAAAAATCCATGTAAAATTTTTTGGCCCTCTTTTCATACCAGAGAAGAAGTCTGAATTTTTTTCTTTTTCCTCTATGAAGTGTTTACAGTACCTTATTGTAACATTTGGGTTAAGTATTTGTCCATAGGCTATATGTAGGTCAATGTTAAGTAAAAATACTATATGAAAAAGAACTTTTTCTGTGTTGTCTGCAGCTTCCACAAAACTCCCAAAAAATTTCCACTTAATTTCTTATGCCGACCCATGATATAACCTCAATGGGGAAAGTCAAGATGTGGAAGGGTTGGATAACTAGTTCCTGTTTTCAAGGAGCTTACTTTCTATTGATAGGATAGAGCACACACAGAAATAAGTACTACACAACATACCACTGGACTATGTACTGTTTTGTTTTCTCGTGTGTATGGCTTGCCTATTGAAACAGATTGTAAGTTCCCTGAGGGCAGTCCTCCCTTACCTACCGAAAAAATTTTCTTTCTGTTAGGCTGCATCCTTGTTTGATGCTGACTCCTGGGTTGACCCTAACTTTTAAAGTTTCTAAAAAGTGACTTTCACTATTGAAAAGTTTAGTTAGATTTGTGGGCATTCATCTCTTAGTTTCAGGCCTTGGGTAACACAGGTGTGTATATAAGTTCAATGATTTGTTTGTTGGCAACATGCTGGGTATCATCTGAGATGTGAAAGGTTATCTTCCAAATTATGTGTTTGAAATGAAGCCAAAGTGGCAGATTTCCTTTGTTGACATGACCAAACAGCATTAAAAAGGTGTTTGGTTTGCTGATTTGTTGTCTGCTAAAAGTTGAAATCATTTCAATATGGAGCATAAGAGCTACATAAAAGTGAGAAACATTATGAAAGTCACATATCGTGTCATCATAAATGCTAAATAGTATGAAATTAAGCCTATTGTGAATGTTTGAAATGTTATACTCCAGCATGTAAATTTTTTCCCATAAGACTCTAGGATTAGCCAGATTTCGATTTGCAATTTCTCAAATACATATGGTTACATAGTCTACGTGGACTAATCTAGGTTTGTTAAAATAGATGTTTTACATGTGTGTGTATATATATATATATGTATATGCACATTCATATATTATATATACACACTATATGTGTGTGGGTATGTATATATAGGTATATACATATACACATACACATACATACATACATGATAAAGTTTAAAAAAATAAAGATAGGGCAACAGAATTTCCCAAAAGGAAACTCAATTATCTGGGAACATAGTTTCCCCAAGCAGTGCTTTTGCATCCCCAAATGGTGAGCTACTAATTTAAATGGGGACAAATGCAGTTGTAGTCTCTCCCTATATGGGAGTGTATATGTATTTGTGTATACATATGTTATATATATATGTGTGTATGCACACATACACATATATTGTGTGTATATGTGTTTATATATTCCTTTACATATGTATACACACACTGTATATGTGTCTTTATTTCTAGACTAACATTTAATCTATAAGAGGAAACTCCCTCTACCAATGCAGAGAGCAGCTGTTCTACTAATCTGCATGATATTATAGGGTGTGCTGGTGCCAGCTCTAACTAGCTTATGAGAGCCAATTGTTAAATCTTCAGCATTTATATCTCAGAAATCAGCAAATGTTACACATGGAGGCTTGATCTATTGTTTTGTTGACTGTCTCTAGACTTAAGAAGGTAATGGAGAAAATGGGGAATTGGATTAAAGGGCTTCCAAGGTCCCTCCCAGCTCTAAATCTGAGTCTGTGAGCCTTTGAATTCTGAAGAAACTTTTACCCTTGAGAAAACTGTGGGTTGAGAAAGCATCAGGAAGAACATGAGCCTAACTATTGGACTTTTGTCCGATATTATCCTATAAAAATAACGAGGCAGATTAAATTTAAAAGTGTGTCATGAACACTCTGCCACCATGGAGAGCTGATAGTTAAACATTTACCAGCCCACGTCTGATGTGTGTGTGTGTGTGTGTGTATAAGACCTATGTTATTACAGAAGGCTTCCTTCCTTCCTTTCTTCCTTCCTTCATCTACATATGTACATAATAAATAAATACCCACCTGTGAAATGTTGAATGCTTTATATTTATGATTTATTTCTTCACCATATGCTGCACTGAGAAACCGCAGTAACTGAGACATTGCTTGACCTTCAGAAGATCTCACAGCTAGCAAAAAGCAGAGGAAGATTTCAGTCAGGATATTCAGCAAACTATACATCCATATTATCTCTGAGACATTAAAATTTTGCTAATTTTAGAATCTTGTGGAATATCCATATATAAATAGACATAGAGATAGATGATATAGATATATGGGGACATACAGAGATAGAAATAAAGATCTTTTCTGGACCTGTTATTGATTTTATGACTGTAGGCAACTCCTAGTAAAGACATCCTTCTACTAATGCATGGCATTGATTTATAGTCTTAGAGAGTTTCCTGAGGCACTAAGAGGTCAAGTGACTTGGCCCAGGGTTACATAGTCAGTATATATCATAGGTAGAACATGAACTGAGGTCTCAACAAGGCTGACTATCCTTGAGGCTGACTATTCACTATTCTATGTTTCTTCCTAGGTAGACAGAAAAAGATGGGTAGGTAGAGATATTGCATTTGTGGAAAGGACAGGGCTTGGAGTCAGAAGATGTGTTCAGTTCCTGGCTCCGTTACCTTAGTTATGGGACTCTGGACAACTCTCTATGCCTCAGTTTCCTTATGGGGAGTTTAAAAATTTTAGCACTTTGTAAAACTTAAAACTCTAAATAATTATTAGCTGTTTTTACTATAGGTTGTGGCAAGATTATGGTCAATTAGAAATACTAAAGCCTAATTTTCCATCATGACTACCCAAGGAATCAAGGTCGCTTCTTCTGAGAGGATACCCTTGAGGTCGTAACCTTTATCCTTTTATTTCTTCTCCCATGCTTCATTGCACCATTCCTTCTGCTGTACTGCCAAACTAGTCAGCTGTTTTGACTGTATAAACTCTGTTATTATAGAAAAAACTCTTGGAGAACAGACTATGTAAGGAGTAATGTAAGTAAATTACACATGATCACTTTCTCAGTTTAGCAGGTAATATGAATTCACATAGACTAGAGTTTACAGTAATTTCCAGTTCCCCTTCCTAACTTGCTAATCTCTACCTCCATCAAAAACCAGATTTGCTTATTTCAGCTTCTTTGGTTCCTGGGGAATCAACATCCTTTCTCTCTGGCCCCAGGCACCCCCTCAGCACCAGGTCGAGTATGTCCTCCTGTCAGTTCCCTGAATCTCAGTACTCTACTGGACTCTGCCCACAGAATTAACCAGAAGGAAGTGTTTCCTTTCCTGTTACTCAATATAGAACAAATTCAATAGTTAGGCTCATGGACTTCTTTAGTCTTTCTTAACCCATAATTTTTTCAAGGGTTCAAGTTTCTTTGGAACTCGAAGGCTCACAGACTCAGATTTAGAGCTGGAAAGGATCTTAGAAGCCATATAATCCAATTCCCCATTTTTATAAATGAGGAAATTGAGATTCAGAGAGGTTAATTGATTTGCCCATAATCACACAGCTGATTTTAAGTGTCAGAGGTGAGAATACTTACCACCCCACAAACGAAAATATCAACATTGCCCCAGCTTGGGAAGTTATCTTTCTCTGGCCCTTATCTGGTCTCTTGACTCTCTTAGGTATAGGTATTCATGTGAAAACAGCCCTTGAATGCCCAGTTCATTTTGTTGAGTTCAGCCCTAGTCGGATTAGGGTTCTTTCCTTCCTCCCTTCCTCCCTCCCTCCTCATTTTCTTTCTTTTCCTTTCCTTTGCATATACACATAGTAAATAAATACCCATCCTTGAAACATTCAATGCTGCTTTATATTCGGGACTTGTGTCTTCTCCATATGCCATATCGGAAACCCCCGACACCTGAAAGATTGTCTGACCTTCAGAAGATCTCACACTAGCAAGTAGCAGAGGAAGACTTCATTCAAGATTCAGACCCAGGTCTCAGACTCCTGAGCTAGTGAGGGATTTTTTCTTCTGTATCATACAGCTTCTTAATCATAAGATTTTTGCTTTCATATGAAAGTAAGGAGGTTAGCTTGGGTTTGAATAGAGATTTTCATCTAGATCTTAAAACTAAGACAGTTGTTAGACTTTGAGCATTACATCTCAGCTTTTCACTTACCTTGACATAATTAACATGGTATAGCAAGGAACTGAACCTGGTACAGGAATCTCCTGATGAGGAAACTCATTCTACTCAAGTAGATTCTCACCTAATAGTCTTAGAGAGTCGATTGGGGTGCTGAGACATTCAGGGACTTGCCTGAGGTCACACAGCCACTATGTGTCAGAGGTGAACCTTGATCCCGGCCATTCCTAATTCCAAGGTTAACCCTCCATCCAATACACATCACCTTTTCTGTATCAGATGCTGTAAAATATGACTTTCTATAAATGTAACCAGTAATATCACCAGATACTTAAAATAGGATAACAAAAGCACAGAAAAAAATTCAGAAATAAAAACTCTGGTAACACACTCTAAACTTATAATTGGACACCCTGGGCTTCTTAAGGAGCATTTTTCTTTCACTTATGCAGATATTTATGTAGATTATATTAAAGTAGGAGCCTCTCATTTGTACTCAGTTTGCTCTTTAAAAGATTTTCTATAAACAGCATAAAAGAAGTGGAAAAATGTAAAAGTTCCCATGAACTGTGTATAATCTGCATAATTGTGTCATGAACTTGTCTAATCATGAGTCTTGAATGACTGTCTGTGTATGACTAACTTGTAACAGATTTTAACTAATTATTAACTCAACTGGATAGATTCACTTCAGTGTTATCATAAAGGGCCTTGAAATGTGACAGCACGACAGAGTTCCATAAAATTTATTGCTTGAATCCTGCTGCATCTACTATCCCTTTTATGTACTGACTTTTGCCCTTATGTTAGAGCTGGGTGTTCTCATTACCGGGAAAGAGGAAGTGTCTTTATTAATTAGTATTTGAGATAAAATATAGTGGAAATGTGTACTCAAACTCTTCCTATATTCAGTAATGACCAGATATGTGTCTTTTTGAGGGAATCGTGACAATGGGGGTAGAAATCGGCCTCGAAACCAGGAAGCCATTGGTGCTAGTCCTACTTTGGACTCATAATATCTTTGTGACCCTGGGTAAAGCACTTAACCTCTTAGTGCCCTAGGCAATTCTAAGACTGTAAATTGAAGAGAAGGTATTGAATTGCATTGGTAGAGGGAGTTTTCTCCTTTGGGAGCTCCTGATATCATTGAAGTTATAGGTCCAGTCTCTAACTCCGAAAAAAAGACAGAGAAAATGACTTTTCTTGTAACAGGAACATAGATTTGGAGCTCTGTGGGAGCTTTGCTGTGTAGTTGTTATCAGTCATGTCTGACTCTTCATGACCCCATTTGGGGTTTTCTTGGCAAAGATACTAGAGTGGTTTTCCATTTTCTTCTCCAGTTCACTTTTTAGGTAAGGAACTGAGGCAAACAGGGTGAAGTGACTTGCCCAGGGTCACAAGCTAGTGTGTGTCTGAGGCAGGATTTGAATTGAGGTCTTCCTCATTCTAGGCCTGGCTCTTTATTCACTGTACCACCTAGCTGCCCCTACATGAACTTAGAGATCATCTAGTGTTATTTTTCAGGTGAGGTAACTGTGCCTAGAAAGCAACTTGCTGGGCAACTAAGTGGTAGATGGAGTGCTAGGCCTAGAGTCAGGAAGACTGGAGTTCAGAAACTTCAGATGCCTCAGATACTTCTAAGCGGTGTACAGACTCTGGGCAAGTCACTTAACCTCTGTTTGTCTTGATTTCCTTATCTATAAAATGGGGATAATAATGCCACCTACATTCCAGGATTATTGTGAGGATCAAATGAGATAATAATTGCACAGGTCTTAACAGAGTGCCTGGAACAGAGTAAGTGCTACATACATGTTGTTGTTGTCATCGTTGTCACCAACATCATCATCATCATCATCATCATCATCATCATCATCATCATAACATCACCATCCTCATCATCATCACTTAGGCAGCAACTAGCAGTCACGATATTAACCCAGGTCATCTGTCTCCAAAATCATGGGTTTTTCCATTACACCATGCTGCCAATATTTGTTAGTGCCATATAACAATAGGAAGATTTTTTCTTGAAGTAAAAGAAATATTTCAATAAATCTTGGTTCTCTCTAGTTATATGCCTTTCTATCCATTATTTCTGGACTTTGCCCAGAAGCAGATCTCAAATTCTTTAGGCCCTACATATTTCTTTGGGAGATATTTTACAGAATGAACTCTCTTTCCCTCTACCCCTCCTCTTCTCTCTCTCCCTCCTGCTTTCCCTACTTCTCTCCCTTTCTCCCTCCCCCTTTCCCTCTTCTTTCTTTCCCCCTACCTCCCCTTCTCCTCCTTCCCCCTTCCCTCTCTCCCCTTCCCTCTCCTTCTCTCTCCTTCTCCCTCCCCCTTCCCCTCATCTTCTTCTCCCTCTCTCTCCCTTTCTTCCTCTCTTCCTTCCCCCCTCCCTCTCTTTCTTCCTCCTCTTCCTTTCCATCCCCCTCTCCCTCTGTCTTTCCCTTTTGCGTGAATTTTAAGAGAGAAGCACAATTCCACAGCAGGTTTTTTTTTTTCCCCCATCTATGTTTCTGCTTCTGACTGAATCTGACACCTCTCCATCCTTCATGAAACTGGTTTGTTAAGGGAAAGGACACAGTACAAAGTCTGGGAGGTGGGTCACAATTCCACCATAGGAGAAGTTCATGTGGATAAAGTAAATTCTCACTCTAGTGGCTAAAGCATGAATATCTCTTTCTATCACCCTGAACAACTGAACTCTTTCCTGAGGAAAGACAGAGTCAAGAAGGCATTATTGGGGTGGGGTGATGGGGGGGAAGATCCGTGATTAATCAACTCTTAACAGTTAAATGACCATGTTACAATAACTATATTCTTCCCCATCAGAGCAGCATTCAGCTCCAGTCAGTTGGTTAGGCACTGCATTCCTAGTTTATCTCTGGCAATATTAAGTGTTTGGTTGAAACAGTTTGATTGGCCTGTAAGTTCTGGCATCAATCATACTGAGCATTGGAAGTTCCCTTTATTCTTCTGCAGATCTCACGCTGGAGTTAAAATAACAGAATACTGACATATCAGCATATCTAACTCAGTCACTGTAAGAATTTAAATTAACATGATCTATTTTAAATAGGAGTAAATGCTGGATCGTTTCCCTCCCACCCCCAACCCATCCACCCCAGGGGCTTTATCATTTCACTTTATTAAAGCTTAAAACCTATTTCACAGCCAGGCTATTCAACATTGGCATGATTGAAATAACAGGGTGGAAACCTTGTGAAGCCCAGCTCTTTTACAAAATTATGATCATCTATCTGAGAGATGCACATGCACGCCAATCTGGCAAGGCTGAGTGTTTGGAATATTAATTCATGGCATCTTAATACAATGCATACATTATATTTCCGAACTTCAGGGACCTCTAGAAGTCCAAAATACATGAAGTACACTTTCTTCTTTCTTTATTTGTCAAAATAATATTCTATTATTGTTCATACAGATCTTTGCAGTGGAGGGGGAGAGATAGAGACTGGACCTGGGATTTCATTGTTATTGGGAACTCCTAAGTGAGGCAGCTCCCTCTACCAATGTAGGGTGGTATCTACCCTGCAATTAATAATCTCAGAGAGGTGCTTAGATTACTGAGAAGTTAAGATATTTGACCAGGGTTACACAGCCAGCATGTGACAGAGGTGGGACTTTTATCTTTAGGACTAACAATAACTTGTTTTAAAAAATTAATGATTTTTTTTCAATTAACAAAAATTTATTTTCTCCCCCTTCCACCTCCCCCCATTCACCCCATTTCCACCCATAAAAAGAAAGATAAAAACCCTTGTAACAAATAAATAGCAATAACTTATAGTAAAATACTCTTATGTCCATTTTAATTTATCATTAATGCCTTAGAAATAACAGAAAAGCTAAACTCAAACCATGTCACAAAGTGGTCCTTCAATCAATCAATCAACAAACATTTATTAAGCTCCTACTGTGTGTCAGGCTCTGTAATAGGCTAGAATTCCTGCTCCAAAGTAGTGTACACTTGATTGGGGAAAAATAGGTGGGTGTCTCTAATTATTGATTCGTGTTGTCTCTTACCTTAAGATAATTTTTTTTTACTGTAAAAATGATGTGGCTAGGGCTGAGAAAAAGTTGACAGTGCAGTGGAAAGAACTTGGAGACACAGGACTTCACTTCAGTCTTAGCTCTGCTATATATAATCTTTGTGCCCTTGACCTAATCATCACCTCTCTGGTACTAATTTCCTCATCTGAAAAATGAAGGGGTTGGAATAAGCAAGGACTAAGGGTCTTTCCAGCTGTAGATCTCTAAATAACAATGCTATTGATAATAGTAACGATAATAGTAAGGCTAGCAGGCTCACTTGTCTTACAGAGACAACACAACATAGCGGAAAGTGCAGAACTTTAAGTCAGGAAGGCATAAGAACCTAGAAGACTCAGATACTCAGCTGCCATGTAACTGTGGCTTCATCTGTGAGGATAACAATAAGACCTCCCTCATAAGGTGCTTCTGAGGTTTAAATCACAATGGACGCAGAACATTTTTTAAACCTTAAAGTGCTATATAAATATGACCTATTAAAACACTTTAAAAAAGAAGTAGTGAGGTCTTTTTTTTTTTTTACATTACCTAGTTTCTCTCCTGTATCCCTCCCCCTCATCTTCCCAGAGGGCTTTACTATGCAACAAATAATATTATTTTAAGAAAAGAAAAAGAAGAAAAAATAGGCATAATTAATCAATACATTGAAATAGTCAGAAAAACCCAGTAATGGAATCCCTGGGCAAAAGATCAGAGACATTTTTATCACTTTATTTGAATAATTCCAAATTGCTTTCCAAAATAATTTTGCTGATTCACAGCTTCACCAACAATGCACTAGTGTACCTATTTTCTGACAATTTATTCAACATTGACTAATCTCATCTTTTACCATCTTTGCTTATTTGTAGGGTGTGAGATAAAACCTCAGTGTTGTTTTGATGTGCATTTTCTTACTATTAGTGATTTAAAACATGTTTTCATATCGTTGTTAATAGTGTGGATTCTTTCATATCATTTAGCAACTTATCTGTTGAGTAATGACTTCTAGTTATGCATACACACACACTCACACTCACATATACACAGACACATTAATTAAGATATAATATATATCTTGGATACTAAACCTCTATCAGAGAAATTTGATACAAAGTTCCCCCCCCACATTTGACCATTTTCCTGTTTATTCTAGGTTCATTGATTTTGTTTGTATAGAATCTTTTAAGTTTAATGTAATCAAAGTTATCTATTTTATCTTTTCTAATTGCTTCTATCTTTTGTTTGGTTAAGATTATATTTCCTACCCATCACTGTGAGAGGTATATCTACTTCATTTCAAATTTTTTATCATATGATCTTTAATAGCAAAGTCACATATCTATTTAGAATTTATTATAGAATATGGTATAAGAGGCCAGATGACCTCATGTGCCAAAACTTGGGTGCTGAACCAGATTAAAATGTAATTGGGAAATATTTAACAAAATAAATAAAAATACAATACATCATAGATAATGTTAATTTGTTGTGTCATAAACCAATATGCAACTGTAGGAATCTGTGGGGGTTTTTGTATTGTTTTTTAGTCTGCTATCACGTAAGGTGTTGCCCTAAGCCTAATTTCTATGAGACTGTTTTCCAGTTTTCTTAGCAGTTTTTTTTAATCAAATAGAGAATTTTTTCCTAAGCAATTTATATTTTCCAACTAGTTTATTGAGTTCATTGTTTCTAATTCTCCCTTGTCTAGTCTGTTGCATTGATTTATTTCTCAATTTTTTTTAACAGATATCAGATGATTTTGAAGACTATTTCTTTCTAATATAGTTTGAAATCTGGAAATGCTATTCTCCCTTCATCCTTAACTCCTTTTATAATTTCCTTTGATTTATAGATCTTTTATTTTTCCAAATGAATTTTACTTTTATTTTATCAAACTCTTTAAAGTATCCCTTTAATAATTTGATTTGTATAGCCCTAAAAATGCAAATTTACTTTGGTAGTATTATCTTCTTTTGTTATATTGACACAGCCTAGCCATAAGCACTGAATAGTTCTCCAGCTTTTCAAGTTGTTCTTTGTTTCTTTAAAGAGTACCTTATAGTTGAATTTACACAAGGCTTTTGGGTACTTTAGAGTGATATTTTATGCATTTTGTGGATATTTGGAATGGGAATTCCCTTTCTATTATTGCCTATTGTATTTCATTATTATTATATAGAAATGCTATAAATTTTTTGGAGAAATTGGCTATTTTGTAGCCTGTAACTTTACTGAAACAATTGTTACCATCGTTTCTAATTGTCTCAATTAGTATCTTTGCTGATTCCCTAGGGTTTTCTAAGTAAAACATCATACTATTGGCATATAGGTATAATTTTATCTCCACTTTACCATGAACTAAAAAAAAATTGATAATTTTATTTCAGTATAATTAGTCTTCTTTGTAATCTGTTTATTTTATTTAAAAAATTAAAAACATTATTTTGAGAAGCCATCCATGAGCTTCACCAGATTACTAAAGGGATCCATGACACACAAAAGATTAAGAACCTCTGATTTAGACTAACTGCTTCATTTTGTAGATGAGGAAACTGAGTCCTATAGAATTATCCTTGATTTTCCCCAGGTCTCACAGGTACTAAGCATCAGAGGCAGGATTTGAATACAGATCTTTGGATTTCTGTAAAAATTCTTTTTCATTGTTCTACTCTAAGGGCAAAAGTTCCCTGCAACAGCTGAAGTTGGTGGGCTTGATCCCTTGGACACTAGATAGGAAAGTACCTTCCTTAGCCAGGGGATGAAGATAAGGATAGGACTTCAAGACAGCCCAAAGGCATTTAGATTTTCCAGGAAGACAAAGTTCTTAGACAAAGTTCTTACAAATAAGCTGAAGACTATCCATGGTAAGTATCTTTTAGAGGTCAGGTCATTTGAGGGTCTTCCTCAACCCAGACTGTCCCTCCCTAGAAAAAAAATTCATAGGATCAAGATTTACTCAGAAGCCATCTTGTCCAGCCACCTTATTTTACAGGTGTGGAAACTGAGGCTTTGAGAGGTTTTCAAGTTCCACACTGGTACTAAGAATTAGAGATGGAATTTGAAGCCAGATCCTCTGACTCTGGAGCCAGTGTATGTTCCATTATCCATAATTTTTCAAAGAAACAGGGTATCCTTGCAGCTTATCAGTGCAGTCGATCTGAATCTACCTTGGCTAATATCCTGCAAGCATGGGCTAGTATCCCATCCAGATAGCATGGGGACTGGCTGACCAGATAAAAGGGAAAAAATGGGATCAGTGAAAAAATAAGTCAGTGACTCCTAAGAGGTTAAGAGATATTATATCTACACATTTTTGCTTTTGTTGGTCTGTGTGTGTCTTATGGCCACTTTTCAGAAAGCGTGAGGGAGAACTATGTGTACTTCTCAGAGACAGAAGGGTAGAGGCAAAATTAGAAACTTTCCTCTCTTTCACAGAGAGTTGACTGAGAGGAAACCAACTGAAAGATAATGGTGATAGCTTCAGTGTCAATAAGCATATATTAAGCACTTACTATGTGCCAGGCACTGTGTTAAGGGCTGAGGCCACTACTGCTATTGCTACTACTACTACTACTGCTGCTGCTGCTGCTGCTGCTGCTGCTGCTACTGCTACTATCACTACTCTTGCTACTACTACTACTATTAACTAATATTTATATAACACTTAGTATGTGTGAGGCACTGTGCTAAGCATTTTATAATTATTATCTCATTTAATCTTCATAATAACCCGAGGAGGCAGCTCTTCTTATCCCCATTTTACAGTTGTGGAAACTGAGGCAGACAGAGGTTAAGTGACTTGCTCAGGGTCATATAGCTAGTAAGGCTAGATTTGAACTGAGGTCTCCCTGCCTCCAGGCCCAGAGCTCAAAAAGAAAGACAAAAACAGTACCTTCCCTCAAAAAGCTCAGATTCTAATGGGGAAGACAACAGGCAAACCATTATGGCAGACCTAAGATATATACAGAATAAAGGATAGATCAAAGGGAAGATCAAAGGGAAGGCCCTGGCCTCCATAAGAAGGGAGCCGGTATGGAAGGCCTACCAGAATCACCACCAGAGCTCAGATCCCTACAGGAAAGAGGCTACCGCTCCATGCTGTGGTAGCTGCTATGGCATCATTTATATCAATTTTATATAATATATGTGCATGCATGTATGTATGCATACATATATATACATGTGTGCATGTATGTATACCGTGTGTGCATGTGTGTGTATATATGTGCGTGCATGTGTGTGTGTGTGTGATTATTGTCCATTGTTCTGGAAGAGGACCATGACATCAGGAAGGTGATACCATGACCTGCAAGTGAACTGGATTTAAGTGAGGAGGGCTGTGCAAAGTCACATTCATATATATACATACATACATACAGATATGTACATACATACATGCATATATATGTATTTGTGTGTATGTATATATAAATATAGCACATTTTTCTTAAATATCCTGCTGACTTTTAGCTTTATAGACAGAGACATTTACTTAGTAACTGTAATAAAACTACCTTCTTTTGAAAGGCCAGCATAGAAGACATTGTGGATTCAATGGACCTTTTAAGTAAAAAGGAGAGTAATTAACTCTCTAGGTTGTTCCAAGCCCAGGAGCTACAAGAAAGAAAGCGAAATCTAAAAGAAAATTGAAACAAATTCTACACCCCAATTGCAATTTTGTAGATTTGAGCTTCAGTCACACTAGGGCTATTTGCAATCCACAAAAAACTTTTTCTTTTTTTTTTAGGGAAGGGAGGCATATAAATTGTGTGTTTGTCTGTGTATGTGTATATGTATATACATGTTGTGTGTTTGTGTGTCTATATATATATGCATATACATACGTATATACATGCACACATGTATATATATTGTTGTTTTCAGTCATGTCTGACTCTTTGTGACCCCATTTGGGGTTTTGTTGGCAAAGTGGTTTGCCATTTCCTTTTGCAGAGCATTTTATAGTTGAGGAAACTGAGTCAAACAGGGTTAAGTGACTTGCCCAGGGTCACACAGCTAGTAAGTGTCTGAGGCCAGATTTGAACTCAGGAAGATGAGTCTTCCTGATTCCAGGTTGGGCTCTCTATCCACTGTACCACCTAGTTGCCGACTGAATACTTACAGTAATTAAATTTTGAAGGCAGGTCAAGTAAATAAAGTCATGGGTTCAAGAGAAGACAATGCTAAGTTTATTGGAGATAAGGCCTTGTTTTGTAAATGAGCAGCATCTGCTTACAGAATTATGTGATTTTATTCATCTTCACAATGTTGAGTAGCACCCTATCAGCAGGCTAAAAATAATGCTTTCTATCAAGACATCTGTTGAGGTATGGCAACATTTTACTTGAGAAAAGGAACAAAACTCTTTCTTCCTTCTGCCCTGAGTAACAGCCTGGCATAGTGGACAGAGATCTGGTCTTGGAGTGTGGAAGACCTGAGTTCATGGTCCTACCTTTGATACATCCTCCCTTGGTGAACCTAGCAAGTCACCACCTCTCTGCAGTATCCCAAACAACTTTCTGAGACTGAGTTGCAGAAGAGGTACAGAGGTGCTTTTCCATAGGTGGAAAGAGATTTCTTATGGAAAGTTCACTATCCCAACAAAAACACACATCTGGTAAAAAGAAAAGTGTTAATTTGCTTTATAATCAGGTATAGGCAGCATTTTGATTTTGATTTTTCTGTATGAGGAAAAGGTGAGGAAAGATAGCCCATATGGACTGGGATGTGAAAGAATTAGGAGGTTATAAGACAATCCTTTTTAACCTAAGATACTTTAAAACATTAGTATTTAAATCACCTGTGGATTTTTAGTTCAAGCTCCTTCCTTTCCTGACTCCAAAGTGCTCTGCATCTCTACCAAGTTATTCCATCAAAGATAACACAGCACTTTTTTTTAACACTTTGAAAATTATTGATGTTGTTAATAATCTAGTAGAAATGAATGCTGAATATCATCCCATATGAAATCCAATTTAATTTTAAGCATAGATTGGCCCCTGCTGAATCATAAAAATTTAGACCCTACAAAAATAAAAAATCTTACACAATGCAATGAAAACTGAACTGAATTCTAATTATATACAAGGTTCTCGTGTCAGGTAGGTACTGTCAAGGATGAAATGTTGAGTCGGCCTCTGCCTTCAAGGAGTCTAGTAGAGGAGAAGACAAGTATATAAATGTAATAAGATTAACAATTCTCATTTATATAAGGCTTCAGGTTTTACTAAATATTTTTTTCCAACTATCCCATAGTAGGGAAAGTACATCATAGGTTTTATCCATGGATAGCTAATGTAATCGTGCCAATTTGTGTAATGTATTGTGCTAATTTTTGTAGATGGTTAAACTGAGCCTCAGAGATATAAAGTGACTTGTCCAAAGTCAAGGGGCAAAGGTGAGACTCAGTCCCATGTCTTCTGATTCCAAGACTAAGGTTTTCTTGCTATGACAAAGTAGGATGTATCAACGCCACAGAAGTATAAAAGAAGTACTGGCAGGGTAGAGGAAGAAGGGATCACATTTGGATGTGGGAAATCAGGAGAGATTAAGTCTTTTTGAATAAGATGGACATTTGAGTTTTGGGCTTTTAAAGAGACACAGTATTTTGAGTAGTACCTCTAATGGAACCTCTCTTAAGGGAAGAGTAATATCAAAAGTCATGTTCATTGTAAAGCATGGGACATGTTTGAAGAGCAATGAGCAAGTCACTTGAAAATTTGTTCTTAAATAATTTCATAAATTAGTCAACAAAGATTTATTAAGAACTTATTATGTATGAGGAACTTTCTTTATACCAGTCATTTTCCGATAAAACTCCTCCCCTCTACCTGAACCTTCCCTTGAAACAAAGAAAAATAGTTAAGACACAATGTCTGAACCTGATTGTGTATGTAACATTCCATTCCCATGCTCCCTCACTTCTCTAGCAAGATGAGGGAAGTGTATTTCTTTCTTTCTTTTTTTTTTTTTTTGCTGAGGCAATCGGGGTTAAGTAACTTGCCCAGGGTCACACAGCTAGTAAGTGTTAAGTGTCTGAAGCTGGATTTGAACTCAGGTCCTCTTGACTCCAAGTTCAGAGCTCTATTCACTGCGCCACCTAGCTGCCCCCTGGAAGTGTATTTCATCATCCATTTTTTGGGAGTAAGATTGGTTGACTAGTTCATATTGGCTAAAGCATTGAATATGTGTAGGGGAGTAGTAGAGAGAAATCTGGAAAACTGAGTGATGCCACATTGGAGTGGTCCTCAAATGTCAGGTCGAGAGTTTGGACTTTATTCTCTAGGCAACAGGAAAACTTTGCAACTTTTTTGAGTTGGTTATCAATATGCTTTAGGAAGATTAATCATGCAGTAGTGTGTAGAACAATTTAGAAAGAGGAGACTGGAAGTAGTTAGAACAGAGATGATTCTAATAGTTCATACAAGAGAAAAGGAAGGCTTAAGCTGAAGGCAACAATACAAATGGAAAAGAGGGGATGGCCGTAGGGCATTGTAGAGATAATAGTCAGTAGAACCAAGCAAGTGAATGGATCAATCACATACTTTTTGGTTCATAGTATCATAGATTTTTAATCTGGAAGAGACCTTAGAAGTCATCCTAACCATCTTCTTTATTTTACTGATGAAGAAATTGAGTCTCAGAGAGGTTAAATGATTTGTCCAAGGTTTCATATGTAGCAAGTGATAGAGTTAGGATTCAAATCCAGATTCTCTGACTCAAAATTCAGGGTTTTCCTGATTGTATGCTTGCATATACTGTACATGTGCTAGTTTGTCATCATTATTGCCAAGATCAGGTTTGAGAAAAGGAAATAGTTCCTGATTTCATACTCCGTGTTTTCTTTCTCACTTGAAGCCTCCTGCAATATGTCTTTTGAAGAATGAGGGACTTTTGGGGCAGGTCAGGATTCAGTGTGTAATTACAGTTGGAGGACCCTAGGTAGATAGATGCTCCTGGCTGGCGAGAGCATCTTTAGGCTGATGGCTGGCCCAGCTTCTTCCCCCTAAACCCACTACTCTTCCAGACACATTCCTCTTCTCTCCCCACCCTCTACTCCCAAGTGAATCAGGAAATTATGATGCTGTCGTATGTGTGTTTAATAATTCTTCAGTGTGGATGTTGAGATACAAAGAGATATATAAAAAAGAAAGCAATACAAGGTAGTGTTTGCCAAGGGCTGAGAGAAACAGGGAGAGAGGCAGAGGTAGAGACAGAAATACATACATGTATACATACATATGCATATACATATACTCACAAGTTTATGTGTGTATAGATAGACAGACAGAGAGATAGATAGATAGGTAGATTGGTAGGTATAATGAATTAAGAGGGTTTAGAAAAAAATTATCATCAAAGGAGGGGTGGTGGTAAGGGAAGGCTTCATGTAGGAAATGGAACATGAGATGAATGTTTTGTCATTGCAAGTATAATAACTTTGCAGTCAGGAGACCTGGGTTCAAATGCTCATTCTAAATATTACATGTGTGTCTTTAGCAAGTTACTTCCTGTATCTTGGTCTTAATTTCCTTGTAAAGGTGGGTTTCTGCACACCATTCCAGAAAACCATGTCATTGCCATTTCTGAATGACTCCTTACAAATGATAAAAATATGTCTAAATACTCAACAAAATTAAAAAAAAGTCATTGAGAATCCTTCACTCTCTTAAGTCTGTTCATATCTTACAACTCAACCAAACTCTCAAAGGCCACTTAATCAGCAGGCATTTATTAATTATCCAGCAAGTGCCAAGCACAGAGCTAGACATTAAGGAAGGAAGTAAAGAGAATGAAACAATCCCTACTCAGAAGGAACGTTCATTCTAATAAATACACACACACACACACACACACATATATGAACCCCTGTTGTAGATCATAGGTAGATTATACGATCAGAATGTATTGGACTGTGAGAGGGGCAACCTGGCTCAGATTCTGGCTGTACCCCTTATTGACATGTCATATAGTCACTCTGAACCTCAATTTACTCATCTATAAAATGGGGCTATTTATAGCTCTTTCAAGGAGATATTATGGGTTAAGTTCTTTGCAAATCTTAACCATTAGTATCACATACATGCATACATGCAATTTACATATAAATATATAAACATATCACATAATATACATTTATGTATATTTATATGTTAGTGTGGCATAGTAGCTAGAGAACTTTGCAATGAGGAAGACCTTGGTTCAAGTTTAGCCTCTGATAAATATTGACTGTGTGATCATGGATGGGCAAGTCATTTTTCAGTACCCCGGGTTACTGTTGAAAACTATAAATTGCAGAATAGTTGTAAATCTGCACTGGTGGAGAGTATTTCCTTGCCAAAAATTTCCTATACAGTAAAATCACAGTTCTGTCTAAAAGCCGAACTAAAATCCATATAAAGGTGAATAATAAAATCTGAAATTTGTACCTACTTTATTTTCTTAGGTAAGAGTAGAAAAATATGAACCATAACCCAGTTGAAGCAAGGGTGAGAGTATTAACTCCAGTGGCAGATTGGTCAAGAAGTCCTCTTTGACATTTTCTGGAATTCGGTCATCCTCACCCCAGTTGCCTGGTTGCAAAAAGGCCCATGTGATTCCACTGGGCCAGACAGAGCACATGAGACTCCTGCCAACTCTTCCCTCTCAATCTGCCCATACTCCCCTTCTCATCCAATATTCCCTTCCTTCTTTTCCTCATCCTACTTTCTGGGTTCACTTGGTTGTCTTTGATTCCTTCCAGGGTCTCAGTCCTGCTCCACTTTTCCTAATCAGGTAATCTCTTAGTTCAATCCAGCTGCTTCTAGTTTCTCCCCTTAAACAATAACTTCTGTTTCAACATCCTTTAAAATTCCCTAGTTATGAATATTCCTGTATCTCTGACATCATGTGATTACTATGTCCTATAGGGATCCACCATAAATCATTATTTTTAAAGAGCTAATTTTAGGACTGTTTTATTATATATGGGGGACATCATAAGCACCAAAGAATGAGGAAGAGGATGACCATGAAGATATATAAAGCCTCTTTATTAAAAAAAAGTCATAACTTTTAATGCCACTAACCTGTATTTTGACATCATCAGCTATATTTTTATTTTTACTGTTTATAGTACTTTGTAATGATGGTGACCTTTTATGATAATCAGATGCATTTCATTTGGGCCAAAAACTGGTGTGAAATCATAGCTTTTTACTGAATGTCATAATATTTTATTTCATTTGATGAAACAAAAGTTGTCCATGTTGCTAATGCTTCCTAGTGCTTCTGTTCTCACTATGTAATTTTAGATGTTGGATATAGTTGCTAGGAGCTTAGTGAAACACTTGTATTGAATAGAGTAGGCATGATGACACATTTTTATGTAAGCGAACTCCAAAATGCTTTTAAATTTACGCTATTTTCATCTTTCCCAGGTTGTGTTGGTTAGGGTACATTGGATTTCTCCCCTACCCCAACCCCAGGAAGTACATCAACCCTCCATTCCTGGCACAGTCCCTGGCACATCATAGGTAGCCAGTAAGGACTTGTTGATTGACTGGTGTACACGTCAATATTGTGCAGTCACATGTTACACAAAATGAACCTAGCTCCATATCTGTCTTGGGGCTTGACTTTACAAATGAATTGTAAATTCATCCATTCCTTGGCTATCACACTAGTGCTTCTATGTCACCTCTCCTATCCCCTTTGTTTTGGCCAGATGTTTAAGATGTCATGTGGTACAGTAATAACAGCCCTGGATTTGAAGGCAGTGGATCTAGATTCCAATCCCATTATTACCCTTGAGATACTGGGCAGGCCATTTAACTTCCTTGAGCTTCCAGTTTGTCAACTGTAAAATGAGATAATTGGACTAGATGATCTCCAGGGGTCTTTTCTGGATCTAAATCTATGAAGTTATAAGCTGCCATTCTGCACAAATGCTAATTATGTTGGCTCACAGTGATTGCCAAGAATGATACCAATGGAGGGAGAAAACCTTTCTTGAATGCCTATCAATACAGTTTGTCAGTAAGCGCAGGGAGGCAACTCTGCCCAAGAAATGACATTCCTTATCAGTACTGAATCCGTGACCAGGACCATTAGCCCTTGTATTTATTCCCACAGACTTGTAACATTTAATTTTAACTCATAATCTTCTCTGATTGCTGGTTTGTCTTCTCTTCCAATGATTGTAAGCTCCTTGAGGACAGGGTCAGTCCCCTCTCATCTCTCAGATTGTTGACTTTCAGGTTCTGCTGGCTCTTTTTCTTCCAGTACCCTAAATATGGCAATTCTTCAGGGCTATATTTGGTCCTCTTCACTTCATTACCTGCAATTTTTCCCTTAGTGACCTTATTTGCTCTTGTGATTTCGATAGTCAATTCTAGGCAGATGATTTTTAAATCGACATTTCTATCACTGACCTCTCTCCTGAGCTCCAAACACTTCTAAATGTCTGTTGGATATCACATTCTGAATATCCTCCTAACATTTCAAATGCAACCCACACAAAACTGAACTCATCATCTTTTCCTCTAAACCTGCCTTTCCTCCCTAATTTTCATATTAGTTGCACCATTTTCCTAGTCACATAGGCTTGAACCCTTAAAGTCAACTTTGATTTTTCCCTTTCATTACCCACATATAGTCAGTTGCAGAGTCCTTTGACTATTTCCATTATTAACTTTTTTCCTTTGCATTCCTAATGCCACCCTCATAATTCATCCCTCATTACTTCTTGCCTGGACTATTATAAAAGCCTCCTTACTGTTCTCTCTGTAACCAGTATCTTCTCTTTCCATTCAAACAATCACCAAGCATTTAAATGTTTTGCATGTTTTAGATACTCTAATTGGCAATAAATATATAAAAGCAAAAATGAAAGTTTTTGCTCTCAAGGGGCTGACATTTTATAAGGGAATACAGCAATACAGATATAAATACATGCTGAGTAAGTGTGTGAAATACATTAAAAATATAAACTTATTTTTAGGAGCAGGAAGTCACTAGTAAATTGGACCATCTAGACAAACTTCATGTAGAAGAAAGGGAAAGAGATAAAAAGCTTTTATTAAGTACCTGCTATATGCCAGGCACTGTGCTAAGTGCTTTACAAATATTATGTCATTTAATGCTCACAACAACCCTGGGAGATGTCAAGTACCATTATGATCCCCAGAGTAATTTTCCTTATTCACAGATTTGACAATATTTCTGTTCTGCTCAAAAAGCCACCTGTGACTCCCTATTGCTAAATGAACAAAATATAGACTACTTAGTCTGTCATTCAAGGCCCTCTACAATCAGGTTCCAACCTACCTTTTAAACTTTTTCACATGCTATCTCTTCATACGCATTCACATGTCCCAACCACATTAAACTGTTGACCGTTTCCTGATCATTCATGCTGGTCCCCAATGCCTGAAATGATCTCTCCCCACATCTCTACCTACTGAAATCCTCCCCTTCCATCAAGGGCCAATTCAAGCACCACTACCTCTATGAAGCCACAAGTGATTTTTCCTTTCTTGAATTTCTCCTAACAATTTGTTTGAACTTCTCTTGTACACTTGTCATGTTATAACATATCATAATTATTTTATTTTATTCCCCCCGTTATGATAAAATATCCTTGAAAGCAGAAACTGTTAGTTTTTATCCTTATATCCCCAACACCAAGCACAGTGTTTTGTGCATATTAATTAATTAATGGATGTTTGTTCGGTTGAATTAAATTATTCTTTTATATTTATCATAGTGACTAATATAATTATAGTCACATAGGATGTGATTGAGAGGCACCCTGGCATCATGGATAGAGGAGGCCTTGGATTCTGAAAAAACTTGGCTCAAATCCTACCTTTGACATATACTTAGTGACCACAGGCAAGTCACATAACTTCCCAGTGCCCTAGAAAATTCTCTAAAGACTATAAGTTACAGATGAGTTGTTGATTTGCATGGTGGAAGGAATTTTCACACTGTGAATTTCCCACATAGATGAAATCACAGATCCAAATTGGCAGGAAAGGAGGGGAGGGGAACTAATTAACTCCTGTTTGGTTTGGTTGATTAATCTTCCTAGGGAAATGAACTATGTATTACTGAAAGGGAGAGAATTGACTAGAGGAAGCAGGGAGGAGAAAAGCCCAGTTCCATTGTTCAGAGTTGACACAGATGCAGAGAGAAAGTTGTGCTAAATAAGCCAGTGCCAGTTATAATATTTGGGACCTCCTGGGATTTCCTTGATGTCCCAATGGGTTCCTGACTGTTCTGTTCAAGAAGTACAGGTTTATTTGAAATGGTTCCTAATTCAAAGTAAGTGCTTGTCCTATTGTTCATAAAAAGTGATAACATGAATTTTGTCAATATAAACTCAATTTTTCTTAGTTCCTTGTGCTCTGAATTAATAAGCCTGAAACAAATAAGTAAAAAAAAGTAACAGATGCTTCATTCATTTGATATTTGTTATATAAAATAAAGCCAACTCAAGATTTTGAAGTAGTAGAGAGACTCTTAATGGATAATTTAACTCTAAGTGAGTTGCATTATCTCTAGGTCTCAGTTTCCCTCTCTGTAAAATAAAAAGATTAGATTTAAAAAATCTTTAAGGCCTTTTTTTTTGGTTAGGCAGTTGGGGTTAAGTGACTAGCCCAGGGTCACACAGCTAGTAAGTATTAAGGGTTTGTCTGAAGCTGGATTTGAATTCAGGTCCTCCTTACTTCTGGGCCGGTGTTCTATCCACTGTGCTACCTAGCTGCCTCTTTAAGGTCTTTTCCATCTTAAAATATAAATCATGTAATTCTATGGCTCCTTGACATGACATCTGAGTATGTGTAAATCTATTATGACAAGGATCCTGGGAGCTAGAAAGAAAATCTTCTAGCTGAATCCTAGAATGGCAGCAGTAAAATTCAGACTCTTTCGTTCACCTTCCTCGATGTATGTCCCTTTTCAGTTACTTATATTCTAGGCAGCAGGGTGGGTAACCTGCAATCTCGAGCCCACATGTGGCCCTCTAGGTCCTCAAGTGTAACCCTTTGACTGAATCCATCATGTTTGGATTCTCACATTCTCAGGTTTCTCTCCCCTCCCTCCCCCTTCTGCAAGCACAGGCAAAGATAAGATGGCTAAGCAGATTATAAAGATTTAATAATTAGATGGTTGAAATCTAGTATTTCCAGTAGACTATAAACTCTAAGAACAGGGACTTTTTTTTTGTCTTTGTGTCCCCAGCAACCAGCACAGCTGTATACAGTAATTGCTCAATAAACACATGTCAAATTTTGATGATATTCCTACCAAAACAGTTAATTTCCCCAAAGTACAGATTATGCATCATTTCCACATGAAAATAGTTCTAAGAGTACCTTGACAATCAAATCAAAGATTATTGTTCAACAGTGTGATATCAATTGACACTATATCCAAACCAACCTTTTATAACTTCCTTCCCCTGATGAGAAAATGAAATTATTACAACTTCTGTATTCTCTCAGTTACTTCTAAGTTACAGGCTAAGTTACTTCTTTTGGTTTTTCGCATTTTGCATAAACGCGGTCACTAGAATTGAGTTAAGCAGATTAAAGTTTAAACAGAACGTGACGAATACTTCAAATACTTGGTGACAGCTATCATTGTCCCATTAAGGATTCTTTTCTCCAGGATAGACATAACTGCTTCCTTCAGTAAATAGCCATTCTTCATCCTGGTCACCATCATCTTCAGTATATCAGTATTTCTTAAATTGTGATGCTACAAAGTAATCACAATATCCCAGATGTACAGTCTGATCAGGGCAGAATATAGCAGGACCCTTGTTGTTGCTGTTGAGTCATTTCAGTTGTGTCTGACTCTCTGTGACCCCATTTGGGTTTTTCTCGGCACAGATACTGGAATGGTTTGCCATTTTCTTCTCTAGCTCATTTAACAGATGAGGAAACTGAGGCAAACAAGGTTAAATCACTTGCAGAGATCACAAAGCTAGCAAGTGTTTGAGGTCACATTTGAACTCAGGTCCTCCTGTTCCAGGGCTGATGTTCTATCCACTGTGTCACTTAGCTTCCCATTCTGCTAATTCTAGACACCATCCTTTTCTTAATGCAGCCTAAGATAGCTTTTTAGCTGCTGTATGACACTGTTGATTTGCAATTTTATCTTCTGAGATTCAGCCTATATTCATTCTATATTCTAGCTTATAGAAGTTATTTTTGGATATTTACTCTATGATCTTGGCCCAGTAGATATAGTACTGGCCCTGGAGTCAGTAAGACCTGAGTTCAAATCCAGCCTCAGATAACTTAATAGCAATATAACCCTTGGCAAGTCATTTAACTTCTATATTTGCACAATGGGGATAATAATAGCACTTACCTCCTAGGGTTGTTGTAAGGATAAAATGAGGTCATATTTGAAAAGAGCTTTGGAGATTTTAAACTACAACAGAAATGCTAATTATTAAGTTATTTAATCTGACAAGTGTGCTAACTATATATTCAATCAAATGATTGATAAAAATGATAAACCATATAGAGAAAAAGGACACCTCCATAGGGTACTCAGTCCACTGGATATCTCCTTCCAAGCTGACATAAAACCATTAATGACTGCTCTTGGTGACCAGAAATTCAGCCAGTTCCAAGGGCATCTAACAATACTATTGTCTAACCCACTTCTCTCCATCTTGTCATATAGCATCAGAGACTTTGCCAACTATTTTGCATATCATGTCTATAGGATTCTCCTGATTTATCTGTCTGTCTACTAACTTTGTCAAAAAAAAGGAAATAGGAAGTAGTCTGGTATAACCTGTTTCTGGGGAAGTCATACTGGCTCTTTATGTTAACATCTTCCCTTTCTCTATGTTCAGTAACCACTTCTTTGAAAATATACTCGGGAGGGAGGGAGAAAATTTGGAACTCAAAATTTTATAAAAAATGAATAGTAGGGGCAGCAAGGTGGTACAGTGAATAGGGCACTGGCCCTAGAGTTAGGAGGACCTGAGTTCAAATCTGGCCTCAGACACTTGACACTTAATAACTGTCTTGTGACGCTGGGCAAGTCACTTAACTACAATTTCCTCACTCTCCCAAAAAATGAATATTAAAAGTTGTCCTTATATGTAATTGGAAAAAGATACTATTTTAAATAAGGAAAGGAAAATAAGATGAAAATATTGTTTTAAAATTAAATCAAGTTATTTAAATTTAAATTAAATTAAAATACTATTTAAAAAAGGAAAATATATGATAAAACTTTGCCAACAAAGTCAGACCCACTGGCTTCTTTTTTTTTAATGAAGGCAAAAACTACTAAACATTTTAGCTTGATGATGTTCTCAAACTGCTGGGCAAGAGCATCCTGGGAAGGAGTTCAGCCTCTGTAATCTGTGCAATTTTCATGCTATGTCCCTATATGAACAGGTAAATGAAGAAACACCCCCAAATTGCCAAATTAGTGATAGGTGAAAGAACAGACGCAAAGCACCTGACTTGGTTTGTCTTGCAATACTTTGTCTCCTTCTTTTGCTCTATAAACAGGTGGGAGTAATTTAAATATTAAAAAGAGTTTATTTTAGCTTCTCCTAAGAATCACTTACAGATGAGTTTTATCTTTTTTTTTTAAACTTTTTACAATAATAGCTGAATGTAAACAGACATGGTAATGTTCTCATCTGAAGGAAGATAATACAATGGTACTTTTATGTTACATTTTAGACCTCAACTGTTTGAAAAATGGAAACTGAACCTAAAATACCTCATCACATTTTCATAAGAATTCCCTTTTTCAAATGGACCTTGTGCTTTTCAGATGAGGAAACAAAGGCTCAGTGACTTGTTCATACAACTTGACCATGTGATTTAGAAGTGTTGAAATTTAAACCCAGATCTTCTGATTCAAAGTGCCCTCTATGCTTTTGTTGTCACATCACACTACCTCTTTTTTTTTTCTTTTTGGTGAGGTAATTAGGGTTAAGTGACTTGTCCATGATCAGACAGCTAATAAATGTCAAGTGTCTGAATCTGGATTTGAACTCAGGTTCTTCTGCCTCCAAGGCCGGAGCTCTATCCACTGCGTCATCTAGCTACCCCTACTTACTACACTACCTCTTAAAAGTGAAAAGGGCCTTAGAAATCACTTACTTTAAATGCATGTTTAAAATGTGAACAACAGAGCCCCAGAGAGAGGGATGGAGGCCATTCAGTTAGGTTTCAGTAGAACTGGCACCCAGTTCTCTTCACTACTTATCCCATGCTCTTTTCATTCATTCATCCCTTCATAATTTATTAATTGCCTCCTCTGTGCAGAGATTCTACTAGGAACTAGAAATCCAAAACTGAAAATGGAACAGCTGTTGACCTCAAGGAGCTTACGTTCTAATAGATAATAATAACCCATATTTATAGATTGAGCTTTAGGATTTGCAAAGCATCTTCCCCCCAACAACCTCATGAGTTCATAGGATCATAGATTTATAGCTTGAAGGCACCTTAGAGGCCATCCCAACCCCTCGTTTTACAAAGGAACAAAAAAGGTATAGAAGTTATGTGACTTGCCCAGAGTCACACAGGTAGGATTTGAACCCAGGTCTTCCTGATTGCAAGTCTGGTACTGTAGCTACTACACCATACTAAATTTGCATATGTCAAATTGTACCCATTTTACAGGAACTGCTATTCTGAGAAGTTAATTGACTAACACCACTAGTTCACTATTGGAGATGAGACTCAAACTTCAGTTTCCTGACTCAAAGTCCAGCACTCTGTCCACTAAAAAAAAAAAAAGATTCATTTATTATTCAATCGAACATATATTAAGTATTTGCTAGGTGCGGGGCACTCTAGTTAAGTCATGCTGCTTCTCTTAACATTTTATGGTGTGACATTTCTAGTTCATTATTAAATAACTAGGCAGAAATTGTCCTACTTGAAATCTGAACTGAAAAGATCAAAATCTGAAATGAAATGAAGTGTGTTAGGTTGCCAGGGCATGGTGTCATGTGAAAAGAAATTAGAGGATGCTACTGCCGATTTTCCAAATTTAAAAAAAAAATGAAAAGTAACAGTTATCTAACTCAGAGAATCAGACCTTTCTCTAACCCTGTTTATCCATGTGTCTGGCTGTAATGATATATTATTTAACATCACTCTATCTGTTACCTACCTACTTATTATAGTAGTTAGAAATCAATGTTATGCAGAGCTCTCTAGTAAGAGAGTCTGACTCAATACGGAAAACATGCTTATCAAAATTTTAGGGAACATTAAGTGGGAGATGACGCGGCCAGTGCAATAGAGACAAAATCAGAATTCAAAAACATCACCACAGCTGACACAATGAGTCCAAACTAACAAGAGTCAGTTTGCCAGGGATCAGAATCAAACTGCAGGATTATAGATTGAGAGCTGGGAGAGAGCTAGGAGGTCCAACACCCCATTTAAGAGCAGGGACTGTCTTATTTTTCTGTTGCTATCTCCAGCACTTAACACAGTGCTCTGTACTTTGTAGGTGCTTAATAAATGCTTAGTTCATTCAAGAGAACCTTGGGGTTAAATAACTTCCCCAAGGTCATACAGATAGTAAATGACAGAGGCTAGGTTTGAAATGGGTCCTCTGACTCCAGATCTAGCAACTTTTCTAACAGTAGTCCTTAAGTTTGGTTTATTGTTCAGTCTGCAGTTGTGGGGAACCATGGGGAAAAGATTTAGGGTTATTGAATTGACTAAACTTAATATGAGCCAACAGAGCAGCTGAAATAATTTATAAAAACTTAGGGTACATTAATTAAAGTGTCTGAATCAACAGAAGTGAAGGTTAGGTTGTATTCTGCTGTTATTAGACCACTTTTAGACTATTGTTCTGGGAACATTCTAGGAGGGCCATTGAGAAATCAGCTGCATCCTGAGGATGAAAACTAAGAGGATGATGGGTATGTAAACCATATATATCAGGAAGGGGTCAGAGCATTTGTTCTGTGACCTTGGGGGAAATTGCTTTGGTCCTTTGACCCTGTTATTTCTTCCTAATATTAGCCTTTGACTTTGAACCTGTACCTGTAATTCATTTGAGCTCTTATCAGTCATTGTTTGCTGACTTGTGAATCTTCTCTCTGTTCCCCTAACCCACAGACTTCTCCCTTTCTTAAAGGCATGGTTGATCTCTAGTGATTTCTTTATCCTTTTATTGGTAGGTGTCTTGATTTCATCCCTCCAGTGTCAGCCCTTCCATCACATTCCCTCCACCTCACCCCTAGCCCTCATATATAGAGTCTGATCCTCCAGCTCCCGGGGTTAGTAGGAAGCCAGGCTAGCCTCCACTCTCCAGTAGGTCTTGGGACCTATGAACCAGGATACTTTTTGATTTTTAATAATTTATTTTTAGTTTTCAAGATTCACTTCCTTAAGATTTTGAGTTTTAAATTTTCTCCCCCTCCCTTTCCTCTGCCCCTTCAAGATAACATGCATTCTAATATAGGCTCTACTTATACATTCATATTAAGTATATTTTCCCATTGGGTATGATGTAAGAAAAATTAGAACTAATGGGAGGAACCACAAGAAAGAAACGATAAAACAAAACAACAAAGGAAAAGGAGTGCCAATAGTATGCTTCCATATTCAGACTCCATAGTTCTTTTTCTGGATGTGGATAGCATTTTCTGGCTTTTTTTTTTTGTGGATAGCATTTTCTATCATGAGTCTTTTGGAGTTGTGTTAGATCTCTGCATTGCTGAGAAGTGCTAATTCTATCAAAGTCAGTCATCACATAGTGTGGCTGTTACTGTGTACAAGGTTCTCCTGGTTCTGCTCACTTTACTCAGCATCAGTCCATACAAGTCTTTCTAGGTTTTTCTGAAGTCTGCCTGTTCATCATTTCTTATAGCACAATAGTATTCCATTACATTCATATACCACAACTTGTTCAGCCATTCCCCAATTAATGGGCATCCCCTCAATTTCCAATTCTTGGCCACCACAAAAAGAGCTGCTATAAATATTTTTGTACGGGTGGGTCCTTTTCTCATTTTTATGTTCTCTTTGGGATAAAGACCTAGAAGTGGTATTGCTGGGCGAGCCAGGATACTTTTGTGCAAAAAGCTATTATAGAAAAGAGACAAACATAATCATTCTGTAGAGTTGTTGGAAAAGCTATCAATAAGAGGCTTTGTCAGTGACAGAGATCTAGGAATGTCTTGCATAATCTGACCAGGGCCAAAACAGTGAGAGAAACAAATGCATGCAATGTCAGGAGACTGAAAAAAAGCAGAGAAAAACAAGAACCAGGAATACTCATCCCTACCAGTAAGAAAGTAGAAGGTCAAGTTGTAATGGAATTATCATTTTTGTTCCCATTTAGAAAAGATGATAAGTGTTTTAGTCTTTGACCTTTGGTCACCCTAGCATGGGTGGACTTGTACTAAAGTAGAGAGTCCCCCGGATTCTGTTGTTGAGGCCCAGGGGAATAAACTGGTTCATCCTTATACCCTACAGGAGAAAAGCCTCGTGCAGGAAAATGAAGACTGGACAGGTTTCTTTAAATAATCAAACCCTAGTGGTTTGGGATGGTAAAAAAAAAAAAAATGAGATTACATCTATAGAAGTTGCTAAGTGGTGCAGTGCTGAACCTGGAGTCAGAATTAAAATCTAACCTCAGATACTTAATAACCGTGTGGCCGTGGACAAGTCACTTTAACCCCTGCCTACCTCAGTTTCTTCACCTATAGAATGAGGATAATAATAGCACTTACTTCCTCTGGTTGTTGTGAGGATGTTTGTAAAGTGCTTTGCAAATTTTAAAACACAAGCTATTATTGTTATCTTTACTATAGCCTTAACTTACCAGAAGCTCATTGCTGCTCTGTGGCCTTATTGGAACCCACTTCCCAGCAGAAAGGATCATTTTGGGAATATCTACTTTACCCTAGTTACATTAAGCATGCTTGTATTACTCTAAGTCAATGACTGTCTATGTTGTCTGTACAATGTGATTATATTCACTATATTGTCCATGTTCTGGAGATGGGGAAAGGAGTCTGGGGACCTAACTCCCAACCCCCTTTCCAGCTGACAGCTTAAAAAGAGACTTTGACAAATGTCACAAAACACTGTGTCTATGAGATTTCCCCTAATCATAATGAGGAATTTTGTCCTGAATTCACATTCTCTACTGCCTGGTTTTTTTTCCTGTTAATTGGAATCATAGGACATAGATTTAGAGCTGTAAGAGACCTAGCATATTACACTATAGTTTATATTCACAGGAAGTTGGAGATATGTGAAGTTCACCCACTTGCCTAAAGCATGGACCATGTATACCAACCCATCTTGGGATGAGCATTGCCATGGGCTCTTCCCCTAAGGGAAGACATGATTCCTGAAGGACTAAAGGTAGTAGTCACTTCAGGTTGTGCCATCACACCTGAGCACACCCGACCCTCACCATGCACTTCTGCAATCTGGTCTGAGGAAAATCAAACAAAATGGAAGTGTTTGGAATGCAACAGGGCCTTCTGATGAAATAGTTTTTCATATTTTTTTTCAATATGAAAAGATGTCTTTAAAATGTAACAGAATACCTGTAAAGTTGTTCTGAGCTGCAAAGACCAACGATGTTGTCAGTAAATTGATATTGAAATGTTCTGCAGTAGCATCTAGGATGGTGAGAAAATTTGAAACCACAACATACAAAGAGCAGTTGAAGGAACAAAGCATGTCTGCCTTGAAGAAATGGTCATGTGGGTCTTCAGAGTTTTGAAGGGTTGTTATGTGGAAAAAGGCTAAAATTTCTCTTTTGTTCCACGCAAGAGGACCTGGCTTTGAATCCTGGGTCTGCCTTTTATTCAGCTCCACAAGGGTGGGGCAGCATGGGACAGTAAACACTTAAATCAGAGGACCCAAGTCCACATTCTATCTCCCACTTACTACTTGGGGTGAACCAAGCAAGTAACTTAACTTCCAATGAGGAGATTGGACTAATTGACCTCCAAGCTCCTGTCTGGCTCTTCATCTATGCTTTTGTGAACTATATACCTAATGTAGTGCTAGGGATGCAAAGTGCATCCCTAGGGTATAGGTGATTGGGAAACAAAGACCAAAATGAAACAATTCCTACCCTCAACAAGCAACGAGGGGGCACAGTGGGATAGGACCCTGGGCCTGGTGTTAGGAAGACAAGAGTTCAAATCCATCCTCAGATCTTTACTAGCTGTGTGACTCCGGGAAATTCATTTAACCTCTGCCTCAGTTTCCTCTACTTTTAAAAATGGGAATAATAAAAGCACTAGTCCCGCCACCTCCTCCCCGAGTTGCTGTGAGGATCAAGTGAGATATGTGTAACCCATTTAGCTCAGTGCCTGGCCTATAGTAGGTACTGTGCAAATATTAATTAATTGTGTCCTGTTGAGGAGAAATAACATATATGTAGGGTAAAGATAGGGACTGGTCCTGTCATTTACTTGATGTAGACAATTTCCAGGTGAGGAAAATCCCTTTGTCAATGCTGATTGACACCATTCCTACAATTTATAGTCTCAGGCTACATGCCCTAGTATAGGGCACTGAGTGGTTAAGGGACTTTCCCAGGCTTACATAGAAAGTATTTGTTAGAGTCAAGACTTGCACTTAAAACTTCCTGGATCCTTGACCAGATCTCTATGCACTACATAAGCAGTACTCCAAACATGGTCAGGGAACCCAAGATCCTTTCAGAATTTCCTTGAGGTCAAAACTATTTTCATAATAATACTAGGTCATATTAATATCTAATATGCTAAATATTAATAATTATAACAGACATATGCAAAGCTCTTTTGTTGTCTTCAATAACTTTTATGAGCGTAAAGGTACTGTGAGAACAAAAAATTTGAGAACTGCTATACTACTAGGTGCTGCCTAAAATAGATTTGGGTTATAATATATTTACATATAATATTTTATTCATATTTTATATTTTTACATAATTTTTATTTTTTATATTTATATATCATACATAATTTAATGATTTTATAATTATTACATAATGTATTGTATTATCATGTTATATGGCATATTATAAACATGTAATTATATATTATAATTTAACATACTTATTAATATATTATAAAATATTTTTTATTTTTTGTTGTTGCTCTTCATTCATTTCAGTCATGTTCAACTCTTCATGACCTTCTTTGGCTTTTTGGGGGGCAAAGATACTGGAGTCGTTTGCCATTTCCTTTGGCTCATTTTACAGATGAGGAAACTGAGGCAAACAGGGTGAACTGTTGCCCAGGGTCATATAGCTAGTAAGAGACCAGATTTGAACTCAGGAATATGAGTCTTCCTGACTCCAGGACCAACCCTCTATCCACTGAATCACCTAACTCCATATTTTATTTTAAAATATTTGTTAATACATTATTAAAATATATTTTATTTAAAATTTTATCACATTATTAAAATATTTTAAAACAAATATTATTAAATATATCATTAAACACATTATTAAATATAAAATATATTTTATCTCTATTGTGTATTGTATATAGCATTTATTATATATCAAAAGATATGTGTATGTATATATGACATATAGACATATGCATGTATAATTAAATACAAAATATATGCTAAGTAGTTTCTGGCAGGAGTCATTTACTATCTGTGTTCTAAAATATTCTGAATATTATATAGACCTAAAAGATAGCAAATGACTTTGTGTTTCATTCCAGCTGTTTCTCACTCAAGAGGGGTAAATGTCTCTACTTTTGAACATTATGGAGTCAGGCCCACCCATGTATAATGATTTAATCTCAAGGAAGTTGTCTCAGAACTCAGTAATAGGTAGGGAGGTGGGTGAGAGGATAACAGGTCTTGCCCTGGCCCAATAGGTATGTCTATTTGTAGTGTTCTTTTAACCAGTATTATGATTAAAATAGGTTTTGTCTGGAGTTTACATGTGTGCTGAAGAGCTCAAAAGCTGAGTCGAAACATCATAATTATTAGCAAGGAACTGCAACACATGTCTCTTTGTATTAATCTTTGGACGCTGTGAATAGTTTGAATGTAATTTCAGTACAAGTAGAATATTTCTTTTCCTACTTTATAGCCTACCTTCATACTATATAAAATCACATGTATGACCAAAAGCCTCCTTTAGGGCTGACTGATGCATGTAAATGCATTGTCATCTCCCTTGGAATCACTTAATAGGGCTCACATAACTGTTTGACTGGTGAGGCTGACGGATATTTCAGTTCCTGTTTGGGGAGGTGTTGTGGCTATGTCATCTAGGAGAATAATTCATCAGATTTAAAAGCAAAAATCATAATTGAGTAGAAAGGCAAGACGGGCAGCTAAGGTGGCACAGTGGTTCTGGAGTCAGGAACACTCATCTTCCTGAGTTCAAATCTGACCTCAGACACTTACTAATGTGACTGTGGGCAAGTCACTTAACCTTGTTTGCCTCAGTTTCTTCACCTGTAAAATGAGCTGGAGAAGGAAACGGCAAATCACTTCAGTATCTTTGCCAAGAAAACCCCAAATGGGGTCATGAAGAGTGGGACACGACTGAAAAATGACTGAATAAGAAAGGCAAGGGTGACAATTGCTATTAACTGTGCAAGTCTAAAGTTAAATTCTGGTAGTTATTTAGTTTGGGGTGGTGATCTGTTTTTCCGTTATGTTTCTATGCCAAAGTGATTAGGAAGGAGCAAATTTGTTACTAGTTAAAGTGGCTCTTAGTTACAGTGAGAGGGAGAGTCTATGGCAGCAGCAACAGCACAGAAGGCAATTTTATCATATCTGGAGTCAAATCAGGAAGGGGGTTTTGAAGGTAAGGTAGACCCCCAAAATGAGATGTCTTCAGAGTGGTGTCCCTTCAGAAGACTGGGAAGAGAGGATAGGGGCAGTGGAAGGTGTAAGGGCCAGGGAGAGAGTGTTATTTCCCTCTCTCCTCCTCTGGGGGACGTTATCTACCTGCTAGTTATGCCTTGAGGAAGCGTCTCAAAATTCAGAGCACTTTGGAGTTACTAAGGTACTATTCTAAAGTACATCTAGAAGCTTGGGGTGGGTAGAATCCATCCATATACATCTGCCTACTTTGTCTGGTGCTTGCCAACTTGGCATATTTTCTGTATGGCAAGTGAGTTGGTGGAAAGAAGCGATTGTATTCTCAAAGCAAGAAAGTGGGGAGAAGTCAGGAAAGGAGAGAAAAAAAGGAGAGAAGGAAGTAGTAGGTAATGGCATAGGAGCAGCAGGTCTTAAATAAGTTCACTCTTCTTCTTCAGTCTACATTATTGGTGTTCTGGAAGTTACAGTTCCCTTTGAGAGTAGAAGGTACCTCTTATACTAGGGTATTACCTGAAGGTATATTTTTAACTAAAAAAAAAATTGATGTCTTTAGCTTCCCAGGCTCTCAGCTGCTTTAAAGACAAGTAGAAAAAGTCAGAAGAGAGAGACAAGATAGTTGTGGGGGAGACCATGCTTTGAAGCTACTGTTACTGATCTTTGTCTTAGAGGTGACATGATGTAAGGTAGGAAAGATTATGTTTGAAAGGGCAGAAAACAGTAAAGCAGAAGTAGTGAGATTGTATGAGCTGATATTGATCAAAAGGGAGACTTTAACTCTTCCTAAAGTAGCAGGGAGTGTGTGTGCGTGTGTATGTGTGTGTGTGTGTAGGTGTGTGAGAGAGAGAGAGAGAGAGAGAGAGAGAGAGAGAGAGAGAGAGGAGAGAGGAGCGTTGGGAGGAGAAGGGAGGAGAAGAGAGAGGGAGGAAGGAGCGAGAGTTATAGGTGAGGGAGAGGGAGAGGCATAGAGACAGAGAGAGAAGTAAAAGGGGTTGTTTATGACTTAGTGTAGTATGACTTAAGGGGAACCAGAAAGGACCCCTGGTTTCTCCAGATCACTTACACAACCCGCACCAGTGGTCCCTCAGTTTCTACCACTGCAGATCCATTCCTTTGGTTTGAGAGGCAGTGTGGTAGAGTAGATAACATTTTGGATTTGATTAGGAAGATCTGGATTTTGAATTTACCTCAGTTACTAGTTATGTAACTATGGGCTTACTTAACTGTTTCTGACCTTCAGTTTCATCACCTGTATAGCCTACCTTAAAGGGATTTTGTGATGCAAAAATGACATAGACATAGATAGAAATATAGATATAGATTACAGACAGCTTGGTGATGCACTGGATAGAAAACAGTTAACTTGGAGAACAGAAAACAGAAAACTTGGAGTCAAGAAGACGAGTTTAAAAGCCTGTCTTACACCCTAACTAGCTGTGTGACCCTGAGCGAGACGCTAAATGTCCCTATTTCTCAATTTTCTCATCTCCAAAACAGCAACAATAACAGAACCTACCTTTAAGGTTTCTTGTGAGGATCAAATGAGTTAACAGATGTAAAATGATTTGTAAACATTAAAGTGCTGTATAAATACTAGCTATCATTATTATCATTATATGCACATGTATACACACATGTATATTGAAATTCTCATATAAAAATCAATTATATTCTTAACTTTTTCTCCCAATTGAAATGCAAATGGGAGTGACATTAGACTTTGGGCCTTATCAATCATTTATACCTTTCTGCAAATTAATTTATGAGTGCTATTCCTGAATTTTGATAGGCTGGGGTAGATAGGGCAATAAGGAAAAGCCAAGGATAGTGATCTTAAGGGAGAAAAAAGGGAAAAGAAATATCTGAAGACCAACTTACCTTTCTTGGTAATTTTTCAGAGGGCAGCCCTTCCATACTGTAGATATAAGGAGCGCATACTGTATTTATGTGTATGTGTGTTTGTGAAGAAAAGTTTGAGCGCACAGCATGGAGGGAATCATTCTCTTTATTTATGTAAAGTTGAGGAAATGGTTGTGTTTTGATCTATCTTCTATTGATTTTTTGTGCTTCATCTACTCATAGAGTTCTTGTTTTATTTAGAAAATGTTTCTGTGTTGGTTATATATTGTTGCTTGTTTTAGTCCTGGATCCTGTTGTACAGCATAGAAATAGAGGTATCATTTGTTTTGCCTGACTGCAGAGGAAGCAGATAGAAAGCAGGACCACAAATAATGTTATTGAGCTGTGTTTTCATATAGTGCCTTTCTTTGGAATGACTCTTTACATATGTTACACAGCATTTTTCTTCTTAGTTTTTATTAAATGACCAAGGAATGCTGGGGCAGTAGAATGCATATTAAAAGGTACAACTTTTGTACTTAAGGAATGCACATATTAAAGAGGCAAGAGAAATCAACTTGCTTGAAAAAAAGATACTCTTGGAATAGGAATGATTGTCTCTTTTATCTGGGCTGAGCAGTTGCACTATTGGGCACTGCTCCTTGTCCAGCCTTATAAAAGGAGATTTGCCATCCAATATCAATAGATCTGCTATCCAATATCAATGACATCTGCTAGCCAATAAGCAGAGTCAGCAGCCTACCAAACTCAGAATCCCAGTCCCAACTGAAAAATGATTGGGTGTTTGAGGACCTCAATGCCTAGACTATCTCTACATGATAACGTGACGATATCAAGGCAAAGCAAGGCAACAAGCATTTATGAAGCACCTTCTATGTGCCAGGCACTGTATTCAGTGCTAGAGATACAAATATAAGCAAAAAGAAACACATTTCCTGCCCTCAAGGAGCTTATATTCCAATAGAGGAAGACAACAGATTAGAAGGAGCTAAACATGATGAGGAAAGGATCTGGACGGGGGTATGGCATAGAAGTCTAAAGAGTCAGACACAGAACTAGGAGGGGAGTGAAGGATGGCTAGTCTGGGTCCTTCCCAAAAATGAGGCCCAGGACAAGGTCACCAATGGGATAAGGAGCCAGCATGGTGGAGGGATGTTCCAAGGTGAGAAGGCAACTGAGGCATGGTGGTGATGAGCTAGAAACTGAGCCAGGAGGGGAATGAAAGGTCAGGAATAAACAATTTGGTCAGTTTCATATGTTCCAGGTCTGCAGAAGACTTGGATTCAAATCCTGTGTCTGCTATTTACTAGCCTTGTAACCTTGGGCAAATCACTTAATCTCTCTGGGCCTCTGTTTCCTCATTTATAAAATGAAGGGGTTGGACAAATTGGCCTTCTAAGATTCTTTCTGACCTATTCCTATGATTCTACGATCTCCATCTAAGATGTTTTCTTCCCTACTGGCTTCAGGGACACCATGATCTCCTGTTTCTTTTCCTCTCTCTTTTTAACATCTCCTCAGTTTCCTAGGTATAGCTAGGTGATGTAGTACACAGAGCTCCAGTCCTGAAGTCAGGAAAATTCACCTTCATGAGTTCAAATCCAGCCTCAGACAGTTGCTAGCTGTGCAACCCTCGGCAAGTCATTTAAGCCTGTTTGCCTCTGTTTCCTCATCTGTAAAATGAGCTGGAGTAGGAAATGTCAAACCACTCCAGTATCTCTGCCAAGAAAACCCCAAATGGGGTCACAACAAGTTGGACACGACTGAACAAGAACAACTGTTTCCTTTGCTTCTTCCTCATTCTTTAAAAAAAAAACTCTTTAATCTGGCAGTTTCAAGGCTCTGTGCCTCCCAAAGTTCTGTCCTTGGCCCTTTTCTCCCTCTGAACTTATTCTTGGCATTCACATCTATTCCCATGGCTTTATCTGTCCCCATTAGACATATCTTCCAAATCTGTAGGCCATTGACCTGATCTCTCTTCCAAGCCCAGAGCAATATTTCTTACATATTTCTACCTGAAATACTTGGTAGGCTCGTAGGATCATAGATCTAGAGGCAAAAAAGAATTCAGAGACCATCCAATTCAATCTCCTTATTTTGTAAATGGGGAAATTGAGACCTAGGGGGATCAAGTAATTAGCCTAAGGTCAGACGGGGAATAGGCATTGAAGTCTGCTGACTCTTTCCCCTGCAACACACCGCCTCTCAAACTCAGTGCGTCCTAAACCAAACACTATCTTCGCCTGAAATCTGTTCTTCCTCCTGGCTCTTCCCTCTTTCTGTCAATGGGACCAGCATGTGCCATGTTGGGAAGTTTTGGTATCATATTGGACTCTGCCTTCTTCTTCTTCACCTCTGTCTTCATATCCAGTTACAATGACATGTCAATAATTGATCTTCTTGATTCCAATTGCTACCATCATCGTCATATAGGTCCTCCTTACCTGAGCTACCTCCCAAGATGTCTTTCTGCATCTTTTTTCTCTTCCCTTCAAATCATACTTCTCATCACTGCCAAGGTTGTCTTTAGACCAAGATTAAGAGGCAAACATAGTGAAATCAGGAAGGATTCAAATCCAACTCATCTCTATGACTTTGGGCAAGTCATTCTAGCTCTGTGCCTCAGTTTCTTCTCCTCTAAAATGAGGGGATTTGAATTCAGGTCTTCGCATCTTCAAGGTGAGCTCTCTATTAACTATGTATATACCTATATACAAGCATATTATATATACACATGCACATTCACATGTACATGTTGTTTCCCCTGATAGAATATAATTTCCTTGAGGGCAGGGACTGTTTCATTTTTGTCTTTGTATTTGTAGCATCCTTAGCATAGTGCCTGTACATAGTAGATAACTAATAAATGCTTATTTATTTGTTCATTGAAAAAGTATTATTTGTGAGAGTACGGATTGGACCTTAAATGTATCTGCAGATAAGTCAAAGTATAGACTTTAGATAAGTCTTCTTTGTGTAAGAAACTTTCATAAAAAGCTCCCCACTCTCAAAGGGAACTCCAGCTTTTAATCTATCACATGGAATAACAGATGTCTTCTCTCTCCTCATTCCAGGTTCACTCTTATCCTTCTCTCCCCTTTTCCGTGTTCCCAGCTTCTCCTATATTTACTTTGCCCAGCTTACACAAAAATCCTTAGAAAACAATCATGAGCTCTCCACAAAAGCTATATAGACAGAAATCTTAGTCTACTTGTGGTTTTGAAGGTTATTTAAAGGATTATGGGGATGTTCTCAAAGGCTGCTCAGCCCTTTGGCATCTCAGCACTGGCTGGTAAATCCCTCCTTGAAATATACTGTGGGATATTTGGGTGGCTGTACCTGTGGGTTGCTATTGTTTCAGTGCCCAAGATCATTGACATTAGAGGTTTAAATTGTTATTACTCCTTCTTTTTTTGGATATTTCATTCAAACTTCTTTTTTCAAAACTCAAGCAGCTTTTCTGTCCAAAGTCAAGAGGAGTTTCTCCTTTTAAAAAAGGGGAGTTCCATTTGCTCTTCTTCCTACTTCTCTGTCAACCACTAAATGATTTTTAAAATAAAAAAAATCTTAAAGTGGCATCAATGACTATTCTTGTTTCTGGGTAGGTCATTAATTAGGTAGACTTTCAAAATCTCCACTCTTATATCCTCTGTGTGTGTGTGTGTGTGTGTGTGTGTGAGTACATATGCATGGGCACATAATCATTGTGGTTGAGAATATAAATAAAAAAGAGGGAGATACAATCAAAGAAATATACTCTCTTTTGGAGATAATAATAGCTAACATTTGTATAATTGTTGTTGGGTTTGGGTTTTTTGAGGCAGTTGGGGTTAAGTGACTTGCACAGGGTCACACAGCTAGTATGTATCAAGTGTCTGAGGCTGGATTTGAACTCAGGTCCTCTTGACTTTAGGGCTGGCGCTCCATCCACTTTACCACCTATCTAACCTTGTATAATTGTTTAAGGCTTGAAAAGTGCATTACATACATGATTTCATTTACCTGCATGACTCTGGATGACTCCCTTAACTTCTCAGTAACCCTTGACAACTGAGACAAGTCAGAAACAGAATCAGGAATAGAATCCCAAGTTCCCTGACTCCGTATCCAGTCTCCTTTCTAATGTACAAGCTAGGTGTCTTCAGTTTATTATTTAAAATTGGAAGTTGGGCTATTTTTTTGTTCTGATTGTTTCTAAAGGTATACTGTTGCTTATTTACATGTCTATAGGAAATAGTCTTTATGATTCTAACTTTGTCAAGAGCATGAAAACAAGGTGGCTGAGATAGGTAAGGGTAGCATTAGATTAAGAGGCACAAGTAATGTTATAGAACCAGATTAACAGTCAAGTTGGATGAGTAGTTCTTATTTCCATTCCCTCCCCCCCTCCACCTACCCCTCATCCTTTTAGAACTCATCAAATGAATAAACACTATAATAACAGATTCTGTCGTCTGAAGGTAGGAAACAAATTCAGAGTGACATTTTCTTTGTGAATGGTCTGTTGCCTAGGACTTCTTTTTGGTGAAGTTAATGATAGAAATAATCTTACAATAGGTTTTACAGTCCATTCTGTAAGCAAGGGAGATGGAATGTTTTTTAATAACCATATAGCTATTTGATGATTTTTAGACTTCCTACATGAAGACAGCGTGCATTTAGATTGATATAGAATTATTTAAAATGCTGCATATAAATTAAACATTAAAAAAGGGAGATACAGGCAGGCTAAGCTGCTCCATTATAATCTTGGGTTGTGCACAGTTCCTACCTCAAGGACACACACTCCATCCATTTCATATCGGATGTCCTTCTTTTGAAAGGTGATCACTAGGGTTCAAGTAACACATCAGCATAGCAGGGAATTGTATAATTTATAAAACTTTTTTTAAGTAGAGGGCAAAAAAATTTTTCAAAAATTAAAATTCTTTCATTTTCTCTTGTTCTTTCTTTCTCTCTTCTCCCCATTTATAGATTGGCGCACTGAAAGATTACTATCACTTTTACCATAGTAGGACAATTAAAAGGTCTGTTCTCTCAAGCCGAGGTACCCACAGCTTCATTTCAATGGAACCAAAGGTAAGAAGAACCTGTTGGATGGGACCAGAAGTCAAAGCTTCTGCATTTTTCATTGGTAATGTTATACTTAGAGATGATAGCCCTAGTGAAGTCTAACGTTTCAGGAGCTGAACTGTATTATGTCTTATCTAGGGTCTTGGCTTACTAGTCAGGTGAGGGCTCAACAGTACTTTGATTTTTACTGATATGCCTTTATCATCTAACTAAATTACGGAACCCTTAAGTTGTCCACAGAGACTGGTCCTTGTGGGAATTTATTTTGATTCTGAACCTCAGTATGCACTTTTGTGACCTGGGCCTTTCATTGTGTCTATATCTTTAAGGGAAGGATGACTGATGCTGCTTTTGTAAGGGAAAACCACAAGGGTAGGGCTCGATGCAGGGTCCTCATGGCAAGCCTCAGGTCAACATAAAGGACCACAGTTTAGAGTCTGACATCATGGAGAACTAAGGAGTTGCTCTGTCTCATCTACATAAAAATCTCCACTATAATTTAATTGTCAGTGTTTGGTTTAAACCTAATTGCCCTGCAGTATCTTTGGCTGCTCATAGGGGACACAGGAATTCTGAGAAACTAATGGACGACAGACATGTTGTTATCTGTTGTGCCAATGGGGCCATCTTTGACTCATAAACCTGGCTTCTCTCTCCATCCTTGTAAATAGCTCAGCCAAACATCATTGATAAAGCCTAGCAAGAAATCTTCCCTGGTTTCTCTCCCGTCACTCCTAGAGTATGTGAAAAGATTAATGGAACATCTCCCAGCATTCTGTAGAGGGAGCAGGGATGGTAGTGAGGAGGAATAAGGATGTGAGCAAGAAAAGCTGATTGTTAGCAGTGAACTTCTAAGAGAAAGTTGTTTGTCCTTCACTGTTGAAGAGGACCATGACATCAGAAAAATGATGCCATGACTTGCAAATGAATTGGATTTAAGTGAGAGAGGGCTGTGCAAAGCCACCAGCCTCACCCTCTCCTCCAGAGCCATCTGGGTCCCATGGCAAGAGGAAGTATGGAACAGTAGGTCACAGATTTCGAGCTAAAAAGAGATTATTGCCTAGTGGTAGGGTAGGGTTAAGAGCTAGAAAGAGCCTTAAAGACCAGCTAGTCTTAATAACTTCATCTTACAGATGAGGATATTTGGGCCCAGAGAAATTCAATAACTTGCTCAGTATCACACAGTCAGTAATTTAGATGGTGTGGTTGATAGAGGTCTGGGCCTGGAGTCAGGAATGCCTGAATTCAAATCCAGCCTAAGTGACCTTGGGCAAATTACTTAATCATTGTTTGCCTCAGTTTCCTCCTCTGTAAAATGGGGATAGTGAAAGCATCTCCCAGGGTTGTTGTGAGGATGAAATGAGATAATATTTGTAAAGTGCTTAGCACAGTACCTGGCACAAAGTAAGCACTACATAAATGTTAGCTATGATGGTAATGACGGATTTGAACCCAGCTCCTCTGACTTCAAATCCAGGCCTTTTCCTCTACCATCATGAAGACCTAGGCTTAATTTTCACCCCAGGCATTCTTTCTGTGGCCATGAGCAAGTCACCTTATTTCTCTGACCCTGAGTTTCCTCATCTGAAATGATGGAGTTAGCAATACCTATCATGCCTCCCTCCCAGGATTGTTGCAAGGCTTGCATTAAATAATATACATGAAGCATTTTGCAAACTTTCAAATGTTACATCATGTTGGTAATCATTATTATTGTTGCCGCTTGTGAAGTTTGTTTTAAAGATTGATTTCTCAAGCATTCACACTATTTGGGGAAGGGCCCAAATAGAGAGAAGTAATTTAATCTTCCACCCATATGTGGGTAGTAAACATATGAGCAGTGGGTGGTTATACCTACTTTGTCATGATTTCTCTGTTTCTTTTGGGATATTATTTTATTAGCATGATAGCTCCTTTTCCAATAATATTTGGACCTGATGTATAGAGTAATTTTAAAACGAGGAGGACAAGACTGTTAAGCCCAGAGGGTTGTTTTTGTTTTTCATTTTCAGAGAGGAGAATAATTTAAAGATTTTATTTATTAAAGCAGAAGACAGCCGTTTTAATTAATGTGCAGATTGGGTCTGAAACTTGGAGTTCTGCCCTCTGTTATGTGCCATGACTTGCCTTGTTTAATTTTGTACAAAATATTGTGACACAATATTCATGTTTGCACAATTATATCTCAGTGATATAAAAGACACCTTATTTTCTTCACCCAATTTTCTGGGGGTTATAGGACCATCTCCCAAAGCTCCCAGTCGATTGAATTTTCTCACCCTTGTTTCCACTCAGAACTGAATATTTCTGGAAATACAATCTGCTGGGCCATTTCTGAATTAGTCGAGTGTTTGAAGCAAAGTCACGTTTTTCATCTATTGGTTAACTTTCCAAGGCCTATTTGATCTTTTGTAATTAAGATGGTTCACATTTCAGACCTCATGTACATAGGCAATGGGATTTCATAAACCAAACACAAGTGATTTAAGAAGTTAAAAAATGTAGTATGTAATTATGTATTATTTTCACAATCCAGAATTTACTGGATATGGGCAGATTTCTATATTTTTTTATACTCTGGGCCAGGGATGGGGAAACTTTGGCCTCAAGGCCACATGTGGCCCTCTAAGTCCTCAAGTATGGCTCTTAAAGGGCCACACTCGAAGACCTAGAGGACCACATGTGGCCTCAAGGCCGAAGGTTCCCCACGCCTGCTTGTGGGCTCTCTAGTTTGCCTCCCACCTTTTTTTTGTTTGTTTGTTTTCTTGGCAATTGGGGTAAGTGACTTGCCCAGGGTCACACAGCTAGTAAGTGTCAAGTATTTGGTCCAAGGCCAGATTTGAACTCAGGTCCTCCTGACTTCAGGGCTGGTGCTCTATCCACTGAGCCACCTACCTGCCTCCCACCTTTTAAAGTAAAGTCTTATTGTGCTGGGTCTGAGTACTGAAGCTTCAAATAACTCAATTGTAGTCTAAAAGTGTTGCCATAATCAGGAATTTATGGCACATGATGGATGGTACAAGAAGGCAGAGACTGTTTCCAATAGCCCTGGGTGGCACCTGTCTTCCTTTACGCTGAGGCCGCCTGTAGGAAAAAAGTAAAAGTAAAAGGAGGCTAGGCCTCTGAGCTAGGCCTCTGTTTAGACTGGTGTCAGATGAGGCTTCTTTGTGGCAGAACAACACAGATCTGAGGAGTCTGCTCAACTTTATGACTCTCTTCATGGCTCTCCATGTTCCTGTGCGCTGTGTACTTCTCTGGGAAAGGTCTTATGTGTTAAGACGTGCTTTTGAATCCCTTAGTTCATAGTCAATAAACATTTGTTAAGCGCCTACCATCTGCCAGGCCCCATGCTATAATCACTGGCCGTACAAATTCGAAAAAAGAAAGACAATCCCTGTTATCAAGGAACTTATAATCTCATGGTGGAAAGACGGCACGTTGAAAGGGAAAAAAAGCTTAAGACATAGACTACGCTCAAGGGTTACACAAGGATCACGCCGTATCATTGTGGAGTTGGCCATAGCTACATCCTGGTCAGTACCTTCTGAGCCTTCCCCTCGTTTTTCTGGCATGCCTGTGTTATGGGAAAGTTAGTGGCCATGAGACCCCGACAGATAACACTAGAACAATGGAGAATTGGCTTTCCTTCCCTCTACCCACCATCTCTAAGGGTCTCCTGGAATTACCATGCAGACTTATGAACTGTAGGGAAATTATTGCTTGGTTTGTGATGAAGGAGTGGCCTTATTCAGGTAACTGTTAGTTCTAAAACTGTTGACTGGTTAATAAACATTTATTAAGTGCCTGCTGTGGGTCAGGGACTGCTAAGGGGTAAGGATACAAAAAGAGCCCCTGCCCTCAAGGTGCTTGAAATCTAACGGGGGAGAAAATAAGCAAACATTTATACACACACGCCATAAATAGCATAAATAGGAAATAATTAAGAGAGGGAAGGCAAAAGAATTAAAAGGGGCTGGGAAAGCCTTTTTATAGAAGATGAGATTTTAATTGGGACTTAAAGGAAGCCAGGGAAGAAAGTAGGAGGAGATGAAGAAGGAAAGAGAGAAAATCCCCAATGCTGGAGTGTCGTGTTAATGGAACAGCAAGGAGGCCAGTTTCACTAAATCAAAGAGAACCTGTAGGGATGTAAGGTGTGAGAACAATGGAAAGGTAGCAGGGGGCTAGGTCATGAAGGACTTTGAATGTCAAGCAAAGCATTTTGTATTTGATCCTGGAGGTGCTAGGGAGCCAGCCATTGAAGTTTATTGGGTGTGGTGGGGATAACATGGTTGGACCTGTGAATTAGAAAAAAAAATCCCTCTAGTGGCCCAATGGAGGATGGATTAGAGTGGGAGAGACTGGAAACAGCCAGACCATTAGCAGGTTATTACAGTAGTCTAGGCATGAGGTGACAAGGCCTGTCCCAGAGTGGTGGTGGTGGTGTCAGAGGAAGGGGAGGAGGTATTGAAGAGCTGTTACAAAAGTGAAATCGACAATCCTTGGCAGTCGATTGGATGATGGGGGGTGAGAGACAGTGAAGAGTTGAGGATGACCCCTAGCTCGTGAGCCCAAAGGACTGGACAGATGGTGTCGCCTTCTGAAGTAACAGGGGTAGGAGGGGAGGAAGGATAGGTCAGCTTAGAGGTGGTAATTAAATCTCCGGGAATTTCCAGCAGGACTGCTGTTATTTGACCTTGCCATCATTTCCCTACTCATGTTCTAGGGGCAGCAGGAGCAGAGCCTGGCCTTCCTAGGTTAGCGCAGGCTCATCTTTAAGACCTAGTCATATACCTGGCAGGGTAAGGTGTAGTAATTGGGGGTGAGGACAGTTGCAGGTGACTTTGTATAGGTCATTACATTTGATTGAGAAAAGGAGGTGTAAGTTTATGGCAATACTGCCAAAGTTCATGGACAACTCCCTCCTTTCTGGAAATAATCAATAAACTTCTTTTTGGAGGGGTGGTGTGCTATAGAGTGGTATAGAAGAGTTTTAGAAGAAGTCTTTTGTTCCAAAACAAAGTACATTAATACATTTAAATAATTTTTAAAAGGATTAAACTTTTTAATATGATTTCTTTTCAGAATTATAGGGTTCCTTCTGGTTTGGGATATGCCTCTATTGCAACAGGCACGCTCATACTCTGATTAGAAGTACCATCTTCCAGAACACACATAAATGAAGTCTGTTGACTGAGAGAAATTTTGGTCAGGGGGTAAGCAATGAGTAATGGGAATATTTTAAAAGGACTTGAATGAAAACTTAATGGATGGCTCTCCAGGGCATCCTATTAGTGCAGCTTTGTGGCCTTAATTGATATGACCATACAGTGAAAGGGTGGTTTATATTATGTGCCGGTGATGTCTGGCACATAGTAGGTGCTTAATTATTAACTATTGACTAAGAGAGAGTTTATAGCACAACTCAACACACGGAGACCTTTCCCAGAGACATACATAACACATAGGAATATAAAGACACATCTATTAAAAAGAGAGCCATACAGATGATCAGACATCTCAGAGCTTCATTGCTTTGCCAAAAAGAAGCTTTATCTGACTCTCTCAAGATCCCTCTTTCCAAAATGTATTCATTGAAGAAGTTATTGTTTGTCCTTCATTCTCGAAAAGAACGATGACATAGGAGGTGATGCCATGACTTACAAGTGAATTGAATTTAAATGAGGGAGAGCTGTGCAAAGTTACCAGTCTCACTTTTTCCTCCAGAGCTATCTGGGTCCAGTGGCCACATATGGATCAGGACGACTGGAGATGGCCCTGGATGCAGTGGGAGACCTGGGCCTTTTTAAGCTAAGGTCTTTCCCAGGTCTCAGTTTGTTCAAGGCAATGCCCATTCAGTGATTAAGGATAGCTAAGAAATGAGGCAGAATGGCCTCTTTGACCTAGTCAAAAAAAAAAAATCAATCCGGGAGGGGGAAGATCCTCAGGGTTTCTGGCCAAAACAGAAACAATTGCTATTTACACTCACTCTGAGCCTCAGGCCACAAACAATGACCAAGTGAGGCTTGAGTTGAGACTTATTGCTGGCCAATCGGTGAGAACCAGAGTGATTTGGATTTAAGGCATGGTCCTTTAAGAAAGAAATCTAACCTGTAAACTCCAAGATATCTTTTGAGGTTTCAGCGATCAAAATTCATATTCCTTTGAGCAGAGCACCTGTGGGTAAGGGTATGATTCCCTATGTTGACGAAGGGAGAAGAGAGAGGGAGAGGAGGGAGGAAAGGAAGGAAGGAAGAAGGAAGGAACTTTAATCACTGAATGGGCATTGCCTCAGTCAGACTGAGACCTGGGAAAGACTTTACCTTAAAAAGGCCAAGGTCTCCCACTGCATCTGGGGTCATCTCCAGTCATCCTGTTCTATATCTTGCCATTTGACCCAGATGCCTCTGGAGGAGAAAGTGAAGCTGGTGACTTTGCACAGCTCTCCCTCACTTAAATCCAATTCACTTGAAAGACATGGCATCACCTTCCTGGTGTCATGGTCCTCTTTGAAAACAAAGGATAAACAACAACCTATGAGTAGTAGTAGCTGCCCCACTGGGGACCCAGCTGTCGAGTTCCAATTATTCAAACACCACAGGACTGAAAGGAAGGTGTAGGCTTAAGACCAAGATGATTATGCAGAGCCAGTGGGGATGCAGAAGGCACTAAGCAAATTCTGGGAGGAGACTGTAGAGATCGTAGTCTAATGATTTATAGTAGGAGTAAGTAACAGTGGAAAGAGTACTAGATTGAGAATCAGAAGACCAGGATTCTAATCCTGACCCTGCTGTTTACTAATTCTATCAGCTTGGACAATTCTATTAAATCTTTCTGGGACTCAGTTCCCATCTATAAGAAGAGACTATGGGAATAGATGGTCTTTAAAGGACTATGAACTGGCCTGCAGTGATACTAGTTCTGTGATTGATACTCTGGAAGGGAGCCTTTAGGTGGTCAAGAGAATATTACTAATGAGCAAGAGTAGCTAGAGATCTCAGTATTCCAAAGTAAAGACAATGAGCTTGTTGGGGCTGATGCATTCAATGTGGTGACCCCAATTACCTGGATCCTAGATTCTTGCAGTTAGCCTGGGAACAGAATCTTGCCAGGGAAGAGAAAGAGGCCCTGGAGGGATGGAAAAGGTAGCTCCTTTTCCAGGGAGTGTTTGCTTAGGGCCTGGGCAGAGCAAGTGGTTACACTCCTCAGCAATATCAAAGCCTTAGGGGATTATACTGTCCTCTGGGAATGCTCCACAGGAAAAATGTTCCTTCAGGGGGAGTCCAATGTCAGGAGAGTTGCTATGTGATGAAAGAATTCCATTGATTTACTGAGCAGGTGGTGATTCAGATTAAGGAATTTGGGGGGCTCAACAGAGGTGGTGTTTGAGATGCAGGGTTTAGGATCTCAGGTCAATAATAAACAGTACCTAAATCAGACTCTATAGAGATCAGAAACCAATGTTCCCCAAATTCTATTGTAGCAGCTGGTTAAGATCCCTAGAAGACTGGGCCAACCAATGTCCTTTTTGTCATGAAGATGACCAATGCACCTTGCTAACAGGGGTGAAAAGATTCCCAGACTTTTTAGGTTCAAGCCTGAGGTTGAAAAATGATGGTGATACAGAAATTGGCAGCTTACATCTCCAGTCAGAACCTTGAAGAGATGAATAATTGGAGAGGTTAATAGGAAAAAATGAACCCTTTCAGAAAAGGAGTAAGAGTGTTAGATAAGGACACACAAGGCTACTCAAGTGTTGAGACAGACCATAAGGCATTTTCATGTTTGTTACCACTGACTCAGGGGAGGATCAGCATTGGCCCAGCAGGCCAAACAAAGAGAGACCTTCTTGCAGGCCTTAAACTGACTGCAAAACTAGGAGGGAAACAGTGAGGCATAGTTACCCTAATCTCTTTTTGAAGGAGGGGGGGTGGAATATGGTCTTTAGAGGGAAATTACTATCACTGCAATCAGGAAAGTAGAGCATTTGGTCTGTAGGGTAGGAAGGCATTAGCTGTTGCCATTGGCCTTAATGAGGACACCAACTTGTCCCACTGAGTCTGCCTGTACATGAGAAATTGAACATCTGGGCTGGTGTTAGGCTGTTCCATAATGCTATAGTGGCTGAGCTATATGTTTCAGAACAAGGAAAGAGAACCAGGTTAGTCTCTTTGTGACAGAGCAGTGCAACTCAGGAAAATCTGGTTATGTGAGTGTTTTTCTTGGGTTCTGTTGTCTTTTTGCTTTTCTTGCTTTATCTTGTATGTGTTTATAGGGAAAGTATTCTGTTGTTCTGTAAGCTGTTTGAGGTCACATCAAAGGGATATATGTGTATATATATACGTACGTATGTACACATACATATATAAATATAAATTAATTAATTAATATATAAAATATGTATATATTAACCCTAGGTTAAGAACTCCTGTTCTGAAGCAAGTCAGATATATGCTCCCATTTACTGGAAGGGGCTGGCATGAAAAAAAAATGGTACATTTAAACAATAATGTGAAATGGAGTGATACAGAGAAGAATTGTGGGATGCCTTGGTGGGAGCCTGGGAAGGATCATGGAATTAAAAAAAAATCCCAAAGGGTTTTTGTGTTCAGTCTAAGGGAAGAGTAAGTCCACCCTTACCCTGCAGGAAGCTCACACAATGAACATTTCACTGACTGGGTGGTTACTCACTTCAGTTAATGCCAGAGCTCCTGGCCTTTTTTTTTCTTGGTATACTCAGGGTTTTCTAAATAATTGCAGAGCAATAACAGTGCAATAACAACAACAACAATAACAACAAAACCACGTTGGAGTCCTGGGGTCAGATATACCCTGTGAGGGAAATGACTGTTAACTCTATGTTTTGATTATGTTTTGAAATGGCACAGACTAGCAGCATCCTGAGATAGCATTACTATACTGTAATAACATAGATGAATTAGAGAGCTTGTCGGTATTGCAGCAGTCTGGCAGAGCTCAAAATTCTATTCTGCAGGCTTTGGGACTTTATTTTTTCTTTGCATTACAGGCTCTTAAAGAACTTTGGGTTTTTTTGCCTTCTTTTTGCTTACTAATCCTCCCCCAAAACAGAGCAGGCTGGACTATAGTTAGTAAAATGAATTAATATTAACTCTTCTCCATAAACCATCACTGAATTCAGACATTTAGGCAAAAGGCTATCTGAGGGACTGTGGGTTTCCATGAAATAGAAGCACCTTTATGGCAACAGGTCTAGTGCCTACCTGGGAATGCATACTGATATTTTAATAAGAGGATACCTTATACTTTTAACTTCTTAGACCATTTTGTGAAAGTTTGATTAAAGCATGCAATGATTTGAATGGGTAGAATCTTGGGTTATTTATTTAAGATAAATCTAATTTGAAAAGCACCAGCATCCATTATCTAGTAGTTTGATAAAACCACATAATAGATATGACTTATTTGTTAGATTTATGTAAAGTTCATTTTCTCTGAAATGCTCAAGGTTTCTTCACATCATTTTCTCCAGTGTAAAACTTGAAACCAAAGGATGCATAAAAACGAGCTTCCTTTATTCTTGATGGAAATTGATTGATTGAATGACTGACTTCACTTGTCAACAACAACAAAACCTATAGTAATAGGATTCAAGTAATCCATTTGAGGTGAGGAGGGTGGGCAACTGTCTGAGTGAGTCACCAGAGAACATCTGTAAAAGTATTAAGAATTAATAACCTGAGCTAGGAAAGCATGATCACATGAGCAGTCACTGGGCTCTGGTCCTGTCAGTCAACTTTGGTATCCAAATGAGCTGAGAATTAGAGACATTTCTAGACATTCCTAACTCAGATGGAACGTCTTCCATGAAATCTGCTCTGATTCCCCTAGTTAATAAAAATGTTCCCCTCTGCTATCCTTGGATTGTAGAAGAAAAAAAATTTATATCTGCCTTATGCACCTATTATGAATACTATATTGCATTATTGTAATTTGATATATGCTATATTTCTCTCATTGAACTGTAAGTTCCATGAGCTGCAGCTGGGACCCAATTAGCCCAAATGGAAAATCCCATGTAGTAGTCACATTATTGAAATTCACACTGTCTCATTCAACTGGCCTAGAACCAATGACCGTACTTTACATAATTATAACTTCAAATAGTGAAAATTCAAATACATGTGACCACTTCAGGGGGATTTCATTCTTCACACTAATTGGAACCTACCTGTAGTTCTTATTTGTACTTCCTCTAGTGTCCAACACTCTGTTCTGCACATAGTAAGTGCTTAATAAATATTTGTTTCAGCGTTTGAAGGAAATAGGAGATTAGTCTGTGGAGATCATCTGGGATCATCAAGTTAAAGCAGGAAATGACTTTGAGTTCCAATCCTACTCATTTTACATATGAGGAAACAGAGGCCCAGAAAGGTTAGATTCCAAAGGTCATGCAGGGGACGTTCCAACTTCCTTATTGTACCTATAAGAAAACTTTGACCCAAAGGTGTTAAATGCTCTACCCAGTGGACGTTTGTGGCAGAGGTAGAGAGAGACCGCAGGTCTCTTGATTCCAAGAGCTCGTGATCTCTCCATTGCATTGAATTTGGAATATTTGGGGTTCAAATCCTAATTCTTCCACTTATACTTATGTAGCCTTGGGCAAGTCACTTAATGTCTGTGACCTTCCGTTTCCCCTTCTGGAAAAAGAGGGAGTTGAGCCAGATGACCTCTAATCGCCTTTTAGATCTAAATCTATGATTTTCTGTTATAGTCCATGATAGAATGTGAGAATACAAGGAAAGTACAAAGTTCAGAGGAGGGGCTGAGCCAGTCTAGTAGAGGAGAATACAGAAGATGCTGCTCTAACCCAGCCTTGAAAGATGAATGGAAAAGCTTTTAAGTCAAAAACCTCCAGCACCTGATTTTAATCATCACAGCAGCCAGGTTGTGGAGAGAAGCAGAAGCGCATCCAAGTATATCCAACGTGGCATAGGGAGAAGAGCACCTGACTCTAGAATCTGAGGACCTGGGTTCAAATCCCATCTCTGATGTTTACTCCCTATTTGACGTTGGACAAGTCACTTCAACTCCTGACTCAGTTTCCCCAACTGTAAGTGAGGGTATTGGACTAGATAACCGGTGAGGGCCCTTCCAGCTCAAGGGTTATGATTCTGTGATCTTCCCTTCCCTGCTCTTCCTGATTCATATCCCAACATCAGATTTTGGACTAATCCTGGAGTGTTCTCCATCAGTTGATGAATATCCTTCATCCACACATCTTCATACTAGCAATGAATAAGTTAAAACCCCTTTGGGAAGACAGCCAACCCTTGCCTCAAGTCTTTATCAGATAATACTGTAGCAGAGATAAATTTAGACTGTGGTGGGGAGAGAGGGCTTGAAAAAGAGAGAGAGATGAAGGCATTAAATACACCTCATCTACTTCACCTCATTGCCAAAGGCTATCTCTGACCTGTTTTTAGTCCTTATTGACCTGACCTAGTTGTGTGGCCAGAGTGTGGTCTCTCTCCATGCTTTAGTTTTTTAATTTAAATGGAGATGCTTCATGGGAGTAAATGATTGGTAGAATCATCCTACAGGTTAGAAGAGGTTGCTGTTGCCAGAGATTGAAGAGCAAAGGGGCACATGTCCTCTCTCTTCAGCAACAGAGAAACCTTATAGTGTCCCAGAGAAAGGTTCCTCCCTCTTGTTTGTGCCAAGAGCTACCAAAAAAAGCAATTTTTATGCCCAAGGCAAGAACCACAGGCTTTAAAATCAGCTTTTAAAAGACAAAGTCAGTTGGGAGGGGGCAGGGAGAGACCTCAGAATATGGGCGATGAGGACGCATGAACAGAGACCTTAAAAACATTATGAGGCAGCTTTTGGGGAAGACATTGCTGGGGAAGAGAGCAGACCAAGGAGGAGGTCACCTGATGTATAGCCTCAGGGGACAGAGTGAAAGAAGGTTAGCTTCCAATTTTAACTAACTAGGTGCTAAACTTGGTTATTTTTATTTGCTGAAGAAGTACAAATGCTTTTCAAAACTTTTTAAATTTAAGTACCTTGGGGCCAAGGCCTGATCATCTTACCCTAGTTATAACTCTGGTTTCACTCAGGTTTAAAAAAAAAAAAGGTATGCATACCCAGAGAATGAAAGAAAACTGGGCAAAACTGATCAGTCAAAAGTGCCTAGTGAGAGAAGAAAGAGATCATATTGGCTCATGTATTCATAGTAACTGATTCAAAAGCATCCAGGAAATATAAAAAAATAAGATGGGGGGGGTGAAGCACAAGTGATACATGGCTGATTTGTAAATGAGCTCTTCTGATTTTCCTCCATTCCTCAAAGTCCCTTCTCCCCTCTCCCACCCTCAGCTCCCCTCCAAGTACAGAAATTGCTAACTACCACTTCATTACTAGCTAACTCTTTTCTTTCTCTCTTGTTCTCCCACATCCCTCTCACTCCCTTTGTTTGCCCTCCAATGGCCCTCATATGCATTGCTCAGCAGTACTGATAACAGCCCAGAATAAGGAGGCTGTTGACCCATGACTTAGTAATCAGACCTGAGTTTAATCATGAGATAGAAACAATATCTGATTCTCCTTAAGTCATAAATGATAAACACAGGCCAAGAAGCAGAACTTGGGTTATATGCTGATTAAAATGCATAGAGAATGATACTGAGTCTAATAACTGATTATTATCAATGATTGTGGAGTCTCCAAAAGTTGCTTATAATACTCAACCATCATATTTAGTAGAAGGCCTTTCCCAAGAGTTACAGAAGAACAAAGACTCCTCCTAGTCACATAAAGAACCAAGTCTAGGATACAGACGATTAAGTGGTTGGGGGTGGGATCAGTTAGGGGGGCAGCTAGGTGGTGCAGTGGATACAGCACTGGCCCTGGAGTCAGGAGGACCTGAGTTCAAATCTGACCTCCGACACTTGACACTTACTAGCTATGTGACCCTGGGCAAATCACTTAACCCCATTGCTTAGCCCCCCGAAAGAAAGAAAGAAAAAAGAAAGAAAAATCAGTTAAGCATTGATTATATTTTGATTAATAGGCAAATGTCAATTTTATTTTAATAATTTAAACATCTGACCTTCATGCTGTAATTAAGGTCTAGGTATGCTCTGATTCTGTTGTTCTCTGCTCTTGTGTATATCTTTCTATGAGACTAACAAAAATGTTCACATACCCTCTCCATACCTACCTACTACCTGTCACTGGGCAGGGTGGATAGAAAACAAGAACTTGGGGGTGGGGGAAGGAGGGCAAAGTGGTTCTTGTAGTTTTTTCCCCCATCTTCGTGATATTGCTTCAACAAATACTTAAAACTTTAGGGATACTGGGACAGGACTTTAATCTCCGGTGGACTCCTCAACTTTATGTGATTGAAAGACAGGAAGGGGAAACACTGAAAAAGAGAATACTTTTATTTGAAGATATTGGCTAGCATTGAAATCAGCTTGTGTGCCAAGTGGTTTCCCTTGATACTACATCTCTAGTTTTTCTGCATCTCTAGTTTTTCTGCCTATTGTCTTTGAATTTGCCTGGTAAACAAAGAAACTCAATGTGAAGGTTATGGGGTGATAGCAACAGTAGTGGTGAAAAAAAAATGAGTCACCTGTAAGCTAGTACTGTATACCTTAGCAACTTCATAATCTATCTCCTTGGTCCTCAAATCTTTCTTCACAGTACTCATTTTGGGGGATGTGACTGGGTATGTCCTAACCAGTTTCTATAGTTACTATTAACTGATAGAAACAGGGTCAGGAGTGAGGCCTCTTGAAGCAATTGAGATTGGATTACCCTAAAGGGTCAAAGATTTGTCGTAAGCTCCAGAGAAGATAACAGCATGAATCATCAATAGAGCATACCTGGTGTGACCCAAATTTGACCAAAGAGTTTGTCAGAAAGTTGTTATTAACCCCTAGTCAGCTAATTTCAGTAACTTTGGGGCATGTAACCTTGGACAAGTCCCTTTCTCTAAACCTGATGGACTGGATAGACATTCTGAAGGAGTCTCAGTTCAGAGAATCAAATGTATGTATTCTTTCGGACTTGATTTCCCCTTGTAACCAAGGAAGCAGGGGACCTCCCTATTCAGATTTACCATGTTTTTGAGTCTGTGGTTGGGAAAACCCCCTGGAGAAGCTGGCATACCACCACACTTGCTGTGTAATTTAAAAGTTTGGAGCTGTAAATACCACACTATTTGACTTTAAAAAAAAAAAAGTTAAATCATAGGGAAACAAATTATATAGCCCACATCTTTTCAAGAGTCTACAGTATTGTGTTTTGTTTTTTAGTCTACTGTGGTAGATATGATCACTCAGCTTTTACTTGTAAAGTACCCAGTACATCATGTGGCAGAAGAAACGGGAGAAATTAAGTGTAGCTCATTGTTAAGATGAATGGGCATGAAAGGCATTGTTCAGTTACTTATGTCCTGTGAAATCTCTGCTCCATAAAACATCATGCAGTCTGGGTTTTTTGTTTTAGCTTTGTTGCCTTGAGAGTCATTTTACCATTTAGGTTTCATGGTTCAAATTTCAGTCTTAGAGCATTTTTTTTCTTTTTTTCCAAGTGAGTAGGGACATTTTTCACTTCAAAAACAGGAAAATATTTGAATTTCCACATTGCTTTTCAGAGGCTAGATTCAATTCAATTCAGTAAACTTATGAAGTATGCTAAGTGCTGGTAGCCCTAAAGGGGGAGGGGAGGGGAAAGAAATTCCAACAGAGTTCCTGTCATAAAGGAGTTTACATTTTATTGGGATTATATTGCATGTACACAGATAAGCAAATGGAAAAGATATACAAAGTAATTTTTTAAAAAAAAGAGATTTAAAGAGCAAGATTGCATCATTGGAAGCCACCATTCTGTTCTGAACATTAAAGGATATAGGTATGGGTGATGCTTTGAAGGGGAGGAAGGGAGAGAGAATGGGCTAGGACAGAGGGACCAGAAAGGGGACAGACAGTAGCAACTACCAATAAATATTTCATCCTGTTGCTATGTAGCAGTAGTTCTACCAGTTCAAATTGCTTAACAGTAATTCAGGTTGATGCAGGGTCTAGTTAGCTGAGAAGCTGGTGAAGGGATAGATTTCACCACGGGCTTGTGGTTTTGTTTTGGCAAGGATTCTGGTGCAAAATTTGAGAAGCCACAGCCCTGGACACCTGCCATTTGGAAAGGAGAACCTGCTTGTCTCTTCTTGAGGGGTGATTTTGTTCAAACAAAGGCAGTGTTTGGGGACTTTGTTAGTTTGCCCAGGGCGTGTGCATAAGCTTATAAGAAGTGGAGGGAAAAGATAAAAAGTCTGAAGTTTTGATAAGCTGAACTGCCCCGTAGGCACAGCTGTAGGGAGGCTTAGAGGCCCTCTAGTTTACCCTCTCCCTCTAATTTTACAGATGAGGAAACTGCGGCCCTTCCTCCCTTTCTAGTCTTTTCCCATCACTCACTCTGTGATCCAGCAACAGACCGTGTGTTCATCACACGCAATGTGCCATCTCCCAACTCCTGCAATTTCACTGACGGTCCCTCATGCCTAGAACTCTCTCCCTCCTCATCTCCATAGCCTGCCTTCCTTAGCTCCCTTCAAGTCCCAGCTAAAATCTTACCTTGTGTAAGAAACTTTTCTGATTGCCCTTAATGCTAGTGCCTTCCCTTTGATAATTATTTCCAGTTTATCTTCTCCATCTCTTCTTGGTACATAGTTATTTGCATATTGACTCTTGCATTTGATTCTCAGATCCTTGAGATCAGGGATTTTTTTTTTTTGGTGTTTCTTTGTATCTCCAGTGCTTACAATGGTGCTTGATCCATAGTAGGCACTCAATAAATGCTTATTGACTTTATGTGACACAAGTAATAAACAGCAGAATTTGAACTTTGACCCTCCTTCCATTATGCAGTACTCCCTCTAACCTTAATAGAAGATAAGGAAAAGTCTGCTGTTTCCCTATCGTTTATGGGGAAGGAGAGAAGGAAAAGATAGGATTCTATTTTAAAACTGGATTAAAGTCCTATTTTTTTTTCTTTAGTCCTTTATTATTTCCATCAAAAATGCTTTGGACCTTGAGTTTAGAGACTTAGGAAGGAGAAAGTGTGAATGTAGGAAAGTTTATTTTCACCCTTGGCAGCCGAAGTCATTAAGCTGATAAACTGCTTTAGAGAACAAAAAGATTCTGTTGGCTAACTTAGCAGGGTAGTTATTGATAGTTGTCGGCCAGGCCAGCAATCATATTGACCCTTGGAAGAAGAAGTTTTCAAATTCATCTAACATTTAAGCTAAAAGAAACTGTCCCATTCATTTCCTACCCAAGTGAGTTGCAGAACTACCAGAAATATGAAGCATTCCTTTTCCCAGTCTTCTTGTCCAAGTAGGTTTACTGGTCATCTCTACGCTACATTTAAGTCAATAGCCTGCCTTTTAAAAAAATTCTTAACTACCTGTGTTGCCTGTGAACTTACTAGGGCCCTGTTGGTAACTGAATCCCATGGAGCGAGCAGAGATACATCCTTAACGTACCTGCCTCTCCCGCTCCAGCATTAGTCAAAGTTGATGAAGAATGGGAGAAAACGATACTGTGGGATTGTTGCTCAGTTGTTTCAGTTGTGTCCGACTTTTTGTGATTCCATCTGAGGTTTTCTTGGCAAAGATACTGGAGTAGTTTGCTATTTCTTTATTATAAAGATCATTGTGATTAGTACAAACTTACTGTGTGGCTAACGCCCTGGCCCCTGTCTAGAGCAAATTTAGTTATAAGTACAGCTGCTACAACAACAGCTTTTTACACTTAAAAAAAAAAAAGATTCCTGAGAACTATAATATTAGAGGAAAAGAGTAGAGATTTGGGGTGCTTTGCATAGGGTGAAAGGAGAGCTAAGGGAAGCAAAGAAAGTAAAAATACACAGAGATATCACATAGGTGGACTACATATGGCCATTGCAATGTGTGACCTTCCCTGACCCCCATCTGAGCATGAAATGCCTTGATTCAGGGCCTCTTTTAGGTCAAGTCACCTGATGATATGCTACCTGGCTACATATTCTAGGAAAGCACTATGGGTAAATATGCTACTTGAACCATTGAAACAAAGATTATCATTCAAATTCATGGCCTGCTGCTTTTTTTCTTGGAAAGTGGTTTAAAAGTACTTTTGATTCTAGATGCGTTATTATTATTATTATTATTATTATTATTATTATTATTATTATCTTGATTACATGGGAACAGTTACACACTCTATCTCCAAGTCATGTAGAATGTTCTGGCTTCTGGGTTTTTATTCTCACTTGCATATCATAAAGGCTATCACTGGTAGTGTGATTTAGGGCTATAAAACCTGGTAGGTGTTGGGCCAGACCCCTGCCCCCTCCCCTCCCATATCGCAATTTGTTCATTTTTTTTCCAGACTAATATGTGATCAGATTTGCAAGTCTTTGTGAAAAGAAGCAAAGGTTTAGATAGTAGTATAGCAGAGAGATCAGGGCTGGAAATCTGAATCAAATATATGATTTGAATCTGAGACCACTGGTCCTATCTGCTACATCCCAGGTATAAAAGTAGGATTTTGTTAACTCAACTCAACTCAGCAAGAATCTATTAAGCATCTTATTTGTGCCAGACACTATACCAGCCACTAGAATACCAAGACAAAAACAAAAACTCACAGCCCTTGCCCTTATGGAACTTTCATTTCTTTTATTTCACACAAATAACACAGATAGGCACACACACATATACACACATATATGTCTGTATATGTATATATATATGCACACACATTGTTTATATATGCATGCATATATAGATAGATAGATATGTATATACACACATAAAGATAGTATTCTTTTTTATAGTCTTTTTTATCATATTATTTACTTAAATGTATGTATCTTCTATTACACTATCAATGTGTTTACCACACTATCAATGATAGTCTTTATTATATGCAAGTGAGAATAAAAACCCAGGAGCCAGAACACTCTGGATAGGTGTAAAGATAGAGTATGTAACTGTTTCAGAAGACTAAAAGCAGTGGGTGATGAATTTGAATGAGCATCTTTGTCTCAGTGGTTCAAGTAGCATAAGCAAATGGATGTATGGATATATTTTATATACATATATATATATAAATATGCAAAGAAAAAATTTTTTGAGAGAAGCACTAACACCTGTGGGGATTGTGTTAAAGAAAAAGTTTAATGTAAGATGTTGTCCCTGAATTAAGCCTTGGAAAAAGCTTCCAAAAGGCAGTGGTGAAGGAGAGCTTTCACAGCAAAGGGGACCCTATGCTGTCGATAAATGTCACGTACAGGGAATTGTTTTCAGCAGAAATTAGTGATTTTTCAAAATACATTCTACAAAATTTCCACCTTTGGTGGCATCTTTAGTGATCTGAATACCTTCACTAGGTTTTAATAATCTTCAATTTTCATTTTCAAATTGGGGTATAATATGATTTTTGGCTAGAGCAAGAATGTAGCTCTTTAAATCTTTGTACCAACTGCTGCATGCTCACAAACACATTGATCATCCAGAATGAAGGTCTGTGATCATCCAAGATATATTTAATAATATCTGATAGAAGTACCCTGCTTGCAACTCCCTTGTTTAGGCTTTAGATATGAATTCTGGCAGCAGATCAGCCTGAGTGCAGATGGATTTGCGTACCTCATCCTTCCCAACATGGAAATTTAGATTCGGAGTGTGCTTTAAAAATCTCTTTGCACATTTGGAAAATGTTTGTTTCAGTGTTGTGCCAAATTTTACTTGAGCTCCTATCAGATACATGGGAATAATAAAGTGACTCCTGATTTCTCATACAGCGAAACTTATGCAGAACACTTACTGGAAAGGGCATTTGCTTCCAAGACCACATTTTCTTTTATGTATTTTAAGCTCAGGCCACTGGAATTTGAAGACAGCCTGTCAAATTAGAACACTTTTAGATGAAGTAGTGGTTGGTCTCTTTTCATCCAGCTTACACTAGATTTAGCTGTTTGTTATGTTCTTGAAAAAAATAAGTTAAAATATGTGCCCCCTTTAAAAAAATGTGAACAGCCGAATATATAAATCATGTAAGTTAATAGTGATTGTTTATATTCTCTCGATTTATAGGTCATCTTTCTTGTATAAGGTCAGAATGGAAGAGAGATTCATTATAGTTGAAGAGCTCCTCAAGACAGCCTTGTTTGCCCATATTATTCACTATTGTGATGATTGCATCAACCCTAAGATTTGATAGGGCTTCCTCAATGAGCCGTAATTGGCCTCACAATATATATTACAAAAACTAAATGGATAAAAAAATTTGTGTCCCTAGACTATGACATTTATTGAATGCTCAGTTCATTGAGTCCTTCATTAAATCTATTTGGGATAGTCATTGCAAATGGGAAGTGAGTTAGGCCCAGAACTGAATAGGAGGAAGGGTGGACTGGACTATGTTTGGAAAATTATGCAGTACTTTCAGCGATCTCTGGTGCACAGATCCATCTTTGTAACACAAATGTTCTCCAAATGTTGATATAAATGTTTGTGAATCATGGACCATCATAGTATTCAAGGAATCAAACTTGTATGTGATCCAAAGGACAATGGAAAAATATTCATATTGCATTCAAGTAAACTTTAGCATATTTCCAATACTCGGGAAGTGGGTTATGGAATTATCTTTGAAGAAATATAAAACTAGAAAGATCACTTGGCCATGTAGTCAGACCAAGGACTTAGAGAAGGGCAGAGTGGTACCCACAGTGTTGAAAAATGTTTAAAAGATTCATAGGAAAGTCTCTATCACATTGGATCAATAAATCATCATGGAGGAGGGGCAGGAGAAGGCATGGCTCCATATTGATATTTGTTGAATTGAACTGAACCATGGAGATCAGATTCATTGAAATATTATAAGGTGGAATAAAGGGAATGCAGAGAAGATTTCATTTTAAATGTTTGGATACAAAAGGGAACCTGTCTCTGGTTCTATGTAAAATTATGAAGTAATGTTCTCTTGTTCCTGAGGTCCTCTTCCTTTGTTCTGTTTCCCTTTGGTGTTTGATGCTTCCTCCATTCCTTCCCAAGCTTGAGTACACACTTGTTTCCCTTGAAATCCTTCACTCACACTCAAGTGTGGATAATGGATAACCACTTTAAGTGTTAGCTTCCCAGGGGGATTTGCATTTCATCATGGATCAAAGAATTTTTTTTTTTAAGTTTTAAGATCTTTCATTTTTGCCCCCCCCCCCACAATTTCCCCTTACTTTGCATCACCATCTTTTACCCTCCCTTGTATCAATGAATGATAGTTAAGCACAGCAATCACCTGTGTTATGTGGAGGACCTAAACCTTTAGCTAAAAGGATAAAATTCTAATGGTAGGATTTCAGGCATCAGCCACTGTCTTGGGGAAAGTTTTTGGTTTTTTGGGTAGGCTGTTTTTTGTATTTGTTTTTGTTTTGTTTTGTTTTTTGTTTGTTTGTTTGTTTTGAGGATGAGAGAAGGACCAGGGTCAAGAAGTGCCTGGATCTTTCAGACACCACTTAAGGTCATCAGCTATTTTGCCTCTCATAAATTTAATCTTGTCTCTGAAATGATCATGTAAATATATGGTAACGGTCTAAAACAGGTGACATGGTCTGGTAGGATAGTGAAAGATCAAAGTATTTTAAAACCATAAATGATTACCTAATCCAGTATTCAAACTCAGGACATGTAACTGTAGATCACATTATTTCCCAAAGATGAGGCATAATTATTAGTATCCAGAAATGTGCATTACACTCAACTTTTTCAGAAAACCATTGATTGCAAAAAGTTGTATGCTTTAAAAAAAAGTACATGTTTCTTATGATTAAAAAGAAAAAAAAAATAGATCTATACCAGCAAAGCAACATGCTCTGGTTGATGAAGTTTTGACTTTAGAGATTGATGAGTTGGGTTCTGTTCTTGGCTCTATGGGGCTGACTTTGTGGGTGGCCTTGTTTGTGTCTGGCAGCCCCTCTGTGCCTTAGTTTCTCCATCTGTTCTAACTGCAAAGATTGTAAATGCTTGTAGATCATATAATGGAATGTGCTATGTAAACAAAAAGCAGTGTTGTTAAAATAAAATAGCAAATTAGTGACTCTTGTTTCTATTTGTTATTTTTAATGATTCCTGGAAATGAAAAATAATCAGAAATTACTAGAAAAGAATGAAAGAAATCATCTTGATGATTTCCTTCAGAAACAGAATTTTTAGACTTTTGTTTTACTTGCAATAGTCACTGGGTGAGAAACATAGTCTTGCCTCTGTTTCCATGTCTTTATATGCCTAAACCTAGTATCATCATAATTGGTCAGCTTGTCATTAACTCAAGTTTCCTAACCTCTTCCCCTACTGTTTTTTTTAAACAAACAAAAATTCTGATTATAAAGTTCTCATTTTTTATTTATAATATCCTTTAAAATTCATTGCAGTAACAATATTAGCATTAACTATTGGGCAAGAAATGGAAATTCGTGTGGAGATTTGAATTGGCTTGTTTCCTAATTGGTGTAACAAATGGTTTAATTATTAGGAGAAAAAAGTTATACCTTTGAATTGACTGGGAATATTCAGTAGAATAAACAACTTTGCTTAGAAGGAATACCTTATCTCAGACGGGACCTTACAACCCATACCTGGACGGTGACTGAACCTAACTGTGAGTTCTGTTTGCCCTGCACGTAGTATTAAGTACTACTCCTTTATATCTCAAAACATCGCCAGAATCAACCCAGCTTCAGGTGGTTTACTGGATTATTCCAGACTAAAAAATATTATAGAGCAGCCCTTGTCCAGCTAAATTAGGACTGGACTCCAGAGGCAGGGTCAAAGGCAAAGTTCACCAGAACATTTTGCTCTGCGTACTTTCAGTGATTAATTGCATAGCTACAAACAAGGCGTATTTCCTGAACGCTAGCTAGTCAGTCAACAAAAGAATGAATCAAACCATGATTTGTAACTTCTACTCATTTCTGAGGTGTAAATTATCATGTTGAAAAGTTAACAATCAGTTCTCCAGTCTGAGCTGGCTCCTGCACCCTATTGGTTAAGGGCATGGTCAGCTTTGCAACAACTGAGGGTTGGTCATCTCAGAGATACAAACTTCCTAAAAAGTATTCACATTTCAGCTGATCTCTGGGGTCAAAACAATTGACCTCTTAGACCTTTGGGAGAAGAATTATGTCTAGCAAATAAAAGAAGAAAGAAATCAAGACAAAATTTTTTTAAGAAGGGATAAATGATAATGTTCAGATTAAAATGGAAATTTAGCTGTGAAAAAACCTTTTATTATGAAGTAGAGAAAATACCAGAAGGAAGAAAGTCTTAAAACCCAAAGAGGCCAATTAATTGCCTTTGGTATAAGGGTCAATTTAAAGCTATTTATATTTGTCTTGTATGTCCAAGAGTTACGTTATTGTTAATCCCAAGGTTTCATTTGCATAAGGAAAGAGGAGAGAGCATAATTCAGACTGAATCAGAGTTTGCTCACTATGACTATGGATAAGGAATAAATTATGAACAGCTTCACCAACTTAGCCTTGCTCAGTTTGTATGAAAAGACTACTGGAGTATAATTTTGGGGTGTTTTTCAGATTGATCACCGATTTAGAGCAGGGAGGACCTGGGAAGTCATGTAGTCTAGTCTACTTTACACAGGAGACAGCTGAGGGTCAGAGAGGTCGTGACTTGCTTCAGGTCACACCTGTAGTAATAAGTGGCAGAACCAGGATTTGCATGCAGTCCGCCTGCTTCCAAATCCAGAGTTCTTTGCACTGCACCACAACCAGAGAAGGATGTGAATCGTGACATCATGGCTTAAGAGCAGAAGAAGAGATGGCAGCCTGGGAGAAGCTAATAGTACAGCTGGGCCAAGGGCCAGGCAATCAGCTAACACATGGGCAGAGAAACTGTTTTGGGATGAGGCATCCCAGTGCCAGCTGGATTCTAATGAATAAGGGTGTGACAGAGTAGCTCTTTGACAAGAATGGAGAAAACACTTCCAGTGGGGATGTGTCTCCATTCGTTGTCGGCTCTCCTGCGGAGGGCAGGGTATTCAAAGCAACAGTATGCTAAGTTTTAAACGGTAGCTATCCCTTAAAAGCCTGACTTATTGTAGTGGTGCACGTCTCCAGCAGGCTTTGTAACTTTGAGAAGGTGCCATATTTTTTAGGGCAGATGATGATTGTAATTCACTGCTCTTAGCCAGATATTTAGATGCAGGCAAAAAGCTAGTGGTTCCTAATGGCGCATATAATTGGGCTCATCTGGAGTGAATGACAGCTTTAGGAGGTGTCTGAGAGATGGGTAAGGCATTGTGTCTCATGCTAGCATTTGGAAGATGGGGTCCAGGGAAAGTGAAAAGCCTTACTTGAGTACAGTACTTTTTCCTCTTTAGACTGTGTCCAGGGTCAGTCTTATTATGTTTCATTGGGTTTGGAGCTGGAAAGGGCCTTAAAAATCATATTGTTCAATCTTTCTGTTTTACAAATGAGGAAAATAAGGCCTGAAAAGGTAATTTCCCTAATTACACATTTGATTAAAACTATCTTAAATCCCTGAACTCTTCAACAATTTATAAAATCATGTAGAAGGCCACTTTTGAGAAGCAATATGTTGGACTCAGAGTCAGGAAAGATATGAGTTCAAATCCTCTCTCTGGCACATTAGCTTTGTAACTGTGGGCAAGCCTTTGAGCCTCATTTTCTTTACCTATAAAATGGGAATAATAGCTGCATTACTTACCACACGGGATTATTATCAGGAACAGATAATATATAATCTGTAAAGTAAAGCAGCATTAGAAAAATGTCCACTATTATAAATGTTGGCTTATATAGTAGAATATGGGAAGAGGAGACTTCCTTACCTGAAACAATCAGCTGATGGACAAATGAAGCTATCACTTTCTCATGACTTAGGCTCATCCTCTTGCAGCAGTGTAGAAAGTATACCAGACAGACACCCGTTACAGCATGACCCTGACTCTGCCATGTTCTGGGAGGAGATGGTGACCTTGGCTCTGATACAGAGCCAGATTCTGGTAGAGCTGAGGAAATCACATTTTTCCACTGAAATGATTCTTACATCACCAGTTCTGGCAAATTTGCAGTGAGGAGATGTTGGAGTACAGTACATATGGAGGGAGCACTAGCATCTGAAGCATTGTGAGGCATGAGAACTCTATACTGAATTCACACACACATATATACATACATGGTGTATATGGACATATGTATACGTGTGTGTGTGTGTATGTGTGTGTGTGTGTGTGTGTGTGTGTGTGTATGGCAGCTAGGTGGCTTAGTGTCTAGAACTCTGGCCCTGGAGTTAGGAAGACCTGAGTTCAAATCCAGCCTCAGACACTTACTAGCTGTGCGACCTTGGGCGAGTCATTTGACCCTGTTTGCCTCAGTTTCTTCATCTGTAAAATAAGCTAGAGAAGGAATGGCAAACCACTCCAGTATTTTTGCCAAGAAAACCCCAAATGGGGTCACAAAGAGTTGGACACAACTAAACAATAAATACACATGTATATACACACATATATACATATCTATCTATCTTTCTTCTTGAAAATACTTGCTTGAAGGTGGGTGGCCCTTAAGATAAAATGGGTATGATTTCAAACCAGCTGCATTCACTTGAGGATGAAGGGATAGCGGCAGTGAATCAATTCTACTTAGAGACTACTCAGAGAGCTTTATCCTACTGATAGTGGGTCAATCACATTTATTTACTAACATCCACATGTTACTCACAGATTAAGTTAAAATTTCCCTTAAATTAACTGACCTGCCCTGACCATCTGCATGGCATCATGGGAAGCATATTGGAATTGGGGTCAAGGAATCTGTTCCGACAGCCACTTCTGTCCCTTGGTAGTTTGGTGATGATGGCAAATCACTCCATGTCTCTATGTCACAATTACAACACCTTTAAGAGTGCAATATCACAAAGTTGTTGTGAGTGTCCAGCAAAATAACCTAGGCAATCTGCCTATCATACAATCAATTAACAATGAATAAAAAAAATTATTTATTAAGCGACTAATACAGGCCAAGCGTTGTTCTGAGTTCTGGGATACAAACACAAAAGTAAAGATAGTTTCTGACCTCCAAGATCTTACATTTTATAAGGGGAGACAACATTTATACATATACATTTAATAAAAATATAAACTAAGTAAATGCAAAGAATTTCTCTGAGGGAAGCACAAGCAGCTGGGGCATCTGACAACCTTAATGAAGGTCAATTTTTATTACTCTTATTTCTTCTCTCTGAATTACTATGATTTTGAAATGATGCTTTTGATGGCTACTAGAAATATGTATGGGGCAGCTAGGTGATGAAACAGAGGAACAGGCTTGCATTTTCCTGAGTTCAAATCTGGCCTCAGACACTCACTAGCTGTGTGACCCTGGGCAAGTCACTTAACCTGTTTGCCTCAGTTTCCTCATGTGTAAAATGAGCTAGAGGAAGAAGTGGCAAACCACTCTAGAGTCTTTGCCAAGAAAATCCCAAATAAGGTCATGGAGAGTCGGACATGACTGAAACAACTGAAAAATGACGACAAAGAAATATAGATAGATAGATAGATATACATATATAACCTAAAAAGACTAACTCTAGTACATGAATAACCATAGATGGAATTCAAATTTAATGAATCTATTATAATGTATAGTTTATTCCAATTCACCAAATATTTATTGAGTGCCTTCTGTTTGCCTACTGCCATCTAAGAAAAACTCTTTTCAGACCTTAGTGGTAGCACAGAGTAACATTCATTACCTTACTGATCTGTTTAGTGTCTGCCTACCTATCTATCTATCTATCTATCTATCTATCTAATCATTTCTTTGTTCATTCATTTGTTTATCTATCTATCCATACATTCATTCATCCATTTTTATTCATTTATTTATTTATAAGATATGCTTTTTCTAATTCCAGTTCATTCAGGTTTCACTCTCAGTAATGAAGAGCATTTGACAATTGTCATTTGTCGGATAATTTTGAAAGCTTGATACAGAGCATTGGTTCTAGAGTTAGAAGATACAGGTCCAAATCCAAACTCTGATGCTTATGACCTATGTGACCTTGGGCAAGTCATAATCTCCTTGGGCCCTAATGTCTTCATCTGTAAATGAAGGGGGATAGATTTAATGAACTATGAAGTTCCTTACTGCTCTAGGTCTATGGAAGCTACTCTTAAAATCATGTAGTTTATGGTTTATTTCCTCCCAAAGTTGATGATGTATAGGGAGAGAAGGAGCTTGGGGGAAATAGTACTTGTCAGGAAGTAAAAGTGATTAGTAAATTTTATGTCGCTGTAGACCTTTGCAGAGTTTGTCCATGTTAGCAGGCTTTCTATTTGCTCAAGGTCTTTACTCAGACTTAGCTCAACTCTCCTGATTGCAGCACAGAAGGCTGGCCTGCCTTCAGCTGTTGTGTTCCAGCCTCCAGCAGCCATGGTACATTGTTTAAAACCTGGTCTCTGTGCTTCCCTAAAAACAGCAATCTGCAGGATTGTAGTAAACACACAGGGGTCTATCATTATCTGCTTTTCTTTGAAGATGGTGTTGCTGATAATGGCGTATATACAAATTTAGCTGAAAAGACAAATGTGACAGTCAATCTCTCCCACAATGACAGCCGGCACAACAGTCATTTGTGTTCTGCCTCTGTTCGCTTCTCTGCACCTTTCTTACCATCTAGGAAATATTTTTGTCCCAAATAGGGCCAATTAATGCTGCTGGTTACATAATGTTTTGTGCTTATAAAATAATCTGTCTTCTCCTGCTGTACTTTACATCTTTCTTTTGGTACTCTCTGTCCAAAAGTTTATTGCTCTATAGATATTTCCAAACTCAAGAACAGGGTAAAAATAACGTTATCACCAATAGCTAGGAGTTAATGGCATCCTCACAACTGTCAAGCTCCTTAGAAACTAACTATTGTGATAGACAATGGCTTCAGAGCATACCACTTGATGGAATCTGTTTATTTAACCTTGACTAATGGTTTCTTTTCAACCTTTTCTTCGAAGAAACATTCTTTTAGACTCTTTTATTTTTCCTTTAGATAAATATGAGTAAGGTTGCCTTCCACACCTCTGCCTCTTAGCATCTCCCTCTATTTTATTATTTTTTAAAGCTAATTCTGTGATTTCATTGGTATTCTCACAGTGACTTCCTCTACCAATTAGGTCAGCATTTTCTTCACCACTCATTCTAGTCTTAGAGTTTTCTAGGGCTCTGAGAGTTCATATGACTTACTCAGGGTCATACAGCCAGTACATGCCAGAGACAAGACTTGAATCCAGGCCCTTCCTGACTCTGAGACTGATTCTCCATCTATTACTCCAGGGTGTCTTATCCTTAGACTCTCTTGCTTCTTTTAAATTATAGCTTAGAGGCCACTTCCTACATGAAGCCTTTTTTTCTGAACTCAGTCCAGCTCCTCCTTAGTCATTAGCACTATTAGTAATTGAAATTATTTTGTTTATACTTTGCATTTATAGGATCATGAGATCATGAGGAATATTTTTTTTCATCCATTCCCCACCCTCTGTGTAAGTTCTTTGAGGACAGGGGTTGTGTTTTTCTTTTTGTGTCCCTAGTAACTTGCAAATAGTAGACTCTAAATAAATGTTTTTGAAATTTGAAATTGAACTGAGAGGTGAAGGGATCTTGAGAGAAGTCTAGCCTTAAGGTTGGGCTGGAGAGGCAATTGGATTTGCATTTGCTTGGCACAAGGTGGGTACTCATTAAATAACTGATGAATGACTGATTACTCTCTTCAGTTTTTGACCCATCCTATAACTTCCCTGGGTGGAGTAGGGACAAAGCCCAAACAATTACGTAGGACTGATCAGACTTTGACTTCTGGAGTCTAGTCACTGATTAAGAAATAGGTATGGATTTTGTTACAGGGTGAAGAGGAATTGTTGCAGTGGCCCAAGCCTGGGTTGTAGAGTCAGACCACCTAGGTTTTGAATGCTGACTCTGCCAGTTCCTTCTTGCATTGCCTTGGGCCAGCCTGTTAATCTCTGCAAATCTCCTTATCCTCATTGGTAAAATGGAGTTGGACTTCATGACCTCTGAGTTTGAAGACTGATTTGATCATCCTATAACTGCGTTCTCCATCCAGAAAGTGCAAACTGAAGCCAATAAATCATCAGTACAAGTCTAGTCTAGGCTTCTGTGACAATAGACCAGCACTAGGCCAGGGGGAATGGGGGTGCCCTTTCCCAGTAAGGAATCCCTCAACTCTGGGTATACACAAGTACCAGATTCTCTCCTGGAGGAGTCTGTTGTTTTCATTTTCAACTCACTTTCAACACCTCTGGCTCTTTATACTCTCCTCCTAGGGCTTGAGGAAAATCACTAAAAACTTAGGGTTGAGCATGTCTATGTTTTCCTCAAAGGGGAATAATAGAAAGGTATGCAACCTACAGAATAAATCTGGAATGGGACATCTATCTATTTTCTCCACCACAACAGAAATTCTCAGAGCATCAATGATTTAAAAATGTGCATTGACAAAGACTTAAAACATAGAACAATACCATTTAACTTTGATTATATTTTTCTGGGAGGTTATTGTTGTTCAGTCTTTTTTCAGTGGTGTCTGGCCCTTCATGACCCCATTTGGGGTTTTCTTGGCAAAGATACTGGAGTGGTTTGCTGTTTCCTTCTCCAGCTCATTTTACACAGGAGGAAACTGAGGCAAACAGGGTTAAGTGACTTGCCCAGGTTCACACAGCTAGTAAGTGTCTGAGGACAGATTTGAACTCAGGAAGATGAGGCTTCCTGTCCCTTTAAAGACTACTAGTGGGTGATTCTTTCTAGCTCAGTGTGCAGTGCTCTTCAACACAGGCACCCCTTGCCACCATCATGGAACCAAGGAACCAAGAAGGAGAATGCTTTGTCCTCCATAAATGCAAGTTCTTTAGCAGTAGAATTGGCCAGGAAAGTACAGGTCTTCTGGTTAACTCCGTTACATTTATAAATCTACCATTTGAGCTGCCAATGGCAACATAGCATAGTGGATAGGATGTATAACTGCATCAGAAAGACTTCTTAAGCTTCTACTGGTTGTGTAACCCTGGACCAATCACTTAACTTCTCTTAACCCACTTCCTCATATGTAAAGTGGAAATAATAATAGATGCAGTACTTACCTCATGTGGTCATTGTCAGGGCTAAATGAGAAAATGTGGGTAAAGCACTTTGTAAAGTTTAAAGACTCTTGAACTTATAGCTGGAAGGAACCTTTGAGTTCGTTTATTTTAGGGATTCTTAACCTTGTTTGTGTCATGTTTTCTGTGTGGGTCTTATGGACCTCTTCTCAGAATAATGTCTTCATATGCACAGAATCAAAGAAATAAGAAACCAATTATGTTAAAATAAAAAAAAGAAATTTACACAATAATTTTGTTGTATATTGGAAAGGAATACTAAGTTGTGCATAGTAGATTTGCAGTTTCATGTGCTATCATCTTTATTATTATTATTATTATTATACTATATTATGGAAATTCTTGTTTTATTCCATAAATTAAAAATAAAAAATAAATTAAATTAAAAAATATATATAGTTACAATTTTTTTTTTATTCACAGACCCCTGGTTAAGAATCCCTGAACTAATCCAAATCCCCCTCATCCATCTTATTGTATAGATGAGGACTAAATGCTCATTGTTCTTATGAGACCCAATCCCTGTCTTCAGGGAACTTATAGTTTAGTAGGGGGACAAGACAGAAACAGCTCTGATAGCCCATAGGATAAGACCGAAATAATAGATGATGATGTTGCTAAGCACTTATAATAATGTTTATCATATTGTTTATTTCACATGTGTTTATTCCTATGTTTGAGGAAGGGTAGGACGGAAGACCAGACTGTTCTTTTCATCCTGGAGGTATGTTGGAGAAAGGGACAATCTCTCAGGAAGTTCTTAAGGAAATCAGTCTAGACAGATTGTTTATAATCTGGGAAAAGACCCAAATGTCTGTCAGGGATTTCTTAGGCTGGTGATTGGGGAACAAAGACCATGACATTGTAACCAGCAGTCAGGTTTTTTTTTGTGTGTGGGACAGCTAGAATGTAAAAGAATGACATCATTATCTATTGTCATTTCTAGCTCTCCCCTTAATTAAAAAAAAAAAGTCAGAAATTGAGTATCTCTTTGCCACCAAGACAGCAGCATATCATCCTCATTCTGTCAGGAATGTGTTTTTCATAGTATCCCTCTCTCTCCGAATGTCTAGTGATGGTTGCCTTTTGTGTTTATTCCATATTTCACTACTTCATTATAAATACAGGAACCATATTTTCTGAACCCAAAATGAGGATACATGGCCTGACAAAAGATTCCTTTTCCCAAAATCTTATAAAAAGCCCATTTTCTGTTGTGGTAAGAAATATCCTGGAAAATCAGAGAAATAATAATAATTAACATTTGCATAGTGAATTAAGACTTACCTATTGTTTTATGTTTGTTATCTTTTGTTCTTTACAACAGTGGGTGATATTACCCTTAATTTTCAGATAAGGCAGCTGAGGCTTAGAGATCCATATAGCTAGTCAGCACCTACTACACAAGAGCTCTGTGCTAGGCTTTGGGGCAGAGATATGAAGGAGGTGGAAATGAGTAATGATAGACTTGTGTTATCAACTGTGAATCAGGAATACCTGCATTCAAATCTCATTTCAGCTTTTTTACTAGCTTTGTGACCCTGGGCAAGTCATTTAACCTCTTTTAGTCCATTTTATTACCTATAAAATGGGGTTATTGATACCTTCAGGCAGGATTTGAGTATAGACCTTCCTGGAGACTCCAGATCTATCAGTCTATCAACTTCCCCACGGTTGTGATCATAGTTGACATTTATCATTATTGTTATTCAGTTGTTTGCTATTCTTCATGACCCCATTTGAGGTTTTCTTGGCAAAGATACTGGAGTGGTTTGCCATTTCCTTCTCCCTTTCATTTTACAGATATGTAACTAAGGTAAAGAGTGACTTGCCTACGGTAACATACCAAGTAAGGTTCTGAGGCCACATTTGAACTCAGGTCTTCCTGAGTCCAAGCTGGACACTCTATCCACTGTGCCACCTAGCTGCCCTGACATTTATCAGTATATAATGCTTTAAGGCTTTACACATATTACTATCTCATTTGATTCAAATACAAACCAAACAAACCCTTACAAGTCCACCACAATGATTTTTCTGTGGTCTTTGTTGTAATGGGATTTGACCTTAAGGCACAGCCATAAAAATCATAGAGCTGGAGGGACCCTGAGAAATCGTTTAATCTCAGATTCCAAGCCAAAAGGACTGGTGCCATTAACAGAGAACCTGGGAAAGGCAGCTAGTTGGGGAGAAACGATCTCAGTTTTGCATATGTTGGATTTCAGATGAAGGGGAAATATTTAAGTGGAAACTTCTTATAGGCAATTGGAGATGATCTCCAGGCAGAGATGAAGAGCAGGAACTCCTAGCACTTCCTCCATTTAATGAGGGGTCCAGGCCAGCCACCTCTTCATTTCTCACCAGGCTGCACTCCTTTGCACTCTTCTATCCTGTCTCCTCGTGTACCTACCAATTCCTCCCTTTCAGTGGGCTGTCTTCACCCATTAGATTGTAAGCTCCTTAAGAACAGGGATTGTCTTTCTTTTATATTTGTATCCCCAGCACTTAGTATGGTGTTTGGCCTATAACAGGTATTTAAATAAATGTTTATTGACCGATTATTGACCTGTTTTAGTTAATCTGGATCCTTGTCCAGGGAGTGGAGTTTAAATTGGCCTAGTAAGTAGAATTACACTAATAGAGGCAGCATCCTGTAGTGTGGTTAAACTCCAGATGTGGAATCAGGAAGACCCGGATCTTTCTCAGATTCTTACTAGTGGTATCATCCTGGGCAAGTCATTTGAACTCTCTGTGCCTCAGTTTCCTCCATATAAAATTAGTGATCGGACTTGATGATCTCTAAGGTCCCTTTCAGTTTTACATCTATAATCCCATGATCCTAACTATGTGACTCTGGGGAAATCACTTAATCTCCCTGTGCCTCAGTTTCTTGATGTGTTAAATGAGGGGATTAGACATTATGGTCTCCAAGGTCCCTTTAAGATCTAAATCCTATGAATAATAATAATGAGTATGAGCAATAGAAGAGACAAAGTCCATCTAGTCCAACCTTCAAGTTTTACAGAGTAGGAAACTGAAATGCATGGGTTCAATAACTTATTGGAGGTCAGTCACACAGTGAGCAGTGGCTCGAACACCAGCCTTCTGCCTCCCATTAGTCTACACCACCCTCTGTGTTTAGTATATCATCCCAGATCCCTGGGTATAGATGTAATTTTGTTGTTGTTGTTTTGGTTGGTACAAGGAAGGGCTGGAGAAGAAATTGCCTTTGACTGGATAGCTTGTAATGGCCTGGAGGTTGGTAAAAAAAAAAATATAATTCTGTGCCTCCTTTGGCATCTTGTATGGCCAGGGCATCTGGTGCCTCAATGTGGATGTGATTGGAGAGCTGACTACCCTGAATGCCCTTTTTAACATGAGCCCATCATCCCAGAGTCAGGTTTGTTTTTGTTTTTGTTTTTGTTTTTTTTTGAGAAACTAACATGGCTTGAACTTTGCAGGCCATAACAAAGAGTCCTTGGAAGAAGAAAAAAACCCTATTATTGCTGCCAGGACTGTGTCTAAAAGATTCCTCAGCTTGTGGCAAGTTTCTTTTTCTGACACACCTGGCAGCTTGCCTTCTATTAATGTTAGCCTCTCATCATAAGGGCTGGGAACATTTTTAAATGTCTTCACTTCAGTATCTGAGGACTCAATCAAAAGAGATATTTGTAAAAGCCTAGCACATAGTAGGCACTATGTAAATGGGCATTCCTTTCCCCTTCCCTCTGAATAATTACATAGGAGCATTTTAAGAGTCCTCCCTCCATTTATAGGGTTAGGGATTAGGTTTCTTCCTTCATTCTCTACACTAATCCCTCAGTCAGCATATGTATCCTCATCATTGCCTCTGGATTGCTACTCCATTTCTCTGGGTTGTGCTCTCCCTCTCTCATTAACTCTCTTTTCCAGATGGGAAGCAGAAAGAATGATCGTCTGAGCATCGGGTAACCTGATTTATGTCTTCATCATCATCTCTGTATGTCCTTGGACAAGACAACTAACCTATTTTCGCCTTGGTTTCACCATATGTAAAATGCAGATACACTTATGATCTACATGGTACTTTTGTAAGGGCATTCATTCTTCAGTCAGAGCACTTGCATTCAAACTTTTGCCTCTAAGCTTCACTATGCGTGTGTCCTTGGACAAGCCATTTAATCTCTTGGGCCTTAGTTTCTTCATCTGCAAAATGTGTGTGTTTTGGGGGGAGTTAGACTTTATGGTGTCTGAGATCCCTTCCAATTCTAGATCTATGAACCTATGGGAGTATTAAATGGGATAAAATATAGAAAGTGTTTTTACAAAGTCTATCCCACATCCTCCCAACCCTATGGAAGCCCTATATGAATGCTAGTTACTAATATAATCTTTTTCATATATTCACACATACAAACATATGTCAATAAAATTTTATTATTTCCGGGCCCTTTTCTATATTTGACCGAAATCAATCAATCAATCAGCAAATATTTATAAGAGCCTACCATGTGTCAGGCATGGTGCTATGTAATGGGGCTACAAAGATAAAAAAAAAATGGAGCAAATTCTGTTCTTGGGGAGAAAAGAAAGTACCAAATGACAGAATTTGGTCACTTTTATGTGATTTAAGCCCTGACTTCTATCCAAAGCCTGACTTCTTCATCCATTATAGACCTGAACTGAGAGACAACTGGGCTTTTGTGTTTGGATGCCAAATATAGGATTCTGTTTATCTCTTGTCAGCAAGTATTCCTTTCCCAACCAAGGCCACTCATGGCTACCCCCAAAATAGTGCTAGATATGAGGCAAAGTGGATACTCCTCTTTTAGACTTTTTCCTCAATTGTAACATGAGAGATTTGGATTAAATGGTCTCCTGTTGTCCCCTTAGATCTAAAAATTCTGGGTCTATGAGGTTTGACTCTGCTCTTTTCCTTCCTGTGCTTAGGAATTTAAGCTCCATGGACATACCCAAACTCCCCAGTATTCTTTTAATGAAAGAGGGCATTCATAAGTTTTCGCTCAATAAATATTTATTGGATATTGGCTGGTTATTGACTACTCACAACATACTCTTCTAGGAGCTATGGAGGATAAATAGATGGATAAAACAGAGACCTATTGTCAAGGATTTTAAATAGAAATATCCGTGACTAATCTTCCGCTTTTAGCCGAAGGTACCAAAATGTCTCTTGTCAGAGAAGTGTGGTGGATAGAGACTCAGTCTCAGAATCAGCAAGATCTTGGTCTGAGTCTCTAATATAAATTGGCTGTGTGACTCTGGGCAATTCACTTAACCTCTTAGCATCCCAGGCAATTCTCAGACTATAAATTGTAGAACAGATGACAATCTGCATTAGTAGAAAAAAGTTTTTTTCATTTAGGGCTACCTTATACCAGTGAAACCAAAGGTTTGATTTCCTCTTCACCCTCCAATATACTCTCTCTATTTGTTGCTGTTCAGTCATTTTTCAGTCTTGCCTGACTTTTCGTGGTTTTCTTGGCAGACACTAGAATGGTTTGCCATTTCCTTCTCCAACTTATTTTACAGATGAGGAAACTGAGGCAGAGTGAAGTGACTTGCCCAGGGTCACACAGCTAGTAAGCGTCTGAGACCAGATTTGAACTCGGGAAGATGAGTCTTCCTGACTCCAGGCCTGGTGTTCTATCCTCTGTATCGCCTAGCTGCCCCAGTCTCTATGCTAACACTATGTCAAATCCATGCTGAATTTTAAGTTAGAAAGTGCTAGATTGAAAGAGGTCTCTAAGGAGTTGATATAGCAGGTGTTAGAATCTTGGAGGTCCTTTTGCAAATAGCCAAGAAACAATAGGGTGCCGTCAGCCATAGTGAAGGCCGAATCATACTCAGTTCAACAAACATTTATTTGTCTTGTACTGGCAGCCTTCAAGTGCCAGAGAATGATTCCTTTTTTTTTTTTAATTGGGGGAAGGGGGGAGGAAGGGAAGCAGAGAGCTACTCACAGCCCCCTGGTGAAGTAACATCCAATTTCCAGCAGTATCAACAAAAGAGGTCCCCGGGCATGCCATTCAAAGCACACTCATCCTGAAGGAAAGGGCCATAAGAGATCTGCAGCTTCTGGGTGTTCGGATAGAAAATGTGTCTGATTTGGTGGTAGTGATGAAAATATGGTCTCAATCTCTCCCTCTCCCCCAAAGCCAGCTCTTCTATTATTTATTGTGGAAGGGAGCATGAATTATGAGTCCAGAGAAGAGAAAACTCCAGTGAAGTGGCTGGTCTTGGCGCCCTTCTTCAGCTGAGACACAGACCAGAGCTGCCAGGGGAGCCGAGAGCCATGGAACGCCCTTGTTTTCACATGGGGCATTAGAAAGTTCATGCCAAGTAGTTTCTCTCATTCATCACTCTCTGCTCCACAGTGTTTGTTTTTTTTTTTTCTTGTGCTCAGACCTGCAGGACTGAAGTGAAGGTGAAATAACACCTTGCTGGAAGCCTTGTCAGTGGTTTCTGAGATGTGGGAATAGCTCTCCAATTGAGAAAACATTTGGTTTGCCTCAGGCAACTGGATTTAGGAGAGTGCATTTCAATCCCTTTCTTATTTGCCTAGGGATGTGAGACTACATTTTCCCCTCAAGCTGAAAGGTATGTATCTTTAGCTCCCAAAGAGTAGCTGTTCATTAAATAAATCCATGGGCGATGGTGGTGTTTAAAAATGACCATCATTCTATTGTTTTGATAGTAAGTGAGCATTTTGTAATATCTCCTTTATGCACCTATCCTGTCTCAGTCTATATTATGAGTATTTGCACATATACACATGTGTACACACATATATTTGCATGTATGCATATATAGATTTGTGTGTATATGTCTTTATTATGATTTATTCATCTGTCTGTGTATCCATATATCTCTTTATGCATCCATATATCTATGCTTTCATTTATCTCTCTATGCATCTACCCATGTGTCTATTTATCATCTACCTAATGTTCTTGTTGTCTTCTCCATTCGAACATAAGCTCCTTGTGAGGAAATGATTGTTTCATCTGTTGTATTTGTATATCCAATGTCTAGCACAGTGCCTATGTGACAAGCACGGTGCTAAATGCTAGGGATACAAAGAAAGGCAAAAGAGAGTCCTTATTCGAGGGGAACTCACAATGAAATGGAGGAGACAACATGCAAAAAACTATGTACAGGCAAGATATAAACTGGATAAATTGGAAATAATCAATAGCGGACATTTAGTAGTCACTTCACCTGTAGACTGATTGCAAATGCATTAGGGAAGCAGTGTGTCATAGTGGACGTGGAGTCAGGAAGAACTCGGTTCAAATTCTGACCCTGACATTTAGCAGCTGTATGACCGTTGCTTAACTCTCTGAGTCTAGTTTTCCTCATCTGTGAAATGGGGTTCATCATAGATGAATTGTCTATCTCACAGCTTGTTGTGAGGCTCGAGTGAGGTAATGTGTGAAAAGGACTTTCTAAATGTTAAAATTCTATTTTATTTATTTTTAGGCAGTTAGGGTTAAGTGACTAATCAGGGTCACACAGCTAGTAAGTGTCAAGTGTTTGGTCTGAGACCGGATTTGAACTCAGGTCCGCCTGACTTCAGGGCCGGTACTGTAGCCACTTCGCCACCTAGCTGCCCCTAAAATTTTATATAAATACTAATTATGATGATGGTGAGAAGGAGGAAGATGATGACGACTGTTATTATTATCACACTGTAAGCTACTACAGGGCAGGCATTCTATTTTATCTACACTTTATATCTATCTTCCCCCTCACCCAGTGTAGTATTGTGCTCATAGGGGATGCTTTGTAAATGTTTTTAATTGAATCATAAGATCACAAATTTAGAGCCAGAAGGAACCTTACACATGATCTTGTCAAACCCTCCTCATTTTACAGATGAGAAAACTGAGGAACAGAGATTCCCAAAGTCAGAAGCAGCAAATGGTTGAGATGGGATTTGAACTGAGACCCTCTGAATTCAAATCCTTTGACTTTCCAGGGCGTTACACTGATTCTGTAAGTTGGAATCAAATTAAATAGGTTCTCTCCTTCCCCAGACTGAAAGATAAGAGTTGGGGATAAAGGAAAACATAATGAAAACCCAGACCTAGATAAGTAGCTTGTCAGTTAGAGCCCACTTCCTATTTGTAGCACCAGCCCATCACGCCAACCATACCATCATAGCTCCGATTCCTAATTGTGACAATTTCTGGATACCTGTGGAAAACTTGGTGTGCCCAATTTCTTCCAGGTTTTTCAGCTAGCTGCTGTATAGTTTCCTAAGCTTTCATGGTCTTCCAAGATGGCTTCTTTCTTTTTTTACATTTTTTTTTTGCGAGGCAAATGGGATTAAGTGATTGCCCAGGGTCACACATCTAGTAAGTGTCAAGTATCTGGTCTGAGACTGGATTTGAACTCAGGTCCTCCTGACTTCAGGGCCGATGCTCCATCCACTGCACAACCTAGCTGTCCCATGCCTTTTTTCTTCTCTCTCTCTCTCTCTCTCTCTCTCTCTCTCTCTTTCTCTCTCTCTCTCTCTCCCCCCTCACCCCCATGAGCTTATTTAAAGTACAAAAAAATATAGAACTTCAAAGGCACATGAACCTGAAAAGTCTTTGTAGACACACACACACACACACACACACACACATACACATGCAAACACACCCACATTTGCATAAGCACATATACACACATCTATAAAAGCACATACCACATACACACACAAACACACACACACACAAAGAGAAACACATACAGTCTCTTCTTCCTGTTATCACAAAGTAAAACCTCCAAGTTTCACACAGTTCTATTTTTCTCTGTCATTGGAAAGAAGAAATCATAGTATTCCCTCCTTTTTCTTTCCCCTGCTAAATTGCAAAGTTATGATGGGACTATTTTCTTGCCTTCTGTAGGAGAAGGGGAAAACTTTATGTAGTGGAGGCCATCCACACCCTGTCCCATACCAAAAGAAGGTCTGGAGACAGAATAGACGTCTTCTCCCTCCCTTTAGACCCCCTAAAGAATTGGGGACAGGAGCCAAGTTGGAAGCTGCCTCTTCCTTTTAACTGATGAAGTCCACTCCCCAACCTCCCATCCCAGAAGACCAAAGCTCCATTGGGCTGAGATCAAGACCTCTAACTATGACTCAATTTATTTTTAGGTGAATGTGGGAAGGTATAAGAATCAGCCTTGGAGTTTTAGTAGACTGTAGGTCCAGTATGCTGATGGGGTAATATGGGCAGTCAAACAAAACTGCCATGAACTTACTATAGTAGTCCTGTTGGCAAGGCCTGGACTGATTGCCTTGAGAAGAGGCCTAAGTTGCTAAAGACCGTAAGAGTTGTATTTCTTCCCAGCTCTGGAAAGCTAAGGCAAGATCAGAATTAAAATTCGGATTCTTCTCTTTCCTAACTGAGAAGAAATTCAGTTCTTGGATTTTTTAATGAGTTAGCCCCTTGGCAAGCTAGCCAATTTAAGCCTTTCCAGAAGGACTGTTACGTTGAGATAACCTAAGAGAGGCTACTGTAGACACCAACAAAGGTGCCTTGCTCAACCCTGCCTCTAACCTCTGGAGATCTGTGTTTAGGTCTAGAAGTTGCGTTTTAGGAAAGACAGTGACAAACCAGAGTACATCAATAGGAATATGAATAGGATATCAAAAGGAATGGGGACTATGGCATATGATCCCAAAGGAACTCTGGAATTTAGGCTAGAGAAAAGAAGATGAGGGGACCATGATCCTTGTTTTCAAAGACTTAATGGGCTATCCTGGGCAAGAAGCCTTCAATTTGTTCTGCTGAGTCTGAGAAGGCAGAAATGGGGTGGGTGGGTTAGAAGTTGCAGAGAGGCAACCCAAACTTTTGAAATATTAAGGATTTCTGAAAATGGAATTGATTGCCCTTAGAAGATAATAGATTCCATGCCATTGACATCTTCAAGAAGAAAGAAGGATGACCCCTTGTTGGCTATGCTGTAAGCTACAATTGCCTCTTACAATTTCTGAAGTGTGGCTTGGACTAGGTGTCTACTGAACTTACTCCCTACCCTCACTGTTAATGATTCTGAGACTAAAACAAAACATAAAAGGAAAAAGGAAGATTCAGAGCATTATTCTAAAACCTTATGGCAGATCTGAGGGTGTATTACTAGATGTTTAACAGTTGACTCTCTGGGAAAAAAATGTACCCACAACACACTTTTAAATTTAATTTGCATTAACATTTTTCTCCATTGAAAAAATAAAATGCTATTAAAAAGATTTATAAACTGGCTACAAGTATGGAGTATGATTGCTAACTTTCAAAAGGATAACTATTGTGCAGATATAAAGATGGTTAATTAGATTGTTGATGATTTAACTATTTGAGAAAATTAGTGTCTAGAGTCCAAAGAACCAGCTTAGATGCTAAAATGATAATTATGATGTGATATACTATATAATTATGTACATATAATTATATGTTATGATGAGGATTTAAAAAAAGTTTTCTCCATCACTCTTTTAAGTCTAGACAATCAACATGATAGTAAATCAAATCCTCATTTGTAGTATTTACTGATTTCCAAGGTGTTAATACTCGAACTAGATATTTAACATTCTGTTCTCTGGACCCAATTCAAACTGACTCCAGCACACTCCTGGTTGAATCCTTTCTGTTCAAAATTATAGTAGAAGTGGCATGGGAATTTAAAAGTCAAAGCTTTAGCCATTCATAGCTATAAAAACAAACTGTTAAATTAGGAAGTTCCAATTTAATCACACTGTGTTGGTAGGTTGTTAAAAAAAAAAAAAAAAAAGGTGTTCCAAATGCATTCATCAAAAGAGAAATTCCTCCCCCACCACCTCATATGACTATGACTTTCTTAGTCTTCATTGTGTGGTTATACAATAGAGTGTTTGATATTGAAGAGCAGCGGGCCGATGAATTTTTCTACAAGACATTTCTTTTCCCCAACTCTTGTTTACCAGCTCTGCCCATGCTCTACACTGTTAGGGGGAAAGAATGGCAAGGACTTCCCTCCAGTTTGCCAGCATTTGCCTCTTACTGCATTAATCTCTGTTTAAGTGAACAATTTCTCAGGTCTGTATAACATAATGCAGTTCTTTGTAGTGACTTGATAAACAATTTGAGGGCATCCAATATTTCCAAATGCAGATCTGGGAAGATCTTTAGTGATTCATACCAAGAGAGACTTGAAAGACTTTGTAAAGAGAAAAAAAAAAAAAGCAGAGCAAAAAATCCTCTAGGTGAGTGATTTTTGGTTTTAAGCTGCAATTGCCATTCTTAGGGATATCAAAAACTCCAACCGTGTAATGTGCAGAATGAGCTGTAACTTAAATCTGCTCTAAATAGTGAATAGATGTGTATTTAATTATATTTCTTTCACTTTTATGCTTCTTTAAGAAGAGATTACTCTGAAGGCAAACACTTTATAAAATGAAGTCACGCCATTTTATTTTGTATTCAGTACTAATGTTAGTCTTGATCTTTGAGGAAAGCAATAGGGGATTATGTGCTCTCCCATATCAATCATTGCATTAAGATTGCATTTAATAGAATGTGAAAATTTAACTTCAGGGGGCACACAGACATTAGAATTAGTTTTAGATATGTTAGAATTCCAATTTTTTAGTAATGCTTAGCCAATTGAAAGTGTTTCCGAATTCTGTCTTGTTTATTTAAAGAGATATTGACACAATTATTTGATCTCATTAAGAAGGATACTTCTAGGAGGCAGCTGGGTGGCACAGTGGATAGAGCACCAGCCCTGGATTCAGGAGGACCTGAGTTCAAATCCAGCCTCAGACACATAACACCTACTAACCCTGGGCAAGTCACTTAACCCCAATTACCTCAGCAAAAAAAAAAAAAAAAAGATACTTTTAGTCATACAGATGGAAACATCTCCATCTTTTGTAATTTGAGTCTATTTTTCCCCATAAACTTACTGTGGAGGAGTGGGCAAGAGCCTTCAGTGGAGCCCTCCAGCTGTTGCTATGTTGTTTCTCTTTTTTTGTCATATGGCTCACTCTCCTTGTTTTTTACTCACAAATGGTTTTGATATCTTTTAAACCATTTCAAATGTACAAGTCATTTTTAGTGTTGGTAGCCTAATTTCACCCATTATACATCTTTGTATCGCCTTCAGTTTTTATTCTTTGACTGGGAAACCATTTGGTATCTTGTTCTATGGCATGGGTGTGGGTTGTCCAGGATGGAAAGATATGCATGTAACATGCATTGTTGGAAAGAGTGTTTTTATTGATTTTGTCCAATCTAATAAGACAAAGTTCAGTATAAATGTAAAATCTTACATTTGAATTTTTAAAAATGAATGTCATGAATATATGAGAAAGCATGGTTAGAGAGTAGTTTGTCTGAAAAAAGATCTGGGGGGTTTAGTGGATTGCAAGCTCTATATGAGTCAATCCTATGATAATGGCATTGAAAAAGTTCATGTGTTTTGGGGCTGATTGAGGGGCATAGTTTCTAGAAATAAGGAAGTGATAGTCCCTCTATATTCTGTCCTAGTTGAACTATATATGAAGTATCTATTTCATTCTGAGTACCCATAGTTTAAGTAAAATGTTGCTAAGCTGGAGAACATTCTTGTAGTGAAGCACCTTGAGTTCATGTCATGAATATAGGTTGAATGAACTGGATGTTTGGCTAGAAGAGAAAACTCAGGTAGGCTGTTATTGTTGTGTTAAAGTATTTGAAGAGCTTTAATATGGAGGATGGATTTGACATATTCTTTGGCCTCAGAAGGCAGGAAGGACCAAGAGCTTTGTGTATTTCTTTTTTTTAAATTAATTTATTTTGATTTATCAACAATCACTTCCATAAGCTTTTGTGTTTTAAATTTTTCTCCCCCTCCCTCCCCACTTCCCTCCCCAAGACAGTGAGCAATCTGATATAGGCTACACATATACATTCCAATTAAACATATTTTCACATTAGTCATGTTGTAAGGAAGAATTAGAACCGATAGGAGGAACCACTAGAAAGAGGAAACAAAACACAACAGAAGAGAAAAAAAATAGTATGCTTCGATCTGCATTCAAACTCCATAGTTCTTTCTTTGGATGTGGATAGCATTTTCCATCATGAGGCCTTTGGAGATATCTTAGATGCTTGTGTTACTGAGAAGGGTTAAGTCTATCAATATTAGTCATCGCACAACGTGGCTGTTACTGTGTATAATGTTTTCCTGGTTCTGCTCACTTCACTTAGCATCAGTCCATACAACTCTTTCCAGGTTTTTCTGAAGTCTGCCTGCTCATCATTTCTTATAGAACAACGGTATTCCATCACATTCATATACCACAACTTGTTCAGTCATTCTCCAATTGATGGGCATCCTCAAGAGCTTTGTGTATTTCAAAGAAACATTTAGGCTTAGTGTCAGAAAAACAAACCAAACCAAACCAAACCAACTTTCTAACAATTAGAGCTATTTAAAAGGAAAAGGGTCTGTTTTGGGAAACAGTGGTTTCCCCATGTCAAGTAGATACTGTATAACTGTTGGATATGTAGGAATTACTTTTGGGAATGGATTGGACTATTTGGATACTGAAATCCCTTTCAATGATAAAAATTCTGTAATTCTGTGATAGCATCCTACATCCATAGAAGTTTATTGTTTTAAGCAATATGATTCAAAATTTCATAGCTCTCTAACTATATTTCCAAAGGCTTGAAGACATTATTGCCTTCACATAAAATAACTTGAGATCTTAATCAGAAACTTGGAGATAAATTGGATTAATTGATAAATTCAACAAATATTTCATGATCCCCTGTGTTCATCTTCCAGCTTTTCATCCTCACTCTTGCAGGCCTTCATAATCTTCTCATACACTGTCAAGGGCAATCATTATGCTAAGGTCTTAATCACTGAGGTGACACTTTCCAGCTAAGACCTTAATGCTGACAAAACACAAATAAATAAATCTATAATGATTTTTATAAGTAGGTATATTAATTACCTTAAAGGATAAAGAAAAGTGCTATAAGAATATAAGTTGTCACTATTGTTATTTTATTGGAATCTTGAGTTGCCAGGTTGTAAAGCCATTAATTTTGGTTAGGGACCCTTCTACATACCTCTCATATTATAATTTGATCAGTAAAGCATTATTTTAATCACTTTGAGTAAAGGTAAACTAAATAACCTGCTTTCTATGTGTTTAAACAGTTTTGACCTCTTTGTTGTGGTGATTGTTCTATATTGGTTATACTTCGATAGAAAATGTTGCTACTCTATCTGAACCAAACTATAAAGGAGTTACTTTATAGAACCAGACAAGAATAGTATCAATATTCTTTTAGAAGGAAAAATAAGCTCCAGAATATCAAAGAAGGAATAGAAAAACAAGCAAATAGGAATGAAAGGAGCTTAGCACCAGATCTCAAACTACTTTTTGTTCATATGTGATTTTATTGGTGTAGGGAACTCCTCTTTTTAAAGGATTTTTTTAAAAGGAATTTTCCTCTTTTGAAGCATATTGGCAACTATATTGCACCTTAAAGTTATATGGAGATGCTAAGAGATGAATGATTGGTCCGGAGGCACATAGCCCACATATGTAATAGACTGGACTTGAACTCTTAGATCTTCGGATTTAGAGGGTGACTTTCTATATACTGCAAGAATAGCAACCATCAACATTATTTGGTATTGGCTAAAAAACAGAGAAGTTGATCAGTCGAATACTCCAGATAAGCTAGACAGACAGAAGACTGCCTATCAGTATTTCTTTTTCTCATTTCCCATTTTTCAGCATCAAAAGCTTTTTTGGAACAGGTCGATTCTTTCTTCTTCTCATCTCTTTCTTCCTATGTTGATGTTGAGATTGACTTTTTCCTCTAATTAGTTGATGATATAACTACAGACAACTGATTTAGAAATTATTATTTTATAATAATAAATCAAAAGATGATTAGGGAAAAAGGAAAAAAGACTTTTTGTTCTAAAATGTTTATAGCAGCTCTCTTTGTGATGGCAAAGAACTAAAAATTGCAGGGATGCTCGTTAATTGGGGAATGACTAAGTAAGTTGCGATGTATGATTGTGATGGAATACTACTATGCTATAAGAAATGATGAGCCCAATGATCTTAGAAAAACATGGAAAGACTTGCACAGAATAATGAAGAGCAAAATGAGAATCAAAAGAACATCGTGTATAGTAATAGCAATATTGTTTTAAAACTTTGAGCGAATAAGTTATTTTGACTATTACAAATATCCAAATTATCTAAAGTGACATATGAAGAAAGACGTTATCTGAGAAAGAACTGATAAATAAAAGTATGAATAGAATAATTTTACATATATATACCTGTTTGTGTCTAATGGTAGCCATCTAGGGGGCAGAGCAAAGAAAAAAGGGGGGGAAGGAAATTGGCATGATAACATTGCTGTGTATTTAAAAGGAATAGCAAGTTGTACCATAGTGAATTTGCAGTTTCATGTGCAATCATATTTTTTATTATACTATGTTATGAAAATGCTTATTTTATTCCATAAATTAAATAAATAAATTTTTTTTTAGAAGAAATGATTATCACATCGGTAACTGCTTGTTTTCCATCATTCATTTTCTGTGATGCTGTTAGCTGCTTATCACATATGACAACTTTGTCTCTCTTGAATAAAGTATCAATGATTGATAGGAAAAATTCTTTTAAATGTCTTATTCCTGAGCCATATTTTCCAACATTTTTTGTAATCATGTTCTAGTCCAGCCTTCGCATTGAAGTTATCAATTATCAGTATATGTATTTATTTGATTTGGAAGATTTCATGAAGTTTTTCAAATAATTTTTTTCTCTCTTCAATATAGATAAAAATTAGAATTCACCCTAGATAGACTAATAGATGATTTGTTTGGATGCGGCAAACCATAAATAAAAGAAGAATTCAAAATGATCCTTAGTCTCTTAGTCTTAAGTCTAGTCTTAGTCTAGAGTGACAGTGAGAGAAATGTGGCAGAATAATAATTAAGCTAATTACTAAATCGCTTAAATAATAAACAAATATTTGTATGATATATAAATTATATAATAAAATACTTAAGTTAAAATAATTAAACTAATAATTAAACTATTTTTAGTCCACTTATGAACAATCTTTAACTGTTGGTGTTCTAAGTGTGGGGCAGCTAGGTGGCACAGTGGATAGAGCACTGGGCCTAAAGGCAGAAAGATTCATCTTCGTGAGTTCAAATTCAGCCTCAGACACTTACTAGCCCCTTGACCCTGGGCAAGTTGCTTAACCTTACTTGCCTCAGTTTCCTCATCTGTAAAATGAGTTGGAGAAGGAAATGGCAAACCACTCAAGTATGTTTGCCAAGAAAACCCCTAATTGGGTCATGGAGAGTCTGGCATGACTGAAGATTACTTAACAACAACAAAAATTCTAAGTATGAGATCCAGGTCCTACATATGATGAGATAATATGTTGTTGGAAGAGTTGGACAATATCAGTATTGATATCATCAATAAATTCAAAGCAGATGACCTAATGAAGTTATGTTCAAGACAATAATTTGATATTTGTATGAATCTGTGCTCCTGCAGAGCAGCCATACTTTCTCATTTAAAGTTACTCTTGTCCTGGGGGTAGCTAGATGGCAGTAGTGGAGGGGGCAGCTAGATGGTGCAGTGGCTAGAGCACCAGCCCTGGATTCAGGAAGACCTGAGTTCAAATGTGGCCTCAGACACTTAACAGTCACTTCACCACCCCATTGCCTCAAAAAAAAAAAAAAAAAGGTAACTCTTGTCCTGTAATACTTCATGATGTGCTTAATCAGCATGCTGGGGGATTTCTATAAGATCTCTTGACATTATGTGGCTACCCATGGAGCACAAACCTTTTCCTTGCTATTGTTACATGACCAACTCACCTTTAACTTCTCTTATCAGTTATTTATCTGAAAAATAGACATGACAATAATTTCCTCACTACTTATGACATTTTAAGAGATCTTCCCTTTTATTTTTTTTACATCAATACATATTAATGGAATAAAACAAGCATAGTACAATAAAAGATGATTGTACATGAAACTGCAAATTTACTTAGCACAACTTGCCATTCCTTTCAAATATACAACAAAATTGTCATGTAAATTTCTTCTTTTTTCTACCCTCCTACCTCATGACATTGTAAGGAACAGATAAGATAATGTATATCAAATACTTTGTAAAGTGCAAAGCCTTGGTAAAACCAATTGGTTTTGTTGTTTATGGTCGTTCTCAGCCACAGTCTGCTGGTGAAAGGAAATGCCATCCTTTCCACGGTCTTTCCTAATACCCAGATTTTAAAACCACATTCTTTCTACCTGTGTATAGTATAGTTATGTCAACTACTTTGGTAGTAGGCTTGTCATTGACCCTAAAAATGTTGTAGAATATTTTGTCGGGGTTTTTTTTGTGAGAATGCATCACTTAGCACTGTGGGATTCACTGACTTTTATCCAGCTCCAGACCCCTGCAGTTTAAGAAATGACTGCTGGTATCTGGAATAATTTCCCAAGCTCTTGACCTGTGTCAACAGCTACTTTGTCACATAGTGTTCTTCCATTTTTATCTAGAGATTGGTTTTTGGTGCTAGTGAGATTGAAGTGGCTAGGGTGAGAGAAATAAATCCATTTCAAAACCAAAGAAAATTAGGAAAGTGAGAGGGAGGAGGAGGAGGAGGAAAAGAGGATTGAGAGGGAAGGAGACCATAAGGATCAGTGAGGTGCTAGGGAAAGAGTACTGGATTTATATTCAGAAAAAGAGTGAGTCTGAATCCTTACTCTGCTATTGCTATATGGGTGACCTTGGACAAGTCACATGATCTATCTGGGCTTTAGTTTCTTCATGTATAAAATGAAGGGGTTGGAGAAGATGGCTTCTGAGGTCCTTTCCACCTCTAAAACTATGATATTCTGTGATTATTGAGAAAGTACATTGGAATTACACCATGGAAATTGGTATTCATTAATATAAAAATTAGTTAGGTATTGTTACCAGGCAATGTAGTTTAGTGGTAAAAGTACTGAATTTGGAGTTAAGGAATCTGGGTTCTAGTTTCACCTTTACCACTTACAAGTTAGGTGGTGCAGTGATGAGGGACCTGAACAAGGAATCAAGAACATCTGAGTTCAAATCCTACCTTGGTCAGGTATCAGTCATGTGACCCTGGATGATCTCTTATTGTCTTGTTTTGTTTTGTTTTCATCTGCAAAATGGGGATAATAATAGCACCTACCTCCCAGTGTTGATGTGAAGATCAGACGAGTTAGCATTTATAGAGTGCTTTGCAAACCTTAAAGTTCTCTACAAAGATTAGCTATTACAAGGCAAGTCACAAACTTACTAGGTCTCCATTTCTTTCTCTATAAAATAGGAAAAATAGAATTTGCTCTAGTTATCTTACATGATTGTTATAAACATTAAATCTGATAGTATTTATAAAAACTGTAAATTATAAAGTATTGTATAAATACCTTACATATCATAATTATGTATTACATATTATGATTGTGTGATGTATCATATGTTATACTTAATAATTATATATCACATATAATTATATTGTATTAAGCATTATATAAAAGTATAAATTATAAATTTATATAATAATTATAAAATTATAAATTATATAAATTATGAAATTTATATAAACATAAGATTATTATTAGTGTTTTTTCCATCTTATAGTTCATACATCATGGATCATCAGGTTTAGAATTGGAAGAGACTTTAGAGATCATTGAGTCCAATCCTCTCATTTTACAGATGAGGAAACTGAGGCTCAGAGAGGTCAAGTGACTTGAATAGTGTCATGAAGCTAGTAAGTGTCTGGAGGGAAATTTGAACTCAGGTCTTCCTGAATCCATGTCTAGTGCTCTATATATTACATTATACTTTCTAGAGTTTAGATAGAAGTGATCTTAGATTGCTGTCTGACCATTTTCCTTTTTATGTTTAATACTGATGGACTGTTGCACAGACAGAGATGATTTTTTTGTAATGAAGTAAAAATACTGGGACATAGGATGTAAGCTCATGTATCATCATCATCACTGCTACCACTGCTGTCATCATATATTTCAGGCTAAAGCTTTTCTATACCTTCAGGGGCCAGTTCTGCAAGTGTTGCCTAACTTCACCATCTCTGGCATTTTATTACAACCACCACCATCCCAACAACTACCACCACCACCACTGTCAGCACCACCAATATCATGAAATCCACATGTTTTACAAGTTCAGAGCAAGAAAGCATAAATATTATTGGTATAGACCAGCCCAGCTAAATCTCATCTTTATTGAAGGCAAAGTCATCTTGTTATGTAAAGAGCAGAGGCTAGTATTTGCAGCTTATGATGCACCCTCACCCTTGTTCATCCACCCTAATAATAGAATATCATCTCGTTGAGGGCAAGTTCTATTTTTCATTTTGTCTTTATAGACCCAGCACCTTGCACAGAGATGGCATTTGATTAGAGTAGATTGTGTTATCTCCAAGTTTAAGATAAAAACATATAGTTGCAAAGGAAGCTGTTTAAGGCCACAGGGCCAAGAACTGAGGCCTTCTATTTGCTTGTCCAATCTTCTCTCTATACTTCTGCAATAAATTACATTTTCCTTCTACACCCACTCCTTTCTTTTGATGAAACCTTTCAGTATATATAACTTCTATGGTAGGAACCATTTAAACATTTCTCTGATTTCTTTATGTGATGTTTTTGTTGTTGGTGGTGGTGGTGGGTGAACCTGTATTTCTTTCTTTTTTTAATCTTTATATGATCTTTAACCTTAGTTCTACACTACATAATGGGATGGGCAGAATTGTGTGTGTGTGTGTGTGTGTGCATGTATGTGTGTGTGTTACTGCTCCAGTTCCACACACATAGTACTTAACATCACATACACGGAGCCACAGAAATAATAATGTTGAGTACAGCTGGGTTCCTGGCTCGTAGACACTCATCCTTCATGGTAGAATTTGCCTACTCAGTAGCTATAGCCAGTGATGTTGTGCTACATCCTATTTTCAGGGGAAAAATAAATTCAGGAAGCAGTAAAGAAACCAGGAAATCATTTTTCAAATAAATCATATTGGAAGTGTTTAAGGGAGAAAACCAGGATTTTAATTTCTACAAAATACAGATAGAATTATAACAGATATAAGGATTTCCCATGTTAAAAAAAAAAAAAACAACAGGATAAGATTCTGCTATTTACGTAGTCCTAAAATTTTCCTCATCAAACTAGGCAAATACAAATTTTTGAAACCTGAATTAGTTTTTCTTAAGTTAGACATATAAATTTTCCATGTTAATTTGTAGACAGGACTCCACAGTCCTCACCCTCTTTTGGACAAATCCTCTACCATGTCAAAGCTCAGTTGCCCCTTTTGCAAAGCCAGGATAATAATATCCTCATTGGTTTCTAGATTCTTAGATTAAAAGTTAAAAAAAAGGGACCTTAGAGGCCATCAAATTCAGCCCTTTTATTTTACAGATGTATAAACTGAGACTGAGAGAGATTAAGTGACTGCCCAGAATAATACTATTAGTAAATATCTGAGGTGGAATTTGAACTCAGATCTTCCCAGTACCAAGCCAATGCTCTTTCTCTGCTTCTCTGGGTTGTCATGAGGAGCAAATGAGTTAAGGACTGTGAAAATATGTTGTACATTATAAAGCACTATCTGTACAAGTGTAAGGGACAAGAAATTCAATTTATTTCAAACGTAAGGGATAAAAATTAAATTCATTTAAAATTCAAAAGCCTTTATTTATTTTCACAAAGGAGTACCAGGTACCTTGTTAAGTTCTGGGCATACAACACAAAGTAAGACAGTCTCTGACCTCATTCTATTGGTGCTGGTGGGAGGGATGGATGGGTGAGGTTGTTGCAGTAGAATATAAAATGTACACAAATAGTTGTGATGCCAGGACAATTAAGGCAGGACAGAGTCTTAAAGCCTGGGAAGGCAGAGGAGGCAGCACCTGAATTGAGCCCTGAAAGAAGATAAGGATTCTAAGAGGTAAAGGTGAAGAGGGAATACATTCTAGGTACAGAAAATCGATGGAGAATGAATTTCAGGACACAGAAACAGTCTTCTTTTCTATCATGACTTCCCTTTGAGAGGTAGCTAGGTAGCTCAGTGGGTAGAGGGCTGGGCTCTGTCCACTGAATTCAAATCTGGCTTTAGATACCTTGGACAAATCACTTAATCCATTTGCCTCACTTTCCCTCAACCATAAAATGGGGCTAATACAGCACCTATCTCTCAGGGTTATTGTGAAGATCAAATGATCCTCCTCTATCCTCCTCCCCCTACTTCTGTGATTCCTCCTTTCCCTTCCATTTATTCTGTCCCTCAGACCCAGTTGCTCACACCTGTAAATGAGGTGGGAACCACCAACTCTAATTCCTTCTGATGAAATGGAAAACCCAAATGCCTTGCACTGACAGGGCATTCAAAGGTCAATGAGACTTTATCATCTGCTCTGACCCTGGGCTCTGTCAGTTTGACCTACCTCAACCCAAGGACCCCTGGGTCTTTCAATCAGCCCTGCGGGGCTTTTTCTGTTAACCTGCTAATGTCCTTTCTTTGATGCGTCAACTCCCCCAATTAAAGTGTGAATGCTTTGAGAGCAGAGACTGTTACTTAAAAAAACAACCAAAAAACCCACCAAGTTTGTTTGTTTGTTTGTTTGTAAGTAAACTTTCCTCGAGCACATGGTAAGCATTTTATAAATGTTGTTCTCCTAATTCATTTATTCATAAGGGTTCTCAGAAGTGGATGGTGGGAGGTGGAGTGTGGCTTTCAGGGAACAGCAAGCTGCCTTCGTGCATATTTCTTGATACTGTCATAACTTCCTCTCCTTGATACCTCCCAAACTGCATGAACCTGTGTACTCCTGTCACTCCATAACATCATGGAGTGTATTTAATGACAGTAGCAACTCTTCACAGTGATTTTCACAGGTGATTTGTTGCTGAAAGACTTAGGTTGTTTGCCTTGTCAACAAACTTGAGGACTTGGTTGTGACTAAATGAGGGGCTGTTCCCTGCCTGGTGTTGGAATAGCTGGAACAAAGCAATATATTGAGACATAATAAACTTTACAATTGTTTTATATCTTTAAATTTTTTCCACTAGCGGTATATCCTTTCTGCTAAAATCACTTGTTTTACACAATTTGGCTTTGAGTTCCTAAGATTTTACACGTTTTCTTTAATTTTTCATCATGAATCCACACTTAGAACATTTGATATTAGGTGTTCTTTTGCTAAACTATCCTCTTTCCCAAGTCCAGCCCTGGTTTATAGCCCATAGAATTTCAAAGGAATTCACATCAGGTGAGTTCCCAAGCCTCTGAAGCCACTTTTTGTGACAAGTAGCCTGATTCAAGGTCAGGTTTCAATGTTCTATCGCCATTTGGGAATTTCTGTAATCCTGGAACAATTGTGTTTTTTATTATTTCAATGTATTTGTTAGAGTTCATTATTCCCTCAATGGAGACAAAACTTCTGGACCCACCGGAAGAAAAGAAACAAAAAACGAATCATTTTTCAGGTGGGTGCTCTATTCTGAAGATGTCCAGATCAACTGGACTTCTGACATAGTTTTGGTTAAAAACTTAAATGAAAAAGTCAATTTCATCAGCAAAAATTACCTTTTTTCTTTCAATTTTTGATACTCCAGTTTTTGTATTGTGCTACCCATAACAAGCATATTTTCCTCCCTAGCAATGATTAATAATAACTGGGTTTAAAACTTTTTTTTGTCTTCTTGCTGTTTTTTTTCTCCAGTCAGTCAAGCAACAAGTATTTATTAAGTACTTACTTATGTTCTAGGCACTGTGCTAAGCATTTCACAAATATTATCTCATTGGATCCTTACAATAACCCTGCAAGGCAGGTACTGTTATTATCCTCATTTTACAGTTGAGGAAACTGGGCAGATAGAAGTTAAATGCCCCTAGGATCTCACAGCTAGTAAGTGACTTAGGCCACATTGGAACTCATTTTTCAGATTACAGGGTTAGTGCCCAAACTTCCTGGACTTCTTCTGTCAAAAGATTTGGTAAAGACTTAAATGAAAACTTGACTACTCAACTTTCCCATATCAACAGCCACTACAATATCTCTTACAGTTATTGAAGTATGCACCTTAAGAGCCACAACTTTTGCGTGTTTCCTTGGAATAATATTTATTCTTAAAAACTACAGACTTAAAAGCACAACAAAAGTAAACAATGAAATGTATGTATGACATGACATCTAGCACTAAAGTGACAAAGCACTAACCAAAGGAGGGAAAACCAGTTCAATCTAGTTTTAGCTGGTCAGTGTCCACCATTTTGAATCAGCCTCATGTCAGTAGATGTATACACATGGGTAACCATTGTTTTCACAAAATGAAACACTATCAAAATTATTGCTTTTCCCAACTAATTCACATACCTCTGTGCACTTGGCTCAGGTGAGAGCTTTCCACTTTTATCAACTTCTGACTCTGGAACCAAATTCCTTGGAAATAGTTTATTTCCTTTGCAACTCTTACCTTTAGACCAAACTGCTGAAGAGATCAATGTAAGAGAGTTTGGTATGTTTGGAAACAATAACATTTCTAGAGTGCTTTAAGGTTTATGAAGTTCATTTCATACAACTTTGCCAGGGTTTGTGGTAGTTTGAATAGCACTGGGGTGGCTAGATGGCACAGTGCATAGAGCACTGGACCTGCAGTCAGGAAGACCTGAGTTCAAATGTGACCTCAGACACTTACTAGCTGTGTGAACCTGGGCAAATCACTTAATCCTGTTTGCCTCAGTTTCCTCATCTGTCAAATGAGCTGGAGAAGGAAATGGAAAACCACTCCAGGATCTTTGCCAAGACAACCCCAAATGAGGTCACAGAGAATCTGAAATGACTCAACAACAACAAAATCTGACTAATACTTTTTTCCATTGAGACTCAGAACAGATAGATCATAGGACTCTAGGACTTTGAGGTGGAAAGCACTTTAGTGACTAATGTGGTCCAGCTTCCATAATTTATAAATAAAAAAGCTGAAGCCCAGAGAGGCTAAGTGATTGCCTATGTTTCCATAGCTAATAAGAGTCAGTATTAGGACTCCAAGTAAGTCTTCTGATTTCATATTCATTGAGGAAGCAAGGTGGTGCAATGGGAAGAACACCGACCTGGAATCAGGAAGAGAAATTTAAATAAAAATCAAAACATTTACTAGTTGTGGGGACCTGAACAAATCATTTCGTCTCTGTCTTCCTCAGTTGCTTCAACTGTAAACAGGGATAATAGCCCCTACCTCCCAGGATTGTTGCAAGAATCAAATGAGATGATATTTGTAAAGTGCTTAACACCCTGTCTGGCACATAGTTGGTTCTTAATAATTATTTATTTCCTTCTTTACTACACCTCATTGCAACAAAGGAAAAGGGCTTTGTGAATAGCAAGAGATTAAATGTGATTGTTAGATACTGGGCAAGTATTGAGATTAATGAAGGTTGGAAATAATAATCACGGTGTTTCCATTCAGACTTAACTTTTGTCTCTCAACCTATAGGAAATGGAACTTTGGGAAATTAAATCAGTGAAAACAAGGAAACTATTTCTCTGTGCCCCATGGTTAAACATGGCGTCACTGAGATGTCAGATATGTATCATTTATTGCCATAGAGCCTTTTGGCAAGGAATGAAACCTGTATAATCCATCACTGCTGAGATTTTTTCCTTCAGGGACTATGGCACAGGAGTATGGACACAAGCTTTAAAATATAAATGAAGCCTTTTCATTCATGGACTCTTTCCAATCCCAGAATGTGTATTTTTGAAAATAACACAGAAGTTTCAGGTTACATGCGGCCACCCATCCATAGTGCACATGGTATTTTGGTACTAAAATGACCACTGAAATATTCTTTGGTATTATAACACTATGTTCTGACAGAGCAACTTAGAGGCAGGTCTTTGAGGCAAAATTCCTTGTTACCTAACAATTACGAAACCCTATGTTTGAGTATGCGCCAAATTTTAGAAATGATGCTTCTTTCTGTAAGATACTTTATTCATTAAACATTCTGTTCATATTTTGCCTAGGCTTTGAGGGTTTATATATAAAAGATTTATATAAAAATATAAGTAAAATAAGAATCCTTTATCTGAATAAAATTGCAATCTAGAAGAGGGATTCTTTTTCTTATGTTGAAATTTCTTTTTTAAAAAAATATTTACTTTTAACATTCATTTTATAAAATTTTGATTTTTAAATTCTCTCTCTTTAGCTCCTTCCCCACCCATTAAGAAAGATTAGGAGAAAATATTTCATATTTCTATTTTTACAGCATTAATATTATACTGTATTCATAGAGAGATTCTCCCTGTACTGATGAAATCACAACTCTGGATAAATCCACATGCATTTGTGTATTTAAGAATATAATACCTATAATACATGTGAAGTCATGCAAAACATTTTTCCATATTGGCCATTTTGCAAAAAAAAAAAAAAGAAAGCAAAAAAAAAGTGAAAAACATATGCATCAGTCTGTACTCTGAGTAGAACAGGTGACTTTATTTATTTATTTGTCATGGACCCTTTGGTAGCCTGCTAAAGCCTATGGACCCATTTTCAGAATAATGGTTTCAAATGTACAGAATAGAATACACAGGATTACAAAAGAAACCAATTCTATAGAAAGACAGTTATCCAAATATATATATATATTTTTTTGGGTGAGGCAATTGGGGTTAAGTGACTTGCCCAAAGTCATGCAGCTAGTGAGTATTATGTGTCTGAGGTTGCATTTGAACTCAGGTCCTCCTGACCCCAGGGCCAGTGCTCTATCCACTGCGCCACCTAGCTGCCCCTCCAAATATAATTTTAAAAGAACAAGGTCACAGACCCCATGTTAAGAATTCTTTAGGAGATAAAACAAGATAGGCACAAAAATAAATATGTAATACAAAACAGTGGATATTAGAAGTATGAACAAAGTACAGTCATTGAGAGCTCAGAGGAGGAACACATCACTTTCTTCTCAAATGATCAAGATCAGAAGGATGGTTTGAATAGTTGGGAAATCATTCCAGGTACAGAGTGTGAGCAAAGGTTCTGTGGAGGCAACAAAGGCGGGGGGCATTATGATGCCAATTTTATTCTTTTTGAGTGTCTCTAATAGGAGGCAGTGTGTTTAATAGAAAAAACTTAGATTTACAATTTATCAAAAAGCATTCCTTAAGTGTTTACTATATGCTAGGCACTGCAGATACAAAAACAAAAAGGAAACCATCTCTGCCTTTTAGTAACTTGCATTCTAGAAGCAAAGACAACACATACACATATAAATATACACAGAACAAAATATAAAATAAATATAGTGTGGTTTAGGGTGAGGCGGGACATTTGCATTTGGGGGAATTAAGTAAGAATTTTAATTGAAGGTGGGGCTTGAGCTGAGTTAGAATTCCTGGTTCAAAACTAGATTCTACCATGCCCTCACTACCTTTGCGACCTTAGGCCAATCGCTAAGATTCTTTGGATTGCCATTTGGTCAACCATAGAGTAGAACTAGGATACTTCTGTGGTCATTTCCAACCCTAAATCTATTAATTCATGTAGGAAAACACATCGTGTGTGTGTGTGTGTGTGTGTGTGTGTGTGAGAGAGAGAGAGAGAGAGAGAGAGAGAGAGGCAGACAGACAGACGGACAGAGACAGAGGGAGAGAGAGAAAGAACAAGAAAGAGAGGAGGAGGAGAGAAAGAGAGGGAGGTAAGGAGAGAGAGAGAGAGAGAGAAGTGAGAGAGAGGGAAAGAGGAGATAGAAAGGGAGGGAAGGAAGGAGAGAGGGAGAGACAGAGAGAGAGAAAAAGAACAAGAAAGAAAGAGAAGAAGGGAAAGAAAGAAAGAAAGAAAAGAGAGGGAAAGAGAAAAGAGAGTGAGGGAGAGTCTTCAGTGCAATTATGAAAATCATTTTCAAACAAATATTGATACAGTTGGCTTATTAACAAGATCCTCATGCAGCTATACCTCCAATATATAGACTTTCAGAATCTGAGTCTTTTCATTAACTTTGTTTGCTTTTCGAGGCATATGTGACCACTATCTTAGTTTGTGCTCCTGTCCTTCGGCAGTTTGGAATTTAGGGAAGCTTGGAATGAGTTCCCTATAAAGAAACCTGCAGCCCTCTTTTGTCTAGTGCCCAAAGCTGTGGCCAATACACATAATGGCCTCCCAGTTTTGCCACTTACTACCTGTGTGATCTTGGGAAAGTCTCCTAACTCCTCTAGGCCTCAATTTCTTCATCTGTAGAATGAGGGGTTTGGACTATTTGGCCTCTACGACTTCTTCCAGCTACAAAGCTATGAACCTATGTAGGGTGGAAATCTAGACCGTTGAATTTAGCCTGGCCTGTTACAGCCTTTGCCTTTTAACTTCCTCGTAGGTGAACAATGAATATCAACCTTTTGAGTGGATCTATATCTATATGAAATATGAGTTATATATTTGAAGGTCATCAATCAATCCACCAACAAGCATTTATTAAGTGCTTTCCCCTACCAGGCACTTGCTAAGTGCTGGGGATTCAAAGAAAAACCCCACCAACAACAGTGCCTGCCCTCAAGGAGCTTTAATGAGGGAGAACAACATTTGTATAAATAGATACTTTCAGAATATATGCACTTTGGAGAGGAAGGCTTTGTATCAGCTGCTTGGCCTAAGGGCAGGAAAAGGCAGCACTTAAGCTGAATCTTGAAAGAAGTCAGGGATTTAAAAGGTGACTTCAAGGAGGGAGAAAATATCTGGCTTGAGATGAAGCCAGTGCAAAGGAGAAGAGATAGAATGTTGTACAAGAGGAACCGTTAGTAGGGCAGTTTGTCTAGACTGTTAACATGTGTAGAATACAGTGCAGCTAGGGTCTGAGTAGTGTGAATTATGAATTCTTTGAAATGATTGTATGTATTCAGATCCATACCACTCAAAAGTTATAATGATTTAAATATGGTCACTGGCTCCAGCCCCATGGAAATATGCAGTGTGAATTCAAATCCAGTTATTCCCTCCACATTGAGGGGCTTAGGGGCGCAGCACTCCTGTGATCTGGAAAATCCGTGTAAAATTGTTGTCCCTCTTTTCATGCCGGAGAAGGTCTGATTTTTTTTCTTTTTCTTTTATGGGGTGTTTACAGTACCTTATTGTAAAATTTGGGTTATTATACAATACCATACATGCACTTCATGCATTTTTGAGTTTCTAAGTTTTTTCTATGTTGTCTGCTGGCCTTCACACGTCATCTTCGTCTTCTGCAAAACTCCTCCAAAATTGCCATTTAATTTTTTATGCCAACCAGTGATATATCGATATATCCACAGCGATGTGGGAGGGATAACTATGTGAAAGGAACACTTCACAGGCTTCATTATTTACATTAATTGGGACCTAGCTCTAATGTGTAAAGAAGACTAGGGAAGATAGGAAGGGGTGGAGTTGTGAATATGAAACAGAGGAGTGCATATTTGAAACTAGAGGTAATAGGATACCCTTTCAGATTAGTAAGTAAGGGGGGAGGGGGATGACCTGGGCACACTTACTCTTTAGGAAAAGCATTTTGGCAGCTGTTTTGAAGATCGACTGGAATGGGGTGAGACTTAAGACAGAATGACCAATTAAGAGGCTATTGTAGTTGTCAAGGTGAAACTTGGAACTAGGAAAGGAAAGCCATGCCCCTGATCTACTAGGAAGTGTGGGTGTAGTGTCAGTGTCTAAAATCTTTCTCAGACAAAAATGTGTCTAGTGAAATGCAAAAATACAAAATGCTTCCTAAGACAATTACTGTTTTGTTTCTGATAATCTTGTCTGTAATAATAACTGCCATTTACTCAGGCCTTCACACATGCTATACAGGGTATCCCAAAAGTCTTAGTGCAGTTTTAAGCTTTAATAGCTTAATTAACAACCACCTGGATGGGGAGAAAGGAGCCTGAAGAGGTTGGAGCCTGGGAGCAGCAGGAAAAAAAATGGTGGTGCTGGAGGAAAGGAGACAGATAAGGAATAGTTTGGGATGGACTTGGAGCAGAAGGATCATTTTGAAGACAGAGGCAGATAGGGAAGAGGAGACGTCACAGCCCTCATTCTAGTCCAGCCAGCCCACTGCCCAGATCCAGAGCCCCTGGCCCCCTTCTTCTCCTTCTCCTTGACTCTACCTCTGCTTCTGGTGTGCTGAAAAGGAAGGTTATAACTCATGGCCACCCCCTCCCAACTTCCTCCTACCCAAACCTCCACCCTCATTTAATTAATTTTAGTGGCTGGGGAGTGGGGGTGGGGTGGATAGAGGAGGGCCTTCTTAAATGGATTTAAACATTTTGAAAGGAAAAATAAATAGCTCTCACGGCTTAAAACTGCACCTAAGACCTTTGGGACACCCTGTATTGCCTTATCATTGAAATAATCCCATGAGGTAAATAGCAACAGCATTATTAACCTTTAACAGATGAGAAAACCGAGGGTGAATGAGGTTGAGAGATGTGCCCAGGGTCACACAGCTGAGCGTCAACAGTAGGAAGTAAAGTCCGGTCTTCCTAACTCCAAGTCCAATATTCTGTGTCTCTAACCAGTAGGATGGAGGGCTATAACAACCTAAGGGTTGTTCTTCTTAAGGGAAAACAACAACAATATAGGACAATTTTAAACTTTATGAGGCCAGCATTGGAGAGTTTCAGGTGATTTTCATAGGTTATTTATAATGTAATTATTGAAGAATAAGTTGTCTCTCTTGATGACAATGTGCTTCCTAAGGCATGCTTTACAAAAATGTTATGTCGCTCCGCGATACACAGTTTGGGCACAGATAGAAAAAAAAAATAAAGCTTTTCAGTGCCTGGGTCATTTCTGACGAATGGCCGTAGTAGTAAGAATAGGAGCAATTGTGTAGCTGGTGTTTTGTTGCTAAGTGTGAGGGTAGAGGGGGCTAAGGGTGTGGTGGAGAAGGGGTGAGAAGAGGACAAAGCAGAGATTTTTAGTACAAGTTGACACAGGGGAAGACGCAGAGTCCATTGCCAGAACATGATTTCCAATTTGTTTATTCAGATCCATTATCTGGGTAAAATGAGCTGTCAGTGAAGCCACAAGTATAATGCTGAGCTGTGGTCTTAACCACAAACAGGTTGCAATATTTACTTAAAGAGCCGTGAGCTCCGGAACCATAAACTATTCATTGCATTAGGACCCTGGGAGGTAAGTGCTGCCGTTTACTATCATCCCCATTTTATAGAATAGGAAATGATTGGCTGAGGAAAGTTGTGGCCTGTCACACAGATAAGTATCAGAGGTGAAACTCTAAGCCAAACCTTCCCAATTCCTCCTCTGGAAGGTCCAGAACTATGTGTAACACCACCTAGCTAGGAGAATGAAGTGTTTGCATTATAGAGATTAGAGGGAATTCCTGGCTTAATTGATAGAAAACTGATTCAAATTCTGTTTTAGCTGTTCTTGGCAACTTTTAAGATTATAAGATGAAGAGAAGGTGCTGACCTGTATTGGGAGAGGGAATTTCCTCACAGGGAGTTCTGACTCTTAGCTTCCCTGGCTGCCATCAGGGCTCAGTGAAAATTCCTTCTTCTGCAAGATGCCTTTCAAGTCCTCCTTAACCTTAATGCCTCCCCTGGGAGATTGTTGTTCACTCATGTCCAACTCTTGTGACCCCATATGGGGTTTTCTTGACAAAGATAGGTTTGCCATTTCCTTCTCCAGCTCCTTTTACAGATGAGGAAACTGAGGCAAACAGGGTTAAGTGACTTGCCTAAGGTCACACGGTGTCTGAGGCCAGATTTGAACTCAGGAAGATGGGTATTCCTGACTTCAGGCCCACTACTCTATCTACTGCACCACCTAGTTGCCCTCCCTGTGAGATTATGGTTTCCCCAATTTCTCCTGTATATTCCCTGTTTATGCATCGTTTCCAAGTTATCTCTCCAATTAGATTGTGAGCGCCTGGAAAATAGGGACTTCCCCTCCCACCCCCCTAACCCCCGCCCCAGGCTTTCTTTGTATCCCTAGCACTTAGCACAATGCCTGGCACATAAGTGCTTAATAAATGCTAGTTTATTGATTATACCAATGAAATCAAAGGTCTAGTCCAGGGGCGAGGAACCTGCAGCCTGAGACCTCAAGGCTGCAGGTTCCCCACCCCTGGTCTTGTCCCTATCTCTGTTTTGAACTGGAGTTTGAGATGTTTCTTTGAATTAAATAAGAAAGAGAATGTCTGTGAATGCATTCTCTCTTATGCAGCTTGTAGCTTGGGCTGCGGTTTGCTTAGGGCCTTAATATCCTATTTGCCTTGTATTTGGAGCATGTAGTAATTTAACCTGTTAATCAGTACCTTGGCCTCTTTCCCCCATCTAATGCCTCAATTATGCAGACAATGAAGTCTTAAAAACTTCCCTGAATGAGTACAGCCAGACTCACTGAACAGTGGGCTTCTGCTTCTTCCTCCCCTTTTCTCTTTGAGGTGAAGTAGGGCTAGGTAATGGTTGTACTAATCTTTTGAATGCATTGTGACTAAATTAGCTCTTGACAGGGGGAAAAATCTAACAAAAGGACACTTTAAAAAAAAAACCAAAATGGCAGATTGGAGAGGCTTTCCAGATTGGTTGGTAATTTTAAAACTAAAATGGATCTAAGGTACTCAGGGGAGAAAAAAACCCACAGAGGTTGCTTTCTTTCTGTTTCGGTAATTATGCCTGTTATAAAAGGAATTGTCCTCCTAGTCTCCCACCCCCAGGAAATTGAGATCCCATGTCAAGGATTCAGTGTCTAGGATAAGTCCCCAGCCAACTGCAGAAGGGAAGCCAACGTTAGAGTAGGGTTATAACCTAGCCAGACCTAGCCAGGTCTCCTGATGCCCAGGCCACCACTCTTCTAATACAGAAAACTTATGAATGATCATAAAAGGATTTATAAGCTTTATTAGAGGGCGTAGAAACATATATAAATGATAAAATTTTTTTTTACTAATAACATTATCAATTTGTAATAACCTGTTAGTGAAATATAAGAATAGGGAATGGACCTATGATTTTATTAGTGATTTATGATTTATGAATTTGTGATTATTATTATTATTATTAACTCTCCTAGATGAGGAAACTCCCTTCACCAATGCAGGTTAGCACCTCCTCTGTAATTTATAGTCTTAGAGAAGTGAAATATGCTTTTTAAAAATAGGCTTAAGGTTTACAAAATACCTCATACTAACCTAATGAGATTGTTGGTGTGTATGTTATTTTCCTCATTTTACAGATGAGGGATCTAAGGCTCACATCTGTTCTGTAACTCACCAAGAGTCACACAAATAGCCAGTGTCAATGCAAGGATTTGAACTCAGCTCTGTTCTGTTGTTTCCACTATACCACCTGCAAATGACTAGGTTGCCCGAAAATCCCTAATCCAAGCTCCATATAAATTGTGAGAAAGAAGTCTGGAAGGGGGGCTGTGTTTGGTCAGTGGTAAATGACCCCAACAAGCCTTCTTTTTCTTGCTGTTCTATATGGAATGTCAATATTTATCATGTTCTCCTCTCTGACAGGTTGAGTGGATACAACAGCAAGTGGTTAAAAAAAGGATAAAGAGGGACTTTGAACTCAGTGGTGCTCAGTCTACTTACTTCAATGATCCCAAGTGGCCAAGCATGTGGTATATGGTAAGTACAAGCAATAACAACAACAGAAACCATTTACTCTAATTCATACAGTTCAAGTCCTTGTTGATTGATGGACTTCTGTTGGGACTGGGCATTGTATTAAAATAGTGGGAGGGAGCATCATCATCATCATCATCATCATTATTATTATTATTTATTATTATTATTTTTGGCTAGTCAATGGGGTTAAGTGACTTGCCCAGGGCCACACAGCTAGTGTTATGTGTCTGAGGTCAGATTTGAATTCAGGTCCTCCTGAATCCAGGGCTCTATCCACTGCACCACCTAGCTGCCCCCGGGAGCATTATTTTTTGCTCCAAAGCCAATTAAATGGAGATTAGTTAATGTGCTAAAAGAGATTAGTACACTATTAATTATGCTTTTTACTTCATTGAATTTTGCTCTATATAACATTAAGAGGGAGAAAATGGAGGGTTTAATGGTTGAGCTTTTCTTGAGATCACTCTAGGCCATAGCCTTCCAAATGAGGGATGAATATCAGAAAACAAACCAAGGAAGAGAAACCCATGGACTTATTCATATGTCATTAATGAACTTTTTAAGGCAATATCTGTGATTTCATTAGCATAAGACTATCTCAGTGAGGTATTACTACCAGCACAGATGGGCACCTCTTCTGCAACTTGTAGTGTTACAGACTAATAAACATTTGAAGCATGAGAAATTGTGACTTTCTCAGGTTTGGACAACTAATATATGTTGGAGGCTAGATTTGAATCTGGGTCTTTCTCACTACTCCATGTTGCCTTTTAGTACAAAGTTGTTTTTATTTTTATGAGTAGGGTTTGTTTATTATATTTCTATCCCTAATGCCTGGCACATAGAAGGTGACTAATAAATAGTCATTGATTGATTGATTGATTGAACCAAGCACTGTTAATTACCCATCTCTGGTACACATCTTGCCAATTCAACAATTCTGTTAAACAAATCTAGGAAATGTAGGAAGAAGAAAAGAATGGAATGCATTGTTGGTGGAGTTATGAAATGATCCAACTATTTTGAAGAGCAATTTGGAACTATGCCCAAAGGGCTATAAAAATGTGCATACCCTTTGACCCAGCAATAGCACTTCTAGGGCTATATCCCAAAGAGATCACACAAACGGGAAAAGGACCTACATGTACAAAAATATTCATAGCAGCTCTTTTTGTGGTGGCAGAGAATTGGAAATTGAGAAGATGCCCATCAATTGGGGAATGGCTGAGCAAGTTGTGGTATATGAATGTGATGGAATACTATTGTGCTATAAGAAATGATGAACAGGCTGACTTCAGAAAAACCTGGAAAGACTTTTGTATGGTCTGATGCTGAGTGAAGTGAGCAGAACCAAGAGAACGTTGTACTCCACAACAGCCATGTTGCATGATGACAAACATTGATAAACTTAACCCTCCCTGGCAATACAAGGATCTAAGATATCTCCAGAGACCTTGTGATGGAAAATGCTATCCACAACCAAAGAAAGAACTATGGAAGCTGAATTGCTAATTTTTTTTCTCTTCTGTGGAGTTTTGTTTCCTCTTTCTGATGGTTCCTCCTATTGGTTTTAATTTCTACTTACAACATCACTAATGTGAAAATATGTTTAATATGAATGTAAATGTATAGCCTATGTCAGATTATGCACCATCTTGGGGAGAGTGGTAGGGAGGAAGGGGGAGAAAAATTTTAAACTCAAAAACATATGGAAGTGATTATTGATAAATCAAAATAAATTAATAAAAAAAGTAAAAAAAAAAAAAAAGAAAAGAGTGGGAATAGGATCCACATAATTCCTAGGTCTCCAGTGACCACCAGGTACAACTTCTGGACAGGATGATTTCAGAAGCTTTTCATTCTTCTGAGGAAGCTAATCTGACGGTTCCATAGTTTTGTGTAAGAGAAAAGCAGAACTTTTAAAGAATGAGGTTATCATTCTCAATGTAGAGGGGTGATGGGTGGGAGGGAAGTAAGTCAGGTTTTTACTCATTGAAAAAAGTAAAACATAATTAGAAAAACTAAAGTCTGAAGTTAAAACCCAGATGTCATTTGTTGAGTGTTCACATGAGCCTAACCTGGGTAATTTAAGCTTGATTTTTGTGACAGCTACCTAGTCTCACTGACAGTTTTTCCATTTGGTTGGTTGGCCCCTTTAACATTTGATGTTGTTTTCAGTTTATAGGGTGGCTGCTCATGCTCGGAATAGAAATAAGTTCTGATTATATGGCATTTTTGAGTGCTGCAGGAAGTTAACACTGTAAGTGACAGAAGTACGCTAGAGGTGGGCCAAAATTTTGAGAAGTCAGTGAAAACTCACAATATAGATGACTTTAACATAATTAGGCAAGCTGCCTATTTGGCCATTTCTTTTTTTGCTTTTGGAAAGCTCTACTTGCCTCTAAGGAAAATAAAATAGTAATAAAGGCCCTTAAGGGTCCAAAATTGAAGATGATCAAGCTTGAAACATTTATTCCTGAAAGTCTGTTCAACATTATATGCATATTATATACTGTATGTAAATAATTACCAAAAATCCATTAGATTTTAAAATTTTGTTCCAGACTTTTGGTTTCCTTGATGTAGGGAGTATCCCAAGAAGGAAACCCTCTATATGAGTATAGGGAAGTACTGGCTCTGCTGATTAGAATGTGAGAGCTGCCTTGGAGCTGAAAAATTAAGTAATGCCCATAATAATTGACATTGTCATAACAGTTTAAAGTTTGCAGAGTATTTTATATATGTTATCTTATTTGAGCCTTACAACAATCCACTGAGGTAGGTGTTATTATTATCCTCGTTTTGCAAATGAGGATGCTGAGGTTTAGAGATTTAAGTGATTTAACAGTCACGTAGATATTTGTCAAAGGTGGGAATTCAATCCAGTTCTCCCTGATTCATGCTTTCCAATACGAATTTCCTTCTTACTCTGATAGAATGTAAGCTTCACACCAGGGTCTATTTCATCTTTGTTTTTTGTCTCCAGTGTCTAGCACATAGTAAATTTTAATTAATTAATTAATTAATTAAATGTTTGTTGATTGGCTGCCTATCATCAGACTGATGGGAAGACTGGGCTCTTCTTTTTAGGAGTGGGAATTTTATATATATATATATATATTATATATAATAGATTTTTAAAAAAACTTAGTCATGACCTCAGTAGTGCCGATCCCACTTAATTCTACTACCTTCCATCTATTTATTGTCTTCAATTTATCCTGCCTATAACTTGTTTGTATATAGTATACATATGTGTATGTATGTATGTACATATGTATGTCTCAATCTGCCACTCTGAGTGTGTTTCCTCTCTGTTAGTAGGTAGGTGGCATGTTTCATCTTGAGACCCCTGGAATCATGGCTGGTTCTTATATTGATGATAGTTCCTAAGTTTCATTGATCAGAGTTCTTAAGGAATTTAACTGATCTTAATACTAACACTATTGGAATTTAGCACTAGAGCTTCTGATGGACTCCCCTTTGTATAAAGTTTTGGAAATTATATTAGCATGGTAACTACACAATATACTGAAAGTACTTTTGTCTTTTAGTCGCTAAAGAATAATAATAAACACCATTATTAACAATTATATATTAGTAATATAGTTAACTATGCTATTATGTAATGCTTATTATTCAGTAAACTACCTTGGTATGGAACTGCTTATTCACCTCCCCAGAACTAGAATGATTTTGATAAAAATTCAAAATAAATAATGTCACATGGGCAAACCCAATAGGATATTTTAAAAAATGAAACTGATAAAATTGTAGTGTTTATTGACCAGAATGAAAGACCTGGATTCAAGTCTCTGTTCTGACACATATTGGTTCTATGACCCTGGCCAAATTACTTAATCTCTTAGTGTCCTGGGCTAGCAGTTCTCAAACCTTTTGGTTTCAAAAAGTTTGGTCTCTCTTTGTTGTTGTTTATTCATTTCAGTCATGTCTGACTCTTCAAGACCCCATTTGGAGTTTTCTTGCCAAAGACATTGGAGTGATTTGCCATTTCTGTCTCCAGCTCATTTTACAGATGAGGAAACTGAGGCAAACAGGGTTAAGTGACTTGCCTTGGCTCACATAGCTAGTAAGTGTCTGAGGTCAAATTTGAACTTAGAAAAAATGAATCTTCCCAACTCTAGGTCCAGCACTCTATTCATTGTACCACATAACTGCCTAGGGTCTCTCTTTGTACTCTAAAAAACATTAAGGACCCTCCCCAAAGGGGTTTGTTTAAGTGGGTTATATCTATTGATTTTTTTTTTACTGTTTGTAGAAATTAAAACATCCTAGTAAATCGTTTTCACCGCATGGATGCCCTGAAAGGCTGTTAGGAACCACTAGGAGTTCTGGACTGTGGCCCTAGGCAGTTCTCTAAGACCAAAACTTGCAGAATAGTGCATATGTGCTTTGTTAGAAGGAGTTCTTCTCTCAGGGAGTTATTTCCCTATACTAAGTCAACCACAAATGTCATCTTAAAAAAAATGAACAATTTCCTTACAATATACCTGATGAGAGGTGCTGACTCTTCATGTGAGGATAATCATGTTAATAATATTAATAATAGCTAGCATTTATAGTACTTAAAGGTTTACAAAGTACTTTACAGAAATTTCTCTTTTATCCTCGAGACAACCTTGCGAGGCAAGTACTATTATTATCCCTATTTTACAGATGAGGAAACTGAAGCAGTCAGTTAATAATGACATTAGTATTTACATAGCAATAGTTATCCCCATTTTATAGATGAAGAAACTAAGGCTGATAGAGGTTAAGTGATTTGCTCAGGGTCACACAGCTTGTAAGAATCTGAGGCTGTATTTGAACTCAGGTCTTCCTGACTCTCAGTCTAATGCTCTATCCATTAATGACTCCACCTAGCTACTTGCACAATTATTCTATTATTAAGAGATGATGGCTTGCTTAAACCATGTAGTAATTAAAACAAAGTTGCAGGAAGGGGGAATTTTTTTTCTTTTCTCTCTCCCTTTTTTTAAAAGTCCATGACACTGGGTTCTTTTGCAAATTTTTTCAAATTTGCAGATCAGCAGAGTGAGAATTAGCCGAGTTCTGCTGTGTGGGGGGGATATAGCTGCCAAAAACGATTGACTATCTAGGACAGTAATTGTGAAAAATGATTTTAAGCCACATGGTACTTTCTCAGCCAACTGGATGGGGTTCAGCACTCCAAGAGTGTGGAACATGGCTGTTTCTGTGGTTGGCACACTCGGGCCTTTCTGATGATTTATACTCTCATTTAACTCTAATAAAAACTGGTGGAGTTTACGGTATTATTGGCCTGGAAGCTTTGAAATCATCCTTTTTAAACAACCCATTTAGCTTTTTAAATTGAAAATGCAACATGGTAGAAATATGTAACCATGTGGCACAGCCAGAGGGAACCAGGAAGCCTTGGTGAAAAAGAGCAGAGACAAAAGGCAGGGTAGTAAGTGATGTAGTGGAATGATCATTGGTTAGGGAGTCAGAAGACATGAGGTTTTCATCCGAGCTCTGTTACTAACTAGCTATGTGACCTTGAAGAAGTCATCTTTCCTCTCTTGTTTTGAGTTTCCTCATCTGTAAAATGAGGAAGTTGGCCTGGGCAGTCTCTAAAGTCCCTTCCATCTCTAAAATGTCCAACGCCCTTATCAGAAAGAAAAATGAATATTATAGGGTGACTAAGGCCAACATTGGAGTTACCCAGCTAACCTCAGGACTAGTCACAGTTTTGCCCTCACATAGATTAAACTATTGAATTAAATCTCAGTGGTTGTGTTAAACAGGCAAACAAGCAAACAAGCGAAAAGAACCCTCTCGGTGTACTAATGCAGTGAAAAGAACACAAGATTTGAAGTCAGAAGACCTGAGTTTGAATCCTCACCCTATCACTTACTACCTCTGTGACTTTTAGCAAGTTATTTGACCTCACTGGGCCTCAGTTTGTTCAACTGAAAAATGAAGGGGTCGGACTACATAACTTTCAAACTCTTTCCAGCTCTGTCTGTGATCTTATAGGGGGTAGCTAGGTGGTACAGTGGATAGAGCGCTAGGCCTGAAGTCAGGAGGATTCACCTTCCTAGGTTCAAATCCAGCCTCAGACACTTACTAGTGGACAAGTCACTTAACCCTGTTTGCCTCAATTTCCTCATCTGTAAAATGAGCTGGAGAAGGAAATGGCAAACCACTCCAGTATTTTTGCCAAGAAAACCCCAAATGGGGTCAACGAAGAGTTGGACACAACTGAACACAAGTAAACAACATGTTATTATAATTCTATTAATATTCCTCCAAAAGCCTAACCCAAAGCAAAAACCTTGCTATGTTCCTTTCATTTTTTTCTTCACTCCTTCAAGTTGTCCTTTCAATAACATTACCTACATCAAGGTATTTCTTTTCAATGACACCAGAGTCCAAAATTCAGACTAGCATGAGGTGAATGTGAATTTGCTCTAAGACACTGATGTGGTAAATGACTTCTTCCAAAATGGGCTTGCTTCCTCCCATAGTGACCACCATCTTTGTACCTTGTGTTATGGTCTTTCTTGGGCTAGTATGATTGTCATCCTTTGGGTGTTTTTGCCATGGTGACTCTTCAGAACTACCTTCCTCTAGAAATGCCTTTCTCTAGAACAATTGGACTCAAGGGGACAAAAACAAGACCACCTACACTTCCACTACAAATTCAATCTACTCACACGGCTGTACTGTCCTCTTCTTCTTTACCACAGGTGCAAAAGAATTCTAGTTACAGTTGTCCCTGAGACACTTATATAAATACTTAATAAAATACACATACTTCATGAAAACAAACAAACAAACAAACAGTTTTATAGTGTCAAAAAAGATCTGAAACAACATGAGAAGCAGCATGGCATAAGGGAAAAGAAATCCAGTCTTGAAGCCAGGAAGACCTGGTTTCAAATCCTACCTCTGATACATACTGGTTGTGGGACCTTGAGTAAGTCACTTCTCAATGCTCTAGGCAACACATTAAGTTGCAGAGAAGGTGCCAACCTGCTGTGGTAGAAGGAATGGCCTCACCTGGGATTTCATTATGTCAGTCAAAAGTTCTGTAAACTTTAAGTCCGAATGGGAATAAAATATAGTGTTACTCACAGCTTATCAAGTTCTCTATTTTTTTCAATATATACTTCCCATTTTTACTCTTTATAGAGTGATAATATAGCAGTTATCAAGGTGGGGTGGGTGGAAAGAGGGAGACTAGAAAGAAAGAAGAGAATAGAGCTATTTAGAAAATAAATGGTAATATCTTTTTTTCCCTTAGTTTTTAATTTATTTTTTAACTTTGTAGTCAATTCTCACAATACCTTCCAATCTCTCCCCACTTCCATTTAAATATTCCTTTGTAACAAAGAAAAAAAAATTAAGTTTAAAGTTAAAACCAACAAACATATGACATCATATACAATATTCTGTACCATAATCTTCCATCTCTCTATTGAGAAGAGAGAGGGTTTTTTTTGTCCACTATTATCTGAAATTAAAATTGTTAGATTGTTCATTACCATTAAAATAAGTTCACCTGTCTTAGTGTTGTTTCCTTTTACATTTTAGTAGTCTTGTATTTTTTTTCTTGGCTTTGCATTTTTAACTCTACAATACTCCATTCAAGTCTTATCATATTTCTCTGAATTCCTGATGTTTGTTTCTTAACAGTGCAGTAGTATTCTATTATATTTGTATTAGAACAGTTTATTCAGTCAATCAATGGGGCATCTATTTTGTCTCTAGGGTTTTGGTACTACAAAGGGTACTGCTTTGAATATATTGTTATTTATGGGACCTTTTTTTCAATCATTGGCCTCTTTGGGGTATATGACCCATTGTAGATCTTTGAGTCAAAGGATATAAACAATTTGGTGACATTTCTCACATAATTACAAATTATTTTCCAGAGCAGTTAAACCAATTCATAACTCCACCAACAGTGTGCTTATCTTTTCCTAGCATTGATTGTTTCCATTTTGAAAAATTCTTATTTGTAAATTTGACACATGTGAGGTGAAATCTCATTGTTGTTTTAATTTGTACTTATTGTATTATTAGTGATTTGATATGTTTCTTAATATGATTATTGATCATTAATATGTCTTCTGGAAAATGTTTGTTTACATCTTTTGACTGCTTATCTGTTCAGAAATGGCTCTTGGTCTTACATATCTGTGTCACTTTCTTATATATTTTAGATTTTAAACTTTGTCAGAGATCATTTGATGAAAAGCTTTCCCATTCAGATGTCAGATTTTCTTATCTTAGTTGCATTGATTTTGATTATGCAAAACCTTTTTAATTTAATACAATTGAACTTTTTCTATTATAATCAACTCTTAAAGAAGTCTCATAATTAACAACTTAAAAGATTTTTCCTTTCATTCTCCTTTATTATTTTTTAAGAATATGACCTTAAATCACATATCCAATTGGAGATTATTGTAATATATGATATGAAATGCTAGTGTAAGCCTAATATAGATACAGAGGGAAAAAATTGAAGTTGTAGGGGGAGGATGAGAAATCTAATACTGACAGACCCGTGGCCACCCAGCTAATAAATGTAGAATTCACAATCAAAATCTCTACCTCCTGATTTCAAGCTTAAGTCCCTTTCTATCATAATGCACCAGATCCCAAGTTGATGAAATCATAGGTTTTTCATGCATATGTTCACATAATATAGTTTCAGGTCTGTTACTTCAAGAATCCCTGCAGAACTACTTCTTGAATTATTTCCCTTGAGATTCTATTTCTTTTTTTTTTCTTCTTAATGAATTTATTTTGTTTAGTTCTCAAGGTCTTCAGTACCCTTAAAAAAAATTCTAAACTGCTAAGTTCATCATACCATCACTTCATTTCCCTTTACTGAGAATCCTATTGAATTACTCTTACATCAATGGAACTAGCAAGTATTCCTTTGTAACTAGGCAGTGAAGAGCAACATATTGTTTCTGTTAACACCAATAAAAATAAATTTCAGACCACTCTGCTGAGATAAGACTAGAAATATGCTACCATGGCATTACTTTTAATTTTTCTTTTCTGTTGGATATGTTCACTTCAGATCAGAACTCATCAAATATAGGGTTTGCAAAGATTGAGGAGTCAATGTTCAAACACTCCCTATTTTGGGAACTGCAAAAACAAAACAAAACAAAAACAAAAAAACAAGTTTTCTCTCTTTGGCCTTCAGGCCATCTTTTAAAAAGCATTCAGCAATTATCAAGTTCAAAGAAAATATGTGGGAACTTATGTCAAGATGAGCTCTACTGACTGATCAAGAGGTTCTTTTTTCTCTTGATAAGAAAAGCATCAGATCTTTCATTAGTTTCATCTATTTGGGCTGAAATCCATAAGAATAAAATAAAAACAATTTTGGCCTCTTTCCTCCATCCTCTGCAATCAAGAATAGTATCTGGCAAAGTGCCTGACACATAGTAGGGGCTGAATAAATGCTTGCTGACTGATTTGCAGTGAAATAACAAATATTTGGTGATAAAACAACATTCCTTCTCTGGAATTGATTTCATTACTCCATTCTCCATAAACTAACTTCATTAAGTAAGAATAACATGGCATGATGGCATTTGGAGATAGAGGATCTAGGTCTGAGTAGCTTCTCTGCCATTTAGTACCTTGGTGATATTGAGCAAATCATCTAACTTCTTGGGACTTCTAAAGTGAGGCCTCTAGTTAGACTGGACGCAATGTGGCCTGGTGGAAAGAGCTTGGGAACAGGGAACCAGGAGTTGAATCCTAGCTTTGCCATTCACCATTGGTGTAACCTTGGGCAAGTCTCTTAACATCTCTGGGTCTCAGTTTCCACATCTATAAAATGAAGGGGTTGGACTGGGTACCTTCTAAGGTCCTTTTCAGTTCTGAATATATGATCCTATGAGTCCCACAACTTTGGTTTGAATTCTATCTCTATCACCTGTGTAACCTTGGGCAAGTCTCTTAACATCCCTGAGACTTAGTTTCCCTGTTTGTAAATGGAAGAAGTTGTAGTAGAAGCCTTCTGAGATCCCTGGCAATGGATAAGCTCATTCTTTAATATTTCTTCTCCTATAAATAGTAAGTATAATAACTAGTATTTATATACTGTTTTAAGAATTGCAAAGCACTTCATAAGTGTTATCTCATTTTATCCTTGCAATAATTCTGGGAGGCAGGTGCTATTATTATCCTCCTTTTACAAATGAGCAAACTGAGGCAGAAAAATATCAAGTGAATTGTATGGAATAACACAAGTAGTAAGTGCCTGAGGCTAGATTTGTATTGAAGTTTTCCTGAAGCCAGCCCTATTCGCTGCACGCCAAGATGAGCAGTCTTCCTTATCTGCAGGTGGATGGGTAAAAATAAACCAAAGTATAGTCTTGATCAACCACCTTCAGTAGTAGGTGAGAGGTGAAGGGGAAAGCAGAAACTGGGACCTAGAAAAACTGCTTAATAGATAAGTTTAGATGAAAGGCCTTGAATCAACAAATCTGAGACTTTACAACCACAGAGGAGATTAGGTCAGTTCAAGGTTCACTGGTATCAGCTCTGTAACAGTAAATGAGTTATTCATTAAGGAAAATCTTTAGCCAAGGATATGTTATTGCTTTCACAAAAAACAACTTGGTTTCTAGTAAAAGATGACTTGATGCTCATGTTGGAACTGTGCCTAATAGAGCAAGCCAATGAGGGCTGGGAAACTCCATAAATCTATTCACCCAAATGAGTTCACTAGTTGCAGCTATAGTTACAACCATCTCCACTTTGTAGGAATGTGTGTTGCAATGGAAATAGTGCTGTGTTTGGAGTCAAAGGACCTGAGCTTTAATCCCAGCTCAAGCACTTATTACCTATGTGACCTTGGATAATTATTTCACCTCTCTGGGCTTCAGTTTCCTCATCTTGAAAGGAGGGGGTTGCACTAGTTGACCTCTGAGGTCCTGTCCTGATCTAAATCTATGATCCTGTAGTGGAAGTAATTTGGGATGACTCTTCTAAACAGAACATAATTGTCTGCCCTTCCTGGAAGGACTTTGACAGGGTCAAAGATGACAATGAGATAATTGTCCCATGGTTGATAGGTTAAATGACCCTCATTACCTATCATTGCACTACTGGCATCACCAATGACAAATTCAGTATCAAAAATCAATTACCTACATGTATTTACTGAGAGTGTGTTAAGTATTTAGCTAGGTCCAGTATCCAAATAAGCAACTATTTATCTGATATTAATTTTGGGTGTGAGAAGATTGTAAGGAAAGCTCTCCTTAGAGCCTGGACTCGAAGCTTTTCAACCTTGATGGGGCTTGCCTCTCACTAGAATAGCCTTTGAGAACCTAGTTTCCTCTATACCATGATGAAGTGTTTAGGAAGGACTGGCTGGTATCATGGTCATCATAGCTGGTGTGAGAGGCAGTGTAGCATGGTGGATAGGGAGCTGACCTTGGAGTCAGGGAAACCTGGGTTCAACTCCAGTTTCTGACACATTCTGGCTGTGTGACGCTGGGCAAGTCGTTTAATATCTCAACAGACTACAAATTGCAAAATAGTTGCCCATCTACGTTCATACAAGAAGCTTCCCTATTGGGAGCTTTCTAAACCAATAAAATGGTAGTCGTGTTTGGTATATGCTTTCTTAAAACATTATATCTGGAGTCAAAAGACTTGGATCTGAATCCTGGATTTGCTGTCTAATATGTGTGTGTAACCTTAGGCAAGTTACTTAAACTCTCTGGCCTCAGTTTCTTTATTTATAAAATGAGAGGATTGGGCTAAGCAATCTCTGAGGCTCCTTCCAATTCTAAAATTCTATGAGCCATGATTATTCTTGTAGAACGTAAGCTCCTTGGGATCAGAGACAGTTTAGTTTCTGCCTTTGTATCTCCAGTGGCTACCATATTGCCTGGCATATAGCTCTGTAAGTGTTTGATAAATATTTGTGCATTGGATTGAGATAGATTGGATTGAATTGACATACCCACTCTGGAGAGGGTCTGGCAGAGGCTGGATCAGAGAGTACAAGTATGCTAGCCCAGGATTCTTCAACAAAGGATTTTTTGTTGTCTTTGGCTTGTGGAAAAGAAGGTCCCGCATACTATAAATATTTGCAGGTGTAAGGGTCTTCGGTTGTCTGAATAATACTTCAATGGACATGACTCCCAGGGTTGATTGGCTGGTCTTTTTATCAAATAGTAAGTCTGAATGTGAAGAGGAATATGAGAAAGATGAGAAAGGAAGTTTCATTCTTTATGACTAGAGAATGTGTATTGAGCATTTAGCATAGGCCATAAGTCAAGTCCACTACCCAGTTTTGTGGGGTGAGGTGGGATTTGGGGTGTTTTCTTTTTATTTGGGTTAAAATTGTTTTAAAAAAGTGATTCAAAATCTTAGTTTCACTTTTCCCACTTGATGGAGTTTACAACAGCTATAGGAATGAGATTCGGGAGGGGCACAGAAAGTTAGTATGTAAGCTCTTTGAAAGCAAAGACTGTTTGTGTTCTTGAATACCTCATGCCTATCATACTACCTAGTATATTGTAGGTGCTTCCAATGTCTGTCACTTGATTGATTGACTGATTTTAACTTGGTAGGCATTTTTAGCATCTAGGAGTCAGACAGGTCCCAGACAAGAGAGGAGAGGATAAGGACTTAATAGCTTGAGAAGAATGCAAATGGGCATTCACTTTGCCATACTGGCTGCCTTGTCCCAAAAACAGAGCATCATAATTATCTTCAGGAGTCCCAAAGATACTTATTCTTGGCTAAGGAGTTGGAATTGGCACTATTCAGCTGAAGAGACTTCAAGATCCATGATGAGAATCCTTTGAAGCATCACCCTACCCCCCAAAAAATTGGGAAATGGAGAGGCTAAAAATGTCCATTCATTATTCAGTGAAAGGGACAAGTGAGGTCAACGGGCTAAAAAATCCTATTTGTTCTGTAGCAGTTTATGACCCTATTTCCACTGTCCCCCAACCAAGGAAACATTAGTGATCCAGAGGAGCAAACAAAGTTGATGAAATTCATTCTAGACAAATGAAAAGAAACACACATAGTGATCAAATAATTTAAACTAGTCTTTCACTGTCATGAGTTGTGTCTACCCTATCCATGGGGGGGGGGGGGGAATCTAGTAATCAGCTCAGACTACTCAATAGAAGCATTAGCCTAATGTGCAACTAATGGGGAAGAAATAGAGAAAGATGTTTGCCCCAGTGGGATAATTAATTAATTAATTCATTCATTCCTTCAATAGATATCTGTTGTACACTAGCTATATGTTCTTATAATAGACTAAGAAGTCTTAATCATTTTTGTCTAGATGATCAACAAAGCAATAAATCAATCCCTGCTTTACACTATTTGCTGATTTTTATTGGTGAACATGTTGACGCTAAAAATTTAACAATTGGCTCTTGCTAGTCAGAGCTGGCTCCAGCACACTCCTGAATTTAGTGTATATGCATTACTTACATACATACACACATATATGTATATACATATATTTGTTTATACATGTATATAATGCATATACATGTGTATATGTGTATACATATATATTCCTCATTCATTGATTGATTCACTCAAATGCAAGGGATATTGCTGAGCTATAAATGATAATGCTTAGTAACTGGATGCATGAGTGGTTGGGGTGGGGGAAGGTGAGGCAGATGGAGAGAGAAGAGTAAAAGATGACTAAATCTTTAGGTCTGGGTGACTGAGAAAATAGTGGTACCATTAAAAGAAATAGATAAATTAAGAGACTCGAAATTTTGAGAAAAGTCTTGGTTTTAGATATGCTGATAGAGTTGTGATCAGATGCATTACAATGAGATGCATTAATTCATTTTACAATCTGGTTTCTGGATATTTATCTCCTCTCACTCCCCTCCCAGACCTAAACTAAAAAAAAAAAACAAATAAAAAGACCAACCAACTGCCAAAAATGAGATTTGCACTAGTGTATGAAGGAGAAAATTTTAATACAGAAAAGAAAAAAATCATGTTAAATGAATGTTGTCACCCTTCCAACAGAATATTGAGCTGCTGGCCCAAATCTATATCCAAATACACAGTGGTGGAGAAGAGTTTTGAATGAATGAATAAGGAAGTGAAGACTTCCTTTCCATTCTAACTTTTAGTACAAGGGAAGGCCAGGAGGGACCTTGTCTATCCTCACAAACTTATTACGGATTGGGCCTCTTGCTTGGAAGTGATCAGCCTTTGGCCACTTAGTTACTTCTGTGTTTGGCCTCAAGGGATAAATGTGGCAACCCAAATGTTAAGTGGATATTTCAGTCTCATTTCTGAAAATTTTGTTACATTTTATGTGGGTAGGAGAAAGTAAGAGAATGTAACTAGGAGACAAACCTGAAGAAAGTAATTTATTTGAGAATAAATTAGTTTATAAAGGTGAACCCAATATCTTTCATTCCCTAATGAAATGTGTGAACTCACCACAGTCTTTTAAATTGAACTCCTACTCTTGGGAAATAACCCTGGTATTAACCAAAAATGAAATAAGTGATCACCTATTCCCCACCCTAAATAATCTACTTTTTTTTTTCTTAAACAGAGATCCACATGGGATTAAATAAGGAAACTCCATAGAAGCAGGACTCCAATTAGCACCCCCTTTCTAGTCTTAGAGAGTTGTCCAAGACAGGAAGGGGAGGGAGGGGAAATGACGGGAAAGGTTGGATGACTTTGCCAGGGACGTAGAATGAGTATGTGTCAGCCCTCTCTTTCTACTGTCCCTCTCATTTCTTTTTACAACCCTTTTACTCTTACTTAGATGCTTCTTAGGAATAGTGAATTAATAAGGCTAATGACATGACAGGGAAGAAATGAAGTTTATGGGTTAATATTAATCCATCATATAAAAATGGAGCACACACTGTTTCTTCAACTCTAGATATACCATCATACATAGAGAAGGCACCTGATAATTGTTATGTTGTTTCATCTCGGCCACAGAGCAGAGCTGAAACAGGTGATTGTGCTATCAACCACCTCTAAGCAGTTGGCTGGAATTCTAGCGTTAATCCTCTGAGCTGTAATAATAACTAGCATTTCTATAGCACTCTAACATTTGCAAACCACTTCAAAACTGTTCTCTCATTTGTTCCTTACAACAACTCTGAGAGGTAGGTGCTATTATTATTCCCATTTTACAGATGAGGAAACTGAGGCAGACAGCGGTTAAGTGACTTGCCCAGGATCACACAGCTGCTAAGTGTCTCAAGCTGGCTTTGAACTTGGGTCTTCCTGACTTCTGACCTCTTAATGGTAGGGGACTACATATTCATATTATGAATAAATTGAGGCTATTGGCTGCCTGAGTAGGTGGCCCAGAAGATACAGCGCCAGGCCTGGAGTCAGGAAGACTCATCTTTGTGAGTTCAAATCTGGCCTCAGACACTTACTAGCTGTGTGACCCCAGGCAAGTCACTTAACCTTGTGTGCCTGAGTTTCCTTATCTGTAAGCTGGAGAAGGAAATGATGAACCACTCCAGTATCTTTGCCAAGAAACCCCCAAATGGGGTCGTGAAGAATCAGACACAATGAACAACATTGGCTGCCTGAGTGGTACTATACTTATGACAAAGAAGTGGCCTCTTAAAGAACATAAAGTATAATTTTCCTTGTGTCTCTGATCTCTGTTCTCCCCTCCTTGCCTCTAGTTACAGAACAAGAGGCTAATCCCTTTACATACACTCTTGATTCCTTTCCCTCTCACATCTTCCAGAACCTTGTTCCCCCCTAACATTCATTTTCTTTCTCTTGTATCTTCAAACTTTCCTTTTTCTTTAGCTTCTTCTACCCATTAGCCCACAAAGATGCTTAAGACTCACCAGTCCTAAAAATTAGTCTACCCTTGACCCCTCTAGCCCCATCCACTGACTCTTCCATTTTTCTTCCCCATTTGATTCTTAAATTTCTTGGAAAGACTATCTATATTTCATGCCTCCACTGCTGCATTACCTACTGTGTTCCCAACCCTTTGCCACCTGGCTTCTACCTCTGCCGCTTTACAGAAACTCCTCTCTTAAAGGTCATCAAGGACCTTCTCATCAACAAATCCAATTGTCTTTTTTCTTTTCTTTTCCTTTCTTTTTCCTTTTCTTCTTTTTTAGTTCTCACCCTTTTTGAACTCTGTAACATGTGATGCTGCCAATCACTCCCCCCCTTGGCTTCAGAGACACCACATTCTCTTGATGGCTGTCCTGTTCTCTCCCTTTTGCTGACTATTAGCCCTTTTCCTGACCTCTTAAGAAAAGAAACCCTTCATTAGTGGATCTCTATTGCCCGAATAAAGTTCAAAATTCTTTGCCTGACAGAAAAAAAAAAGTTGTAATATGCCATATTCTCATTTTAGTTCATATTATTCCCCCCCCCCCCCCCACACACATTCTATAAATTCTGAGCCAAACTGGGTTCCTCTGTTGCCCAAACATCAGTCAATCAATAGACATTCATTAAGTGCCTGCTATATGCCAGGCACTGTGCTAAGTGCAGGGGATACAAAAGCAGGCAGAAGACAGTTCCTGCCCTCAAGGAGCTTACAATCTTCCCTCCTTTCCTTTATATCCACTGTCCCTTGTACCTGGAATGTTCTCCTTCTTTCTCATTGCTTCTCAAATTCCTATCGACCCTTTAAAACTTAATTCAAATGTCACTTCATCCATGAATTTCTCTTTGATTCTTCCTGTTGGTAAATGACCTTTCTTTTCCTGGGCTTCATGTAATACTTTTCTTCGAAACTTCCTAATACACTTATCATATAATGTTGGATATTACGAATATCTGTTTATCTTTTTCTCCTACTGAAGAATAAGGGAGAGAGAAGGAAATAAACATTTGTATAGGGCCTAGGCAGTGAATAGAGTGCCAGATCTAGAGTCAAAAGACTCATCTTCCTAAGCTCAAATCTGGCCCGAAACACTTACTAGCTGTGTGACCCTGGGCAAGTCACTTAACCCTGTTTACCTCAGTTTTCTCATCTGTAAAATGAGCTGGAGAAGGAAACAGCAATCCACTACAGTGTCTTTGCCAAGAAAACCTCAAATAAAGTCACCAAGAGTCATGACTGAAACAACTGAACAAAACAGCAAGCAAAAAAAAAAAAAGGGTCAATTGTAAGCATTTTTTTTTTTACAAATACCATCTCATTTGATCCTCACAATAATTCTGTGATATAGGTGCTATAATGATCCTAATTTTAAAGTCTAAGGAAACTGAGACAGACAGAGATGAAGTCACTTGCCCAGGGTGCTACAGCTAACAAGTGTCTGAAGTCAGATTTGAACTCTAGTCCTCTGGAGTCCAGGCCCAAAGCTCTATCTACTGTACCTCCTACTTATGACTAAGCTGGCTCTATTATAAGTGCCATGAGGATGGAGAATGTGTCTTATCTGAATTACATATCTTCTCCAGCACCTATCACAATGATGCACACATAGGAGGAGATTAATAAATGTTTGTTGAGTGAAAGCATCCCTGAAGAGTTTCAAATGCTTATGGACAGCTGTTATGTCTCTGCTAAGGCTTTTTAGGTTAATCATCTCAAATTCCTTTAACTGATTAATGTGATGTAAGTGAAACTTTGTAGCAAATGGTGTGAAAATTGCCCTTTCCCCTTAAAAGATATTGGGATACCATTTGTGTGTCCCATCTTATGTGTCACTTTTTCTGCTCTCTGCTGATAGCAGCTCTGTAGTCATGCGTCCATTGTTGGTTTCTTTGTTTTTGTACTCTCTCTGGTATTTTGTCCAAGGCTAGAGAGGTCACCTAATTGAAGGACTAAGGTGCTCCCTTATCATCTTCTCACTTGGATTTCATCTCCCACTTTTGTTTTCCAAGTTCAAAGATAATTCTTGGACAGTTCTCTGGTGGTCCCCCATAGTTTTATCCTCATAACAAACATAGGAAGTAGGTGCTATGATTATTCATATTTTATAGTTTAGGAAACTGAGGCAGGCAGAGGTTAGCTGCCTAAGGTCACACAGCTAGTATGTGTCTGTGGTCAAATTTGAACTCACTCACATCTTCCCAAACCCAGATCCAATGCTCTATCCATTGAGCTATGTAACTGTCCCTAATGAACTGATCTGATGGACATTGGTTTCCTATGGGGGTGCCATCATTTTTTAAGGAGTACTTCAATTTGAAGTCAACAAATCTTTCCCTTCTAGTAACAAAAAGTACCACTTCTTCCAAGCTACAAGAAGCATTAATATCCCCTTTCGAGACTGACTGGTGAACTGCGATATTTGGGAAGGAGGTTGTAATATATGTCTCATCCCACCAAACCCCCATATACGTATAATAAAAGTAATTGCTAACATTTATATAACACTATATACCAGGCACTGTGCTAAGTACTTTAAATTATTATCTCATGTCATCCTCACAATAATGCTGGGAGATAGGTGCTATTATTATTTTCATTTTATAGATGAAGAAAAGATGCAGACACAGGTCAAGTGACTTGCTCAGGGTCTCACAGCTATTAAGTACCTGAGCCAGGATTTGAATTCAGATCTTCCAGACTCCAAACTTGGATCTTTATCCATTATACCACCTAGCTGCCTCCATATATGACTTAGAAGTAATAAAATACTGTTGTCAAGGATAGCTAAACAAGTAGGTTCCTATCCTTTATCCTGGAAATGGCGTGACTCTTCTCGCCAATTTTATTTTTACTCTCTGTCCGTTTGATGTGAAACAAAAATCAGTGTAAATTGCTGATTATTGGAAGACAGTGCAGTATGTAAGTCTCCTGCAGGTTTGCGTGATAACTTTTTAGGAAAACAGATTTTTTTTTGGTAGCCATAAGACATTGCTGCAGAATATTTACTAAGGAAAATGCTCCATTAGATTCTTGAAAAGAGAAGATACTTTTATAACTAAGAAAAGCACCTACAATTATACTTGACTGGTGCAGGATAAAAATGGAATGGTTTCCTCAGTTATCTTACTTTTTTATGCTTCAGGGCATGAATAATCTCCCCCAGAATCTGGAGGCAATCTTCCCCAAAGGATATTCTATTGAGTAGTTGATCAAGTACCTTCTGGGTTGCTTCATTTTTTTTCCCTAAGGCTCTTTTGTTGGACCCAATGGAAGACAGGCTGAGATACATTGTTCGGACTATAGAGGTATGGCAGTATCTATGTGTCTTTGTCCTCAGAACGACGTCTGCGTATTTCATATGTAGACTTCACTTTTAAAGGACCAATAAAAGCCAACATGTGAAGAAGCATTTGGCAATTATTTTTATTCAGCCTACATGGGAGGAGATTAAAGTGGTCTCTTTAGTAGCTATCTAGATGGATTTTGTTGCCTGTCAGAGGTGAGATTGTTTTTTTTTTTTCTTTTTTTTTGCTTCAGATAAATTTGTTTTCCAGGAATACGTCATGCAGTAATAATATATATAGGATCCCACTTATCGTGATCACTGATGTTGGCTAGGGACATGACAGAATGCATTTGTACTGCCTTTTGAAATCTACTTAAAATGTGAAAATATTTTTTGTTTTAAATGGCAACAGGCCTAAAACCTCAATTTTGCTATAGTTTATTCTTTCATGAGATGGGTGTATTACCTGATTTCTGCAAATGCCTCTTTTTAAATGAAGTTCCTCTGCTCACTAAAGAAAGGTCAGCTCAATCCATATGAGGCAAAACCCAATGGAACAAAATGTAAGTATATTCATGGCTCCCATAAATGCTGTGGCTTAAGTTCCACCTCCTACATGAGGTATTTCCAGATTCTTCACAATAGTTCTCTCTTCCTGCCTCTGAAATAACTTTGTTTTTGTCATTCTTGTTGTTTTGGTCATGTCCAGGTCTTGGTGACCCGATTAGGGGTTTTCTTAGCAAAGATACTGGAGTGGTTTGCCATCTCCTTTTTTAGCTCATTTTACAGGTGAGGGAACAGAGGCAGACAGGGTTTAGTGACTTGTCCAGGGTACACAGTTAGTAAATGTCTGAAGTTGGATTTGAACTTAGGAAGATGAATGAGTCTTCCTGATTCCAAGCCCAGTACTCTATCCACTGTGCCACCTAGCTGTTCCTGTTAATATGTGTGTATACATATATGTGTGTGTGTGTGTGTGTATATATATATATATATATATATACACACACACACATATGTGTGTGTGTTTACTTGTCTACGTGTATGCTATTTTCACCCAATAGAATATAAGCTCTTTGAGGGCAGAGATATAGTACTTTGCACAAAGTAGATACCAAGGAATGTTTTTGTTGAATTGAGGTGGGACTATTTGTGATTTCAACAGACAATTCATTAATTGTCCACTACGAAATCTATGGAATCTGTCATGATTAAATTAACATTTAATTTAAAAATATTAGGTACCTACAATGAATCTGGCATCCTGCTCGGGTACTTCGGGATGAGACTATTATAGAATAGTTGTTTGCATCCTGCCCCTGATATACTTACAATTACTTGGCACAGACAAATACACATCAATAATTAAACTTTATTTAAAAATTTATCAGCTCCCAGAATTTTTAATCATACCTCTTTTTTCACCTTGGGTGTGTGGTTGATTGTACAGTTGATTTAAATGAAGTCAGAGTTTACATAAATTATCATTACCTACATTTTGTGGGGAGGGGATCAAATTGGTTTATAAGATTACTACAAGATATTCCTACCCTTTCTTTCCAATCTTACTTGCAGGGAAACACAAAGACGCAAGTTTTCTCCTCCTACCTAATTGCTGCTTATATATACTTTCACTCAGTCTTACTATGAGTGTAAAACTGGCCCTAACAATGCTTTTGTGTTGGACTGCACCTGGCACATAGTAGGCACCTTAATAAGTGCTTATTGATTGATCAAACTGCCTTTCCTACTGTAGTCACTGTAAGCAGTCTAGTACACTTCTTCCTCCTTGCTCCCAATAAGCCAAAGGACTGTTAGGGATAATACAGCCCTCTTCATTTAGGTAGCACATAACCTTATTTTTTTCTTGTTTTCTCTGTTTTCCACTTACCTGTCTACTCACCTATCCCCCCTCTTCTACTTTTTTCTTGCATATAATTTTCTGCCTTTGTTATCTGACCCACCCCAAACCATAAAGCCTAGAGACACAAATAGAGCATAGTGACTAGATGCTGAATCTTGAGGGTACTCACAGCAATTGCAGTCATTCAACAAAGCTTGGCACCTAAATAGAAAGAATAATTAGTTAACATCAGAAGCTATCAGACGGCAGGCTGCAGCGAGTTCCTCTTCTTTTCCTTGCCCTGTTCTTCCTGCTGTTTCATCAAGTGGCACCTCTCCAGCGGCAGCTTCCTGCCAGAGTCCCAGGGTCTCTTTCTTCCTACCAGACCCCCCAATCCCAGAGGGGGTAATGTCTTTCCCTCCCCTGTTATGTGATCAGGCATGAACATTCTTAGCTACTGTTCTGCTAAATAAACTCCTCCAGTTTGACTATATCATAGAGTATATATGGTGGGGGAGAGGGAAGATGGAGAGGAAGAATAGCATGAGATAATGCTGGAAAGAACTGGAATGTAGAGAGCCTTGAATACCAGAGGCAAAGAATTGGAGTTTTATTAAATAACTGAAAGTTTTCAAGCTTTGGAATTATTTTGTCAGGTTGTGACTTTTTAAGATTAATCTGATGAGGGCTTTGAGGAGGACAAAGGCTGAAGATGGGGAGACAAGTTAAGGGACTGTTGCAATTGTCCAATCAATAAGTAATATGGGTTGGACCAAGGTAGTGGCAGTGGAAATGGTATGTGTGGAAAAGACTGAGTCAAGAGACACCCTGGATACTCTGGAGGCATTTTTTATTTCTCTTTTTCCCTTGCCTCATATATCCACTCGATCTCTCAGCTCTATCCATTAAACACCCAAGAGAAAAGATATAAAGAAAAGAAAAAAGAGAAGAAGACTAATTATGAAGCTTTGGTGAATGCTTGAATTCAGGAGGTCTCGGGCTTGGTGGAGGTGACATGATACAATAACCTGGTAAGAGCAGGTGTTTGGATGTTATCATCCCCATTTCATAGAGGAATAATCTGAGGCTCATTGAGGGGGGCAGCTAGGTGGCTCAGTGCGTACAGTGCTAGGCCAGGACTGATTAAGACTCATCTTGGTGAGTTCAAATCTGGCCTCAGACACTTACTAACTCTGAGACCCCCTTGTGTGCCTCAGTTTCCTCATCTGTAAGATGAGCTGGAGAGGGAAATGGCAAAACACTCCAGTGTCTTTGCCAAGAAAACCCCAAATGGGGTCATGAAGAGTTGGACGTGACTGAAATGAATGAACAACAACATTGAGTTAAACAACTTGCCCATGGTCACACATCTAGTAAGTGTCAGAAGCAAGACTTTGGTCCCAGGTCTTCCTGCCTCCAACAAGATCAGCATTTATTAAGCACCTACTATGTGCCAGCATTCTATCCTCTGTACCATGCATATGTGTGTGTGTATATACACATGCACACACATGCATATATCTATACATATATGTATATATATATATATGCACACTGCCTCCAAGACAATCAATCAACAAGCATTTATTAAAGACCTACTCTGAGTCAGCACTCTATGTACTATACCTTGCAAATCTATGCATATGTATGTACACATACAAATAATATTATATATATAATAATTATATGTTCGCGTAATATAGTCCACACCTGCAATTTCATCAATATATGGAGCTTCCTACTGAGAAAACTCCCTTTACTAATACAGTTTAGTCTACATCTTTATTGCTAGTAGGTGTCAGAGCTAGGATTTAAACCCAGGTCATCTTGATCACAAAGCCAGCTGTCTTCTCCACTGCATAGTGATATACCTTTTACACCTCATATTACCGAAATTAATACCACCATGAGCCATTCCATGGACCAGCGAGATGGTCATAGACAAAGCACATTTTAAGAATAGCCCAGTGGAACACAAATAGGAATCAAGAGATCTGATTTCATTACTGATTTTTCAGAAATAGTTTATAAATAATGAATCACAATTATTCCATGCCTTCATAATCATTTGCAAAATGTAGGTAACAATAATAATTATTATATATAATATATACAATTATATATTATATGTATAATAGTTATTATTATTATAGCTAGCATTTATATGGTACTTTATAGTTTCAAAGTGATTTACATATGTTATCTCATTTTACCCTCATAATAACCCTGCTAGTTAGGTATTATTATTATCTCCATCTTACCCATAATGTACTTGATGATAATATCTTATCTACCTTACCAGGCTCATTATGATATTTGAAACAAAATGGATGTTAATTCTCTTTATTGTTATTGTTCAGTCTAACTCTTTGTTGACTTCATTTGGGTTTTCTTGGCAACAATACTGGAGTGGTTTGCCATTTCCTTCTCCAGCTCATTTGACAGATGAGAAACTGAGGAAAACAGGGTTAAACAACTTGCCCAGGGTCACACAGTTAGTAAGTGTCTTAGGCCAGATTTGAAATCACAAAATTTAGTCTTCCTGACTCCAAGCCCAATGCTCTATCCATTGTACCACCCAGCTGCCCCGTTAATTCCCTACTATTGTAAATTAATTGAAGGAGCTATCTATGTTGCTTTTTCTTCATTGTATCCTTAGCCCAGAACAGCGTCTTGCCTGTAGTGGGCACTTTATAAATGTTTCTTGAATTGAACTGGAGAAATTTGCAGTGGGGAATCTTATTTCTGTTAAAGGAAGAGATAGATTAAGAAGCAACTACCCAAGTCCAGATGGGTGCTTGGGTTAACATATCTTATTCCAATGAAAAGTGTTTGAATTTGGGGTTCCCGCCTCCATCTCCGTATCATTCTCTAATTGAGGAGTTCTTGCAATGACTTGGTTTTGTAACACAGCCAAACTCTCAAGTGGGGTCCCCATGTTGGACAGACTCAAATATACACTTCATATTTCTCTCATAATCTAGTGGGAAAAAATAAACCTGTGGCTTAATATCCATTTTTTTGGGGCATGCCAGCAAATTATAAAAAAGTGAGGTTGTCAAAAGTACAGGCCACTTAAAGGGCCTTGTTATCTGCAGACAAAAAAAAAGAACTTTTGGGTTGCCTGGAGTCTCCTGGTACATGTTAGGTGGGAGAAGATTGTAAAGGGTAAGTCGGTGGCATCTGCACAGAAAGAATTTCCCATCATCTTCTTTCCCCAGCCCTCTTCTCTCCAATTCTGTATCAGTATTTTGCTTGAATTATTGGGATAATGACCTCAAATCTCCACTTCACTTTCATAATGTCAACCTAGTCTTTGGTTCTTGATCAGTTATAGTATCTAGAACTATACTATATCCTTGGTATAAACTTTAATTTAACATTTCATTGTTAAAGTCTTAATTTGAGGGCCTGAATTACTATACCTTAAAAAAAATAAACTTTTGTTCATAGGAAAAGAAATCTTCGCTCCTCCTGATATATTAGTGATGACTTCTGCCAAACAATTGTAAAACTTGCGTTCCTCCCCACTGAAGGTGTGTGGATTAACAGTACTGCCTGAGAAACAAAACAAATCACAAGTCAATTCAATACAACAAACATTTATTAATCACTTACTACATGCAAGGTGATTAGTACTTTTTAACCCACAGTTAGTGGGTCAGTGCTTTGCACAGTGATTAATAAATGTTCCTTTTTCCTCCCTTCCTCCCTCCCTCCCTTCCTTCCTTCCCTCGTTCCTTCCTTCCTCTTTTCTTTCCTTCCCCTTCTGAGGCAACCTCTTCCACTTTCAAAAAGAACTATTTCTTTAAAAGTTTTTCCTTATATTGAGCCAAAATCTGTTTCTATGCCATTGTCATACAGTGCTCCTAGTTTGTCCCTCCTGGGGCCAAGCAGAACAGGTCTAATCATACTTGAGATACTTGAAGCCCTTCAAATGCTTGAAGACAGTTATCATGTCACCACCTTCTCCCAATCTCTCCAGGTTAGCAATCCTCAGGTTTTTCAACTGATTTTTACATGACATAGTATTGATATTCTTCAGATAATCTCCAGTTTATCAGTAGATACTTCTTAATACGTAGTAAGAACTGGACATAATACTTCGAATTTGATCTGATCAGAGCATCACACACAGTACAATGATGACCTCTCTCCTTGTGCACACTATATTCATATCAGTTTGGCCTAAGATCGTGTTAGCTTTTATTTTTTGTCTACATCATCCTATTGACTCATTGACTTTACAACCCATTAAAACCCCAGGGTCTTTATTCACATGAACTAAACATAGGATCTTTGTATATTTATATTTTCTCCATTTTTTACTTGTGGAGTTGATTTTTTTGGATCCAAGTGTAAGACGACATTTATTCCTATTGAATTTAATTTTATTAGACTTCATTGTTATCTCATTCAGATAGTTGTATTCCAGTTCTCCTGTCTAATGTGTTAGTTAAGTAAATAGTTATTGACTAATTTTGTAGTCTTAGAAATCCAGTCTGTTCTTTTGATTGAGAAGAGTAGTTAGGGAAAAAAAGTGAAGAAAGCCAAACACTTTTTATCATGTACAGAGAAAAGTATTTCTGAGTTTCTTCTTCTTTCTGACTTCTTTCATAGGAATCTAGAGCTGGAAGGTACTTCAGAAGTTTTCTAATCCAACTCCATCATTTTACAGATAAGGAAACTGAGGCCCAGAAGGTTAAATAACTTGCCAATGGTCACATAGCTAGTAAGCATCAGAGGAAGGATTTAACCCAAGTCTTATGATTCCAGAGTCAATTTTCTTTTAATTGGAATGCATCACCTGTGGGCAAACTGAAATAAAAAAGAGCTAAATTGAGTAATAAAAAAATTGTGAATGATATTTTTCCCTATAAATTGTCAGCTTATTCTAAGATTTGTTTAGATTTTGGTCTCCTCATCAGCATTTTATTAACTAGCCTAGGAGTTATTAATACTTATTATACATTTCAGGAAGTCCATGACCTTGGATGGGGAAAAAATCCATCTTTATTTGAACATAATTGTCTTCTTTTGTAATCCTATGAATTTTATCTCGTACACTTAGAAATATTTTTATGAGAAGGGTTCCGTAGGCTTCACCAGATTGTCAAAGGAGGCCTGATACAAATAGGATTAAGAACACCTGAGGAGGAGGAGTGGGTAGAACTCTTGGAGGTTTAGTTAGTCAACCACAATGGAAAGGGGGCACCTCTTAGCTGAGTCCACTTGTCCTTTCCTTAGCTGAAATCCAGTTGAGGTATTTTCAGTGGCTGTCCTTGTTGAGGGGCAACTAAGTGGCATGGTGGATAGAGGTAACAGGACTGGAGTCAGAAAGACTCCTCTTCCTGAGTTCAAATCTGGCCTCAGACACTTAACTAGCTGTTTGTCCCTGGGCAAGTCATTTAACCCTGTTTGCCTCAGTTTCTTCATCTGTAAAATGAGCTGGAGAAGGAGGTGGCGAATCACTCTGGTATCTTTGCCAAGAAACTCCCAAATGGGGTCACAAAGAGTTGGACATGACTGAACAACAATAATTCTTCTTGAATAACCTCTGGTTCTAGAGGTGAAGTAAGTCTCCTTTTGTTATATTGTTGAATGGTTTATAAGCTTCTCATTTTGTTCTGAGATGGAACTGTAAACTGCCAGGGAACTGGCCTGAGTCAGGCCTGAGACAGAGCATATGGGATCTGCAGTATCTTTCTTGACCTGAAGCTGATCTGTTTTTATTTCTGTGGAGGACCTTTTATTATAACCAGAGACGGAAAAGAATGTTAAGGCATCCAGCTCTACTCTGCCATCATTAGTGCCACTTCTGAGTTCCATATGATTCAAATGTTCTCAAAACTGAGAAATCTTCAGGGATACTTCTTAGGAGCTTGATAGCAAGGTCATGGTGACTTGTCAGAGTTAATGTTCATTGAAGGGTTTTATGAGATGTAGCTCCTTTTTGCTTTGACAGTTGAGAGGCAGCAAATGAAGAAACATTAAGATGAGGAACGGGGCATTTCCTAGAAAAGTGGTGTTTGTTTGTGTTTTCTGCTTTCTCTCAACTCCTTTCTGAAAAGCCCAGTAGTTTATGGTAATGAAGGAATCCTTAAAGATATAGCTTCATTGTAGGCATATGCACATAATCTTACTATGATTCTAATTTTATATGTTTATACCATACCAAAAATTGCATAATATATTTTTAGTTGTTTCTGACTCATCATGACCCCATTTGGGGTTTTCTTGGCATAGATGCTAGAGTAGTTTGTCATTTCTTTTCCCTGGTCATTTTACAGATGAGGAAACTGAGGCAAACAGGGTTAAGTGACTTGTCTAGCTACTAAGTGCCTAAGGCCAGATTTGAATGTGTGATCTGGCATTCCATCCACTCTGCCAAATAGCTACTGAGGCAAACAGGGTTAAGTGACTTGTCTAGCTACTAAGTGTCTAAGGCCAGATTTGAATGTCTGACCTGGCATTCCATCCACTCTGCCAAATAGCTACCCTCATAATATATTATAAACATATAATTATTTTATATTCAGATGATGAGATAATTAAATGAGGCACACACACACACACACACACACACACACACACACAACCACCCATATTATAAGTATCAGCAAGGTGCTAGGCATTACAAAAATATAGTAAGGCCTAAATTCCAGATTTTAGAACTTTTCTTTCTTTCTGTCTTCTACTATAAAAATGAAGGATGAAACTTTAGCACTAGAAGGGATTTAGATATCATAGGCTAACTCCCTCATTTTACAGATGAGAATATTGAGGCACAGGGAGAGAATAAGTAATAGGAGAGAATAAGATCTCACAAGATATCTTTGGTAGAAGCAGTGCTAAAATCTGGGTCTTCTGTCTCTCTGACTAGTACACTTTACTTTCAACTTGACCTCACTCTCCCTAGACTCCTGTGTACTTCAGTAGTATCAGTCTTTCAAGATTTTTTGCTTTTTAGACCTTTTCAAAAATGCTAGAATCTCTTGGCTTCAAGTCAATTCATTTTTACAGCTGAAAGCTGAAATACCAGTGATTTTTTTTTTCCTCTCTAATGTGTGGTCTAATGTGAAACCTGCCTGTTCTATTTATTATCTCTCCAATGTATCCATTTTAAACATTTTTGATTTACTCAATTTTAAGAATTGCACCTGTATATACAGAGCAACTTACTCTTTAACCCATGGATTTTATTATCTTTTAGGCAAACATAGTGGACAGCTTGACATAATAAAGCAAAGCTTAAGAATTCTCTTAGGAGATCTTAGAAGTTTGAATCAACAGTATACCTTTCATATCCTTATATGATACACATTAATGGATCTCAAATTAAATTATGGAGAATCTATAGAAGGCATTAGGAAATTGTAGCTAGATATTACATTGACAAAATATACTATTATAGCAAGAAATTTAACATTCTCAGTGAAGATTATTACTATTTATAATGAAGGATTCTTTTTCCTTTTCATTTATAAACAGTAGTTTTATTTTTCTGTAACCTTATGCCCAGTTCTGTCCCCAGGCTATTTATATATGTAAATATAATAATATACTGACAGAATCTATGTAAAAGGAAACAGGAAAGGGAGAGAGTAAGAGGTGGGGGGGGCGGGGAGAATCTTGGAAGAGCTATGCCAAATGACAACAGATCTGTAGTTCTCTGTATTCCCAACACCAGTAAGGTACCATATTTATTGTAGAAACTTATTAAATGCTCATTGGATTGGACTGGTTTTAATTGGACTAGTTCAAGGGTTGGAAGGGGGAAAAGTAGAAACTGAGACTTCCTTGAAATGCCAGCTTTCTTTTAGGGAAAGACCTTGGGACACGATCCCATCTGTGTGGATGATGTTCATGGTATAAAAGGAGTTTCCACTTAAATCTGTCCCATATTAGATTAGGTTCCATGTTGAAATCAAAGGAGGCATTTATAGATTATTCATGGGTTACAAAAGAAGGTTTGCTTTGCTTTAGCATAGAAAAGATAGTCAATAAGAATTCTCCATTATCTATCTGGGATAGACATAACCCATGCTACCCTCACATCCATATGGAAATGTTTCTGATCAGTAAGTCTGAGTGTGGTGACTCATTTGTTCTTAGGACATCCCCCAAGTCTGGGGGCCCTGAGTCTAAGTGGATGGATGGACATTTATATGTCCTTTGGTATGGTCAAACACTCCCAGGAAGTCCAAAGGAGGCTTAATTTAAATTCTTAGTCCCCTGGGCTAATTAGACCCAGGACAGTTTTGTTGCCTTTGATAGGAGACAAACACCACAACAAAAAATCTAGCCTCACCCAGGTGACCAGTATATGGTATTACTATTGTGGGGGGGGGGGGGCTGTCACTGGAAGAGGGAGCAAGCTCTTGATATTAAAGAGAAGTTGTGAAAATACCTTAATGTTTCAAGGATTCATGATGTAATTGGTGAGTGTATAGCTAGTCCCTTCACCAACAATGATCTCAACCACATAGGGCTTTTCTTTCATGAATTGCTGCAAATTAGAAAATTCACCTACTGGCTAGCCTTCCTGCGATAAGCTTCGGTAAACTTAACTTGACAGTTCTTTGGATGACAAACCCACAGTTTCCTGCACTGATGTAGAAGTATAGGGCCTTTTTGTTGTTTAGTCGTTCCAGTTGTGACTGACTCTTCATGACCCCATTTGAGGTTTCTTGGCAAAGATACTGAAGGTGTTTGCCATTTCCTCCTCCAGCTCATTTTAAAGATGAGCAACTGAGGCAAACAGGGTGAAGTGATTTACCCAGGGTCACACAGATAGAAAGTGTCTGAGGCCAGATTTTAACTCAGGAAGATGGGTCCTTCTGACTCCAAGTCCCATGCTCTGTCCACTGCACCACCTAGCTGCCCAGTATAGGGCATAAGGGACAGAAACAACTAGAATGACTGAAGATTCCACAAGTGGAGGTCCTGAATAAACATCATAGTTATTCTAATAAACCCCTGTATTTATCTTTATCTTGCCTACTCATGCTCATTTATTCAAAAGTCCATAGATCTCCTTATCATAGATAGGTCCACTTGCAAAAGGCTCCAGTTCCCTTTTTGTCTTCCTGAGTATAAAATAGTGTGCATCATTCAAATCAAGCCCGCTATTCTGGGAAGTGATGGTTTCTCCTGGAATGTGGGCTATATCACCTCTCAGGATCAGAATCAGACTAAGAGACCCAGGGTGGCATTGAGCCACCCCGCCACCCCCAACCTTCAATATCTTTTGTCTACCAGATAAGTTTGTGTACTACTCATTCATTCATCCATTAAGCATTTATTAAAAACCTCTTATTACCAAGAAACCCTACAGTTAGGTCAACTGAGGGTAGGACTCTATTCTCTGTTCTTTTAAATCCCAGATTGGACTTGCAGACAACTATATATTATTTCAAACCTTTCCATCATGGTAGGACCCATCATAACTATCTTACACTAACATAATATTCTAAAACTCAGGGTCAGCTCCATGCCAACATGCCTCACCAGGGTAGGATGTCAGTGGAGGCTGTGAAAAGAAATGAGCTAATATACCCAGAGCACTCCAAGCTCTTTGGAAACATGCTACATAAATTTGAAGTGGTGTAAGAGTATTTTTAAAATCTTGTTAAAACTATAACTGACTATATCTACTTTTGATCTTGTGCTTCTCCAATTTGGAAATAAACTTTTAATGAAAATTTTTGCCCACCATTTTTCCTTAAACTTACCTCGGGGCCTTTGAAAAAATAAAACCATTGGTGAAGCAGCTAAGTTCAGAATTCAGTAAGCTCTCCACATTGAAATAGCTTCCTACTCCCGATAAAAAAAAAAGAAAACAATTCTTCTCTTCTATTAGTTGCTGTCCCACAGGCCTTTAAGAAGGAGATGAGAGGTAACCTCAGGCAATACCATGCCAGATTTATTCACAGAGGGGACCAAGAGGATAAAAGGTTTCTATGCAAGCAGAATTTCCTGAATAACACAAACAAATAAATTACATTTTAGAAAAGAAAAGGGCTGGCTTCCTGTTAATGTTCCCCATAATTATTAAGTAATGCCACCGGATTGCTTCTAAAATCCATTTCCACAAGCTCCAGTAAAGGAATTGCTTCTCGGCTTGAAGGCATTTAAAGGAAACATTTTAATAGCGATCATCCCTATGCAAACAGTTTCCTAATTGCTCCATTTGGGGAGAAAGTGGAAGAGATTAGGTTCAATTAGGGAAAATTCTGTGCTTGGTTCACAAGCAGTCTGGCAGCCCATTTGGTAGGACTGGATCTCAGTTTCCCACCTTACCCTTCTTCAATCCATGGAAGTTTGCACAACATTGCTTTGAAAGAGAAAGTCTGTATGCAGCTTGAGTCACATCCCCCCAAACCAGAAAACAGATGGCAAGTGTTCATTCCAATCAATGCACTGTGTCATTCCAGAGAAAAACAAACCACAGCACCACCGAGTGCCTCTCCCGCCAATCAGGAGAAATAGCCTCCCTTCCTTTCTACACCCCCCACTCCCTCAGCTTGTAAGTAATCTCTCTTGGGTCCCTACATAACAACTTTGCTGACATCTACAGAGAATATTAAACCTCCTAGGCCACTTGGGTTGCCCAGTGTCCCAAAACGCACTCTGTTTTCTCTTCTCATGTAGTACCTGTGATGGAAAGAAAACAAAGTATACTTACTTTGTCCTTGATCTTTTGTTTTGGTTATTTCAAATGGTCAAAGTTTGTGATCTTGTACCCTGTTGTACTCAGTTGTATAAAAAAAAAGTAAAAACCTTTCTCATCACTTAAACTAGCCCACTCATAAAACCTAAGCAATCATATTGTCTCCTTTTTTCCTTTAAACTTTGCTTTCAAGTAATCAATAATTAACAAATGTTGAGCAACTAATATTCCATTTATTTATTTTTCTTTTCTTTTTTTCTTTTTGATATTCTTTTAAAAAATTTTTGAGTTCCAAAATCTCTCCCTACCTCCCATCCCTCCCCCACCCATTTAGGAGGCAAGCAATGTGATATCAATTATACATGTGAAGCCATGCAAACCATATTTTCATATTAGCCATGTTGGAGGTGGGGAAAGCAAAACAAACAAAAAAAAAGTGAAGCAAAATAAAGAAGGTAAAAAAATATGCTTAAATCTGCACTCAGAGTTCATCAGTTCTTTCTCTGGAGGTGGATAACATTTTTCATGGATCCTTTGAAATTGTCTTGGATCATTGTCTTGAACAGTCTTTCACAGTTGTTAAGTCTTTCACAGTTGTTACAATATTGCTGTTACTGTGTACAATGTTCTCCTGGTTCTACTCACTTCGCTTTGCATCAGTTCATGTAAGTCTTCCAGATTTTTCTGAAATCATCTCCCTTTTCATTTTTTTTATAGCACAATAGTGTTCCATCACAAACATATACCACAACTTGTTCAGCCATTCTCCAATTGATGGGCATCCCTTCAATTTCCAATTCTTTGCCACCACAAAAGAACTTCTACTAATATTTTTGTACAAATAGGTTGTCTTCTCTTTGAGATACAGACCTGGTATGGTATTGCTGGGTCAAAGAGTAAGAACAGTTTTATATCCCTTTGGGCTTAGTTCCAAATTGTTCTCTAGAATGGTTGGACCAGTTCACAACTCCACCAAAAATGCATTAGCGTCCCTATTTTTCCACATCTTCTCAGCACTTAATCATTTTTCTTTTCTGTCACATTAGCTAATATGGTAGAACACCTAATATTTTTAAGGCATAATGCTAAGAACAATGACTGATATATAAAATGAATGAAAGCTCCTTGAGGGAAAGGAGCTATTTTGTTTTTGTCTTTATATACTCAGCACCTAGGATAGTGCCTGACATGTAGTAGGCACATGTTAATTGAAATGTAGTGAATTATCTCAGACTTCAATGAGCTTTCCAGCTACACAAGGAGATAAAACTTGTATATATGCAAAGATGAGACTGAATAATATCCAAGAAATATGTGAAACCACAATGGGTTTCAATTTCTATTATAACATTCCTATTAAAATATAAGCACTTTGAGGCCAGGAACTGTCTCTTTTAAAAATATTTTTATCTCCATGCTTAACAGTATTTGGCATACAATAAGCACTTAATAAATGTTTTTTTTTTCCATCCATCTACCCATTCATCATTGGAGGGAACATCTTACAACTTTGGATTTCCATCACAGGTGGAAATATGAATATCGATAGGAGCACAGTTCATTTTGTATATGTGTTAAGTGATAAACAGTTTTTATGAATAGTAAAAGAATTTTCATGGGTAATGTGACTTTTGACCTGGGCCTTGAAGGATGGAAAGAATTTTGATAACCATGAAGGCAAACAAAGGACATTAAACTATAGAGAACACTGAGCCAGCCAAAAAAAACACACATGTTTCTTGGAAGATGATGAATAAACCAATTTAATGGGATCTGGGAATTGGTGTGTACGATTAGAAGAGTGAGTTTGGTTCAGATTGTAGAGAAAATTGAATACCCTGGAAGTTGGACATAGGGGAACCATTAAAACTTTTTGAGTAGGATAGTGAGATAATGAAAATAGTATTTTAGGACAATTAATTTGGCAGGGGTATAAAGGACTGATTAGAATATTTAAAGACCAGGGTCATGAAGATCAGTCTAGGTGTATAACTTCCTTGTGAATAAGTAGGGATAATTTAATTCATCCTATTTGTATCCCTCACACTTAGCACAGTGCCTGGCACATAGTAGGTACTTAATAAATGTTTGTGGATTTATTGATTGAGGAGATAAGGGTATTGCCATAGAAAGAAACTTGGACAGGTGTCTGTGGCAGTGGAACATCAAAGTGATGATGTCTAGGAGGCTCTGTAGAGCCTGGATATCACTCTAGCACCATGAGATAGATGCAGTAAGAGTTGAATACAGTTCAAACCAGATTCTTACACAATGAGATAAAGAGTATGATGATCACTTAAGGGAGACTTGAGACTATTAATTCAAGATTTGTCTGGATGGGTAAGATCCACTGAGGATCACAGCATGTATGAAGAAGAGGAAGAAAAGAAATATTTTATATTTGAATCATTGCTCTTGAATCCAACACTCACTTATTTGACCAAGTCTTCTAGACCACCCAGTGATCCTTTGGATACTCATCCTGGATGACTTGATCCACAAATGAGTAAAGTTTTGGATTTGTTCTCATTTTCCCCTGTCTAAAACTGTCTCTTGCCCACCACAGCCTCTCTTTTTAGCAATTCCTTCTTCCTGGTTCATTCTAATGATTTATTGTTGGTTTTGGCGGTGACATCGATTTCCATAAAAATTTTCAATTAAGCATCCCAGAATAAGAATTAGCCCTCTACCAAAGTGGAATCTGTGTATGCTGTCATCCAGGCAGAGCTAAAAGGTGAGAATACCTCAGGAAAGTAGTCCCAACAATTCTTATGAGGTGAGGCAATGTCATAACATTTCTTTGAGCAGTAAGATGCTGTAATAGCTAGCATTTATATAGTGCTTTATGGTTTTGTGAAGTGCGTCACATATATTGTCTCATTTGATCCTCACAACCCTTGGAAGTAGGTTTTATTATTATTTTCATTTTACTGCTGAGGAAGCTGAGGCTCAGAGTGGTTAGTTAGTTTGTTTGTTTTGTTTTTGTTTTTTTGGTGAGGCAGTCGGGGTTAAGTGACTTGCCTAGGGTCACATAGCTAGTTAAGTGTCAAGTGTCTGGTCTGAGGTCACATTTGAACTCAGGTCCTCCTGACTCCAGGTCCGGTGCTCTATCCACTGAGCCGCCTAGCTGCCCCCTCAGAGTGGTTAAGTGACTTTCTCAGGATCACATAGCTAGTTAAATGACTGCAGCAGGATTTTAACTCAGGTCTTCCTGACTCTTATCTACTGAATCATGTAGCTGCTATGTGTTTATTGATATATATGCTGTATTTACTGATATATGTGCATATATGTACATGTACACATATACACATACCTATTTATACACACGTAGGTATATACACACATATGTATGTATACACACATATACATATACATGCATATATGCTATATTGAAAGCTGCATAATCTCCATGCTGTAGTTTATGGGATGGAGAATTGGGATTATGCACGGCTATAATAAATGGCAGAACTGCATGACTTTCATGCCCCTTACTTAGCACATTGCTTCCTAACCAGTGCATTGAGATGCTGTTTGGCTCATTATAAAGGCATCTTTAGTATATTACAACATCCTGGGTTGACCCAGATTCCCTTGACAATCCATGGATTGGATAGTCATCATCTGGATGGTTGAGTCTTGATTTCATTGACCAATGTGATCTGGGGAAAGTTACTTAAATTCTCTTGACCTCAGTTTTCTCATCTGTAAAATGAAAGATTAGACTGAAGTGATTTCCAAGATCCTTCGCACCTCTGAAATTCTATGGTCTATGAGCTGTATTTGTGATGCCAGGGGCTCAGGATTCTTAGTCCATAGGTACCATCAGTCTGCCATTTGAGTAAATCATTGAAAGTAATGAAATCAATATACTGTTTTAAAATTATAGCTTTCTATAATTCAGGGAACCACAGTTAATGGGGGCAGGTACACACTGTCTTGTTAATGCCTATTAATGAAAATTGAGATGAGTTTTGCCTTCCACACTCAAAATATCGTCTCCCTAGTTAGGACAGAAAAAAACTTTCAAGTAAGTTCAGACTTTGGGTTTCAGAGTTGATTATTCTGCAGCTATCATTTACCTAGAAATGTTTAACCTGGAGAAGAGAAGACTAAGACAAATCTTTGAACATTTGAAGGACTGTCCCATGCAAGAGGGAATCAATAGACCTATTTTCTGATGCTTCATAGACAGGAGTAGTAGGACAAGTTTTTGAAAGTGATAGATTGGCAGATTTAAACTCAATATAAAGAAGCCAGAACCATCCAGTGAGAAGTGGGCTGCTTTGTGAAGTAGTGATTTCCCCATCAACTGAGTTATTCAAACAGAGAACTGAATGACCCTTTGTCAAGGATATTGTATTGCATTGTACGGAAGGTTGGATTAGAGAACCTCAAAGACCTTTCTGACCCTGAGTTTCTATGATTTTACCTTGCCACTTAAGTTCAAGGACTCATTCTGCTAATTTCTTCATTGTTCTGAAGTTTCATCTGCACCTTGTCCTTTCTCTAGATTTTGCATATTTTTTTCTTTTCTGAGTTTGCATGTGTTTTTGCCTTGCTATGATATTCCTTGACTGTAATCATGACGTATGTCCTTCACTCAGAAACTGATCCTCTTCTCCCCTGATCCCCCTAAAAATCCTAGCATACATCTAGGGGGGTCCAAGTACTAATTATTCTATCCCAAGGTGTTCTGAGGACAGAAAGATACAGGTATCCTTTAATACATGGAACAGAATTGTTTCTACTGTTGCTTATAAAACATATATATATATATATATAATATACATATACACACATATATACATATACACACATACCTACATATATTGATTTTGATTTTTCTATTTAACAAAATCAGAAATCCATTTCTATGGGCTGCTATATTAATAGGAATGGATAGTAATGGACAACAGATGGTTACAAAGTTAAGCAAACTGTTGGCAGCAGTGTTAATTGGCAGTTCAGTAGAGTCCCTCAGAAATTTTTAGAAAATGTTGAAGTGGGTAGCGGTTTTTTTTCCTCTCCAGTGTGAAGAAAATGATGGTCAGACTATAACAAAGGTGTTTATTTTTGGAATAAACTATTCTTTCACTGAGCAAACATTGCAATGTTTATGTGGATACTACAGAAGTAGACACACCCATAGGAGTTTATAAGAGGATGAGCCTATAATCCTGGTGTGGATAGAGGCAGCTTGCACAACTCACAGACACAGTCTTTCTTGAAATCTCATTCCTAACGAAAGTATGAGGTTGGGGAAATGGAAGACCAAGGGCAGTAAATGGTCATTTCTGTGAAGATTTCTGTGTGTGTATGAAGTTAAATTTCTAAATACTTGGTCAATGCTGTGTAATTTATCTTACAGCTGGCATTAAAATAGATTAGTCTCTAATGAAAGTACATGAATCTAATAAATATTTATCTTGGTTTTTTTTTTGTAAAAATGAATGGTTTTCAAGAGCTCCAAATAAGTTAATGTTTTCTCACTAATACCTTATGCAAGCATCAGGGATCTGCTTAACTGGATTCCTATACTATCCTCAGCATCATTCCTGAGAGAAAATTTCGAATCTAAATTGCTTGTATTCAATTCAATTCAACAAACTTTTTTTTAAATGTTTATACGTAAGATATTGTGCTAAGTTCTCAAATACAAAAGACAAAAACAAAACAACATTAAGGAACTTATATTCTATTAAAGGAAGGAAGGATCTGTACTTCTGTACAGAGATCAATCAAACACACAACAAAAAGTTATTAACGGGCTACAAATGCCAGGCCCCAGACTAGCAGGACTGGGAATACAAATGCAAAGAATGAAATGGTCCTTAGGACAAAGAATATTTTATTCGGGAAGAAATTATGTGTATAAGCAAATACACAATAAATAGAAAGAAAGTAAGTACAAGTAAATACAGAGTAGTTAGATGCAATGCGGTTTGGGAGGGAGACCAATAGTACCTGGAGGATTAGGAAAGGCTTCACCTAGAAGATGGTGATTGAGCTTTCACCTTGAAGGAAAAGAGGGATTCTGAGAAGCAAAGGTGAAGAGGAAGTACCTTCCAGGCATGGAACATGGCTGGGGCAGAATCCCTGTGTGTGTCAGTCAGTCTATAACCATTTGTTAAGTGACCTACTACGTGTCAAGCATTGTGCTAATTGCTAGGAGAACAAGAAAGACAAAAGAGAGCCTGTGTTCTTAAGGTGGTAGCAACCTGGCAAGTCCCCATTAATGCCCTCAAATGAACATGGGATGCTTAAGCCTCAAGTGAAAGGAATGTAGCAGGAGTCTGTCCTTGTCTCAACCCAGTAGCAAGGCTCCTGGCTAGGGTCTCCATTGGGTTTCTTATATTTCCAGCTTATGAGTATTCTTAATTTGTTTACCACAAAATTGATCAGTAGTTCACTTCATGAGCTATTGAAAAAGTTTATGTTTTTCCATTGATGGGCTGTCCAATAGAGTCTACAGATATTTATTAATTTTTAAGAGCACATTTGTGTTGTTTACTAGCACAACACACAAAGGCAGCTAGGTGGCGCAGTGGACTAAGAGCTGGATCTGAAGTCAAGAAGACTCATCTCCATGAGTTCAAGCCTGACCTCAGACATTTACTAACTGTGTGGTAGAAATCATTTAACCCTGTTTGCTTCAGTTCCTCATCTGATAAATAAACTGGAGAAGGAAATGGCAAACCACTCCAGTATCTTTGCAAAGAAAATCCCAAATTGGGTCACAACAAGTCAGACATGACTGAACAACAACAACACACAAGTATTTATTTTAGTATGGAAGAATGGCTTATTGGAAATCATCTTACACAAAACAATTCAGTCACAAAATGAAGGCTTAAAAACAAAATGGAGGTAATTGTGCTAAGTTGAAAAACTTATTCTTACTATCTTAAGGTAATAAAACTTATTCTCACTATAGCATGTGTGCTTGCTTGCATGTGTATGCATTTGTAAGGGGCCTTGAGAGTAGAGAGAAGACCAGTTATAGCTTGTACCACAGAGTTCAGGAGGGAAAGTAATATTGGAAAGATGAGGGTTTTTTTGTTGCTGTTGCTGTTGTTTTTGTTTTTGTTTTGTTTTTTGGTGAGGCAATCAGGGTTAAGTGACTTGCCCAGGGTCACACAGCTAGTAAGCTTCATGTGTCTGAGGCCAGATTTGAACTCAGGTCCTCCTGACTCCAAGGCCAGAGCTTTATCTGATGCACCACCCAGCTGCCCCTGGAAAGATCAGTTTTGAAGGGATTTAAAAAGTTAAATGGAGGAACTTATATTGCTTCCTAGATGCAAGAGGGAGCCGCTGGAGTTGGCTGAATAGGGGAGTCACATGGTCATATCTGTACTTAAGGAAAATTACTTTGGCAGCAGCGGGCAGGATGAACTGGAGTGATGAAAAACCTGTAGCAGGGAGACCAATTAGAAGGCTGTTGTAGTAATTCAGGAGCGAGGGCTTAAATGATGGTGGCAGCTGTATGAGTGGAAAGACATGGTCAGAAGCGAGAGATGTTACTGAGTTAGAAATGGCCAGATTTGTCAATTGATTGGATATATGGGCTGAGGGAGAGTGACTAATCCAGAATAATGTCTAGGTTATGAACCCGGGAGAGTGGAAAAGTGTTGGTGTTTTTGACAGAGATGGGGAAATTTGGAAGAAAGAAAGGTTGAGGGTGGGGAGGGGGGTGAATTCAGTTTTGGACTTGTTGAGTTTGAGATGTTCCTGGGACATCCACTTTGAAATGTTCAATAAGCAATTGGTGTTTCAGGATAGTCTAGGGCTGGATATACAGATGTGAGTCATTTGCATAGGCATTATAGTAAAACTTATAGAAATTAATGAAGTTATCAAGAGAGTGTTAAGAAAAGAGAGATGACAGAACCAAGAGAAAGTAGGGTTAGGGAAACTGAGAGAGAAGGGGATAATTAGAAGGATGGCCAATAGTGTCAAAAGTATCAGATAGTTCAAAGATGGGGAAGTCTTGGAAATGTTTGAAAGCAACAGTGGAGGTACCAATAGATAGGGAGGGATTGAAGATTTGGGTGAGAGGACAATGGAGAATGCAATCTGCTGGAGAGGACAGAGGGGATAGAATCAAGTGTCCGGGCAGATGGATTGGCATTGGCAAGGAGGGCGTGTCTTTGTCAGACACTGATGGAAAGCAGGAAAGGCAGTGAGGGAATTTTGATATGGAGAGAAAGGGTAAAGGAGGGACTAACTTAGAATGTTCTGATTTTTTTCAATAAAGTGGTAAGGCCCTAAGCTGAAAGAGAAGGGAAAGAGGGGGATTACAGGAGTCTTGCAAAGGGAAGAAAAGGTTTAGAATAAGTGAATACAAAGTAATTTTGAGAGAGGAGAGAGTGTTAAAAACTGGTGGGACCAGAGCTAGCAACTTAACTTTGTTTTGAAGGAACCTAGGAATTTTAGGAAGTGAAGGTGAGGATAGAGATTGGGAGCTTCCAGTACAGAGGTACAGAAGCAAGCGACAAAACACAGTGTATAGAGAATAGACTAGACAGCCTATTTGGCTTAAACGGATAGTATGTGATATGGCATAATATGAAATAGATGGGAACATGGCTCCCATGAGCCATAATGTGAATGGGTTTTATTGTTGTTGTTTTGGGGTGGTATTTTTTTTTGTTTTGCTTTTTGTTTTGTTTTGCTTTTGTGAATGGTTTTAAATTCCAGGCTGATGACTTTGTATTTCATCCTAGAGGTAAGAGGGGATCAATGAAAGAGATTGACTTGATCAGTTCTGTGTTTTAGGAATGTAAATTAGGCAGATTATGGAGAATATATTGAGGAGGGGAGAGATGCAATGCAGGAGGGTCAATCAGGAGATAATTGCAATACGGAAGTGATGAGGACCCAAACAGGGACAGGGTGGATGTGAGTTAGAGAGAAAGGTATGTGCGTCAGGGAGGGTAGGAGGAGGGAGTGATGCAAGAAATATGGAAATAGAATCAATAGGACTTGGCAGCTCTTTGGGTGTGTTAGGTGGTAGGAGGGTGGGAGAGGAATTTGGTGAAAGGAAAGTCTCCAGTGTTGTGAAGCTAGGTGGCTAGGAGAATAGTAGTGTCTCAATAGAAAGGTGAGTTAAGAAAAGGGATGACTTTGAGAGAAAGTATAAAAACTTCCACTTGACACATGTTGGGATTGAGTTGACTACAGGACATGTCCCAGGTGTGAATGTCTAACAAGCAGCTGATTATATGGAACTAGAGCTGGGGAAAAGATTTAATGGCTTGATATAGCGTTCTTTGCATGCATAGCTAATGCCTTACATTGTGGTAGATATATATGTGCTAAAAAGACTTCTGTCAGAAGAAAAGGTAGGGCTTAATTCACATACCATTTCTACCAGGCAACTGATGACATTTTGAAAGATTCTGAAATATACTGATTCCAATTAACATCAATTAATTTTGAGTAAAAGAATTATATTCTATAATTTCTTTGGAAAAACAGGCAACTTTACTTTTGGAAACAGTTGACTTTGGGGATACAGAGCCGGACGGTACTTCAGACTCTAATCCAATCTCCTCATTTTAGAGATGAGGAAACTGAGGCACAATAGGGTTGTGACTTGCCCAAGCTCACACAGATAATGGTAGAGCTGGGATTGGAACCCAGGTCCTTGGATATCAAATCCAATTCTTGTTCTTTTTTTCCATTTCCTGAGCAGTGTTAGAAAATTTAACAGTCGGAATTCAGAGTTAGTGTTCAAAGACTATCTGACCACATTTGAAGGGGGGAAAATGCGGTTCGTTAATTACTTCTTCAGAATCATCTAAGCAGTCCATCTTACCATGAAAATTCTGATTCTTGTGTGTATTACATTATTCAAATGAAAAGAATCCCATTTTCACAATCAGTAATTAATGTATTCATTCATTCAAAAACATTTATTAAATACCAGCTATGTGCAAAGCACCTGTACTGGGTCTGGGAGACACAGAAAAATAAATAAGGCAGAGTCCCTTAAGGAGCTTACACTTACAATATGAATATTTACAAAGTACTTTCCTTGTAAACTATCTTGTGAATTAGACAATGCTAGGAAGTAATATTGTCCATGTTTTCCAAGGAAGAACACTGTGACTTAGAGAGGATAAGTGACTTGTCTATGTTCACACTGAGAATAACTGTCAAAGCTGAGGTTCATGCTCAGGCCTTCTAACTCCAAAGTCCAGTTTTCTTTCCAGTGCTATAGTAGGAGACTTAAGAGATGAACACATGTTTGCACACTCATGGCCTGACACATGAACAACAAATCAGAACATATGCACAGAGAGTCTGTGTTGTGTAATGAATTTGGAGTCAGGAAAATCTGGGAATGAACCCACCTCAGAGATTTCCTCACTATGTGAGCCTAGGAAAGCCACTTGACCTCTCTCTCTGGCAATGGGGTGGGGGAGGGGGGGGAGGGTTTAAGTGATTTGCCCAGGGTCATATAGCTAGTAAGTGTCTGAGGCCAGATTTAAACTCAGGTCCTCTTGACTCTAGGGCCAGTGGTCTATCCATTGTGCCACCTGGCTGCCCCACACTTAAACTTTCTAAAACTCAGGTTGTTTTTTTTTTTTTACTGTAAAAATAGGGATAATAACTGTAGAGCTTACAAGATTGTCATGAAGTTCAAATACATGTATAGTTTTTTTCAAATCAAATAAGTTACATCATGATGATGACCATGATCATGATGATGAAAGAATGAAAGTTTTTATGGAAAGAGTCACTTTTGGCTCAGGTATTTAAGGAAGGCTTCATAGAGGAGGAGAAATGCTCTCCGGGCCTTAAAATATGAATGGAATAATAACAGACAAGGATTTTGCTTAATAGACAAAGGGAAAAAGCAATGCCTTCATTTATAATGGTAAAATCAGAGTAATAGGCATGGGTGAAAATGAAGAACTGGAATTTATGTCCTCTTAATTCACGTTTTCCAGAGATGACTGTTTTTTTTTTCAAAGGGTTATAATGACCTTTTCAGGCATCATCTGTTCCCAGCATAGTTATCCAGTTTGTGGATTATCCATTTCCTTTCATTCTCCTCTTTCCTCTTGTCCTGCTTTTGGTCAAGTCTCCACTTGTGAGCATCTCGACCACAGATGGGAAGAGGAAATGAAAGGAAATTAAAAATGAAATTCCAATCAGTCAAATTTCCTTCTTGGTCATATTAGCAACTCTGGTAAAGGATTTGGTAGGGAGAGAGCTTGGAATCCTTGGCCAAAGCAAAATTTTCCATTCCTCAGGTATTGCCATTTCTTACTCTGTAAAATGAGGGCATTGGGCTTGATGACCTCCATGCTTCCTTGTAGCTTAGTGATGGGGATGCAAAGAAAGGCAATAGACAGTCCCTGTTCTCAAAGAACTTATAGTCTCATGGGGGAGACAACACGTGGACAGTTACATACAAACAAGATATACACAGAATAAGTTGGAGATTATTAAAAAAAAAGGGCCCTAACAATAAGGGGGATTGGAAAAGGCTTTTTGTAGAGGGTGAAATTTTATCTGGGACCTGAAGGAAACCAGGGAAGTCAGGAGGCAGAAATGAGAAGGAAAAGAATTCCAGGCTTGGGGAATAGCCAGTAAAAAAGCTTGTACTCTGGAGATGGATTGTCATGCGCAGGGAACAGCCAACAAGGAATTCATTGTCACTGGATACCAGAATGCATAGGGGTAAGCAAGGTGTAAGAAGATTGGAAAGGTAGGATGGGGTCAGGTTCAAACCCTTTTGGATGCCAAGCAGAATATTTTATATTTGATGCTGGAGGTGATAGGGAGTCATGTGGGTGTGGGGTGGATGATAGAGTCAGATCTTTGTTTTAGGAAGACCAGTTTGACAGCTGAGTGAAGAGTAGATTGGAGTGTAGAGAGACGTGGCAGCTATATCAACCAGCGGGCTATTACAACAGTCCAGGTATGAAATGATGAGGGCTTATACCAGAGTGATGGTAGTATTTAAGGACAGAAAGGGAAACATGTGAAGAATGTTATGAAACCCAAATTGACAGGGCTTGGTAACAGGGCATAAAGGAGAGTGGAGAGTATTCCAGGTAAAGGGACCTAACGATTGAAGGAAAGACTGAAGATGGAACATTCATTAAAAGCACCTAACTCTTGTGTGAGACCAGTGGTCATTGTAGTTAAAAATTAAAACTCTAAACTTAACTAACCTTAATTTGCTTACTTTCCCTGTAGCCTTCTGAAACTGCACATATATATTGTATATACACATTAATCTATGTCATTGATGTGAGTCCGTCTTCCAATGGTGCATGTGGCAATTTATTCATGCCTTCTCACCCTGGGTGACTGTTGTCCATATTTATTTGCTCTGGGAACCTTGTTCTCAATCCCTTGATGTTGTGTAGCGTATGCAGGCCGCACACTGGCAATCCCTCATTCTTACTATGTGACCAGCTCACCTCCATTTCTATAATGTAGCTCTCTGATCATGTCTATAGCACTACTTCCATTCCAACTCAACAGCCAATCAAAGGACACCCACGAACACTTGAACTAGGAGGAGAATGCCCATACTTGTTCCCAAGTAGAGAGCAGGGCTTTCCATTATTCAAGCATGGAAATGGATTTAGCAAACATTCATGTGTCGTCCCTCACAACCCTCCCAGGCCTGGGCCTAGGACCCTGTTCTAAAAAATTCGTATATATATATATTTTTTACTAATGTATTATGTACATGAGAAGAGATGCACAAAAATAAATAAAGATGGAACCAGCAATAATTTCCCAATATAATCTCATCCTGCTTTTCAATTTAGGGCCCAGCTCGTTGTCATCATGTCTAATTTCTATGCCAGATACACTTATTGATGAACCAGCTTTGTGGATTGTCTGTCAAAATGTATAACATAGTCTAGGCCAATTATCTCCAATTTCTTATGATAACATAATTGAAATATTAAAAAAAACTTTTGAGCACCCCTAATATATGCATATTAATTTATATGTAAATTACATGATGCATTCCTTTATCAATCTATTACATATATAAAAATAGACAAAATAAACATTAAGAAGGATGAGATAAAGATGAAATAATTAATTTTTAAATTTAAAAAAAATTTGCTTAATAACAATGCAAAAAAGTAATTCCCACTGAGTATTGATATTTTTAGTGAGAGCAATGTGATTGACTTTTACTATGTTTGAAAAGTCCCTGAGTATGTCCTAGGGCCTCGGACTGACTTATAAATAATTATTATTTGTTAACCATGAGAGTCATCTTGGAACAGTGGATAGAGAGACCTGGCTTCAGAACCAAGATGACCTTGGTCAGGTCCTGCCTTTGGAAAATACTGGCTTTGTAACCCTAGGCAAATTACTTCAGCTAGCAGGGTGTTCTAGGGAGTATAAGTGGAAGAAAAGTTACTAACCTGCATTGGGAAAGAAAGTTTCCTCCATCGAAGAATTACAGATTCAACTGTTATTCTCCTTGTGAGTAATTAATTAATCATTCATTTCATTTGATCAATGAAAGTACATTTTTTGAGAGACTTTTTTAAATACAGTGAACATCATAATCTTTTAACAGGACTCATGTTTCTCTATGTGTAGATACAACTGAAAAATAAGAAGCAAAAGTGATTTGTCTCTGATAGCTAGGTGGCTCAGTGGCTAGAGCACTGGACATGGAGTCAGGGAAACCTGAGTTCAAATCCAGTGTCAGACACTTAATAGCTGTGTCAATCTGGAAAAATCACTTTAACCTCTGTTGCATCAGTTTCCTCAATTATAAGTGTGGATAATAGTAGCACTTACTTCCCAGGATTGTTGTGAGGATCAAATGAGATAATATTTGTAAAGCTCTTTGCAAATCTTAAATCACTATATAAATGCCAACTATTAATAATAATAACAATTCAGCAAGAAGTTTTCAGTGTAAAGTTATTCTTCCTCCTTTATGTAGTTCTACTTAATGGATAGTATCATGCCTTCATTTCCTATTCATGTTTAAATATTTAAGATATGGTCAGTTTAACTAGATGGTAGAATGAGAAATATATATGCATATACGTTTATATACATAAACATATATGCATGTACATATATAAGCTTGAAAATGCAATGAAACTTTGGAGATGCCATATGTGTGTATACATGGTGAACATGCACATATATACATTCATATATGTGTACATACATGTGCCTACTACCACAGTAGCTCAGAAGAAATGTGAGATGAGCAAATTTAGAGACATCTCTACTCCAAATGGACATATGGACTATTCGTGCCTGATTTGTGGTAGAACCCTCCAAACTCATGTTGGTCTGATCAGCCACAATCAGACGTACTGTACCTTGACCCCAACATAGTAATGTCATTTTTATCCTTTTCGAGTACGAAGGACAACAACCAACCAATATGTACCTAGAAAAGTAAGTGAAGAGTTTCAAATCTGTGTCATATCCTCTGCAGCAGATTTTAGTGTGTAAGGTATAATTATTTTATTGATTTGTTTTTAAAAAATAATTTATTGTTATCATTTGTTTTTATAAGACCTACATTTTCTAGTACGTCCCTCCTTCTTTATGTACAATGTCCAAGAAAAAGCACTTGTTATAGGAACTATCAAGAAAATTCAGAGACGGTTTACCTTTGGGTCTGATTATCTCATGCACAGAAAGTGGATGTGCAGGGGAATGTAGTGGAAGTAGATAGGAAAGAGAGAGAGAGAGAGACAGAGAGTGAGAGAGAAAGAATGCATGTCATGGCATCACCTCCCTGATGTCATGGTCCCCTTTGAGAGGGAAGGATAAACAACTCCTACCTCTGCAAAGAAGTTGGGGATGGATATTTGGGGGTTGGAGGAAGCATGATTTCTCCTACCGGTTCTTAAGAACAAAGCTTGTAAGGCTGTGAAATAGGATAATTATTTTCACTTCAATTTTTTTCAAATGTCTCTGATAAGCCCTGAAATTTCATTAAATGTTTTTTTATTGCCTCTAGACACACACTAAACCCAACTCTACCACTTGTGTCTCCAAGGAGTGCCTGTCAGGCATCCCTTCTGTTTAGCTGCAACTTCTTTTTGTTATCTGATTTCATTGATAGTTAGATTGTCAAGATCAATTTGGCTTATTTCCTTCAATAGCAGGTCCCCGTGGTCACTGGACAGAGAACTCACATTTAGAAGAAATGGTGTCCACTGTTAATTAGCTTCCCTGTTCTTAACTAGCTTGATCCATGGAAAGTAGGCATCATCTTCTACCAAGACTGTAATCACAGGTTTCCCGGCATGATAAGACCTACCAGAACCTGTGCTCAGCTGTCATAACGTTCAAGGGGGTCACCTCCACTCTACAAGGCTGCATCAGAGTAAGAGTTTGTGGAGGAAATCTTTATGTATAACATCAAAAAAAACCAACCAAACAAACAAACAAAAAACCAATGGGCAGCTAGGTGGCGCTAGGATAGAGCACTGGCCCTGAAGTCAGGAAGACCTGAGTTCAAATTCTGCCTCAGACACATAACACTCACTAGCTGTGTGACTCTGGGCAAGTCACTTAACCCCAATTGCCTCACAAAAAAAAAAACAAAACACTTATCATAGGAACCATCAAGAAAACTCACAGAAGGTCTACCATTGGGCCTGATTGTGTCACACACAGAAAGTGCGTGTGGAGAGGGTTGTAGTGGAGATAAATAGGAAAGAGGTTCCCAGAGTGATTCTATTTGCATGCTTTTTGCCTGCTAAAGCATTGAACTATTATGAAAATGAATGAGAGATTGAATTGCAAAAGCTTGAGTGTGGTTAGTGTTGCTGTGGTTATTATTTTACAGCATCTCTCTCTCTTTCCTCATTTCTTTCTTTCCTTCATCCTACTCCCCCCCAAAAAAAACCTTTTTGTCCCTAAAGAACCAAGAAAATAGCAACCTTGGATGGCTATTTGAAAGGGATAGACTCCTAGGACACAGTTGTTTGTGTTGGAGCGAGCGCATGATGGCACAAGGATCCCAGACCTGTTTATTTTTCTTATAGGTCTATGGCAAACTAGTATGGTTATATAGCCTCTAAAATTGAATGTTTACAGATTACCCTTTGCCTCCCTTAGATTCCCATCATCCAGGTTACATTACCCTTTTGCCTTCTGCCTTTATTCCTGCAATCTTATCCCTGGAGTGAATCTATCTCTGCTTCTGTACTCACAAATCAGGGGGCTGCAGCTGTCCACGATTCACTGAACGCATTTTAGAGAGACTTTTTGTTCTCCTGGCTATATGGTTTTTTAACAGTAGCACATCTCCTGCTGATACTGAATGAAACCTGCCAAAAACTGTCTTTTATAGATAGAAATGATTCTGAACTAGTTGCCAGGAGCCCAGGATAGAAATGATCAAAGTTTTATTTGTCATCTGATTTTGGTCCAGAGAGGATTGTGCTACAGGTGCCTATCTATTCATTCTGCATGTAGTAGTAGATGTTCAGTTGAAATATCAGATCTACTCATAGTTCCTTTGCTCAGATATTTGTTGTTGTTCAGTCGTTTCAGTTGTGTCCAACTCTTAGTGACCCCATTTGGGGTCTTCTTGGCAAAGACACTGAAGTGGTTTGCATTTCCTTCTCCAGCTCATTTTACTGATCAGAAAACTAAGGCAAAAAGGGTGAAGTGATTTGCCCAGGATCACGCAGCTAGTAAGTGTCTGAGACCCGACTTGAAGTCACGAAGATGAGTCTTCCTTGACTCCAGGCCTGGCACTCTATCCACTGCACCACCTTTGCTCAGGCATGCTTTCTGTTATTCTTCTGCCAAAGGTTTAGCTTGATAGTACTCTTTTTCTAACGTCCTGCATCCATGGAAAGAAATCCCAGAAGAAACCATCTCCTGGAAGCAATTTCCCTTTCATTTGGGCTTTGTTTCCCCTTCCTCACCTTTCTAACTTCATGAAGATATTGATACACTGATCTATGTATGGTCTCTACCAATCAATCCCCTCAGCTGTTGTTAATTAGACACCTTATGCTAAGAAGTAGGTTAATTCCTTTTTCCTTCTTACTCTTTAGTAATCTCCATAGACCAATTCTTTTTTTTTTCTCTTTTTTCCCTTTAGCACTGCAGTGATAACACTCACCCCTGTCAGTCAGATATGAACATTGAAGGGGCTTGGAAGAGAGGTTACACTGGAAGAGATGTTGTGGTCACTATCTTGGATGATGGCATCGAAAGGACTCATCCAGATTTGGTGAAGAACTACGTGAGTGTTTTCTGTGCCTTTCCTGTGGATCCATCTGGAGTAATGGGCTCTGATTGCTGGGAAGTGGGAAGGCTACTAAAAAATACATGAGCCAGATGTGCCAGATGTTCCAGTGGGTTTTATATCTTTCCTTTCCTTGGTGAAATCATTATCCATGATGAAGGCCGCATAACCTGAGGGAATAGGCACAGGGAGATCTGGGGTGGGGAGGTGGAGGGGGGAGATGAATTGTTTGTTTGCTTTTATTTTGTTTATTTTCCTTGGCTCAACCTTGGTCACCATACCTCCACCATCACCATCACCATCACTACTCAGTAGACAGGAAGTTTGAGATAATAGATTAAGTGCCAAACTTGGGGTCTGGAACAAATGGAGTTAATCAGTGATTAATTCGTTGATAATTACTTGTTGACTAACAATCATTGATTCAGAGAATCTTATGTACCATGTACTTGGCTAGGTGTTTGGGATACCAAAAAGAGGAGAAAAAGAGAAGAGAAAAAGAAATAGCTCCTCCTTTCAAAGAACTAACATTCTATCAGGGGAGAAAATATGAAATAAATTAATATCTACTACAATGTATATATGTGTATATATCCATACATGTATCCTGTCTTAGATATTAATTGTATGAAAAATCACTAATCTCCCTGACTCCATTTCTTCTTTCTTAAAATGGATATAACAGTCTACAAAACAAAACAAACTCAATGGGTTTTTGTGAAGATCAAATTTTATCTATCTATCTATATCGTTTCATTCTTTATAAGTGCTATAAATTCCATCTGTCGTCATCATCACTATTCAACATCTAATGATATTAGGTGAGTTCACTCTGATGAACTTATTAATTATTAGAATGAAAAGCAAATCTTTGCAACTTCATCATGCCTAATAATTGTACTTAAATGTTATTATATATGCAAACATATATACTCTATCTATAGCTTTATCTTATTCTATCTATCTATCCTCACAGAGTATTTTGAATGTGAGGTTGAAGTCACCTACTGGAGATACAACCTAGAACCTTCAAGAGCTGAACTGGGGAGATAGACCAATATTAGCTAGCTAGTTAGAAATAAATAGCCCAGATATTACGTGTGTGTGTGTGTGTGTGTGTGTGTGTGTGTGTGTAAAACAGCCCACACATATTTTTTGTTCATTACATACAATATATATTTGTTGGGCTACAATATTTAACATAATAATGAAAATAATATATAATATAATATGCATTATAACCCAGATATATATTATAGCCCAGATATTAAATTACATATTTTCTGTATATCTTCTTAAGATATATATATATATAATATTACATATACTATTGGAGTATGCATATAACATATAACATTATATATATAACTAGAGTATATATAATATGATATCTGGGACATTTCCCCAATTCATCTTTCAAAGGTTATAGATTGAGTCTCCAATGGATGACTTCTACTCTAGATTCAAGATGCTTTTTGGGTCTGCTTAAAAACTACAGCTCATTATCTTCATCAACAGACTTAGCTTTAATAGTTAGACATTGACGACAATTAACTTAAAACACAGACATTGACTAATACAACTTTGTAATAACAATAGTACCAAAAAGTTTCCTGTAACCCTAGGGCAAACTCTTCCACAAATGTATAGTCAATGGAAAAAGGAGGCACAAACTTGGAATATACTGGTATGGAAGCACACATGGCTGAAGCATTTCTGTTATTATAAGGCCTAGGTGAACCTTTCTCTTCCTATTGTGTCCTCACACAGCTCTACCCTGTTCAAAGTATTTTCTGTGCAGGTTCCTCAGTGGGACTCCTGAGGCCTACTCCCTCTGGGTACAGTGCAGTTTCACTGCAAGATGTCATGGCTGATGGAATATTGGGAAAAGGGAAAGAATTCCTTTAATCTCCTACTCCCTTCTCGGAGAGGAGCAAGGAGAAAGGCTAAGAGTGATTTCCTCTTAAGAGTTGGCTTATTCCTCTGCAGTTGGCTCTCTTCTCTGCTGCCAAGAGTCACACCCTTCAGAGCCATAGCCTACTTCCATCAACTGCTTAGCAATTGTGTCTAGATTTTTTTTTAAAGGACCACCAAAGATATGTTCAACTTTTTGGACATAGTGGTCAGACTTGTTAGTTGCCCTGTAATTGCATGAAGTTTGAAGATTTCTTCTTTGTTTATAAAGGGGTAATAAAATTGCCCTCTAATTTCATCAAACTTGACTGATTTCTTTCTTTTTTATCTAAACCTAATGCAGTATTTTTGTTGTTGTTGTTGTTGCCTATTCCCTTATATTCTGTGATTTCATCCACTGGGCTGAGGGGAATAGAGGGGGATTAGTTGATTATGAGTCATCTGATCAACTCCCTCTACTACAAACACACATATGTGTACACACATGAATATATATGCAGACATACACAAATACATATGGATTTATCCAGAGTTGTGATTTCATCAGTAGGGAGACTCTCTCTATGAATACACAACAATATTAATGTTGTAAAAATAGAAATATAGAATGTTTTCTCCAAACCCTCACTAATCAAGGACAGACATGTCTTTGCTGTGTATTTTTGAAAATACAAAGTATGCCAGTACCATAATCAGTTCTTCTTTCTATCTCTACCCTATCATCTACTTTCTTTTTTTTAACTTTCTGTTTTCCATCCATTTACTGCCTTGTTCCCAATCCTATGATTCGAGTACCTGTTTTAATTCCTATTACAGCTGAGGTATGACCCATTTAAGCAACTAGAATAGATTATTGGGTACAGTTTCTCAAATGCAATAATTTCTCTGAGCATGCATAACTAGATTTCTCTCAGTTGTTGTTTTTAACAACTCAGAAACTAAGTTTTCAGATAATGTCTGTGATTTTTAAATTACCTAATGCAATCCAGCTCAGAAACTTGACCATTCTAATGCTTTCTCTCAACATTATCAGAATAACCATTCAATTAGGCCAGTTCTGCCAAATAATCAGCTCACTAAAAAAACAAAGATCAGTTAAAATGGTCATTTGATGTCATGTAGACAAAAATAAAACTTAGATGTTTGATTTTTAATTAAGAACCAAGTAAACTGATATCCATTTATACAGCCTAAGTGAATCCAAAGTAATATAAGCATTGTTTTCTTTTTTCTCATTACTTTGTACATGTGGATTCTTAATAAAAAGATCATCTTTATGCCCTATTTCCATGTAGGGTATTTTCATTTTAGTCTGTGATCATCATGTGTTTTTCATGCACCTGAATGGACAAGATCCTCAACTCCACCACTCCACATTCCACATTTGCCTTCAACATCCCACTCTAAAGTATGAGAGCTATGGTTTGAAAGAGAAAAGAGCATTTAGAAGAGGATTGTCTTCATTTTGTTTTTTTTTCCCATCCCTAACTAAAGGTACTCTTTATGGGGTCAGAGGAATGGAAGAAGCTATGTTAGTATAAATTAATTAGACATGATAACTTCCTAGCTCTTTCCTTGAGGGCAGGATTACTTCTAGCTTTGGCTTAGTTTTTCTGTTATCATTTCTCTGTGTAGATGTAAGTGTAAGCTGTGATGATACATTGGTAATCCAGAGTTCAAAAGATCATGTAATCTCAGAGTCGGAAGGAATAACAGAGGCCATGTAGTCCTAACTGTACCTGAAAAAGAGTCTCTTCTACAACGTGCTTGACACCTGGCTGTCCATGTTTGAAATCTCCTGGGGAAGGGGGAGCTCACTAGCTCCCAAGGCAGCCCATTCCACTTTGGGCTGGCTCTACTGGGGTGTTTTCCCTTATACCAAGTCTTTATCTGCCTTTCTACAACTTAATCCCATTGTTCCTAGTCATACCCTCTGAGGTCTGATCTCTTATCCTCTTCTTGAAACCAGAGAGAATAGTCATGACCAGTCTCCAAGGAACATGGTAAAATTAATCAGCTGATTTCTTTGAGGAAGAAAGGGACAGAAAATCGTCTAGTTCAGGCCCCTCCAGACATACTTATTCCATTCTCCATCTTTTTAAACAAGAACACATTTAGTACAACCCGTTCATGTTATAGGTAAGGAAACCGAGACCAAGAGATTCAAAGGTACCCTCAGTCTAGATACCTTCAGGAAAGTGCTTTTCAGCTGGGCAGGTAATTAAAAATAGAGTCAGGACATGAAACCTTTTCCCCTAGGAGTGTTTCTTATCTCCAGACAAGAGTTTATTCCATCTCTATCTTGTTGCCTCATTTGGACAAGGTCATATATCACAGAATCACAGACCTAGAGCTGAAAGGGGCCTTAGAAAGGGGCCACCCATATCATTTTACAGATGAAAAAATGGAAGCCCAGAGAAAAAGAAGTGACTTGTCCAAGGTCTTGTGACTCCAAGTTCATCACTCTTCACGCTATACCACTTTGACTCCCAACTGACCTTATCTCAATCTTACTAATCTGGTCAATATCTTTAATTTGTCCCTCTTTTTTTTCCCTCTGAGAGGAACCCTTAGAACAATGTAAATTACTTGTAGTTCTGTAATCATTGGAAGTGATGACTTTGAACATTGAAGACATGAAAAGGACTTGCCATGTCAACAGGTCACTTGTTGCAACATTAATTAATTAAGTGGATAGGAGTGGGTGTGTGAGCTAGAAATTACTTTTAGTAGGAAGAGCCTTGGGTGATAGCAGAAACAATAAATTACAACAACAACAAAAAAAAAGTTGTATTTTCACCATTTTATTTTTTAAATAGTATTTTTTTCCAATTACATGTAAAGATAATTTTTAACATTCATTTTTTAAAAAAAATTTTGAGTTTCAAATTTTTCTCTTTCTTTTTCCTGCCCCCTCCCTAAAATAGTAAGCATGTTTATATGGGTTATATATGTACAGTCAGGTAAAATATAATTCCATATTATTTGTGTTATCACCATTTTAAAGTAGAAATATTTATAATATATAGGAAAGTTTAAAATAACTTTTATAAATGTTGAGTGGTAATCTTTAGTGATGGAAATTTGAATTATTCTAAAGTCCAGGTGTCCATATTTCACTAGATTTAGAACATATTCTTGGTCATTTAAAAAAATTCAAATTTGTTTTTACCTTACTTATGCAGTATGTCACCAATAATATTACCTTATTAATTTAGACTAATGGACAGGGTAAGAGGGGTGAGGGTAAAGATGACATGAATTTGTGATGTCTAAATTACAAGCTTTTTACGATTAAATTTTTTTTAATCAGTGAAAATCCATCTTCTCTCCTTCCCATTGAGAAAGAAAGAAAACGAACCCCCTGTTACAAAAATGTATAGTTAAGCAAAAAAAAAAATGCCCACAGTTTCCATGTCCACCTATGCATGTATGTGGATGTGTGTATATAATGTACATGTGAGTCTGTATGTACATATGTGTCTCATTTTACACTGTCTGTCATCTCTCTGTCAGGAGGTGGGTAACATATTTCATGAGTACTCAGTATTTGTGATTGGTCATTCTATTGATGAGAGTTCTCAAGTCTTTTAAAGTTATTTGTCTTTACAATATTATTGTTATTGTATAAATTATTCTCTTGGTTCTGCTCACTTCACTCTGCATCAGCTCCTACAAATCTTCCCAAGTTTCTCTGAAATAATCTCCTCCATCATTTCTTACAGCACTGTCATGTTCCATCACATTCATATACCATAAATTGCTTAGCCCATTCTCTAATTGATGAGCACCTCCTCAATTTCTCATTCTTTGCCACAACAAAAAGAGCTGCTATTATAAATGATTTCAAAATGAAAATTATTTTCTTACCTTAAAGTATATGAACTTTACTTTTCTTACTTTTAAAGTGTTGTGATATTTGAAACTAGGTTAATAAATTCTGCCAAGTAGTGGTTCTAAGAACACCCAAATTAATGGATATTTATGGGTGATCTGTATTTGGCACATCCTTAATTTGTGATTTTGTAGCCTTTGCAATATGTTGAGTGAATTGCGTGCTTAGTTCAGTTCAACAGACATTTATTAAGCATTTATTGTGTTGGGAGCACTATTGTAGGCCACGGGGGAAATACAAACTTTAGATAAGACAGAGTTCCTGACCTCAGAGAATGAGGTAAGGATGTAGAGAGTTGGAAAACTATCAATAGGAACTTATCTTTGTTTCTTGTTTGACAAGGAAGAAAGACTACATTGAAAAGGTAGGATTTTACCAAGTTGGAAATATTGAAATCTTAGTGACTTGTCAGAAGGAAGCAACTTAGGGGTGTAAAAAAAGGACTTGCTGGTGAGAATGGAATACACAGACAAAGGCAATGGTAAATAACTAAATTTGGGGGTATTGAGATAGGCAAAAGACTAAATTGATTTCTAAGGAGAGGAGAGGCACTGGATTTTTCTAAAAGCCACTTAAAATAGTTAAACAGTTCCAATTTTGTACTTGTTCATGATATCTTTTCTGATTGCCTATATAGGGTTCCTCCTCCCTGTACAAGGGAAAATCAAGAATGCTGATTTGCTGATTCTTACTGAATTAACTACTCTTTCCTAAAACACTCTGTCATCGCTCAACCACGAGAATGTTAGTTATCCTAATTACTCACTTGTAGGATCTTGTTAAAGAATGCATAAACTTCGGCAGTTAATGGATAATTAATGAGCATCCATCTTCTTTTTCTCCCTTTCTCTTCTTTTGGTTATAGGACTCTCAAGCAAGTTTCGATGTGAATGGGAATGATTTTGACCCAATGCCTCGTTACGATGCAAGCAATGAGAACAAGTAAGGCCCGAGTGCAGGGTGACTTGGTGTGTCTGACATTTGCCTGCTTCAAGTAGAACTTTGCCCTTCTGCTCATTATATGGAAAGTATTTTCATGGGGAACTTTTGAAATAAACAATAGCTTATCTTCATCTTAGAGAGGCAGATTGACATAGTTGATAGGGGGCTGGTCTTGGCTTTAGGAAGACCTGGCTTCAAGTCTTGTCTCCAACACCATGATCATGGGCCTTTGGAATGGGTAGAGAGATGCCATAGAATTTCTTAACCTCTTGATATCATATCCAACTCTGTAAGACAGGAGGTCTTAACCTGGGTCCTTGGACCTCCCGGGGTCCAAAGAGGTAGACTTCATTCAGTTTATGAATTTGAATGGGGAAAAAAACACATCTTTATCCCAATATAATTGATTTCACCTATATTTCATTTTATACATTTAAAAGCATTATTCTGAGGAGTCAACAGGTTTCACCAGATTGCCCATGGGGTAGAGTCCATGACACAAAAATATTTACGAACTCCTACTCTAAGACTACTATAAGTTGAAGACAATTCTCTGCTGCCCACTGAGGGAGATTCCACACTGGATATTCTCCAAACCGATTAAATCACAGGTCCATTCCCACTCCTACTCCCCCACCCAACCCAACCCAGCCTTAGAACAATAACAATCAACCCTATATCTTGGTTGACCACTAGGCTTCACATCGTATGCCAATGTGGCCACAATGCAGAGTTACTACATAGCTATGCAGCCCTGAAGAAGACACCAACCCAAACCATAGGATACTTTTACAAGACCCAAAATGACAGTTTGGTGGTTTGGGGAATTAGTAGATTATTTATTGGCCCACTCCTACAGGGCTTACTTATTTTTTAAAGAATTTTTTTTTTCTGTTCTCTTTCTCCTTCTCCCCCCTGTACTATAGCTTTCCCGCAATGTGTTTGATTCATAGGATCATAGATTTAGAGATGGAAGTGACATCAGACATGAGCTAGTTCAATCCTCATTTTACAGATGAAGGACATTCCTGAATCCCAGGGATATTCATGATTTACTCCAGGTCACCCCAGTAGGGTGTGACAGAGGTCCTGCAAAGTCATTGTTCTTTCCTCTGTACTGGAAGGATAATGGGCTGAAGTTATACCTGATATCAGTCACCAGAATACATGAAGTGCCCAAGACTAATGCAAGGTTCTCACACTTAGTCTGCATAAAAACCACAGGACTTTGCTACCCACAGTAGTCTCTGTCCCAGAAACCTTGTTCATTTCCTATGCCTTTCCTCGTTAGCAAAATAATTATACTAAAAGAGAAACAAAAATGAACAATCATTTTGCTGATAATCTTAAGATATTTTTTGTTTTTGTTTAGTTGCTTTGATTTTGGCATTTATTTTTGGCTAATTTTTGTTTAAAATAATACAACAATTAACAAGCGTTTATCAGTTGTCTTTTGTGTGCTAGACACCATGGTAGGCACTGAGAATACAAAAGGAAACAATGAAAGAATGTCTCACTCAAGGAGCTTACATTTTAATCTAACTTGAATTGCACATATTATCGAGGAATCTTCATATTCATTATAACACTTCAGAACAAAGGGTTTTTTTTGGTTTTTTGTTTGTTTTCGGTTTTTATCATTGTAAATTTTTGTATGGGGCTATTACACTCTGCTCTAGGTTTTCTCATTTGGATTTTACCTGTCTATGTCTTGTTTGGGGATGTTGGAAGCAGTAGTTAAAATGGTTTATGCATACTATTTACATCCTTTTAAATATTCAGTCTCATGTAGTGAATATGTAACACTTGTCTTTTCTTTACAGAAAATTTAGCTAGTAGACATGCACTAGTCCAATAACTTTGAATGAAGCCGTATTACTTCAGGACTTGTGTATGTACATATGGTTTATCTTACTTTTCACAGAGACCCACAACAAACTGGTTGTAAGTTGTAAGATTTGTGACATTAGCAGCCAGATGAGTACTACAAATCACGCATCACCAGTAAAAGGGCTAATATGCAAAGTGATAGAAATAGAATTTTCTAGAACTTTCCTGAAGCAACACAAACATGGGCCTAAATGAAGGCTGGTGACCCTGTCGCTTATACACAGAGCCCTGATTGCCTAATTTACAATGCTTTAAGCAGCCACAGGCACACACTTGGATGGAGGTGGGGTGGGAGTGGCAGTACTTTTTAATTGCATGAACTGGTTTATCTGAATCTATTTGAGAAATTCTCTTTGGAGAAAAGTGTGGGGAACTTTCAATAAGTAAGCGAGGTAAGTTTCAATATGGTGGAATGATGCAACAGCCTTATGTTGTTGGTGGTTGCTTGGTAAGAAAAAAAATCTAGAAACATTAACTCAGGGTTTATTAGAAAGGAAAGGGGGAAAAAAAGCATTTATTAAAGGGTCTACTGTGTGTCAGGTGCTATGCTAAGCATTTTACAAATTTTATCTCATTTGATCCTCCCAACAATCCTAGGAGGTAGATGCTATTACTACCCTCATTTTACAGTTGAGGACACTCAGGCAGACAGAGGTTAAGTGACTTGCCCAGGGTCACACAACTAGTAAGTGTCTAAGGTTGGATTTGACCTCAGATCTTCCAAACTCAGTGCTCTAGCCAATGTGCTACCGTGTGTGTGGTGGTGGTGGTGGTGGTGGTGGTTGCTTTTTCAACCTGTGATTTTCTTGGTTTAGGGAATTCCTGGCATGGAAATACTCTCCACAGATGCAGCTGAGCAACTCCTGTATAATTTAGCATATTAGAGATTTGCCAAAGAGCACTGAGAGATTGACTGATTTGTCCTTACAAGTCACAGAGCAAATACGTGTCATTAGCAGGACCTGAACCCTGATCTTAATGACCAGAGAAGTGGGGGGGGGGTTCCAAAGAATATATAGAAAATAGGTCATAGAGTACAGGGACATTGAGGGAAAGAAGTAGGTAGACCCAGATGATCAGTTGTTTTTTGGAGCCTTAGTGCCAGAGTCTATACATTGTTAGTTCTTTAATGTTGACAAATGAAAGGATTAATGATCATTGCTGTGGAAGGGGGTGGCTGACAGATGGCTGCATCTACAATACACACATTGTATTTGAGTTGTGTCTTCAGTTGAATTTTGCAAATAGTCTTTTGAACCTGTGATTTTGCCTCTCACAGTCTTTCCAATGTGTTAGAGCGGAAAAAGCCACCCATTTCCTGTTAACTATATTTCACGACCTGCTTACCTGCCTGCCTGCCCCATTCAACCCCCTCCCACTCCCATCTGTTCAGAAAGATGGTGCCCAGTCTCATGATTGCAATGTGGGCTTGTTTACTGTGGAGTGTAAAGAGTTCTAGCACCAGTGTGCTTGGGCTGGTATACACTGGCAGTGAAATAGAGAACATTTCATTGGTAAGATGCCGCAATAGAATTTCTTTTTCTTTGCTGAGCAGAAGAAGGCAATCAGCTGTGGATGAAGTCATCCTACTTTCCAAGACATCATGTTTTTCTTTCATTCTTAATGATGCTGATTAATCTTATCTCTGCTGAGCCCCAGCTTGATTTCAGACATTTAGATTAAAAACTGCCTCAGCTTTGGGAGTCCACTGAATGAATATAAAATAGTAAGCCTATAGGTATGTTTATTTTCATATCTAACTATTGCTTATTAAACAATTAGGTTTAGATATTTTATAACAAAGAACTAAATATTTGGGTACATTTTTTCCCTTCTTCTTTTTAGGTTTATGGAAATTATTCTATTCAAGTTTAGAATTAGGACTGACTTATTCAGACACAGACAGATGTAACTTCTGCTTTAAGGGACAAGAACTATTAATCAAAATACTTCAGGCATAGATACAAAAGTGTGCTTGTAAAATTTTAACAACCAGCCCTCTATACGCATGACACATTTTGAAGTTTAATATGGATTATTAACATTTTCTTAAGTCTAGACAATCAATGAAACAATGACTTACACCACGACTTAACAGTATTTGCAAATCTCTGAGATGTAACTGCTCACACTGAGAATTTAAGTGGGTTTTTCCCAGCATATACAAGCTGGCTCCAGCCTCCCTTTGAGCACATCACGTGATAAATCATAGATTTAGAGCTGAGAGGGGCACCAGAAGCCATGTAGTACAATCGTCCCATTTTCGAGAGGAGAAAACTGAGATCTAGGGAAGCTCAGTGTCATATCCAAGATCACGTAGGTTGTGTTAACTTTTAAAAAAAAAAGTTGGTATTTTCCTCCTCCTCCTATGTTTATCAACTTCGTATAAGTATCCAGGGTCATCTCTAGTCTTCCTGATCTATATCTCACCACTGGACCCAGATGGCTCCGGAGGAGAGAGTGAGGCTGGTGACTTTGCACAGCCCTCCCTCACTTAAATCCAATTCACTTGCGTGTCATGGCATCACCTCCCTGATGTCATGGTTCTCTTCTAGAGCAAAGGACAAACAACAATGATATAAAATGGTGGTAGCAAAGGATTTTTAACACTTGGCAGGACTAGGAGGGTATCACCCAGCCTATCTGAACTTCTCTTCCCTTTAGTACTCTTCAGTGTACTTAGAATACACTTTCCTAGTTGTAGGCTGGTATAATATAGTGGAAAGATCAATGGAGTTGAAGACAGAGGTTGTTTCTCGATTCTAGTGCTTCCATTTACTACCTTTGTGATGTTAACTCAAAGGATCATAGCTGGAAGGGACTTCACGCCGTCCAGTTGAGTGGAAAGAACATTAGTTCAGGAGTCAGAAGTCCTTTTCTAATGTAGTACCTATGTGACCTTGGACAAGTCCTTTAACCTTCATGTACCTCAGTTTCCTGATCTGTAAACAGAAGGGATTTTATTAGATGGCCTCTAAAGTCATTTCCAACTTGAGATCTCTGATCCTAGGTCACCTAACCTTTCTGTGTCTCAGGTTTTTTATGTGTTAAATGAAGGGATTGGACTGTTGTTCAGTCGTGAACACTCTTCGTGAGCCCATTTGAGATTTTCTTGGCAAAGATACTGGAGTGGTTTGCCATTTTCTCCTCCAGCTCATTTTATAGATGAGGAAACTAACTTGCCCTGGGTCACACAGCAAGGAAGTTGTCTGAGTATGGATTTGAACTCAGGTCTTCCTGACTCCAAGCCTGCCCACTGTATCCACTGCACTACCTAGCTGCCTCAGTTGGTCATCAGACTAAATGATTTCCATGTTTTGTTTCACTTGGATCCCTTACATTCATTCTATGATCCAGCTATGCTGGTCTACATGACATTCCTCAAACATCTCCCATCCTTGAACTGGCTATCTTGCATGCCTGGAATGCTCTGCCCAGTCAACTCCTTCTCTTCCTTCCCCTGGCTTCCTTCAAGAATCAGCTAAAATCCCACCATCTATTGAAGATGCTCCTCTCCTCCCCTCCCCAGCTACTAGTGCCTTCACCTCTGACATCACCTCCTATTTACTCTCTCTAGGAGTTCTGTGCACCTCATTATTTACATGGTATCTCCAGTGTAATAGAACGGTCTGGAATGTATATTCTTTGAGAACAGGGACTCTTTTTGCATTTGTTTATATCTCCAAGTTTTTGAACAGTGTCTGGCACTTAGTAAGTGCTTATTGGCCAAGGGGCTGACTCAAATGCCTTTACCAACTCTAAATCTGTGATCTTGTGTGAACTGGGGAGTGGTCCCTTAAGGGCCAGTGGAATGAGCACAGACACCTTGAAAGTTTTCCAAGGATAGGGCAAACAACCCCCTAAACTTTTATGAAAATAACCCCTTTCATCTAAATGCTTCTATTTACATTGACTCTTTGACGTGAACAAAAGACCTTTCATTTGCAAAAGTTATAAAAATCCCTTTCTCATGGGTTGTGCTAGTTCCTGAATGGTGGCATGTCATGTCAGACTTGAATAATTGATATTGGAGAAAGAGCCTTCTTAGAGGGGACCATAAAGCCCTGCCCTCACATTTAGCAGTTTTCCCACTTACATCAGCCTGCCAAGTAAAGCTGACTGAATTGTTCTTGGTTTAAAATAGAAAATGCCTCCTTGCAAATGAAACAATCTCCTGGCATTTCATACCACAACTTCTATTTCTGATAAATGAATTATTGATGGCTGAGTTAGATCATCCCTTCCCTAGGATGCATCTGATTGAAAGTCCTTGCTTCTCAAAAGTCAAAGCAACATACTGAGTCAGGTATGATACCACGTAGTCATTTGTAGACGTTATATGTGATGGAGGCAGCATCTAATTACTTTCAAAAATAAATCAACCCACAGATTAAAGATTAATTTTCCCAAAAAGAGTGGATTTTTTATCCTATCTTTTGTTTCCATTTCCTGATTCTAGTGTAGTGATACTGGTATTTTAGTCTCCTTTCAAATAATATAATTTTTGGTTTTCAAACTCTAGCCATGTAGAAACTAAAGTCTGAATGAGGGGACTTATGCTTCTGTCCGGCCTTCTTATTCTCTCTATAGCCAACTACAAAAAGTTACATGGAGAAAGTGTTCTGCAGCAAAGCAACTGAATACAGTAAGTGTTTTCTGTCACTTTTATCATCACAAAGGAGCTATTTTAACAATGTTAGAGCCAGACCACACTTAGAACTATCATCCAAATAGATAGAGCTTCATTCCGTGATGCCAAGAATTTAACCAAAAGGGTTTGGATAAATTCAGTCTGCAGTAAAATGGTCTAGCACTGTCAAAGAAAATTCATACTTCACCTTAGGTTGGGTTTCAGAAATCAGTTGTCTACAGTTGCCTGTAATGTTTTTTTTATAATCTCAACATTTGTGAACACAGATGGCTTTGTGGATACTAAACAGACAGTCGTGAAACATAATCTGTCTCTCTTTGTGGGCAAACATGAAAGACTGCATAACATAGGGGACGGTATCCTGGCCTTGGATTTGGGAAAAGCCATGTTCAAATCCTGCCTCTGAAATTTACTAGCTGTGTGACCCTGAACAAATCACCTTTTCTGAGCCTCAGTTTCCTGATCTGTTCAAATGAGGAAATAATACTTGTAATATGAACTAGTACGGAATCTCAGCATTATAATGTATGTAAAGCCTTTGGTGAACTTTGCAGTGCTATATAAATGCCATCCATTATTACTATTAATGATAATAATAAACTTGGAGTTTATATTCATGGAAGAAATATTTGGTAGATTATTATGCTTTAAAAAACTTGATTGACAAATTTTGCATATATTTAAATTATAGGATATACAGAATAGCCCTACTTTAGGTGCTCTCTTCATAATCTCTTTAAAGAATTAACATTATTCACTTGGCCTTTTATTATAGTGTATTGAATCTCGTTTCCACTAATTCTGCATTTTTTATTTCATTTATTTATTTATTTTTTTGTGAGACAGTTGGGGTTAAGTGACTTGCCCAAAGTCACACAGCTAGTGAGCATTTTGTGTCTGAGGTCAGATTTGAACTCAGGTCCTCCTGACTCCAGGGCCTGTGCTCTATCCACTGCTCCACCTGGCTGTCCCTGCATTTTTTATTAAAGAGAAGATTTGAAACCCAGGAGGTTGTTCTGTTTGTACTGAATCTAAGTTTGGGAGCTTTATGACTGAATTCACTCAAGGGCTTACATGTTGATCCCTTTGCCAGTCCAAAATTGGAAGGAAGATGGCAGACTCCTCCAGAGAAAGGATACAAGATGGGAAACAGTTGTCTGGATGGGTGTACATTTCACAAATGAAAACGGAATCTTTGTAAGAATTTCCTTCGACGTAGCATTTCTTCCGATTCCTTCCCCCTTTCTTTTTGAAGTACAGATAATGGTAATATAGTTCTTGGCTATTCTGGGGCTAATGATTCTGTCAGCAGAATCTGTAGGATTTTTCATTTTTCTTTTCCTTTTGTTGATTTGGGAGTTTATTAATCCTTTGTCCACAGGGATAGTTAAAGACAGTTCTCTTATAGCCTATGTTTATATAGGGCATTAGAGTTACAACATATTTTACATTTAATAATACCACAAGGTAGATACCTGTAGGCATTATTGTGCCCATTTTACAGATGAAGAGACTGAGTCTGAGAGAGGTTAAGTGGTTTTTGTAGCTAGTGAGTACCAGAGAAAAGATTTGGACCCAGGTCTCTCCAAATTTTAATGAAATCAAAGCCATTCTTTATTGTTTCAGGACTTTGGATAATGCATGTAGGAACCATTTAATCAGTTTGTCCAAAAGATTCTTAAAAGATGCTTAATAACACCTGACATTTGAAGAATAAAGTGGTCTTAATTCCTTTACTATGCTGTCCAGAGACTTCTCAGAAGAAGGACATTTGGAAGGGAAAAAAACCCAACTTGTCAGCAAGCAAACTATATGCCTCTCTTATTTTTTCAGGGGTAGCATAACATGATGAATAGAAAGCTGGACTTGAAGTCAGGAAGACCTGAATTCAAATTTGACCTCAGACACTTCTTAATCATGTGACCTTGGGCAAATCACTTAACCTTTGTATACCTCTGCTTCTTTATCTGTAAAATGGGAATAATAATAGCCTCTGCTCCCCTCCTCTGGCAAGGTTACTATGAGGATAAAGTGAGATAATATTTGCAGAGTGCTTTGCAAATCTTAAATCTCCATATAAATGCTAGCTAACAGCCTTTCAGTCCTCCCAGGCACTTCACCAAAACTGTAAGTTATAGAGGAGTCTCTAATCTTCACTGGTAGAGAGATTTTCCTCACTGGAAGTTCCATCCATTAAAGAGAGCACAGGGCCATACTAAATAAAAGATGCCCTCATAGTTTCTAAGTACCTGTGGGCAAAATATCATTTCAATAAGTTCCAAAATTACAATGTTTTAGCAAGAGGAGTCATTAAAATATCAAGATCTATTGCTTTACTGTACTGCATGGTTTCTTTGTTCATTTACATAAAATAATCAGTAGTTATACAAGTATTTGCAGACTGTCACAAATGTAAGAGGGCAAGAGGATGGCTTCTTCCTTCCAAAACAGTCCTGGCTCACAGTAAGCCTGGAAAGCCTGCACACTGGGCCAGGAGTCAAGAGATTTGAATCCTGTGCTCAGCCTGGTTACTAAGTATTTGTGTGAGAGGGGCAAGGAGCTGAAGCCTGCTTCACCTGGAGAGGTTGGGGAAAAGGGAGTTCCCCAATGAGGAACACTGCAGAAAGGATCTATACTAGTCTCTTAAATTCTTAGGATTAGACTCTCAAAATTCCCAGAGGATGATCTCTAGAAAGTTGATCGCTAAGTGATGATTGTTTGGCCATAATAATGAGATGTCTATGTTGTACAGTTGTGATCTGAGTAATAATAACAGTCCTCAGAGGTAGTGATTTAAGATTCAGAAAGCGCTATACATACCGTATCTCATTTATATTTCACTTACAACTCTGTGAGATGGGTACCATTATTATCTCCATTTTACCAATGAGGAAACTGAGGCTCAGAGAGATTAAGTGATGAGCCCAGGGTCACACAGTTGGTAAGCATCTGAGATGACATTCCAGTTCAGGTCCACCTGATTATAAATCCAGTGTTCTATGCCAGGTTGCCTTTCTTTTTCTCTCTTTCATAGGAAAAAGTGATAAGAAAACAGATCTTTTGAGGTAATAAGGTTTCTAACTCTTTGTTAAATCACTGTGACATATCTTCTCCATCATTAACTTTGTTTGCATCAGGTAGCTTTTGAAATTCTAAATAATATGTGGTAGCCACATGAGCAAAGCATCATTAATATATACTGACAGTCAGAATGTGAACAAATCGATCGTGTTTAATAATAATAATAATAGCTTGCATTTATATAATACTTTAAGATTTGCAAAGCACTTTACAAACGTTATCACATTTTATCCTCACAACTCTGGCATGTAAGTACTGTTATTAGGTTCATCTTACAGATGAAGAAAATGAGACAGACACTGGTTAAATTAATTGTGTAGGATCACACAGCTGGGTCTTCCTGACTCCTGGTCTCACATTCTACCCCCTGTGCCCTATAGAATTATTATGACATACTGGATATGACATTTATTTAAGTGGGCTTCTCTTTCTATAGCTTTCATTCTAATTGGTCTTCACTTCCCTCTTTACTAAAGGAAGTTTTATTCCTTGGAATATAAATTTCCCTACACTGGTGATATGTCATTGACTTTAGAGGAAAACAGAAACTCTTTGCAATAAATACATTACAACGATTTGAAAATTTCAGCTGGGCGTACTGGAGAGGAATTGTCTGTTCCTGAGTTGTCTAGTGGGTTTTCTCTGGAATAGAGATTTAGGACCTTTAGGCATATAGTATGATCTCTGTTCCATCACTTCATTGCAGGCTACTACTTAAGCAAAGGAAGTAATTCAATTGTTGCTCACGTAGTTGGCACTAGCTAGTTGCTGAATGGAATTTAAAGCATTTTGGAAAAGTGTAATATTTTATAATTGTAATATGTTATCATCAAATTATTATTTCTCCTATTTTTCTTTTATGTTTCATATTTTATATTTTATTCCTTTTTTTATTCTCAGAGAGCAGGTAGTATCACATGTTAGGGAGGGGAGAAAGTCTAACTTTCCAATTTTGTATGACTTCCTTTGGGGGAATGTTGACGGAACTGGAGGTTAGCCTAGTGTGCTATTAGATTTTTTCCCAGAATTGTAAAGTTGACTCCTGCTCTTTTGGAAAATTTCCAACAACCTGAGTCCCATGAAAAATAATGTAGGAACTGGAGACTATGTAAGGAAGATTCCCCTGCCAGAGCCAAATATTAAACTTAGCCTGAGGTGAGAATATAAGAATAATAGAATCCTTTCCCTTCTTCACTCAGGGAAGTTATATTCCCTAGGGCACAAACTTTCCTACATTGGTGAGATGTCATTGACCTTGGAGGAAAACAGAAACCTTCTGTAAAGGGTACATCACAAACATTTAAAAAATTTAGCTGGGTGTATTAGGGAAGAATTATCCATTTCTGAGTTACCCAGCATTCTTCAGTGGAATAGAGATTTAGTACCTTTAGGCACATATTGTGCGCTCTGCTCAATCACTTCATTTCAGGCTACTATTTCATCAGTTTCAGAAAAATGATACCCCTTGCTTTATCCATTAACTTACCATGTCCTTTTAAATACCTATGAACCCTTGTACAAATCTATATATAGTGGTAAAAGCATTTGAGTAGCAGCATTGGGAGATGGAATGACCCTTAGAAGTCATCTAGTTCAATTGTCCAAGTTTAGAGAGGAAGAAATTGAAGCCCAGAGAAGGGAAAAAAAACAAAACAAAACAAAACAAAAAAACCAACGACTCATTCAAGGTTTTCCAGTTAGTTCATGGCAGAATTATGATAAAAAAACCAGGTCTCCCGACTCCTCATCCAGTGTTTTTTCTATAATGCACCTTGCTTACTTTGCAAATAAACAATCTGGTGTTGATTAATAGATTGTTTCAGAATTTCCATGCCATTACTTAGGGTTGATATCCTTTAACCTCAAGTTCTTCCCCATCCACGGTTCCCCAATACACACACTTTCACTTCGCTGCCTGATTCCCTCTTCCAGTTGCCTGATTTCTGTATTTTCCAAGTTACTCCACACTTTTTACTCCTCTACTTCCTTAACAAAGTCTAGCCTTAGATACCGAAGGATAAGTATACAAAAGAGGAAAAAGTACTCCTGCCTCTGTCATTTGCCCCAACCCTAACTGCAGACCATCCTGTTTACCTCATGGCTAGGTTTTGTTGTGGTGGTTGAGTTGTTTCAGTCATGTCTGACTTTGTGACCCCATTTGGGGGTTTTCTTGGCAAAGATACTAGAGCAGTTTGCCATTTCCTTTTCCAGCTCATTTTACAGATGAGAAAACTGAGGAAAACAAGGTTAAGTGATTGCCCAGGGTCACACAGCTAGTAAGTGTCTGAGGACAGATTTGAACTCAGGAAGATCAGCTTTCCTGGTTTCAAGCCTGGTGCTCTATCTACCACATTAAATCAGTTATTCATTACCAATGTATGTTGGTTAACATTTGGAATTCCCGTTGTGACCTTTATTTAATTGAAGGTCAGAATTTCTTATTTTTTTTTTCTCAAAAAATCAGAATTTAAGAATCATGAACTGGAGCACCTCACTTATTATAACATTTTCCCAAGCCATCCACATAGTGGGTATGGTATAGATGTGGATAAATGACAGCTATAGTTTTGTCATTCAGTTGTGTCCAACTCTTGTGATCTTGTGGACCATATTGTCCATGAGGTTTTCTATTTCCTTCTCCAGTGGATTAAGGCAAACAGAGGTTAAGTCACACAGCTAGTAAGTTTCTGAGGCTGGATTTGAACTCAGATCTTCCAGATCCCAGGCCCAGCACTCTATCGCTGAAACACCTAGCTAGTTAGGTAAGGCAAACAATTGTAAAACAATGGATGTTTATCATTTGCCAGTGTCTTTGATATCTTTAGCTTTTCTTTGCTTCAACAGTATTAAACACCTGTGTCTGAATTCTCCACTGGGCCAGACAATCAATCAATAAGCATTTAATAAATACCTACTGTGCGCCAAGCTGTGTGTGAATGGCTTGGAAAAATGCTGCCACAGTAAGTGAGGTGCTCCAGTTCATGACTAATAAGAGGATTTGGTCCAAAGCTTTCCTGGGAATTACTGAAGCCTTACTTCAGACAGACTGCCTGTGGCCATTTTTACTACAATTTCCCTGTTTCTCAGTTTTTGCTCCTATTTATCAGGTTTCTGGTGATTACTGATGCATATTTGTGGATTTGATTTGCTGGTTCAAATGAAGAATGGATGAATTTTCCAATATAAAATTCTTAAAGTAGCTCTTGTTAGGTTAAGGTTATAAGTTAACTGCTTAAAAAGAAACATGTAACTTTTCTTCACTGTAAGGTATGACACCAATAGTATTATTTCCCCACAACCACATTCCAACGTGGTAAGAGAGGGAAAAAAAAATCTCCTTTTAGAGGTTCATCAGTAGGTGCTTTCATGTGTGCTTGACCATGGAAATCTTTGATACTCCAATGGAAGACAGAGGAATTTTTCTATTAGGCCATCACACCGGATCTGAATGTTTCTTCTTTCATATTTTATGTTTCTACGTGAGATTTTTTTGGCAGATCAATTCATTCTACCTTCTCTTCATCTCATTTTCTCATTCTGCTTTTATTAGAAGAGTTGTTGCCAGCATTCCCATTACAATACTTATTTCAATTCCAGGGGTTAATGACCTAATGATTAATTTAGCCTGCCTGAAATCAAGAATAAATGATTTTGCCCCCTAGAATCATTCTCTTCTTGTCTTAGAATAGTGTGAGAATGCTCTTTCTTTTTCAGCACAAAGATGTATAGATGTATAAATATAAATATGTGAAAGACGTTATGGCATGGTAGATAGTGTTATGGGCTTGGGGTCAGGGAGACCTGGGTAAAAATTCTGCCTCTGACACTTCCAATTAGTGTCTTTCCCTCTAGGTTATATATCTTAGATATATCTCATTAGATTTTGGTTCCTGGATTAGAATGTAAGCTCATTGAGAGAAGGGACCCTTTTTGCCTTTCTTTGTGTCTGCAGTGTTTAGCACAGTACCTGGCATCAAGTAAGCACTTAATCAATACTTACTGACTGACTGATCATGAGTAAGCCGTATCAGCTTGCACAAATCATTTAACTTTCCTGAGCTTTTGTTTCCTAATTTGTAAAAAAAAAAAAAAAAAAAAAAGGCCAGCAAGACTGTCCTAGATGGTCTCTGAGGCCCCTTCTAGTTCTAAATCTATGATCCTATGATCAATAAACCAGACAGACTTATGAAACATAGATAATAGAAAGATAGATGATAGATAGCTATAGACATCTATATATTATAGATGTATTATATCTTTAATTATCTATATTAGATGTTAGAATAATGCTAATAATTAATACTATATAACCAATAATTGTCCATATTAGATATTAGAATAGCTAGCTAGTTATTGATATAAAGTATGTATGTACTTGTGTATGTATATGCCCATATATACCTATATATACACATATAGATATAAATGTATATATATACTCACATATGCATATATGTATATGTAACTAATAAATTATAATACCTTCCATTTATGTTTTACCTTGTCATTGGTTTCTAGAAAATATATTTTTCCAGTCTTAGTTTTTTAATAAAGCATCAAAAAATAGTCCAAATAAATATTTTCTAATCCAGTTACTTTATCATGTAGAATAGTCCTTATATGGTCTTTTTAATAGATGAGGAATGTTAAATAATTAAAGCTTTTTATATATGAATAAATTCTACATGTTGTTGGGATTTAGAAAGATAGTGTTGCTATAATCACAGTAATTTAAAAAATTTAATAAACACAAATTGCTTTCTTGCTTACCTCTGGATAGTTTTGCAGTCCTTAATGGCTTATTATGTATGTTAGGCTAGTACTTGGTCAAAAAAATCTCAATTTGCTTATTCCTTGGACTGTGGGTTCAGCATAGCCAGTAGTAATAGGCCTTACTTGAGAGATGAAGAAGAAAGGGCCAGATGTTGATGGAAGTGGTCTTATGGATTCCAGAGGGGACCTTCTGAGTCATTCTGTATTGAACCATTAATTCTCCATAGAAGTCTCTTTTAACATGGTACCAGATGCCTTTCAGAGCATAAAAGTCATGAAATATTAAACCAAGTTCCTCTTTGGTTTAGCCAAGTAAGGAGTATTCATCAAGGTAATGAAGACAAATAATTATGTGGCCATTTTAATAAAAACTTTTTTTCACTAATAGAACAGGCATTTATTGAGAATCTACTATATACTTATTCCTGTGAAGGGGGCAAATTATAACACATCATCAATGCCTTCAAGCACAGATCTTGAAATACAAAGTGTCTAAGGATCCTTATTTTTTGGTAACTTTTTTTAAATTAAGGATTAGTGGAGGAAGATATGATAGAAAGAATTCATGTATCAGCTTGTATCATTTCCAACTCTTAAGATTCTGTGAGTCTTAAGAATTTTTAACCAATGGATAAAATGAGAATTTTAGATGAGTTCTTGTTGACACTTCCTTTCATTCTCTCCAGTTTGTATGGTTGTGAAAATCAAGTTGGAGAGACCAGATGTGAAAGTTAAATAATTGTTCAAGTGTTAAAAAACAATGTAAGACACTAGGAGCTATATCAAGAGGCAGTTTATCAGTAAGTGACAGGTGATATGTAAAACAAAAGGAATAAATTCATAGGACTGGGAGAGTCAGTCATGGAAGAGGAAGGATTTTACTTACACTTTGAAGAATAAATAAAATTTAAATAGGTTAGAAGTATTTCAATTACAAGCTAGGTGGCACAGTGCAAAGAGTGCTGGGCCTGGAGTCCAAAAGGCTCATCTTTGTGAGTTCAAATCTGACCTCAGACACTTATTAGCCGTATGACCCTGGGCAAGTCACTTAACCTTATTTGCCTCACTTTCTTCATCTGTAAAATGAGCTGGAAAAGGAAATAGCAAACCACTCCAATATCCTTGCCAAGAGAATCCCAAATGGGGTCACAAAGAATTGGACACAGCTGAACAACAACATTTCAATTAGAGGAAGCCCAGACTTGCTGTTATACCATAAACTATTTAAGAATGTTTGTTTGTGTCCAGATGTAGTATGGTATAGTTGAAAGGTCATTAAATTAGGAGTCATAAAAACCTAGGTTTGAATCCTGACTTTTCCTCTTATCAGAGGATTTAGGGATAGAAGAGAGCTTAGAGATCATCTACTGCACAGGTAGTAATATTGTTGTACTGCATGATGTTGGGCAAGTCATTTAACCATTCTGCATCTTGTTTTCCTCATCTATAAAGTGAATTGATTGGACTCACTAGATTGAGCTTACTACTCTGGGGTCTATAAACTTTAAAATATGTATATGTATAAAATATCTATAGATAAGTAGATAGATAGGCAGACTGGATGGACAGATAGGTATCTGTATTTCAGTCAAATTGAGTTCCTTTGTAATCATATATAATTTCTTTTATGCTTTTAAAGACATTATTCGAAGGTTTCCATAGGCTTCATCAGATTGACAGATGTAAGGTACAAAACATAAAAAATGTTAAGAACCCTTGGACTAGGTGACCTTAAGGTCCCTTCTAGCTCTAAAATCTTGTGTTTCCTAGATTTGATGTTTTTGCTGCTTTGGAATGAAAATAGTTTGATAAATTGGACTTTAAGGCTTCAATACTTTGAAATGCTGAACTATTTCTTAGAAAGAGTATATGATTTCATATACCCAGACCAATGATTTCATTTGTCTGAGGGAGGGAGGACTCCTAGTGTACAATCCCTCCAGTCATGTAGATTGGCAAATTGCTGATTATTTATAGTCTTAGAGAATTTAAGGGGGCTGCTAAAAGGTTATGTGACTAGTCTATAGGCCCAGAGCTAGTATATAGCCCAGAAGTGAGGTTCAAACTTAGGTGTTTCAGATTAGAAGACCAGTCTTTCAGCCACAGCTTCTCACCAGCATTTTAATATCTAGTGTTTATTAAAGTTCCAAGTCAGAGGAACCTTGGATCATAGATCGAAAGCAGGAAGAAATCATAACTTCCATGTAGTCCCATCCCCTCATTTGACAGACAGAGAACCTGAGGCCTATGTATGGGAACTGGCTCCTCTAAGATTGTAAAAACTCTGAGTATCAGAGCTGGATTTGAAGACTTCTGACTCCAGAGCCAGTCCAAAGCCAAAGAACAATGGGTGGAGGTATATTCGGAGGCTGCAACATATTGATGTTGATAACTTTTGCATTAGAAATGACAAAAATTTCATCATGCACAGCCTAAGAAACAGGTTTTATACTCAATACAAACCAATCATTCCACTAAATTCATACAATGCAGCATTACCTACTTACATTGGATTTCCATTGAGTGCACCAAACTTAGACAATATCCATCTATGTGAGCACTCAAATACAATATATTGAGGAAGTTCAGTGATGTAAATGTGTGATTAAAAACAAAAACATGGTATTTGATAAATATTAGCCATGGCACAAGAAACTTAAAAAAAAAAGATGTTAATGGAATAGGAAGTAGCCCAACCACGTTGTAAGTACAAGGGTTAATACAGACAGTCCAAATGCCGTCTGGGTACTCATGGACTATTAAAAGACTTAGAGGAAGGTTTTCCATAGAGGATAGAATCAATCTATGGAAAATAATAGATAAGAATCTATGAACAGTTATGAAAAGGATCACAGAGAATCAGAAGGTGCAGGCCCAGGACCCATATTGATGAGATTGTGCATCTGTTACTATCTAATCTATATATAAATATCAACATTTAATAACTCTAGAAAAAGTTCTCCGGCTATCTATTTGCTTTTGACTAATTTATTTCTAGTATTTCTAATGCCTGTCTGAGCCTCCTTCTGTGCTTTGTGTATTTGATTACTTTGAAGGAAAGGTTGGTTGAGAAATTACACACCCTGGGGACATAGCAATTTTCCATCATAGAGGAGAATGTTATCTTTCAAGTGTCTGTTTGCATTGAAAAGGGCCATTTAATGAGCTGGAGAATCATATCAATCAATGTTCACTGAGTACATGCAGTGTTTAGAACCCCATAGGAGGCACTGTGGGAGCAACAAAGAAGTGCTTACCATGGTCCCTTAAAAGCCCATGAGCTTAAAATTCAGTTGGGGGAAAGATAACGAGTGCACTTGAAAATGTACAGTGAATAGGGCCCTGGACTTGGAGTCAGAAAGACCTGAGATCAGATTCTGCCATTAGACATTGATTGGTCCTGTGACCCTGGGCAAATCACTTAACCTCAGTGAACTTCAGTTTTGTCGTCTGTAAATTGAGGAGGTTCAACTTAATGGCATTAAAGGTCCTTTCTAGCTCTAAATCTATGATTCCAAGCTAAAAGCAGTAAATGTTAAGTGCTCAGTTAGTGGTCTAGGGGTAATACAACCCATAGATGTTTGTAAGAGGGAGAGGTCCCTTCAGACTGAGTTAGGAAGAGGAGGTGAAGAAAAGACTTCTGTTGGGACTTTTAGCATTGGTAGGACTTGGAATGGTGGAAAGAAAGTCAGCTTTCTGGAGAGGGGAAACCTTGTGAGAAACAGTATAAAAAGCAGTGGATTTGAAGTCAGACAACTTAGGTTCAAATCCCAACTCTCTTCCTTATATGTAACCTGGGTAACCTTGGATTAGGTATTTAACCTTTCTAGATTGTTATAAATCATCTAGGGCAGGTAGGTGACGTAGGTGGATAGCGCCAGGTCTGAATTCAAGAAGACCTGAGTTTAAATCCAGCCACATACACTTACTAGCTGTATGACCCTGGGCAAGTCACTTAACCCTGTTTGTCTCAGTTTCCTCATCTGTTAAATGAGCTGGAGAAAGAAAGAGCAAACCACATCACTGTTTTGTTTTTGTATCACCTGTATTTCCCACTGTGCACCCCCCCCACCTCTACAGGAGCCATCACTTATAATAAAGAATAAAGTTCCAGTAAACTTATCAGTTTATTGAAAAAGTTCGGTGAGGGACACCTAAGTGGCGCAATGGACAGAGCACCAACCCTGGAGTCAGGGAGGACCTGAGTTCAAATTTGACCACAGACACTTACTAGCTCTGTGACCTTGGGCAAGTCACTTAACCCCAATTACCTTCAAAAAAGAAGGCCTCCTTGATATCACTTGCATAAACACATTCCATCACTAAATTTCAGGCATTTTTTTTTTTTAGTAAGGCAGTTGGGGTTAAGTGACTTGCCCAGAGTCACACAGCTAGGAAGTATTATGTTTCTGAGGTCGGATTTGAACTCAGGTCCTCCTGACTCCAGGGCCTGTGCTCTATCCATTGCACCACCTAGCTGCCCCTATTCTAGGTATTTTCACTGGCTATCCCCGTGCTTGGAATTCTTTCCTACTCACTTCAGTGGTTTCCTTCAGCTCTCAGCGAAAATCCTACCTTATATAGGAAGACTTTCTTAATCTCTTTTACTTCTAATTCTTTCCCTATTTATTATCTCCAATTCATCCTTATATGTAGCTTGTTGGCACATAGAGCAGGCAGACCTTTCTCTGTACCAAGCACTTCTTGTCTTCCATTTCCTGCGAGGTCCAGCGTGTCCCCTGAGGGAAGGTGGCAAGGAACCAGGTTGGGCAAGTTCCATCTACCCCAAAGCAATGACTTCCAACTGGGCCAGAACAAGGCAACTTCCACCTTCTCCCGCCTGCCTGTTCTCCCATTGTAAAAGGGAGCAACCTGGTCCTTGACCTCATGCCTCATCTCCTGCTGCATCTCTTGAGGGAAGAGGAAGAAAGTTGATGGGGGATGGGATTTCTTTCTCCTGCCCTTCAGCTTCTACTTCGGTCTCCTTTTGGGAAGAAGGGCCCCTGATCTGATCATCTGACCATGTGCTTCCCTTCTCATACTGGACTTGGCTCCAACCTGGTCTGCAGATTCCTTTGGGATCTTTGTCCTGTGACCTCTCTTCTCCCTCTATATTTCTTCCCTTGATGATCTCATCAGCTGCCATGGATTTAATCATCATCTCTATGCTGATGATTCTCAAATCTACCTATCCTTCCCTAACCTCTCAGCTGACCTCCAATTTTGCATCTCCAATTACCTTTCAGATATCTCAAACTAGATATCCAGTAGACATCTAAATCCCAATGTGTTATCTTCCCCTTAAAAGCTCCCCTACTTTTGCCTTCCTTCTTACTGTAGAGGGCAACACCATCCTCCCAGTCCGTCAGCTTCTCAACCTAGGAGTCCTCCTTGACTCCTCATCTCTCATCCCCATTTCCAATCTGTTGCCAAGGCCTGTTCATTCCATCTTTGCAACATCTCTGTAATATGCCCTCTTCTTTCCTTTGACACTGCCACCACCACCACCACCACCACCTTGGTGCAGGCCCTCATCACCTCATGCCTTGGCGATTGCAATAGTCTGCTACGGAGTCTGTCTGCCTCAAGTGTCTTCCCACTCCAATCTATCCTCCATTCAGCCACTAAAGTGATTTTCTAAAGTGAAGTTCCAATTATATCCCTCCTCCTGCTCAATAAACTCTAGTGACTCCCTATTGCCTCCAGGATCAAATATAAATTCCTTTGTTTGGCATTCAAAGTCTTTCATAACCCAACTAACTCCTACCTTTCCGGTCTTCTTACACCTTACTCCCCACCAAATACTCTTCAATCTAGCGATATTGGCCTCCTAGCTATTCCACAAACAAAACGTCCTACCTCTCAGCCTGGGCCTTTTCTCTGTCTGTCCCCCAGGCCTGCAATCCTAGCCCTCCTTCTCCACCTACTGGCTTCCTTGGCTTCTTTTAAGTTCCAACTAAAATCTTGTCTTCAACAAGAAGCCTTCCCCAACCCTGCTTAATTCTAGTGCCTTCCCTCTGCTCATTATTTCCTAGTCATCTTGTAAATAGCTTGTTTGTACATATTTGTTTGCATGTTCTTTCCCCCATTAGATTGTAAGCTCCTTGAGGTCAGGGATTGTCTTTTGACTTTCTTTGCTTCCTTAGCATGTGACACAGTGTCTGGTACATAGTAGGCATTTAATTAATGTTTATCAACTGATTGACTGGCAGTGTTTCACAACCTTAGTCCCCCATCCATAGTTCCCCATCTCTGAAAGGAAGCATGGGGGAGGTTGAGGGTGGATCTCTCTAAGGTGACTTACAGTTTGTTGTATGTGAGGTGCATTCTCACTATAAATGCTTAATCATTGGTCATTTTCGTAGTATTATAAATTTAGATCTGGAAGAGACCTTACAGGGCCATCAAGTCTAACCCCCTCATTTTATAGGTGAAGAAAGTGAGGCACAGAGAAGGTAAATGATTTGCCCAGGGCCACACAACCCATAAGAGCTTGAGGAAGGATTTAAAGCTAGGTTTATTCAAGATCAGGGCCCTATCCATTGCACTACATTGCCCCTCTGATGCCACACTGTCTCTCCAACAACATTCAAAAGGGAGGCAGTAACAAGATTCCTTTGTGGTCATGTACTTTCTTGGACAGTTCTTTGTATCTTCACAAGAGGATTAAGGATATCAGAAATTCAAAGTATCTAAATGTTTTATATGTAGGCCAAGTAAAAGTTGGCCTCTTTTATCAGGCATCAGTGGAAAAAAGATATGGATTAATTCAATTCAATTAACAAGCATTCATTACTGCATATAATAATAGTGTATGTAATTAAGTACCTACTCTGTGCCAGGCACCAGGAATACAAAGGAAAAACAAAAAAGAAAGTCATTGCTCTCAAGGAGCTTACATTTTACTGGTTCCATGCTTTTACTGATGCATGCTGCAGCTAGCAGGGGTGAGGAAGCTGTGACCTTGGGGCCACATGTGGCCCTCTAAGTCCTCAGATATGGGACTTAGAGGGTCATATGTGGCCTCGAGGCTGCAGCTTTCTCACCCTTAAGCTAGGGTATAGACTACATGATCACCAAATCCGTTTGAATTCTGAGATTCTATGATGGAGAGTTTGATGTCTTAAGTTAAAATGATAGTTTTAGCTGGACTTTTATCTTTGCTTTTCCTTCTCCCCATTAGTATGTACAAATTACCTGTAGTTGTATTTATATTCCATTTCTGTTTGACCTGAGTGCTAATAAATGTCCCCAAAGGCTCAAAACCTAAAAACATCATTAGATAATGAGAGCTGTTTTTGTTGGGAACTTTTTCCATAGACCAAGTGAGAAAGCATTCTTTTTCCATTTGTATACAAATTCTATTTTGTTAACTACGAACATAACAAGATAATGATGTTTCTTGGGATATTTGAAACAGTCATGCAGTGAAATGGTCTGTAATGATTTTCCCCTGAACTTCATCCTCTCAAAAGATTCAGTGGTGACAGTAGCATTAGTGACATGAAGAGCTGAAGGGCTTTAAGCCAACCAGTCTCTTGAGTTTTTGTATTATAAAAGACTTGGCAGACTGGGGAGAATTAAAAGATGGTGCAGAAATTCATTTTCAAAGTGTTTCTACAAATCAAAAGACTAGTATCAGTTTAGATTAAAATAATAGGCCAATTCTCAAGGCAAGGAAATGTTGCCTATTACCTGCAGCTGTGTTCATTAACATTGAAACATTTCTTACTCTAAAACATCTGAAAGGGAATTATAAATTAATTAACCTTTAGATTAGAGGCATTTTTCCAGGTGGTTTGTGCCAGCCGTCACCTGAAATAAGAAGGCAACTCAAGCAACACAACATAGGTATATGGGTGGTTTTAACTAAGTAAAGTTAAGGTGAGAAAATGGCAATGGCCAGTAGACAGATGGTTAGGAATTGGGAAATCTTTTGAAATGTTTGCCTGAGGTCCTCAAATTTTACACATCTAGTGCCCAAAATAACGTCCAATTTTAGAAAGAAAATTAGACTTTTCTGTGATTCACACTGAGGGTTTTTTATACTGTCATGGCAATCTTATTCTATATCAGCAACCAACCACCCGGCAGTAGTTGGGCATCCAAGTCTCATGATTCTCACCCCAGCTCCCTTTTCACTTCAACATTAGGGTATGATATCTCCTTGTCTGAGCTCTGAAATCAGGCCATAATCCCTTAAGATTCTCTCTCTCTCTCTCTCTCTCTCTCTCTCTCTCTCTCTCTCTCTCTCTCTCCTGTTAATCACAACAGGGAAATCTATTGGGGGGGTGGTACAAATAAGAAGGAAAGGAAAATCAGTTACAGAAATCTGATCTCCATGCAAACGTACAGATGCTGTACTCTGAAATAAATGGCAGACATCTTCCTTTAGTCCATATCATGAGTCACTAAAATAGAAAGTTGTAAGTGCATAGTCTTTAAGCTGCAAAAGATCATAGAAATGATTAGTCCAACCCCCTGATTTTCTTGATGCAGAAACAAATTCAATGAATATTTGACACCATCCAGGAATATAAGTTTAAGAAATACTTTCAAATTAATTAATTGGTCAATTAATTAAAATATTTAACAAAATATTTATTCAGTGCTTGGAACACTTTATTTATAACCTAACTCCAGTGATTAAGAAAGCATTTATTAGGTGTGTACTACGTTTTAGACACTGTGTATTGGAGATACAAGGAAAAGCAAAAACTTTTATTATGTTTTATTATGTTCAACAATTATGAATTTATAGTGAGAATGCACCTCACATACAAAAAACTATAAGTCACCTTAGAGAGATCCACCCTCAACCTCCCCCATGCTTCCTTGCAGAGGTGGGGAACTATGGATGGGGGACTAAGGTTGTGAAACACTGCCAGTCAATCAGTTGATAAACATTAATTAAATGCCTACTATGTACCAAACACTGTGTCACATGCTAGGGAGGCAAAGAAAGGCAAAAGACAGTTCCTGACCTCAAGGAGCTTACAATCTAATGGGGGAAAGAACATGCAAACAAATATGTACAAACAAGCTATTTACAAGGTGAGTAGGAAAAGCAAAAACAAAGTCCTTGCCCTCAAGAAACTTACATTCTAATGGAGGAAACAGCATGTAAATAAAATGGTACACAAAAGATACATGCAGAGTATATAGAAAGTAACCTTTGGGCCCATTTTAATAGATATTCTCCCCCAAGATGATCCCCATTCATTACCTTTGTCTGTGTGACCTGTCTGTCATGCCATAACTTCATCATGGTTAGTTCAACCAGTGTTCTGAGAGGTCTCCTTGAGTTGTCTTCACCTTAAAACACTTGGGCTGTCAATCACTGATTTCTCACTTTCATTATGCTATCGGCCCATCTTTCTTTTCGGTGTTATTTTTTTTGAAGGCATCCTTTACTCCATTTTTCATTAACTCCTTGTTCACAGTTTGTTGCAGCCTGTTCCAACTACTGTCATTTTATGACATATATTTTTTAGTAGTTTTATGGAAGAAAAATATATATATATCCAAGTTTTTTAAAGGCAAGAATATTCAAGTTTTAGATACTTGCAAAGAGCTGACAAAAGTCTTCATTAAGGTTGTTATGCAACAGTGTTCTATTGAGAAGTATGACAATGTATTGTCTTTTGGGTTTGGAGTAATGAAAGTTACTTGGTTTCTTTTTACAGGTTTGTAGACAGAGGACAGAAAACAAAAGGAGATAGCTACAAGACAAATGATTTATGTCAGGATATTTTTCTTCAGCATCAAAGTCTAGCAGCAGGACCATTAATGTTGAGGGGGTTAAGAATTTATTAAAGGGATGGACTTGTTGGGTCTAATTTTATGAGATTCTGTCTAAAAAATCCTCAAGACCATCAGGATTTACTCTTGAGGGAAATAATGACCAGACACCTCATTACATTAAGCAGTAATGTTTCCCCACTAAATGAAGAATTGGCCTGAAACATGGCCTTAGCTGAACTCCTGGTAGGAGAAGGCAGAGGGAATGACTTTTCGATGTTCACATGGGGTGTTGGTAGTAGTAGCAGACTTACCCAAGTCTCATGATTCTCACCCAATCCAGTTCTCTTTTCACTGCAACATTAAGGATATGCTATTGCCCTGCCTTTTCTCTGAAATATGGCCACATAGCTTCCTCATGGTTTTGTTTTTCCCTTTGTTTTGTTTTACTGTTAATTACAATTTGGAAACCAACAGGGGGGTACAAATAAGAAGCAAAGAGGAAATTTAGTTATAGGAGTCTATCTTCATACAGATAGACAGAGAACTAGCACTGTATCTATTTTAATGCCATCCCTTTCCCCACTCCCATAGTATATTTGACTCTATTTTCCCCGGGTCATGAAATAGCATAAAATGTTAGCGCTTAATGGGATATTAGAGATCCTTTTGTCATGGGGTCTTAAAGGAAGAGAAGGACTCTATGAGGTGGGGGTAAGGAGGGAGTGCATTTCCAGCATGAGAGGGGGCCAACTCGAAGGCATGGAGATCGGGGATGGACAGTCACGAAAGGAACAGAAAGAAGGATTGCAAACTTCGGTAGGGTTGGTGATGTCCAGTGAGGTTGGGAAGATAAGGTGGGGCCAGTGTAGGGCTTTAAAAGCCGAATTAAAGAGTTTGAACTTAACTTTGCAGCAATATGCTGGGAGATTTTTAACAACCAGTTCTCAGGGAAAAATGCATGGGACACACACTTAAGTTTAATCTACATGCTTACCATTTACTCTCGCTTTTTTAAGCCTAGACAGTCAATAGAATGATAAATCCAACTCCTATTTGTAGTGTTGTTGATTCTGAGGTGCTCTCTCGCAATGGAAATTTAACGGTTGTCTCCTTTGGAAATCTCATTCACTTCCACAGCTTCAACTATCATATCTATTCAGTTGACGTCAAGCTTTATTAGTTCCAATCTTGATCATTCATTTGAGTGGTCTTCTTAATCTGCTCTCAGGACATTTCCATCTGGACATTCTGCTAGAAGTAGCTCAAACACAACAGTTCAAAACTCCCTAAACCCATTTCTGTTTCTGATTATTTTTTTTTCAGTGACATCTACCCCATTTCCCAAGTTTGTTACTTTGGGCTTATCTTTGACTCCTTTCTCCATTTTCTTTCATACTGCTTTCAAATTCCAGAATTGCTACTACATGTGTGACCTTGAACATGTCACTAAAGCTTTCTTTTTCTTCACCCATAAAATGAAGGAGTTAGACTGTATTCTATTTAAACTCTCTTCCAGCCCTAAATCTATCATCCTAGAATCCTGTCAATTCCATCTTCACAATATCTCTCAAATGCTTCCCTTTCTCTTTATTCCCCTGACATCACTCTCACTCCTGACCCTCATTACAACCTATCCAGACTACCTGAATAACTCTTAAAAGATCTTCCCCCTTCACTCCCTTCCCCCTCTAAAATACCTTTTCAGATCTCTGTGAGTCAAATCTTTATAGATCTGGTTAGACCCCTTGCTAAAAAATTTAAGTGACTTCATTTTGCTTTCCTGATAAAGTCTGAATTCCTTTGCCTGGTATTCAAAGTCCTCCAAAATTGAGCATGATCATGCTTTTTGAGACTTTTTTATGGTACTTTCCTTTATGTGCTTTGTGCCTCAAACAAACTCATATGCCACTTTCATATGCCACCTTCTTCAAGAAACCTTTCCCGATCCTCTTCATTCTTTTTTTTTTTTTTAGTAAGGCAATCGGGGTTAAGTGACTTGCCCAAGGTCACACAGCTAGTACATTCTTAATGACCTTCTCCCTTGGACCTAAAGTAGCAATTTTTCTTTGTAAACCACATTTACATATACTCTAAGATATTCAAAGCACTTTCCTCATTAACTCTGTAAGATAGTTAATAATAATAATAACTAAGATTTATATAATACTTTATATATATTATTTTGTTTAATTCTCATAATAACTCTGGGTAGGTGCTATCTCCATTTTATGGATAAGTGAATTGAGATTGAGAGAAGTTAAATGATTTGTTCAGGGTCACATAGCTAGTATTAGAAGTGTCTGGAGGGGGCAGCTAGATGGCCCAGTGGATAGAGCACCAGTCCTGAAGTCAGGAGGACCTGAGTTCAAATCCGGCCTCAGACCAAACACTTGACACTTACTAGCTGTGTGACCCTGGGCAAGTCACTTAACCCCAATTGACTGAAAATAAACATTTAAAAAATTAAAAAAAAGAAGTATGTGGGAGAGATTTTGAAGTCAGGTCTTCCTGACTGAGGCCATCTTTCCTATCTACCATGCCACCCAGCTGTACCTATGTAGTATTAGTAGTATTATTCCTATTCTATAAATGAGGAAACTGAAGCTCAGAGAGATAAAGTGACCTGGCCAGGATTACAAAGCACATAAGTGTCAGGATCTGTTTTCAAACTGGACTGTTTTGATGACAACAACAACGATGATGATGATGATAACTTTTATGTAGCATTTTAAGGTTTGCAAAGCACTTTTCAAATACGTTATCTCATTTGGTCCTCACAACAATACTGTGAATTAAACCTGTTAGATTTTACATATGAGGAAACTGAGTCCCAGAAAGATGAAGTGACTTGCCCCGTTTCCCACAAATAGTAACTATATGGGCAAGACTTAAACTCAGATCTTGCTGACTCCGGGTCCAGATCCATTCTACCATCTAGCTGCTTCTAACCTAAGTCACTTCACCCCTTTTTCAACCCCACATATAGTAATGGAGCCTTAATGATTATTCGCTGATTTGAATTCAATTTAATTCCAGGCTTGGAATAAAGTAGGAAAGAGAAGTTTTCCTGAAATATTTAGCTCCCCATCTTTTTTTTTTTTGAGATACTACTCTTGTTTGCAGCTTGAAGATGAAAATAACTTTTTTTTAAAGTTTAGTATTTCAGGTACTACGTCTGAGGATGAATCTATCATGCTCAGTTTTCTGGCTCTTACCTACATTTCTTTAAAATATCATCCCTTTTTCTATGTGACTTCTTCCAAGTCCCTCTCAGGCAAAGACAAGTAAATCACCCTATAGGTTTTTCTCTGGAAACAAAATCAGAAGAAAGCAGAGTTTGGGCAATGGAAATTACAAGAATTACCCATGTGTGAATTTCCTGTGTATATGTTTCTGAGGACAGGCAGCATGGAGTAGTAGATGGATAGTTAGTTGTCTTCACAGTCAGGAAGACCCGGATTTAAATCTTTTAATATCAAATGGCTTTAATGTAAGCCTATGTATGTGTGTGCATACCCATATATATGTGTGTGTGTATATATATATATATATATATATATAAAACACACATATACATACACACATACTTGTTATGTATTTGTGTATCTATATACACATATACACATATAACCTATATTATATTACATTTTATAATATCATATATATATTTATATGTATATAATTTTTTCAGTTTTAAAGTGGCTGGGTTGGGAGGTAGAGAAGGAAATGCTTGCCAGCCCATTTTCTCCTTTTCCCCTTTAAATGAGGTATAGTTTTACGATTATAGGAGCTATAATCTGATGTTGAAATATAATATGCATACATGAAATCCCAAAATATTATATGTAATATAATAATATATAAGTATGTTATATATAATACTTAATATATAATATACTTTTAATATAAGGTGGCTGTTTGATCCTGGACAAGTAATTTGATCTGTCTGTACCGCAAGCAGCTCTCAGATTATAAATTACAAAGCAGGAGCTGATCTGAATTGGTAGAGGAAATTACCGCACTGAGAGTTCCCAATGAAATCATAGGTAGGTCTGAAAAAAAAGTTTCTAAGTCACAAGAGTATGAGACTGAGTAGCTAGAAGGCCTCTTCTCTGTATTTCTTTGATTTAAAAGTTTTATTGACATCTTTTTTTTTAAACTCATAGTCATTTCCAATATATCCCTCCCCCACCCTCTTTCAAAATCCTCCCTTGTAGTGAAACCACTCAGGCAAAACTGACCAATATAGCAGCCTCGTCTGCCTGGCTGTGCCCCGTTTGACACCAGGAATTCTTTCCTTAAAAAAAAAAAAAAAAAAAAGACAGACGTATTTCTAGGGGATTTAGCGCCTGGCTCTGCCTTGCGGCAGATGGGTGGATGCAATGTCTTTATGGTCCTTTTGAGGTCTATGGCACTAAATACAACTTTGTCAGGACTCATTTGCAGACTCTTATTTTTAATTTGCAATCAGTCAGGCAATGTGAAAATTTTGTCCCTGTTCCATGGGGAGTCTCTTTTATAAATATAAGAGAGAAAGACAAGAGTTCCACAGTCAAATACCTATAGGTAGCTAAGGAGATGGTTTGTGTTTATAAAGGATGAGTATCAATGATCATACACCTTCAATGAAAATTGATTGTCTCATTCATTTAAGTGCCTTATTTTTGTAGTATTTCTCCTCATAGCAGTTTCCAATACTCGAATGCTTCAAATTCCCCACAAGACTTTGAGTTGTCTCCTGTACTCAGCACATTTCTTCCTTCAGACACTGTCTGTGAGACATGAGGGAACGGGAAACATTATGACAAAAATTGAAAGGGGTTCTGAAGTTGGCTCAGCTGCCCCAAGGTTTCCTGGCAGAAATCCATAAAACCTTGTGTTTTATTTACTCGTTTTATTATATACGTTATTTATTGGATTTATATGGCCACTTTCCTCTAAAGAGTGACAGAAGCCTCTAGTGGGATTGCAATAATGTTCTCTGAACACAAACAAAAGCTTTGACAATAAGGAAATAGTGAATTGTTTATCTGCACAGACATCTCCATGTGCTTATGGGAACACCAGCTACCCTCTCCATCCCAAAGGCAAAAAGGAAGTTATAAAATCACAATTATTTCAACATTCTTGTTCAAAAACTTGATCTACCTTGTTTTCACCAGTTGGTGACTGGTTTCCATGGAAATGGAAATGGAATAAGCATTCTCAGTTTTAGATTCTCAGCTGCCCAGTGCCAGCTAAGAGCTGTGAATACCATTTGGTTAACAGAGAGGATCCAGAAATCTCCAGTTTTAAAGTGGCCGGGGTGGGAGGCAGAGAAGGAAAGACTTGCCAACCCATTTTTTCCTTTTTCCCTTTAAATGTGATAGAGTTTTATGATTATAGAAGCTATAAGCTGGCTTTGAAATATAGTATGCATACATGAAATCCCTAAATAACTGAATCTTGCACTTTGCCAATTGGTTCAATCTCTTTTCCTTCCATCAAAATGGTTGTGAAGTAGTTCCAGTATGTCCTGGCCTACGTAGAGGAAGTTAGTTGGCCTGTGGGATAGAGTGTTAGGCCTAGAGTCAAAAAGATCTGAGTTCAAATTCAGCCTCAGATTCTTGCTAGCTATATAACCTTGGGCAAGTCACTTAACCTTTATTTGCCTCAGTTTCCTCTCATGTAAAATGGGGATAATAATTGTACCTCCCTTTCATGGTTGTCATGAGGATCAAATGAGATAATATTTGCAAAGCCTTTTGCAAACCTTAAAATTCTGCCTAAGTGTTAGTTTAATAATAATTATTATTTTAGCTCCTTCTCTTTTCTGCTGATGCACTGGGGTGGGAGATGCTGATAAACAGTGACATGTCTAAGAAACCAGAAAGTAGAAAAGCTGAGACTCCATGACCTAGACATTCCAATACTGAATAAGCAAGAATTGATATTGAGACACACTAGAACAATTTCCAATTCCATGAAAAAGTGAAGCCATTTTGCCAGGGACATTTTTCCATTTATAACCCTTTCTTCTTGATGTAATGATCTATTTTAATGTATTATCTGCCTTGTGTCCTTTCTGGAGACTTCTCAAGGTTAACCACTAATCTAAACACTTATTTTTGGTGTCAGAAGATTATATCTATGTATATAAATATAAAAGTATTATATATGTATATAAATATATGTATTATATGTGTACATAAATAATTATATGTATTATATGTATATAATTATGTATATTATTTATGTGTATAAATATATTATTTATATACATATATAAACACACACACACATATATTTTTCCTGAATGCTACCTGATACTTTGTTGTCCCTCCATCATGTAGAAAATATGCTAAACTGAATGAACTGAAATGGGCCTTCAGTATCATCTAGTCATATCCAGCCCATTTTACAGATGAGAAAATTAAGGCCCAGAGAGACTAAATGCATTATGCAGGGTCACACAAGCTAGTAAGTGGCAAAGCTAGTCTGTTTCATTTGAAATTACAGTGTTTATTTTGGACATTCACTTGATAAAGAAGGAAGAGCTATAGTAGATCTCAATATACCCATTTCTTTCCTACTTGTGGTTTAAAGCTCTTTTCTTCATACCAGTGTCTCACCTTAAATTAAATCTCACTGGGGAAAATAGCTTCTCTGGACCAAAGTTATGCATCTGGGGCACTTGTGTATCTAGGCTATTATATAAGTGCTATCTCACATGCAAGTGAAGTAAATAATTTATCAATTGAGGAAATGAAATCCCCATCGCCAACCTACGAAACTGCATAAATACTTCAGTGAAGTGTTCCCGTTGGTTAGCATGCATGTCAGAGTTTGACATGTTTTTTTCTTATCAAATTCTTCCCGTGAGGGAAGATCATCTTTACTAAATAAGCAGCAATATTTTAAGTTAACAAGGTGTACCTGGCAAAGACTTGAGAGAGAAGTATTTAGGGCGGGTAACAGTTTTGGGTATATTAGCTATAAGGGAAAGGATGTGCAAACTCCTTCATTGTGGTGGTAATTTAGCCCTTCTTTACATACTTCTCTCCCCTTTCAAGAGAGCTTTTCCACCTTGGCACTGCCCCAATCTCCCAGTCTCCTCCATTGGCTCAGCAGAAAGGTTAACTGTTCTTGTTCCTGTTCCTTCACCAACCTGTAACCTGACCTGCAAAGACAGAGAAAGGGAGTATTGGCAGGGATCATGGTAGTGCTGATAATTATGCTTTTTCAGGTTGTTTCTGAGACAAATTCAAGCCACTATCACCTGGTCTTAGGCCTTGCATATATGATTTTATCAAATCAAATTTTGTCAGATAAAATCATATGTGTGAGCTCTAAGACCAGGTGACGGTGCCTGCTCAGAGCCAGCTAGGTGGCTGAGAGGATGGAGCACTGGCCTAGAGTCAGGAAAAACTGAGTTCAAATAAATCTGGCCTCAGACGCTTACTGGTTGTGTGACCCTGGGTAAGGTTAACCTTGTTTGCCTCAGTTCCTCATCAGTAAAATGAGCTGGAGAAGGAAATGGCAAACCACTCCAGTTTCTTTGCCAAGAAAACCCCAAATTGGGTCACAAAGAGTCAGACACAACTCAGCAACAACACCACCACACTCAGTCATTCACTTTCACACACACAGTCACACAAATACTTTTCCTTTCAAAACAGCATGTGTTTACAGGTAGAATTCCATTTTAATGAGCTTGATAGGACATGAAAGGGCATAGTCTCATAGACTGTTAGAGTTGAAAGACAAAGATATGGAGACTATCTAGTCTAACACCTCCTCATTTTAAAGATGATGAAACTCATGTCAAATGTTAGATGAAATTACTTGTCCTGACATCACAAAGTAAGATGGCGATAGGCACAGATCTAGGGTGGGACAGCCAGGGCTTTGCTCCAGGTGCCAATGATATTGGAAGGTTGCCCCCTCTGCTCTCCTGCTTCTGTTGTACCAGCTTGTGGTTTCTTAGGGGTCATCAGGAAAGGTGGCTATGTGAAAGGGCAAGGCAAAAAAGGCAATAGTGGCAGAAGTCAGGGGAGAAGAGTGAGAGGGTTTCCCCCTTTCCTACTATAACTTTAGTCAGATGATCTCTCATAAGATCCACCTCTGTTTTGAAACACCTATCCCTGTCTGTCCTTCTCTCCCAAATCCCATTCCTATCTAGGTCACCCCTAGTCTTTCTCAGGCCCTAAAATACTCCACCCTCCCTTTCTACTGTGTCCTCTGAAACTCTCTATTGTTAACAAATGGTCTCATCATCTTAGATCTTTTCATGGAGACTTTAACATGCAGCTGTGTGAAAAGACTGTCAAGGCAGCCTATCAGTATAGGTGTCCTGGATAGGGACTGCCAATGTATACTGAGCTCGGCATAGAATTCAAAAGGAAAATGAAATCAGGCTGGATGGCATTTGGGAAATTATGCCATGCTTTCAATGATCCCAAACTCTTCATTGCTGCTAATGCCCATATGTGTAATAGCAATATTTTGCTACTGATGCTATGTGGTTGTGAACCATCGAGCAGCACAATCTTAGATGAATAAAAATTGCAAGTAGCCCAAAGGGCAATGGAAAATGCAAATAGTTGTAAGTAGGTTGCAGCAAGTTATGACTTGCAAATGAAGTGGGATTATATTGAGGAGAGGTATCTGGGGACAAAAATACCTGGAAAAAGATGAGGGTTAGTCATGTAGCAAGAATGAGAGACAACATTCAGATTGCTTATGTGTTATATTGGTATCCTCGATATCATAAAGGAATCGCTATGGAAAGCCATCAATATTTTGGGCAGATCTACCATGGAGAAACTGGAGCAACAATGCCTCAGCATGAGAAAGTGTGGAGGGGTTACAGTCTATATTACCGGCAGGAGGGGCACCCATAAATCCAGTGAAACATCACAGTACATAGTTTTAGTTCTGAAATGGACCTTAGAGCCAATCAAGTCCTTCTCATTTTACAACTGAGGAAACTGAAATCCAGAGATGTTAAGTGATTAGCTCAAGGCTACACAGGTTGTTAGAAAATAGCAGAACTGGGCTTGCATCCCAGGTCTTGTGATTACAAATCCCTCATTCTCCTCACTGTGCACCACATAGCATTGTATAGTTATTTAAATACAGTCACTATACCTAAGTCATTTACCAAAAGCAAACATCTCTTTTCAATAGGTTGATTGCTAAATGTGCAGAAACTGCTAGCCAGTTTCTAATTCAACAGCATTTAATGTATCTAAATCACAAAAACAATCTTAGTCTGGGCCAGAACATGGCAATAACCTCATTATGTCGAACTGGACAGAATGATGTTTGTTAAAATGGAAATCCACCTAGAAATACATGTACATATCAGGCTAAAGCATTAGGGGAATGCATAGAAAAAAATTATACTATCTAGGCAGTGTTATGTTTCTACAGCATACAGCTTTGAAAAGAGAAATGTTTTTGAGGAGAAATAGAGCTAAAAAAAATCAAAACTGCAATCTGATCCGGGTCATTATTTCTTTCATTGTCTTTAGATTTGTACTAGCCTCTCAGTACCCACTGTGCTTGGTTGACTTGTTATTAGATTCATTTTTAATTAGAGTAATATCACATTATAAGCAAATCAATTCAGAAGACAGAAAAAAAATGTGACTTCAACTTGAAACTTCTGCCTGGATTATTTGGATACCACATATTTATGATAGAAAGCATTTCTTTGGAGACAATAACATGTTATATTGAAAGAAATATCAAAGCTAGCCATGTGTTGTGGAAAGATCATTGGATGTGGAATCAGAGAAGTCATATTTCAGTTCCCTTTTTACTACCTCTTTGTCTTTAGGCAAATCTGTTCACCATTTTGGGGTTTGCTTATTTGTCAAATGAAGAGATTGGACTAGATGAAACCAAAAACCCTCTCCAGAACTGAATCCTATGAGCCAATAAAGAAAAAGCTGATATTTGTAGCTTCTGGTACTCATACTTATTAGAAAAAGAGAAAATTTTCATTTGTTTCTGTTTGCTGAGATTTCAGGTGACATTCATCCCAGTGAATCAGTCAGATATCTTATGGAAAAGACATTCTTTAAAAAGGCAGAGGTTTATTTATTTGGTTTTTTTTTTTTTGTATTCTGGAAGTACATCAGCAAATTTTTGACAGATAATGCATAACTTTCAGCACATTGTTTTATGAATCAAAAGACTATTGGGAGGAATGAAATGCACCTACTTAGATAGTATAGTGAAGAGAACATTGGACCTGGAGTCGGAAAGACTTGAGTGCAAATCCTGTCTCAGATACTTAGTTGCTGTATGACCCTGGTCAAATCACTTAACTTTTCTCTGCCTCAGTTTTCTCATTTGTAAAATGAGGGGGTTGGACTCAATGATCTCTATGGCCCCTTCCAGCTCTAAACCTCTCATCCTATGAACTTGCTGCCCATGAGGGGAGATATGCTAGAGATATCCTGAATTCTCCAGGTAATATGGAGTCAGATGAAAGTTTGCATAAATCTAAGTCTAAAAGCCACTGGACTTAAAACAGTGAGGGCCTTAGTCTATGCTGAGTTGTTTATGGGCAGATATTTATGCATATGTTTCAGCATTATGGAAAGGGTACTTGACTTTGCATAAGATGGCATGGATTTAAATAGCTTTATGATCACAGGAAAGTCATTTTACCTCTCTGAGTCTCAGTTTCTTCATTTATAAGATGGAGATAATAGGTTATCCTACTCACTTTATCATACTATTACGAGAAAAGGATTTTGTAAACTTTAAAGAACTTTAGAGATGTGAATTGTAGAAGCTGTAGGTGTCCTGACAGTCTGGGGCTTCTTCTTCTCTTGGGTTTTATTAGACACTTTACTTAATCATATCACATGGTAGATAGTTAGTATCAATCAACCATCAAGCATTTTTTAAGCACCTGCTATGTGTCAGGCACAGTACTAGATTCTGAAAATATGAGTACCAAGAATGAAACAGTCCCTACACTCACAGAACTTGGGGGAAGACAGAAAGGATAGATTAGATAGATAGATAGATAGATAGATAGATAGATAGATAGATAGATAGATGGATGGATGGATGGAAGGGTGGGTGGGTGGATGGATGGATGGATAGATGGATAGATAGATAGATAGATAGATAGATGAAAAGTATTCCTCACAAATACAAGATAGTTGAGGAGGGAAGTCAGTAGCTACTGGGAGGATCAGGAAAGACTTTATGCAGAAAATGGTGCTTAAGTTCGATGTTCTTAAAAAACATGCATAGACTTGTCTACTGTATTTGTATACTGTAACAGCAATATTGTTTTAACAACAACTTTGAGTGACTAGGTCATTTTGATTATTATAAATACCCAAATTAACTACAAAGGACATATGAAGGAAGACATTATCTGCATCCAGAGAAAGAACTGATAAATAGAAGTATGTATAGAATGATTACTTACACACACACACACACACACACACACACACACACACAAATATGTGTCTTATGGTAGTGCTCTCTAGGGAAAGGGGTGAGGGAGGGAAGAAAAAAAGGGAAAAAAAGTTTACATGATAACTTTATTTTAAAGGAATACCAAGTTGTATGTAATAGATTTGCAGTTTCATGTACAATCATCTTTTTTTCTATTCTACTATGTTATGGAAATACTTGTTTTATTTCTTAAGTTCAGAATAAAGAAAATAAATTTTAAAACATTTTAATAATTTTTTTAAAGGGAGGGGAAGAACTCAGAGGAAAAGATAAAGAGACAGTGCCTTCCAGGCATAGGGGAAATGGCCACAGAGATGAGAGAGGGAGTATTGTGTATAAGGAACAGAAAGAAAGCCAGTTTGTTTAGACTACAGAGTGCAGGATCATAATTGTCCAATGGAGCCAGGGTGTAAAGGGCTTTTAAAAACTAAGCAGAAGAGTTTATATTTTATCCTAGAGGCAATAGGAAACCACTAGAGTTGATTGGTTAGATCTGTGCTTCAGAAAGATCACTTTGGCTGCTATTTAGAAAATGGCCTGGAATGGGAGAGACAAGTTCAGAAGACTCATTAGGAAGAAGGCTATTGGAATAATCTAGGAGAGAGACTGAACAAAAGTAGTAGTCAAATGAGGGAAAGAATCAGGTGACGATGGCACTGGATTTTTTTTTTTGTCAAAATGGTCGTCAGCTCTTACATTAACTCCTTTTGACCCTCATAACCTCTTAATAGACACCCCTTCCAGGTTATGCTCCAACATGAAATGCAGTGAGAAAAAGACTTCCTGTTAGTTTCCAATCTGCTTCACCATATGGCCTATAACACTGAAGACAAGTACAAAGATTTCCTAGCAAAGTGTTTCTCTTTATAGTCATTTTATGCCTCAGAAAACTGTTTCTTTTCCAGTTTCATTTTAAGGACTTTGTTAAATAGACTGGAATTTGTTAGGATGTGAATATAGGCTCATAGGAGCCTATGGGAGCTCAGAGATTTTCTCACTCAAACTCCCTCATTTTACAAATAAGGTAACTGAACCCTTCAAGGTGAAGGTCTTTGTGAAAGGTCACTCCAGATGAGTAGATGTAGGATTTGAACCCAGAACCTCTAACACCAGACCCATTACTCTTTCTACTATATCATATTGTCCCAACTCAGGTCTCTGGAAGGTATCAGATAATACTTTTATCTGTCTTCTTATAGACTCAGCTATGTAGGCATATACTTTGATAAAGACTATAATTTTTAGTTGGTTTCCTACAAGTCATTTAAGTTGTAGCCCCAGGTGAGCAGGAGTATATTAACTATTTTGTTCCAAGATGCCCCAAATTTTAGGGCAAAAAAAAAAAGAATATTGTTAGGCACAATTAACTAACCACTTTCCTAACCCTTAGACCCCACCACCACCAAAAAAAAAATGAAATGAAAAATACTTTAATTTTGAGAAGTTTTGTATATAGGCTTAAAAAACAGTGTTTTAATCTTTTTTGAGTCATGGACCCCTTTGGCATCTGGTGAAGTCTATGGGCCCCTTCTCAGAAAAACGTTTTTAAAGTTCATAGAATGAAATACATAAGATCACAAAAGAAACTATTACTATTTAAATAGGTCTCTAAATATATTTTTAAAACAGCAACTTCCGACCCCAAGCTAAGAAAGCCTGTATCTAGGACCACAAAGATTTTAATCACCCAACAAAAACGTTGTTCAGCCTTTTTTCATGTTTTCCAACACATTAATATGACAAACTAATGATATTACCATCTGTGAGCTAAAGATATTATCTTTTGTGTTCCACATTATATTTTCAATTGTTATTAATATCTTTTCTTGTTTAGAATTTACTCTTAGGATTCTGAGATTTTAGAGAACTGAGACCCCAGGAAAAGAACAATTTGCCCGAGGTCACACAACAAAACCAGGTCTTTTCACTCTGGGTCTAGAACTCCTTTCCACTGTACCACAGTCCTGCTAAAGCCTTAAAGCAATTTGACTAGTGGTAATTGTTTTTGTGGCTTCCGTAGACTATTTCTCATCTTTTCCTGAGAACCAAAATTAAAGGCATGACAGCTTCCATCCCCTAACCAAATTAATTGAGATTCCTCCTCCTCCCTCTACCCGCCACCCCTCTCTCCCTCCCCTGGCCAATAACACTGCCATGTTCTTAAAAACCAGACTTGAGAGTCTTCATGTATCATGTACTGCCTTCTCTAACCACAAGCTCAAATAATGGTAACTATGCCCCGAGCTCCCCTTAAACACTAAGTTTGGAGCCATCTCCTTCAGCTCTTTTCCTAATCTCCTCGTTCATCAGCACTCTCATCACGCCAATCTTTGCCAAAATTATGTTCTATCTATTCTGTATATAATTTGCACATTCTTATTTATGTATATATTTGTTTCCCCCACTAGAATGCAATAACCCTGAGGGCAGGAATAGTTTCGACGTTTTCTTTGTACCCCCAGTGATTAGCACAGTGCCTGCCACATAGCAGGTGATGAATGAATGCTTCTTATTTGGATTGAATTGAAGCTAGGTTTGCCTAATGCAGAGAGAAAACTATTTCTACTATGATCAAAAGGATGAGTAGACAACAGGTACCAAGGCTCCATGGAGTATGGAGAACTGCAATCACTTCAGAAAGCATTATCTTAATTGGCTTCCTAAAGGTGCCTCACTGTATAAGTAATTTTCTTCCTAATGAGCTTCAGGAAGTTCTTGCATTGGAGATGAAGTATCGTTCTAGTTTTCAGGGTGCATTCCCTTCTTTATCAGTTCTCATCTTTAAGATTCACAGCACTTTTCTTCCTTCTAACTGAAGCTGAATAATTTATCACGCAAGTTTGGTGCAATATGTTGTCATCAATAGTAATAGAAGAATAAAGTCCCATCTAATTCACTGAGCATCAAACGAAATAGGATCATAGTTTTAAAACAAAAAAAAGTGATGCAGAAGTCCTCAGCAAGCATTCAGGCTCAGAGTCTGCAAAGCATGGGCAATTAGAAATTGTTGCTTGAAATGACCTGTAGCAAATATTTTGTTCAGCCATTTTTCAGTCATGCCTGACTCTTTATGACCTCATTTGGGGTTTTCTTGGCAAAAATATTGGAGTGGTTTGCCATTTCTTTCTCTTCTGAGGCTGTATTTGAACTCATGAAGATGAGTGTTCCTGATTCCAGGCCTGGACTCTGTCTACTGTACTACCTAGTTGCCCTTTTAGCAAATATATTTGTAAACATCTATATTCTTCTCTTCCCCAAACTCTCTGCGTCCTATGCAAAATGGCTTTAAAAATATGATTTTCATTTAAAAGGCAAAACTGGGTTCAAGCTTCTTCCAAAATAAAAACAGTTCATAGGTGATAGATATGCAATAACTATTGACCCAACCTCATGTGGGAATGGCACCAGTATTAACAAAATATATTGGGAAATGGTTCTTTAAATCATGCCTTTCTCAGAATCCCTAGAAAGTCACTTTGATTCTCTCCCTTAGGAATGATTACTACCCACCCAGGCTGTTCCTCTGGGTTGTTGACTGTCAGACTGAACTCACAATTACCCTGGAAATCAAATCTTCTGATTCTAAATTAAACATTCTTTCTATTCTAGTAGACAACTAGCTCAGACACCGTTGTGGACAACCGAGAATTGCACTGTAAAATTCTTAGTCCCCTACGTCCTTATTTGCCAAAGGATAGGGACTTATTCCGTGATTTCGTTGATAGTGGGAACTGCTAGATGAGGAGTCTCTCCTGACCAGTGTTGGTGGATATCTTCACAATTTGTGTTCTTAGTTGCCTCGCATATTGAGAAGTGAAGCAAATTGCCTAGGGCCACATAATATCTTTCAGAGGCAGAATTTGGATCCAGGTCTCCCTGGCTCCAAAGCTAGAGATCCACTCCACCATGATGCAAGTCTTTACGGTCATTGTTCAGTTGTTCAGTCACATCCAACTCTTCATGACCCCATGAACAAGTCCATGGGAATTTCTTGGCAAAGATGCTGGAGTAGTTTCCCATTTTCTTTTCCAGTGGGTCCCATTTTTTTTTTTTCAGAATCTTGGATCATTGTGGTGAACAGATAGACTTCAGAAAAACCTGGAAAGACTTGTACAAATTGATGAAAAGTGAAATGAGCAAAACCAGGAAAGCATTGTACCATGGTATCAGCAATATCATGTGATTACCAGCTAGGAATGACTTAGCTTTTCTCAGCAACACAATGATCCAAGACAAGTACAAAGGATTCATGATAGAAAATGCTATCCACATCCAGATAAAGAACAGATGGACTCTAAAAAAATGGGACAAGGGCTGCTATAAATATTTTTGCACATCTAGGTCCTTTTGCCTTTTTTATGATCTCTTTGGGAGACAGACCTAGTAGTAGTATTGCTGGTTCAAAGGGAATGCATAGTTTGGTTGCCCGTTGGATGTAGTTCCACCGATCCACCACTCTGTTTCTTAGTCAGTACCAGATAGTTTTGATGATTACTGCTTTACAACATAGTTTGAGATCTGATATTGCTGGCTACCTTCCTTCGCATTTTTTTTCATTAATTCCCTTGTTGATATTCTTGACCTTTTGTTCTTCCAGATGAATTTTGTTGTTATTTTTTCTAGCTTTATCAAATAAATTTTTGGTAGTTTAGTGTGTCTCATTTTACAAATAAGGAACTGAAGCAAATAGGGGTTAAGTGGTCACACAGTTAGTAAGTAAATCTGAGGCTGGATTTAAATTCAGATCTTGCTGACTGTAGGCCCAGTACTTTATCCACTTCACCACCTAGCTGCCTGCAAGTACTTATTAGGAAGTCATAATCAGCCTCTCCCCCTTTCTTATCTCCCACATTCAATCAGCCTTGTCAGTTGTTCTTCTCTGATATCACCTTTACCATCCACCCTCTCTATTGCCACTGTTAGCACTCTTGTCTAGGTCCTACATGCTTTCTACCTGGCTGTTGGAATAGCTTCCAAATGGGTCGTCTATGCCTCTATCCACTCTCTGCCCATTTTTATCCATCCAGTACTACTGGCAGGCTGTCTTCCTAATACATACGTATGTCATTCCTCTGCTTAAAATTCTTCACTGGCTCCCAACTGCCTATTAAGTAAAATGCAATTTCTTTAGCCTGTTATTCTAAGCATTCCCCAACCTTGCCCCATTCAACCTCTCAATCCTCATCTCATATTACTCCCATTCAGGTACTTCATGATGCAGCACACTCCAGCCTCCATGTATAACTTGCACTTTCCAAACTTTATGCCCTTATACACACTGTTCCTGAATTCTTGCGCCTGCTCATCTTCACCTGCTGAAGATTTATCCATGCCTTCAAGTCCAGCACATATGCTACCTCCTTCTAGGATCATAGGTCTTAAAATTGGAAACAGTCTTTTGAAATCATCTTGTCCAATCCCTACATTTTGCAGATGAGAAAACAGACTAAGAGAGGTTAAGTGATTTGCCCTGAGTCCCATAGCTAGTGTCTGAGGCTGGATTTGAACTCAGTAAGTAGCAGATCTGTGAATTGAACCCAGGTTCTCTGTCTCTAAATCTTGTGATGGATCATTTTGCTTGTTTAGTTATTTTCAGTTGTGTTTGACCCTTTGTGACTCCCCTTTTTGAGTGGTGGGATTTTGTTTGCAGAGATACTAGAGTAGCTTGCCATTTCCTTCTCCAGCTCATTTTACAGATGAGGAAACTGAGGCAGAGTTCAATGACTTGCCCAGGGTCACACAGCTAGTGTCTGAGGCTGAATTTGAACTCAGGTTTTACTGACTCCAGGCCCAACACTAGCTGTGCCACCTAGCTACCCGGATGGATTATACCATGAAGTTTTCCTGATTCTCCTACTCAGTTGTGATCTCTTCCACTGCACCTTATATTGTATGAGTTTTATTCCTTTTTTCAGCAATTTACCAGCCATCAATAAACATTTATTAAGTGCCTACTATGTGCCAGGCACTGTGCTAAGTGCTGGGGATATGAAAAGAGTTAAAAGATAGTCCCTGCCAATCTAATGAGGCAAACAAACTGCAAAGAAATAAATACAAAGCAAGATTCAGGATAATTGTAATGATTAATTGTATAAATAATAAATTTGTAATAAATTAATTATAATAAATATTATAATTATCAGGTACTAGAATCATGTGGCCATATTCTAAGCCAAAATTTTAATAAGATCTGAATCTGTCTACAATCCAGTTTCCTTAAAACTAGGGAATGTTAGTTCATACTAAAATGTCTGTTATTTCTATTGCCATCTCTTAGAAGCCTCTGTTAAAGGCTTGTGGAAAAAGATAACAGGGTATGTTAAAACAGGGTATGATTCATTGAACAAATTTAGAATTCTGGGAGGGAGGGAAGATGGGAGAGAGAGGGAAAGACTAACCATCAAAATTCTTTTTGTTGTCATTGTTTTCATACTTTTGATTTTGTTGATTGAGGAAGTGCTAGTGAGGAAACTCCCTTTATCAATCAGTGCAAGCTGGAAACTTTCGGTGTTGGCAGACACTGAGAAGTTCAGTTACTTGCCCAGGGTCATACGACCAGGATACATAAGAGGCAGGGCTAGAATCTAGGACTTTGCTCCTCTGATATCAGTTCTGTCCATTCCTCCTGGCTGCACATCTTATTTGGCAACATTTAGCTGAAAGCTAGGTGTTTGTAATATCTTTAGTTTTTTTGGGGGGAAAGGTACCAGAAATCTACTTTCCTTGCCCTCCCCACCTTCTGCCACCCAACTGTGGCCAGGCTTTCCATATGCCAAGTCTCAAATGGTTCTGATGCTCTAGGTCAGCCTGTTCCCTAAAGGGTAAACACCCTGAATTAAATCGTTTTTGTTTGTTAATTCCCATTAAAATAACATCCTTGAAACAGCTGTTGTTGATCACCCATTTTCTCCGTGAGTTAGAAACGAAAGGAAAATTTTTCATTCATTTGAACTTCAACTGGGCCACACTGTTATCCTTTTGTCCCATACCCTGTTTTAAATCCAAGTCAAAACACTGGGCCAAATCAGTGCAAGTTGGAGTATAAATTTTTTAACAAAGATGACTGGTACTTTTTTCTGAGAGAAATGATCATTGTCATCTGAAGACTGTGGGCTGGTTAAATACTTTGGAGCCAGCATTTTGGACCTGCTATTACTGCAAACTGTAATATACTACTTAACTGATATTTAAAATGCATGAATCAGCAGCAGAGGCTGGGAATCAGATATTTTCCTTTTTCACAAAAAATGGTACCCTCATCAGCATAATCCCATGCCAGAGAACAGCATGTATTGAGGAATCATGTTGTAATAAACAGACCAGGCGATAAGTATCAGCTGTGCCACTGGTTAGATGTATGACCTTGGCTATTTCATTAAACTCACCGTTCCCAAACTTTTTAAATAGGAAGACCTCTTTTTTTATAAACATGAATGACAATTCTGGGGAATCCTTCTTCCCCATAGTGCTTGTGCTATTTAGATCTATTGACTGAGAAAATAGATAAAGACAAGAAGCTACTATAAGTTAAGCATTAAATGACTATTGTATAAATCACAGTAGCATCTTGTACACATGTGAAAACTAGTATAGTTATCCCTTCCACATTGTGACTTTTCCTATTTTGGTTTTGATATGTCATGGGTTGGCATAAGAAATGGAATAGGAATTTTGGGAGAGTTTTGCGGAAGCCACGGACAACACGCAAAGGCCAACAGATGACAGAAAACGTTTAGAAACTCAGAAATAAATAAAATATATCTGTAGTATTGTATAATGTCAATCCAGATTTTATAATAAGGTTTACAGTTAAACAACCCTGTGAAAGGAAAAGAAAAAATTCAAACTTCTTCTGTGGTATGAAAGGAGGGCCAAAAAATTTTATGCTGATTTTCTAGATCATGGAAATCTGGAGTCCCTAACCCCCATGATATGGAAGGGATAACTGTAATACATATATACAATATAATAGTAATACATATGTGAGGTGTATTACTTATTTAGTCTACAGAAGGTGTGCTTGCTTACTTATGAATTTGCATATGAACATCTTCGGGGCAGCTAGATAGTGCAGTGAATAGAGTGCTGGGCCTACAGTCAAGAAGACTCATCTTCCTGAGTTCAAATCTGCACTCAGACACTTACGAGCTGCATGATCCTGGACAAGTCACTTATAAATCTGTTTGCCTCAGTTTCCTCATCTGTAAAATGAGCTGGAGATGGCAAACCACTCCAGTATCTTTGCTAAAAAAAAAAACCTAAATGGGGTCATGTAGAGTTGTACATTACTGAGCAATAACAACAAATATGTTCCCCTTGCAATAATTTTGTAACAAGACTTCTAGGGGTTGGGTCAGCTAGGTGGCGCAGTAGATAGAGCTCCGGCCTTGGAGTCAGGAGGATCTAAATTCAAATCCGGCCTCAGACACATAACACTCACTAGCTGTGTGACCCTGGGCAAGTCACTTAACCCCAATTGCCTCACCAAAAAAAAAAAAAAAAAGACTTCTAGGGGCATATCTCCCACAGGTTGGAAACCACTAAAGAATGTCACTTAGACATTCATCTTATGAAGAGGCTGGATAAGATGACCTCCAATGTCCCTCCAACTCAAAATCTGATCATAAGACATTGGCTCAATATCTCTGGGAATCGGTTTCTTTATCTGTAAAATGAGAACATCAGGCTAACTGATCTTTTAAGTTCCCCTTCCAGGTGCCTTTCTGAAGATAGAACTTTTTGAAATACCTGCTTAGAAACATCTCTTCTTGCATTATTCTTTCAACAAATATATGTTGAGTATCTACCCTGTGCAAGGCAGTCAGTGAATAAGCATTTATTAAACTCCTGCTGTGTATCAGAGACTGTGCTACATTGGGGATGCAGAGAAAGACAAAAGACAGTCTCTGCTCTCAAGAAGCTCACTATCTAATGGGAAAGACAACATGCGAATGACCATGTATGAATAAGCTATATACAGGATAAATTGGAGATGATCAACAGAGGGAAAGGGGATTAGGAAAGGCTTCCTATAGAAAGTTAGCTGGGGGGCAGCTAGGTGGTGAAGTGGAAAGAGCACCAGCCCTGGAGTCAGGAGGACCTGAGTTCAAATCTGGCCTCAGACACATAACACTCATTAGCTATGTGACTCTGGGCAAGTCACTTAACCCCAATTGCCTCACATAAAAACAAACAAACAAACAAAAACCAAAACAGAAAAGAAAGAAAGTTATCTGGGACTTGAAGCAAGTCAGGGAATCTAGGAGGCAAAGATGAGGATGGAGAGAATTCCAGGCATGGAAGACAGCAAGAGAGAATGCCCAAAGTCAGGGAATAGGAAACGTCTTGTGTAGGGAACATTAAGGAGGCCTGTATTGCTGAATAGAAGACTATATGGGGGTGGGTAAGGTATAAGAGGATAGGAAAAGTAGAAGGGGGCCAGGTTGTGAAGGCTTTGAATGCCAAATAGAGGATTGTATATTTAATCTCGGAGATGATAGTGAGCCACTGGAATTTATTGAATAGAAGCATGATGTGGGCAGACCTAGGCTTTAGGTAGATTAATTTTATGGTAGAGTGGAAGATGAACTGGAGGTGGCAGAGTCTTGAGGCAGGGACACCAACCAGAAGGCTGTTGTGATCGTCTAGGCATGAAGTAATGAGGCCTGGACCAAGGCGGTGGCTCTGTCAAAGCAGAGAAGAGAATATGTTGTGAAAGAAGTAACAGGAGATTGAGCAATTGAGGATGACACCTAAGTTGTGAGCCTCAGCAACTGGGAGAATAGTGGCACCCTCAACAGTAACAGGGAAGTTTGAAATGGGGGAAAGTTTGGGAGGAAAGTTTTGTACATAGAGAATTTAAGTTGTCTATGGAAAATATAGTTGGAGACTTCTTATAGGCAGTTGGAGATGAGAGTCTGGAGGTTAAGAGACAGGTTGGGGCAGGATCAGTAGATTTAAGAATCATTAGCATAACAATAATAATTGAATCCATGGGAGCTGATGAGATCACCAAAGGAAAAAGCATAAGAGAAAGAAGAGAAGTAGGCCCAGGACAGAGTCTTGGAGGACAACAACCATGATCATTGGGCATGACTTGGATGAAGGGAGATCCAGCAAAGGAGGAGGAGTGGTCAGACAGTAAGAGAAGAACAAGAATAGACTAGTGTAAGGGAAATCTAGAGAGAAGAGAATATCAAGGAGAAGAGGGTGATTGAAAGCTTCAGAAGCTGCAGAGAGGTTAAGAAGAATTAATAATGGAAAAAAAGAAAAAAGGTCATTCATTTAAGAGGTCATTGGTAATGTTGGAAAGAAGAGTTTTGTTTAATTAATAAGGTTGGTTGGAATCTAGATGCCCAGAGTTCAGAAGAGAATGAGAGGAGAGAGAGTGGATACATGTATAATAGATAGCCTTCTCAAAGAGTTTAGCCACAAAAGGGAGGAGAGATATGAAATGATAGCTGGTGGGAATGAATGAATTAACTGAAGGTTTTTTGAGCATAGAGGAGACATGGATATGTTTGTAGGCTGTAGGGAAGCAACCGGTAGATAGGGAGAGATTGAAGATAAATGAGAGAGTAGGGATGATGGAAGAGGCAATGTGCGGGAGGAGATGATATGGAATGGGATTGCTTATGCAGGTAGAGTACTTAGTCTTGGTAAGGAGTAAGGCCACATCTTCATTTGAGACGGAGGTGAAGGAGGAAACAGTGGCTGAAGATATCTGGATGATGTGAAATGAGAAGGAAGGGAAAGAAGAGAGCTTTCAGTGAATTACCTATATTTTTTTCATTAAAATATGAAGCAAGGTTCTGAGCTGAGAAGGTGGGAGAAAAGGGAACCATGGGAGGATTAAGAAGGGATGAAAATGTTTGTCAGAGCTGCTATGGTGAGTGAGATAGTGAGTTAATTAGGCATGAGTAAAAAGGATTGCCTTGTCTTAGTGAGGGACCAATTGAGAATATGTAACATAAATTTGTAGTGGACCCAAGCCCCAAGATTTTGTGATTTTCTTGAGCTTTATTCAGTAGCACATGAATAGGAGCAAAAGCAGTCGATGGTTGGAAAAACCCATTTGGCAGGGGTGTCCCAGGTAATCTCAGAAAAACAAGAATGGATAAGATACATATATACCCTTCCCTTTGAGAGATTTTACTCTAAAGAAAAGATCAGTCTATATGAAATTTTTATAAAAATGTTTTATAAAAATATGCATATATTTATTTTAAAAATTATGATAAAATGTACTAAGGGTTATAAATGAAGTATAGAACATAATGGACAAGGGAGAAATTATTTCTGGCCATAGAGAATCAAGAAAGTATATGGAGATAGTAAAATCTGAGGTAACCTTGGAGGATAGGTATGGTTTTGACAACTCAAAAAAGCAATGGTGGATTGAGTGCATTTCAGCCAAAGGGAACTATGTAAGGGGTATGTTTAGGGAATATAGTCAGTTCAATTTGGCTGGAGTATAGAGAAATTATTAAGGTTTAGTGGGAGATAAGTCTGGGAAATTATGTTGGTACAAGATTGGATAATACCTTGACTGTCAGATGGAGCAGTATATATATCATCCACCAGGCAATGGAAAGTCTAAAATTGTTAATAAGATATAGGTTTAAATATTCCCTCCTTATTCAAAAGCCTTAAAATGGCTTCCCCATTATGGATGAGATAAATATAGTCTCATTATTCTGGCATTTAAGACCCGCTACACTCTGGTTCCAATTTACTCTTCCAGGCTTATTTCACATTACTTTTCTTAATGCACTCCGAATTCTAGCCCTGCAGTGCTACTGGCTGGTTCCCTAACTTCAGATGCCTGTCATCTCTGGCCACTTCACGTTTGCATAGGCTGCTCTCAATGCCTACAATACACTTCTCGTCTCTGTCATTTGGAACATTTCTCTTCCTTTAGGGCTTAGCACAGGTGCTGGTTCCACCATAGAAATTTCCTGGATTTGCTCAAGTCTCCTCAGATTTTCCTAGAGCACACCTTGTAGATTTCTCCTTTGACCTCATAGTTTCCTGCCCCCAAATAGAATGTAAACTGTTTGAAGTCATGTGTCCTGCTATTTAACTTTGTGTCCCTGCTTCCTTTCACATAATAGGCACTTAATAAATGGTTTTTTTAATTGAATCAAAGGTTTTTTTTTGCAGGGAAATAATATTAGATTTTGTGTTCAAGGAAGGTTAACAAAACAGAAGGTTGTGAAGTAGTTGATGGGTGAGAGACAGGAAGATGGAGTAGTATTTTGAAGTGTTATTAATAAGGTACAAAGAATTTTGTTAAAGCAGACAATCTAAAATATGGAGAAATACTCATTTGATCTCAACACCGATCAATTAAACAATCAATGTTCCTTGATTGTTTATTACATGCTCAGCACTGTGAAAGTTACAGGATGACACAAAAAAGGAATAAATCCAGTGATTCCTGCTGTCAAGGAGATGACCTAAAGAGCTCTCCAGTCAGCCAGTCAATAAACATTTATTAAGTGCCTACCCAGTTTATCCAGGGACAGAAGAATAATGAATAAGAAACTGAACGAGACGAGACAATATAATTTGGTGCTAAAATTGTGTGGTAGAAACCATAAGTACTCCTTGGGTCTGGGACATCCAGAAGTACCCAGAATCTAAATTGTTAAGCTGAAGTGGTACCTACCAGTCAATGCCTTAGGTCTATTTGGATGGTGTTACTTACTTTAGAAAAATGTGTGTGTTCTGCCTGCAGACATGGGACCCGTTGTGCTGGGGAAGTGGCAGCTGCAGCAAACAACTCACACTGCACAGTAGGAATTGCATTCAACGCCAAGATTGGAGGTATGTGAAGCAGACTCGGATCAGCAGAGAAAAGTACCTTTTTTTCTTTCTCTTTTTTCTTTTTTTTCTTTTTTTTTTTTTACTGAGAGGCATTCAACAAGCTTTTTGAACAGAGGTAGAAATGTGTTTGCATAACAGTCTTCAACTGTTGCCAAGGATAAAATGGCCCTGATATGTGTGTGGTTAAAAGCAATTATAGCCTTCAGGGGTGGTCACTCAGAAACTTGTCTCTGTAATTGGCATAGGGATTGTCAGCGCCCTCTGTGGAGGTAGTAACCTTGACCTTGCTGTGCTGAAACTTTACATCTGGTGCTTGGGTGGGAAGTATCAATATTAAGCACACCAGGCAGTTGCCTCTCGGTGGAAAGATTTGGTTTGGAAAAATCTATCAGACAGGAGGAGTATTTAATTGGCCCTTCTGCTCCAACTTTACAGAGATGTCCATTTATTTTCAACATTAGGGTCACAACAAACTAATACTGTAAGATGTTTATGAATTATTCCAGATGCCTAATATTATGGGTTTGGGTAAATATTTTAAACCCGGGCAAGTCACTTAACCCTGTTTGCCTCAGTTTCCTCATCTGTAAATTGAGCTGGAGAAGGAAATGGTGAACCACTCCAGTATCTTTGCCAAGAAAACTCCAAATGGGGTCACCAGGAGTCAGACACAACTAAAATGACTGATCAACAACAAACAACAAAAATGCCACCACATTGGTCCATAAATCTCTTAAATGACATCTATTTGAGAAGAATAATTTGTGTGCATGTCTCTCTGTATTGGTGTGTGTCTTTGTGTCAATATGTCAAGGACCAGTGATTTTGTAGTTAAGGTACCTTCTTTTAACCAGGCAGATCAGCCTACTTGACTATAATTTAAAGACTTAGAGAGTTGCCTGAGACTCAGAAAGGTTAAATGACTTGCCCATAGTCATTAGCTATTAAATATTAAAGGCAGGATTTGAGCCTATGACTTTTCTATTCTAAATCTAGCTCTCCTTTATGCCATGCTGAATTCTCTGTATATAGATGTCCTGAAGAAAAGGGGAAAAAGAAATATACAAAATTACAATGTTCATAAATGATGACTTATTAGAGAGAAACCTATTCTTCTACTAGAAATCGAAAAAATGGTTTTTTAGCATGCAATAATATAACAACAGCTCAGGTTTACATAACATTCTAAGGTTTTGAGAAGTACTTTCTCAAACAACCCTGTGAGACAGGCAGTAAAATATGATCTTCATTTTACAGATAAGTAAACAGAGACTCTGAGATATTAACTGATAATTCTATGGTCAGAGGAATTTGAATCTAGCTTTGTTTACTGCAACCCACTTTCTGCTATGACACATTGACATCAAAACGTTCTGACCTCCTAATAAATAAAAGGGAAGTAAGAAGAGAGGAATCATTAAGAATGGCAAAAAAACTTGGAAATTTATTTTCTTCTTAACTGAAGAGGAGCCTAGTAGAGCTATTCTTTCTTGCCCTTCCTTTCTCATTTCCCCTTCTTCCTCCACATTATTACTTAATTCCTAGAAGGGCTCCTTCCTCAGTTTTAAAGCTATGAAATCCCAAACTTAGAATCTCCATGGAATTACCCCTGCCCATTTTTCCATCCCATGTCATCGAACTCCATGGACTTCTATCTCTGTAGCTGTTAAAATTGCAACCCTAGGATCATCTATCTACAACAGTCAACAAACATTTACTAGGCATTGTACTAAGCTCTAGGGATACTAAAAAAAAAAAAGGCAAAAACCAGGGAAATCACATTCTAAGTGGGGAGACACATGAGTGACTAGTACATACAACATAAATACAGAGCAGATGGTAAGTGATGTCAGAGGAGAAGGCATTAGCAGCTGGTAGGATTGGGAAAGGCCTCCTGTAGAGTCTAGGACTTGAGCTGAGTTTTAAAGGAAGCCAAGAAAAAAAGAGGTGAAAGTAAAGAGAGGGAACATTTTAGCCTGGGGTACACAGCCAACTCAAAGGTATGGAGATGAAAAAATGAGTGTCATGTATGAAGAACAGCGATTAGGTCAATGTATTCGGATTGTAGAGCGTATGGAGGGGAATAATGTGCTAAAAGACTAGAAAGATAGGAATGGGCCAGGTTGTGAAGAGCAATTGCTAAAGAGAGGATCTTTAAAGAGAGGTAAGAGGAAACCATTAGAGTTCATTGAATAATGGTGTAACATGGTCAGACCTGAGCTTTAGGAAATCACTTTGGCAGCTAAGTAGAGGATGAATTGGAGTGGGGAGAGACTTGAGACGAGGAAAACCAATTTGAAGGCTGTTGTACTAGTCCAAGTGTGGGGTGATGGGAGCCTGAATCAGGCTGTCTTTAAGAGCAGAGAGAAGGTGACTGCTAAGAGCTGTTGTCAAGGAAGAAACTATGAAATGTGACATTGGATTGAACTTGTGTGATGAGTGAAGCTGAGCAGTCAAAGATGACACAAAATAGTGATCCTGAGTGAATGGGAGGGTGGTAGTGTTCTCAACAATAATAAGGAAGTTGGGAAGAGGAAAGGCTTTAAGGAAAAGATAATGAGCTCTGTTTTGGACGTGTTGAGTTGGAAATGCCTACGTAGGACGGGAGCTCAGGAGAGAGATGAGGGCTGCATGTATCGACGTGGGAATTATGTGCATAGAGATGATAAGCATGAAGTTAAAACTCCAATCTCTGGACAAAGTGCAAACTCTTTAGGAAAGGAGCCTCCTGGGGTCTCTTCTCAGTATCCAGGCTGGGGCTTTGAGGGAAAAGGGAAAGCCGATGGATCATTCAGTAAAATGGGTACAAATCAGAAAATGTGCCTTGCTCAGTGGTGCGACTTCCACAGAGCAGCCAGGTCATCAGGGAAGCTGTTGCTTCCCTTGGAGATCATTAAAACTTGAAGGTTCAAAGGTCCATAGAGCTAGAGCAAACCTTAAAGGACGTCTGATACAACCTCCTCACTTTCCAAATAGGGAAACTGAGTGCCAAGGAGATTAAGTAACTCGCCTCAAGGTTACAGAGATGGTAAGTGAAAGAGCCTGGATTTGAACCTGGGTCCTCTGGCTCCAAATCTAATGCTCTTTGTACCGCATCAGCCTACACTGTGTTAGGGCAGCCAGATGGTGCGGTGGATAGAATGCCAGGCTTAGAGTCAGGAAGAGTCATCTTCATGAGATCAAATCTAGACTCAGATACTTATCAGCTGTGTGACCCTGGGTAAGTCACTTAATGTTGTTTGCCTCAGTTTTCTTATCTGTCAAATGAGCTGGAGAAGGAAGTTGTGGTATCTTTGCCAAGAAAACCCCAAATGGGGTCACAGTGAGTCAGAGATGACTCAAATGCCTGGACATGTTTCATTAATGCTAATAAAAGCCTGATTTAGACTTCACATAGGTTTTCTACAAGTCAGATTTGGAGGAAAATGTGCACTAGATTTGGTCCAACATATATAAAGCTTATTAGAAGCACTCAACCAAATCAATATAAATTAGCATGAGATAAGTTTTGTTTTTTAGTGGTGAGTATTAATTTTTTTGAGAGTCTGTGAGCTGAAAAGTGAGGAATTCAAATCAAACGGCATCAGCAATGACTCAATAAGATATGAAGAGAGACATGGGGGAAATAATATAAAAAAATCACATAACTAGTTCCCTATGGCCTAGCCTAAGGCACTGTAACACACAAGAGCACCCTGGGGGTAGGAATGTATGTGTGTGTGCATGTGTGTGATAAGAAAAATTATGTTATATAAGTTACACCAAGTCCCATGATTCTAATTCATTTTGGGGTGTCAGTAGGCAAATAGTCAGAGGGAAAGGCTTGACACAAAGGAGATAAATAAATATTAGCCAAAGATCAGGTTCACACCCCACACGCACATCGACCCCTTCCCTGAGCTCCCCGCAGCTCCCACACATACACACATATCTACCTCTCTCGTTCCACTGAAGAGGCCACTCTCAGTTCAGTGAAAGCAATCTGTCCACAGCTGCTATTCCAGGAGAAGCTTGTACTTCATAAACCTGGGCCTTCTTATGTTGTGTTGATTCTTCCCTTGGCTGATCAATCTCATTCAGGGCTTTGTGGTCTGGCATCTCTACAGAGTGATGTATTAGGATTGTTCATCTACAGGATGCATGTCTGGAAGCGGGGAAAGAGTCTCCCTTCCTGTATGAGCAAGTACAAGATTTTCTTTATAAGTCCTTTTCACAGCCTCTTTGACAGTCCCTACCCTCCTATAACAAGGTGACAGGGTGGATAGAGAACTCAGAGTCAGGAAGATCTGAGTTCAGATCTTACTTAAGAGCCTTACTATCTACATGCTCAGTTTCAGTCTCCTCGTCTATAAAATGGGGAGGATAAAAGCACCTATACCTCACAAGGCTGTCGTGAGGACCAAATGAGAGAACATGTAGAACGCTTTGTAAACTTTAAAGTATTACGTAAACATTAGCTAGTATTGGAAATATGTGGAAATAGTATATGTTGATAAATTATAATTATAATAATTAATTATTTAGTTAATAAGAATAATGGCAGATAGAGGGCTCTGAAGAATAAGATCCTAGATTCAGAGCTCCAAAGGATCTTAGAGGCCATAAAGTTCAAACATTGCATTAGGTAGAGAAGGAAACTGAGGCACAGAGGTTAAGGGACTTGACCATGGTTACATAACTCATACATTTCTGAAGCAGGATCTAAACCTACGTCTTCCTGATGACGAGCTCAAAGCTCTATCCATCATTCCACACTTCTTCGAGATCGTGGAATCTGGGAACAGGAAGGGACCCAAGGAGTTTAATCCTAATTCATAAGTATCCAGGACACTTTAGGCGACTGGGCTCATATGGCAACATCGTAACCAAAGGACGTATTAGCGCTCTTCTCTCTATATCATGTTGCTGTAATAGAATCCTACAGATATTTCTTGGAATACTTTGAAGTTCATTCTTCCTATACTGTTGGGCTTTTTCTTCCTTATCTTTTGGGTACTGTATAATCAGTCATATTTTTTTCCCTAAGGTTTCTGACATTTGTACTTAAGCCACCTTGGGCAAGTTAACCACCTGCCTCCCTGCTCTCCCCGCCTCAGTTTCCACATCTGTAAGGAGAGGATTGGAATAGATGACCCTCAGAAGTTCCTTCCAAAACAATGAACCTGTGATCCTATAATCTTAGTGATATATAATGAATTCTAATCTACCAAACCTTTATCTAATCTATTTCTTTTGACTAAGGCATGCACTTCCCTTGCCAACTTCCAATCATGTTAAATCCCAGAAAGTTTTGGTGGCACCTGTGAGGTTGAATTTATTTCCCTTGTGTTAGACTCTCCAGTTCACTTCATTACCTAGACTTTCTACATGTGTTGTTGTTGTTCGGTTGTGACCCCATCTGGGATTTTCTTGGCAAAGATACTGGAGTGGTTTGCCATTTCTTTCTCCAGCTCATTTTACAGATGAGGAAACTGAGGCAAACAGGTAACTTGCCCAGAGGCACACAGCCAGTAAGTGTCTGAGGCCAGTTTTGAACTTAGGAAGATGAGTCTTCCTGACTCCAGGTCCGGTGCTCTGTGCACTATGGCGCCACCTAGCTGCCCCTCTCTACATGGGTAGAAACATCTATAGCCATGAACAATTGTTATTATCACTTTTCCAGGTTATTATCTCATATGACATTCTGGGCCAGTAAAAATTGGTATTCTTCTACTCATTTCATATCTGTTGTATCTACTATAATAGAATAAGGAAGAGGGTCTTGACCTGTTATTTTAGTGATATGGAGAACTGCTGGAGGAGGAAACTCCTTCCACCTATGCAGATTGACTCCTGTTCTGCTACTTATAGGCTTAGACAGTTGCCTAAAACTCTGAGAGGTTTTGACTTGCCCTGAGTCATAAAGTCAGTATGTGTCAGAGGTAGGCTTTGAACCCAGGTCTTCCTGGCTCTTACAGCCAGCTATCTATCCAACATGACATGTTGCCTCACATAATAGAGAAATGGGCAAATTTCTTAGCTCTTCTCCATTTTCATTTTAAAGACCTTCTAGATCAGAAGCACAAATGTATTCTTATTGATACTTAGGGTCATGCCATCCCTTGTCCCATTCCTTAACTTTTTTAACATTTCATTTTTATTTTATTTTTTCTTAATTACATGTAAACAAAAAATTTTAACGTTCATTTTTTAAAATTTTGAGTTTCATATTCTCTCTTCCTTCTTCCCCTCCCCCCACCTTGAAAAGGCAAGCAGTTTGATAGAGATTATACACGTGCAATCACCTAACATCATTTTCTTAACCAACTATTCGCTTCATATATTCTTCTTTGTCTTTTGAATCACATGCCGATAATTGGTAGCATTTTTGAAAACGCCGCCTATGCCCCTCTGTTTCTGATCTACTATTTCACAATACATAGATGTGCTTTATTTGTTCCTCCTTAGTACCATCATTCGTTCCTACAAAAATTCATTGAAGTGGAAAATTTTTACTACATACAACTGATAGATTATTGGTCATTGCTGTAAATGTAGCCAAACCTTGAGAATATCATCACTCTCTGAAAGTTTCAGCTTACTGTTAACTGGTAACTAATTGTATAAAAACAATCTTGTCTTCTGGGTAGGCAGAGGTATGAGTGGGTTATGTTCATAGTATGGTTATCTCCTTTGAAAAATGAAAGGAAATACTGGCAGAGGAAGTGAGAAAAGAAGACAAAGGCTTTCCTCCTTTACTGTGGATAGCAGCAGGGGAGGAATAGAAGCTATGTTTCATAAGTCATCTAATCAAAAGTTCCCGCACAGTGGATAGAGCACCAGCCCTGGAGTCAGGAGGATCTGAGTTCAAATCTCGCCTCAGACACTTGACACTTACTAGCTGTGTGACCTTGGGCAAGTCACTTAACCCCAATTGCCTCACCAAAAAAAAAAAAAAGGAAAAAAAAGTTCCCTGACATTGTCTATTCAACTACTTTTGAAGATTCCTCCCCATCCTTTACCATTGTTTCTATTGGAAGATGAATGGCTGACCCAATTACTGTACTCTTCCTTAAAAATCTCAACTAGAATAAATTTATGACTATGACTCACTCATGTTTATGAAAACAAGGACATTCTAAATTAGGTGAGTAAAATACACTGACACTAGATGTGAATACATATATTTATTTGTATAAGGTTAGCGGCACCAGTATATACATGTCTAGATTTTATGGTGTAAGTCTTAGTTTGGGCTGGAAGGGACTTCAGATGTCATATACTCTTATTCCCTAATTTTTCATGTGGGTAAATTAATACCCAAAGAAGTTAAGACCTGCCTAGGGTCACATAAGAAATAAGTCATAAAGTTAAGATTTATATTAAAGTCTCCAAAGCCATAATTCTTGCCACTGGGCCATGGTGGTATCACGCTGTTCAAATGCCTTCCATCTTTTGGGGGCTTAATTTTTTCATTTTTTTATTGTGTAAGATCAAGAGTCATTCTGTTTTCCAAAATTAAACTGTGGGAATTCATAAAATGCCTGCCTATATCTATATGTGTATATACACATATATTTATGTATATGTATAAATATATAGTGTATATATGTGTGTATATATGCTATATCATCCCTCCATCCTACAAGCAATAAAAACTAAGACTTAAGGCCCATATATGGATTAAGTAACATAGAAACTAAACTCAACTATTCAGTAGATACTTTAGGTGTTAGCATCTTGACCCTCACCTCTATCCACTTATAGAGGAGCCTGGATCTTATCTGAAAAGTATATTGAACCAACATATCCTTTCCATGAGTTGTGGAGGAAACAGACTTACTGTCCAGGTTTTACTTTAAAAAAAAAAAAAGACAAAGCTAAGTCAGAGATTCCAAGGCCAATTATTTAGGCCAATGAGCTCCTAGGCCAGCTTTGTCTTCTTTTAGTTAAAGACTCCCCATTTTGTGGGTGAGAAAAATGAAGCTGCATCAGAGAAATGCTGGGCTTATCCCAACAGCTTTACTTGAGTCCTGTACCACCAAGAATGCAAACCTTTGTATATGTTTTTTGTTAATACTTTCTTTCTTCTTTGCCCTTCTTGTGATACAGATATCGCTACTTTCTTGACTGTCTCTAAGAGTCTTTCCTCCCTCCCTCCCAGAGGCCTCATATTAGCTGTAATTTACTGCAATTTGTGTGGGCCTCTCCAAGTCCAGGATGAGTCCCATTCTCTGTTGCCAAGAAGATGACACAGGACAGGTGTACCTCCATATTACTCGTTTCATTCTCAGTTCAACTGATGATCTTAATCCTTCCTTGCTGTTGACTTGACACTCAGATGTCTCACTTGGCCTGTTCCCTCCTTTGGGGGTCTAGGTTCCTTGAATTTGATCTCTGGAGTGGTCTTTCCCTACCACCTTGTGGGTTCTTCCTTTGACCAAATATCTAAGTGACACTCTCTATTGAGAAACACATCTTCCTTTTTCCTCACTGTGGTGCAAGCCAACCTGAGTCTCAATATAGCATGCTTAGCTTTCTGGCCTAAACAGGCATGTTTGCCTTCTGAACTTAACATTCTTTCATCTTGGCCTCAGTATAGTATTAGCCACATTAATCTATATTTACTCACATACTTCTTTTTCCTATCCCTTACTAGGGGCGTGCTAGAGATCAAACCAGCAGCCAGTTGTTGTTTTCAGTATGAGCATTTATACCAGCAAACACTACACTATTTCTTTTAAAGAAAACATTATTATTTTTAATCAATAATTAATTAATTAATTAATGATTTATTGTTTTGTTGATTTACCTGAGAAAATGTTAATAATGTAAATGAAACTTAAAGGTATGTCTTGTATACATTTTTTGAAGGAGAGCTGGTGGTAAACATTTGCCAACACACCATTGTCTTAGCCCAATAACTCTGAGATTATAGAGGATCATAGGATCTCAGAATTAGAAACAACTTTAAATGCCCTCCATTCTAATCCATAGTTAAGGAGGTATACTTCCTTTTATAATATCTCTGACAAGTGACCATGCAGCTTCTCTTGAAGACTTGCAATAATGGAAAAATTACTGCCTCTGAGACAGCCCATTCTTGTTTTGATGAAGTCTGTTTGAAGATTTAATATAAGGAAGATCCTCAGGAACCTTGACCCATTATAATTCTGTCCTATTGAGCTTAATTACACAAGTCTCTCCCTCTTTCACATGATATCTCTTTGCCCTAGATTTTTGAAGACCACTGTACTATCTCCCTTCCTCCCCAACTTCTCTAAGCTAAGCATGCTCATTTCTACTCTGGGTTTGGAACATTAGATTATGCCATCAACTTTGGTTTATTTGCTTGGTTGTTTTTTCTTTCCTTCTTTTAAAAAAAATTCTTTGTTACAAAAGATGACTGGCTAGGTATGAGTAAAGATAGAGGCAGCTAGGTGACACAGTGGGTAGAGCACTGGTCCTACAGTCAGGAAGAACTGAGTTTACATCCAGTCTTAGACCCTTACTAGCTCTGTGATCCTGGGCAAGTCACTTAATGTCTGCCTGCCTCAATTTCCCCATTTTGCAAATGGGAAAAATGATTGCATCTATCTCCTTGGTTGTTATAAGGATAAATACAATGATATACTTTGCTATATAAGTGTTATTATTATATTTAGAAAAGAAGGTAATGTAAAAATACCGTAATTTTAAAAAGTCAACAAGAAGAAATATGAATCCCAGTTCCTTCAGCTAATCTTTGTATGGAATGATTTCACCCATCCTCCTGAACTCGTTATAGCTTGACATTGACCTTCTAAATGTGTGATATCCAGAAGTGAATACATGTGGTCTGATCAGATATGGTCCGACTAAAGAAGAAAACAGCAGGGCTAGAACTCTTTTGCTCTGGGCACTATGTTGCTATTAGTACAGTCTAAGATCACATCAGATCTCAGACTGCCATGTTTGATTAGATATTTTTCTGAGCCTGGTAAAACAGACATTTTAGACTGTTTAGTGGTCATATTATAAATTTACAGCAAAGACTCCCAACTCGATATTATGAGAGGTTTGTAAATCCGTATGTGGAACTATAAATAAGCAAATACACTCCTGTTAGAATGTAAGATCCTTAAGGGTGGAGACTATTTTAGTTTTGAATCCCCTGGGGTGCTGAGCACAGTACCTGGCACAGAGCTTGTTCTTTAGTCATTTTTAGTCATGTCTGACTCTTTGTGACCCCATCTGGGGTTTCTTAGCAAAGATCCTGGAGCGGTTTGCCATTTCCTTTTCCAACTCATTTTACGGATGAGGAAACTGAGACAAACAGGGTGAAGTGACTTCCCCAGGGTCACACATCTAATAAGTGTCTGAGGCCAGATTTGAACTCAGGTTTTCCTGACTCCAGGGCCATCACTATATCCACTGTAGCAGCTAGCTGCCACCTAGATGACACAGAGTAGGGACTTACTAAATGCTTAATTGATTTCTTCTATAGGCTGAATATTTAATATGAGTTATCATTTTTCAAAAATATGTAGATGCAACTTAGTTTAAAAGCATTACTGAATTTATAAGCACTTCTTATCATTAGGTATTTTATCAACCAGTAGATTCTTATAGTGCAACTGCTGCCAAGTGAGGTTCTAAGAAATTTCTTGACATTTAAAAGGGCCCCTTGAGGAGATTGGGAACCGTGTATCTATACAGATAGTGGTTGAATTATAGTCTGCCTTTTTCTATGACAGTGACAGATTTTGAATATTTAAATCAGCAAATATCTATTCTCTATTACATGTGGAGCATTATTTTAGAATTTAAATACCAGTACTGTATAGTGGAAAGAGCATTGGAGTCGGGAGACCTGTTTTGGGTCCCTAATGTTGCCTCTGACATTTGTTAGGTATATGATTGAGAGGCTGAATGGTGTAGTAGAAAGGAGGCTGGGTTTGCAGTCAAACAACCTTGATTTCAATTCAGGTTTGGCCAATTAATACTGTATGACCTTGGGTAAGTTACTTAATATCTCTGTGAATCATTTTTCTTAGTTAGCCTCTTAGTTTTCCAATATATAAAATACAGGTATTGGATTAGATGATTACTCAGGTCCCTTCCCACTCCATCTCTACAATCCTTTGGTCTGTGAGCCTATCTTTAACCACCATGTCCTTATCCTTAAAAAAAATTATTAAAAATTGAATTATTTCTTAGGGTTGTTGTGAGGATCATACTTTTAAATATGACCTATTATCTTTGTGATTTCCCTGATAGGTGCTATACATACATGCACATAAAACTCTTTCAAAGACGTCCAAATCATTTATGCTTTAATGGCCTACACCCCTTGTTCTCCATCTCTACCCATAAGTCGTAAGACTCAGATTATCTTAAGTAATTTATATAATTAGATTTAGGATAGGAATTTTGAACCCAAGTTATGGAGGGCCTGAACATACTTGCTGTTATTTATTTTATGCTTGAATTTTATCGGTTAGGTAGTAAAGTAGATTGAGAGCTGAACTTGCAGTTAAGATGACCTGAGTTCAAATCCAGCCTCAGGCACTTATTAGATGTATGACCCTAGGCAAATCACTTATTCTCTATCTGCCTTAGTTTCCTTATCTGTAAAATGAGGATAATAATAACACCTACCTCCCAAGCTGTTGTGGGGATCGAAAGGGCTAACAGCCCAAAAGTGCTTTGCAAGCCTTAAAGCACTATAGGAATGCTAGGTATTATTGTTATTATTATTAGGTAAAACTCAATTATATCCTACTGGGTGAATGTGATCCTTTGAGGGAGTTAATCTAGAAGATTTTTTAATATATATGAATCTTTTTTCTCCTTTTAACATATATTTTAGAGTCCTCAAGTTATAAATTTAAAGTGGTAAAACTTGTTATTGAAGGTACATCTTTACGTGAAAGGCTATTATTAATTTAAATATTTTGTACATATCAATCATTTGATTGAGAAAAAAAGGCTGAGTTATATTCATTAATATGAGACATAGTTCTTTTAATGAAAATGAAATTAAAGCAAATACATTTTACTCTAGTATATGCCATATTCCCTAAATTTTCTGTGTCTTGGTTTATACTTTTCAAAATGGTATTGATAAGTCCCACCTGTCCAAGAAGGATATGCTGAAATGAAGATTAATGACTTAACATTGGTCAAACCCTTTGAGATTCTTTAAAGGAAAGTGTTTCATGAAGACAGAGTATTCTTACTAATTACTTTATTAGCAAATAAATCAACAATGAAGTCATATTTTAAGATTATGTCAGCCTTCTAGCTGGAGATAGCATGCTATATGACGGTTTTCCAAATTCTGTGGCAATGTTAAGGCCTGAATTCCTGATGGGAAAATATGAACTTGGGTAATGTCACCAAAAAAGAATCAAGGAAAACAAAACGTATGAGGGTTTCTCTGCTACGTGAAGATCAAGAGATATTTTTTCCTCTTCCAAAGAAAAAGCCAGTCATTTGAACATTTCCTCATGATTTTATGCTTAGGAGCTTTGGATACATCATGGTTTTCACTTTTACTTTTGTATTTCTATCAAAGGAGTACGAATGCTAGATGGAGATGTGACAGATATGGTCGAAGCAAAATCTGTCGGCTTTAATCCCCAATATGTGGCCATCTACAGTGCTAGTTGGGGTCCAGATGATGATGGCAAGACAGTAGATGGACCTGCTCCTCTAACTCGGCAAGCTTTTGAGACTGGTGTAAGATTGGTAAGTTTTTGTTAATACAGTTATTTTCACCTTATTTCTTTGTAATATTTATAGGTAAATTTTCTATACATATGTGTGTCTGTATATGCACATATACACATACATACATACACATATACACAATTAGCTTAACACAATACTGCCTTTTGTATATTGAACCTTCAAATTTTATTTTATACAACATCCCACCCCCCCTACACCTATTGTGAGTTAAATTGGTTCATAGGAAAAAGAGACATTTGTTCACTGAGTTGCTGATGAAAGACCATGTCTTAAGGATCCAAGAATTCTCATATGCCCCCTTTCCTTTGGTGGGAATTACATTGATGTTTACTTCGATGCATTTTTCAGTTGTTTTTCTACTGTAAAACTATACTCACACAATTCTTATTACAATTGCAATAATCACAGTGCTTCCCTGGGAGATAAAATGATCAGCTAAAGAAATGGTAGTATGATCCAGGATTTGGTAGAGAAAAATGGAATATTGATTATACTTTGGAGTCAGGTTATGTTTGCCACCCTGGTCTACATATGGAGTAAGAATATAAGCAGTCCTTCCACAGCAATGGGAAGGCTAGATCAAATGAGCTCCAGGCTTTCCAAACATAAAACAGTATCCACCTGGATTTGGGGTGAAGAATTGGAACCTTTGGAGGGAGAAATGTTAGGGAAAAAGTAAATGATAGATAATATTTTATTGTTTCTGATTGAGGATTCTATGACAAGGCTGTCTGATAGGACTCCAGTTTTATTCTTTAACCCAAGTCAACGCTACATTCCTTTGGGAAAAAAAAATATTGCTATATTTTGTTTTTATACCACTTACGTTTCTCAAGCCCAACCTCAGATATTTACTAGCTATGTGACTTTGGGTAAGTCAGTTAACCTCTCAGCCTCAGTTTTCTCATCAATAAAATGGGACTAATCATAGCACCAACCTCCTAGGGTTTTTGTGGGGATCAAATAAGATAATATTTATAGAATGCCTAGGACAATGCCTGGCATGTAGAAGATACTATATAAATGTTAGCTATCATCATCATCACATCATCTTTATTAATGTTTTTATTATTATATACATGTACATTATTTTTCAGTCATTTTTCAGTAGTCAGAGAGGGTGAGGGTAAGGTGTGGCTGGTTTCATTTGGTTATTGGTTAATAGAGATGAAAGGATGTGATGCTGATAGTCATATAACCCGGGCATTCTGCTTTTTCCTCTAGACCTTGATCTATAGTGGTATAGAAAGCACTTTCACGAATAAAATCACAGGTCAGGCAAATATTTGTGGACACACAATCATGCTGATGTGTGTCTTCCCTGCCTCTATTCAGTAATACACATGCATCCCAATGATAATTTTCAGATCCCTAAACTTACCTGCACCATTTCACAGGGTTATTGTGAGAAAAACATTCTTAAATTTGAGTCATAATAATGATACAGTGTAGAAATAGGATGGTGGGATGGCTCCTTTGGCTGAATTGTTCCTTTTTGTTCTCATTCTTAGTTGGTAGGGATGGTTCTTGGGGAAAGAGATGCATGAGTATAGACAGATAGATAGATAGATAGATAGATAGATAGATAGATAGATAGATAGATAGATAGATATAGTATATGTGTATAGATATAGATATAGTATATGTATATCTATCTATATACATATATATGTATATACACACATACATACATACACACATGTGTGTCCATATATGGGGTGGTTAGGTTGCACAATGGATAGAACTCTCGGCCTGAAGTCAGAAGGACTCATCTTCCTGAGTTCAAATCTGGCCTCAGACACTTATTAGCTGTGTGATCCTGGGCAAGTCACTTAACCTTTTTTGCCTCAGTTTCCTCATCTAAAAATGAGTTAGAGAAGGAATAGCAAACCACTCCAGTGTCTCTGCCAAGAAAGCCCCAAATGGTGTCACAAAGAGTAGGATAGTACTAAAAAATGATTGAACAACAATAACAAATTATATGAACCTTATGAGGTGTTGTAACATTGTGGACTGAACAAAAGGACCCCAAACCCCAGAGTTCTAGTCATTGACTATGCCATCATCTTGCTGTGATACCTCAGGTTACTCATTTAAACTTTCTAGGTCTCATTCTCTTCATTTTGTAGGGAGGAAGGTGGGGGAGGACTAGATGATTTCTAAAGACCCTTTTCATTTTAAAGTTCTATTTACACAAAGGAGGCATCATCCATTGGACTAAATGTTAAGTTTGGAGTCCAGGACAGCTTGGGTTTCAAACCCACCTATGATACTGACAAGACACTTACCTGACCCTAGACAAGTTGTTCAGCTTCTACATGTCTCAAGCACCTCTCTGACACTTATGCAATATCTACCAAGCAGGTTGCAGTCTGTGTCAGTGAAGGGTAGTTTCCCCACGCTCACAAGGAGTATTTGTAGATATATAGGTTATACTAGCAAAAAAAAAAAAAAAGTTTAAACTTAGCTCTGCCTCCTTTCTCTTGCCAAGAGTAAATGGGCTCCTAGAAAATTTATTTACTGTTTACTGTGAAGAGATAGGTTTACATAATCAGCTGGGATTCTGAGTGGGGGAATTCATGAGAATGTGTGGATGAAATCAGTTATTGAAATGACAATGTGGAAAAATTAGTACGGTTTGTCTCCACCCTTGTCAGGTGAATTGTTATGGCTGTGTCATTAAAAAGCCTCAAGCGAAAATATGGCAATACTTAACTGCAATCCTCTGGTTATACTAGTTGGGGCTGGAATAAAAAGTGAATATGTTTGTTCCATACCTATTTCCTGACCGAAAGATAGTTTGGGCTTTTTCTTTCTTTCTTTCTTTCTTTCTTTCTTTCTTTCTTTCTTTCTTTCTTCCTTCCTTCCTTCCTTCCTTCCTTCCTTCCTTCCTTCCTTCCTTCCTTCCTTCCTTCCTTCCTTCCTTTCTTTCTTTCTTTCTTTCTTTCTTTCTTTGTCTCTTTCTTTTTCTTTCTTTTCTTCCTTCCTTCTTTCCTTTCTTCCTTCCTTTTTTCTTTCCTTCCTTCTTTTTTAAGATAATCACTTTTCTTCTTATTTCAATTTGCAGCGGTGTTAGAGTCCTTCTAAAGCATGAGATTATGTTTAAATTGTTAACTAGGCTCTCGTTCTTGCGGTTACCTTAACAGCAAATGATTGTACCTTTAGATGATATGGTTATTGGTAGACTAACCCTTGGATTGCAAAACATTATTCTTTCCGTAGGTGCTATAGAAGGGCTGAGTCATTTAAGTTAAAGGAGTACAAATATTTGTTATTTATTTCTAACCTTTTTTTTTACAATCAAATAATAGACTCGTAACATTTTAATTAATAATAGCCCATCTGGTAAAAATTTACCTTCAGCAATATGTTTTAACACTTCAAATTTAAATATTTAGGACCCTAAAGGATATTGTTGGGATGAAAGAGTTCATACACTAGGTGAAAATCTGCTATATTTACTACCTAGGAAGATCATGTTTCCCTAGCCAAATGTGATTAGGTGTTTTGCCAAATAGTCACAGAAATCAAAGCTTAAAATAAACAAACAACAGACCTTCCAGACCCTCCATAAACTGGGTTTGGAATTTTTGCCTAAAATGTCAACATATAAGTGATATAAAATAATCTCAGTTTTTCAGCTAGGGAATAGAGGGAAAATGACTTTAGGTCTTATAGGACCTGCCAAGATTGAACATGATCTTTCCTTTCACAAAAATTTTAATCACATTTTTGCCTAGACCTCTCCGTTGCATTTACCTTGCTGTCTTCATAAACCATAGCTTGAAAGCTGGAAGGAACTTGAAAAACCATCAAGTCCAATACCTTCATTTTACAGATAGGGAAACTGAGGCCCAGAGAGGTAAAATCACTTGCCCAGGGTCACATCGGTTATAAAAGTAGCAGAACTGGAATACTAGTCCAGGACTTTTTACTACAAATCTGGTGCTCTTTTGACTGCACCATCCCACGTATGTAAATGTATTTCCATCCGAATTGCATCATAAACTTGAGAACAGGGTCTGTTTTGTATACATATTTCTATCCCAGTACCTACAAGTGTCTGGAATATAGACGATGAAGTGTTTGTTGAATCAAATTAGTAGTGTGACGTAGAAAGCAGATCAGCCAGGGGTGGATTCAGAGCCAGCAATAACTAGCATCTTAGGTTTAACCCATAAAAACCTGTTGTAGTTATTTGAGCAGAAAGGTCCCTTTTGGCTTTCCTGAGTCATGCTTTTGCCAGAAGAAGATTGTTCATGAGTCTTTAAAGTATCTTTTCCAGATTTTTTTCCCCCAACTATGGCATATTTCCTGGTTTTATTTGACTAAGGGTCTAAATAGTCACATGTTCTCTGAATACTTTTTGTAAATAGCCACGTCAAGCCCAAGGCCAGTTAGCTTTTTGTTAGATTCAGTTCATTCCAAATCATGTTGGAGTTGTTAGCACCTAGGAAGAGAAAAGCATGTGACATTTGGAACATCAAACATTTCCTGGAGTGAGTAATAGACCAGATTGGAAGGGGATAATAGGAAACTGAGTGCTTGTCAGCCGGAGGGTAATGTTTAATAGATGTGTAACACCTGCCTTCCCAAAGCGTTCTCTTTAATGGTATTCTCAAGCGTAGTCACTATATAAGACTTAGGGCATGTGTGTAGCAATAGAGGGAAGAGGAATGGAATGATAATCTTAATTTGTACACTCATCTTTTCTCAATTTATTTCCCTCTTGGTCCTACCTCCCCCATTCTTCTTCTCATCACCTTTCATGCCTGTATTTATATACCTGGTAGGGAGGAGGAGGAGGAGAGGAGCCATCTAAGTCATTTTAAAGTAAATCATAGACTTGGCAAAAGTGGGACGAAATTTAAGTATCCCAACAAAGAAGGATAGCAAGCATTTCACCTTGCCCTCTGCCCTTCTCAAACTGGAGAGCACTGCAGATGTGATCCTTTCAATAGATATTCACAGTTTTCTCATAGTTCTATGTGTTTTCATTTTCTTTTGTTTTTCATTTGATTACAAAGTGATTCCAAGGACTACCTATAAAAAGGCATTTACTGTCTGTGCTGTTGCTTTATTTGTCTTGGAGGGGAGGGTGCTGTTGGTGGTGGTTGATATATATCTTTTGTTAGCAAACAAGAAGGAGAATGATTTGCATAAAGGTTTCTTTTGTTTACTCAGTTAGGTGGTTTTAAATTAAGGAAGATCTCACTGATTCATTTGTATATTTAAAGTCCTTATAAGAATGAGATGGGAAACATTTCAAGGGGAAAAATAATTTTTAAAAAATAAATAAATTTGTCCATATCTGCTTTACAGAAACATCTACAGGTTTGATACGGTCTGTATTCAAGCCTGGAGTCAGAGTGAAGATAAAAATGACTTTGCTTTTAATAACAGCTCATATTTTATAGAGCTTTCTGTACAATGACCTTTTCAATAAGTTAATGTAGACCACTGCAATTTTCATTGGGGAAAGAAAGGAAAAAGAAATCACATCATTTTTTTTTTTTCGTCCTTCAGATAGTCTCATTTGCCACATAGGCTATAGGAATCCTGTGTGCTTCCTTGACTGCTCAAAGTAGGGATAGGTCAATGACTACACTACCCATCAGAATGCCCCACAGTCATTATTCTTTTTCCTAGTTGAAGGATTTTGGCTGTATTAGAAACTCTTTGGATGAAGCCAGGCTCAAGTTAGCAACTGACCGCTTATTCTTCTTCAAGTTAAACATAGGAGGAATCCCCTTCCTGATTTTTAGAAGAGAATTGTGCCCAATGTCTCAGGGCTCAAATGATATGGCACTACTAAAAATCCCACCACTCAAATGTTTGAACTCCTTAAGGTACTTATTTTATTATCGATGCATAAAAATTGCTGAAATAATTAACAGTTGGTATGAAAGGCAGGATTCTCTCAGGGTAAAAAATTGAGAAGATCTCAGTTCTTCTCTCCAATGTACAAAACTGAAAGTGGTTACCAGAATAAATAGGGTAGTGTCAATATAGCGCAATATATTGCAGAGTCTTAAGTACTTTCTGAACTGTATGATGGAATTGGCCTTGGTTGGGGAAAGATGGACATGGGAGTATTAATGCTTGGGGGGAGGGTGGGGAGGGTAGAGTAAGATTCAGGAGAGTCTTTGGAAACACCATGTGATGATAATTTAAAAACCTGTGAACTAGCCTCAGGGACTAAAAAATCCTGTGAATATCCATGTCAGGATTTTCATTATGAGATAAAATCCAACCCTTCAATTCCAGTGTAGTTTAGATGGGAAAGTACTAGGTTATAGCAAGAGGCTAATGCTTAATAAAATGGCAACCTAAACCTGTTGCCTGCAAAATAACCTGCTTGAAAAATAGACAAGATGGAGCTAGAAAACAAGGGAGAATACTCACATTAATCATCTGGAATGGCCCAGGCCATATGACAAGACTAATTAAATCATCAAACCAAATGCTACAAAATTACACCACATCAATCAATCAGTAAGCATTTACACATAGAATTAATATCATGCCAGCTCCTATTCTAAGTACTGGGATTACAAAAGCAAAAATGAAGGTTAATCTCTGCTTCTTAAGAATTACTGTCTAGCCAGTAGAGACAACAATTACATATAAAGTATGTGCAAAATAGATTCAGAGTGATTTGGTTGGGAGTCACTTGTAGTTGGGGAGATCAGGAAAGGTTTCGTGAACAAAGTAGCCCTTAAGCTGATCCTTGAAACTAAAACTTCTAAGAGACAGATGAGGAGGGACTGCATGCTAGCCGTGGAGTATAGATGGTACAAAGGCCTGGAGATTGGGAGGTGAAGCATCAGGAGTGAGGCATAGCAAGAAGACCACTTTGGCCCGGACCATAATATGTATGAAGGTGAATTACATGAAATATGGCTGGAAAGGTGGTTGGGGGTCAGGATGTGAAAACATACACAGCTTTTCTTTGAGGCCAGCCTTTCAACTTCTAGTCTACTTAGTTATACTATATTCTAGCCCATATCTCTCCATCTGACTGTAAGAATAGAATGATAATTTTTTTAAAAAAATCTTTACTAAGATCTAGGTAAACTAGAATAAAATTTCAATATTCCCTGGTTTACCAGCCTAGCAACTTTAGAGGAATATGCCTATCGATCTTTACCACAAAATAATTTAAATTCACCCAATAGTTATTAAATTCCAGCCGTGGGAAGGCCACATTGCTAGGAGCTAGGGGACATTTTTAATAAGACTTAATATTCTGGGAAGAGAGTGGGACGTATAGAAATAAAGGAAACAAAATAATTCTTTAGTGCTTAAGAGATAAAAGCAATTTAAATATTGTATGAGGTCTAGCAGGTGGGAAGTTATCACCAACTGGGTGAATCAGGGAAGAATTAATAAGATGAGGGAGTCTTGACATTTGAGGTAGGTTTTAAAGGATGAGTAGAAATTCAACAGATGGAATAAGTGTGGATATTACAGGCAAAGGTATGTATGAATAATTATATAGACAGGAGAAATGTAAGGAATGTATAGGGTCAGATGTCCAGTTGGGCTGAAACATAATGTATGTTGAAATCAGTCAGTAAATGTGTATTAAGTGCCCACTACATACCAGTAGTTTGAGATCAAACTGGAAAGGTAGGTTGATAACAAATCCTAGAGAGTCCTGATATGCATTAGGACAAATATTTAAACTGGGTAGGAAACAAGTCATAGAAGGGTGTTGAGCAGAGAAATGCCATGACCAGATCTATGCAAAGGGAGCATTAGTTTGCAGAGGTATTAAAGTGGATTGGAGGAAGGAGAGAGAATGGATACAGAAAATTCTATTGGGATGCTATTAAAATTGTACTGGTGGGTGATAATGAGGGCCTGAACTAAAGTAGTAATAGTGAGACTTTAGCTCAGGCCTGCACAACATATGGCCTTTGGGCTGCATGCTGCCAGTCAAAGGATTTCTGGCAGCCCACCACTGCTTAGCTCTCCTGTTTGTCACGTGACCCCCAGCAACCAGCCATCATCAGTCTGTCTCTATTTACCTTTACTTGGAAAGTGAGCTGCTAAAAACCCTATCTGCATCCCAAAGAAGTTTAGCCTATTTTAATTTTGGCCCCTACCTACTGCCAAGTTGTGCAGGTCTGCTATAGAGGAAGGGGCATATGTGAGATACTGTGGATCTGGAATTAACAGGATTTGGTAATAGATCAGATAGGAGAGGCGAGGGAGAATGAAGGGAATCAAGCTAACACCTGAATTTAAATATAGTAGAAAATGAACTGATGATTGCTAATGTTTTAACCAGTTACTGAGCAGTCTGGTAAAATAAGGTTAAAGGAAGTGAATGGTCTTTGAAAATAGAGATTAATGGAGTCATTGGATAGTGTGTGTGTGTATGTGTGTGTGTGTGTGTGTTATCAAATGAAGTTATTGTCCTTGAGAAAGCAAGGATAACAGGACTAAGGTGGTAGTTTGAATTCTATCATGAAAATATTTAGTTCTATTAATAGTGTTATAATGTCATCTCTCAAAGGTATCATGCATCAGATAACAAAGCATCCTAATCTTTGTTTCATCTTTAGTACAACAAGAGTTCCTTGACCATCCTTCTTTCTCTACTTCAGATACTTTTCAAATTATGTCATTCATAATGTATGCTATCTACAAACACTCCAGATGTGGTCTAACCAATATTAAAAAAAATGAGGCTGTACCCTCTAGACCTGGACACCATGACTCACTCAAAATACTCTAATGTTAAATTAACCTTTTGGTTAGCAATATCACACTGCTGACAAATACTGAATTTACCCTTCACTCAAAGACCCAGTTCTTTTCCAGACAAACTGCTATCTATACATGAATTCCTAGTCCTGAACTTGTAAAGTTAATTTTTGAACCCAAGTGTATCACTTTACATTTATCTATATTAAATTTCATTTTGATGTATTTGATTCAATGTTCTTACGAATCAAGATCTTCTTAAATATTGACTGTCATCTAACATATTAGGTATTGCTTCCAACTTGGTATCATTTGCATACTTGACAAACATGCCATCTAAGTCTTTATCTAGGTCTGATTTAAGAAAATAAAAGAGTTCAGCAGTACATAGCTAAGCATAGATTTCCCCAGGGTATTCCTTTGGTGACCTCCTAAAAAGATGATATAGAACCATTGATTCTCTTTGTGTCTAACCTTTCAACTGCATTTAAGTTTACTTGGTTGTCTTGTGTTCTAGCCCATATCTCCCTATCTGTCCCCAAGAATAGAAAAAGCAATTTTACTAAATTCCACAGGTCACTTCTACTGGAAAACTATAGCATATTTACAGTATTCCTCTCATCTACCAATCTAGTAACCCAGTCAAAAACCAGAATGAGGTCAGTCTAGCATGACCTACTTTTATAAAATAAATTATTGATGCTTTCTACTTTTTACTTGATAGCCATTTCTTGGTATGCTAGCCAGCATTTTACCCTCCCTTTTAATAAAGAAAAAATAGTTTAAGTACTGAGTACTGAAAAAATGATTACATCTGAAAGTGAAAGCATTGTTCCATCTTGACCTCTCTGATGAGACCATGCTAGATCTTTATGATCACTACGTCCCTTTCTAGATGTTTATTAACCATCCCTTTAGTAATACATTCTAGAATTCTTCCAAAATCAAAGCCAAGCACATTGGCCTGTAGTTTACAGTTTCCATCTTTTTTCCATTTTTGAGAATTGGAACACTGGTCCCTTTTGAATTCTGTAGTGCTTCTCCCATTACCCTTGTTCTTTCACATACGTCTCACAATGGTGATCAAAATCTGCAAATTTTTCTGGTATCCTAGGATGTGATTCATCTGGCCCAGGCTCCTTGAGCTCATTGAAATCAACTAGGTCTTCTCTTGCTATGTTCTTACTTCTCTTGAAGTAAGTTGAGTAGCTCTGTTTTCTCTCCCTCATCCCTTGCCCTCTCCTCCATTCAGAGCAATAGTCATATAACTTCTTTCCTCCAATGTAGCTTAAACAAACAAATAAACAAACAAAAACCTCTTGTTGTTACCCTTAATTTTTTCCCCCTAGCCTCAGCTCATTCTCAGCTTGAGTACCCCATCACTATAATTCTGGGACAAGATTCCCATAGTCATCCTCAGTTGCCTGCCCTCACTTTTATACATATTTTAAAAATTATATTTGTTGAGGAGTTTCCCATGCATCCCTGTCAAACTCTTTGGGCAACTCCCCTTTTTCCCTTTTATGAGAATTATTTCTCTTTCTGTCCTCAAAATTTTTCTTTGGAGTATCTCATTACTTCTGTGTTGATTTCTCCCGTAGAGTTTTAGACTATGTGATCCTACCCATTTTTTTCTTAACCCTTCCAAACCTACTCTCCTAAAATAAAACATAATATGTCAAGCTATTTCTGACTTTCCTCTCCTCCTCTATTACTATGCAGACTCTAAGATTGAGTCATCACATCTCCCCATGGATCCCATTGCTTACATCCCATAGAATAGCAACTGCTAGATATACAGGCAATGGGGTATAGAAATCTATCCTGCCCTACAGGGAAATTGAGGGGGAAGGGATAAGAGGAAGTGAATGTTGAAAACTAAAAATAAATTAATTAATTTAAGAATAGCTGCTGCTTTTTTGGTGAGAATTGGTTTCTGAATATTTCTCCTGTTGTTTCCTTCACCTTCTGAAGGATAATATTGTCATTATGGATTTTGCCAGAGAATTCCAGCAGATGACCATATAATTGATAACAATCAATAGTATAACTATTATATTAAGCCTCCATGCCAAGTTTGTGAACTGTTTCCTAAACTTATATACTTATTTCCTCTTTCTGTCCAAGTGGTGTGTGACACTCTAATGAAAGTTTTTGATTATACCTTCAATGACATTTTCCTAAATACTCTTCTATCTTGCTTACCCCCTCTAGCTCTCTTATACATGAGTATGTCACCTTAATATTCCTTACTATCTGCCTCTTTTCATTTAATCTTTTTTTTTTAGTTAGAGATATTCATTCAGAGCTATATTCTGTTTGTGAGTCTCATCCTACCAAGTATAGGAGGTCTGATTTGTCTCCTTGTTATAAGATCTTTTGGTCATCTTGTTTATTAATATACTTTGTACATCTGTTTATGGACATCATAGCCCATGGGTTTTATTCCTGGATTTATTTATTTATTTATTATTTATTTATGGGATTTTTTCATCTCCTTGAACTTCTGAGTGTTTCTAGTATTATGAAATAGAAGAATTTTGTGAGAAATTAAAGAATATACTGTAGGAAATGTCATTTTATACATGCATACATGTATTTACATATATACATACTATATATATGTATATATATATATATTGCAAGAAGTGATTGGCACATTTGTCAAGCATATGGAAAGTAACCTAGAATGTTTAGTAATGTATGGAAAAGATCAGGTGGGGGAGTCATCATGTCACCTTTGTAGAAATCAGGCACATATATGCTGTATATATGTCTTGCCAAAAGGAGTTAGGTACCTGAAAATGCAAAGGAACTTAAGAATCATTCTGAGCCAAATCAATTACATACCAATGCATATGAAAAAAATTTCCTTGATGGTTAAATAATATAGTTAGTAATAGGTTAAAATATGACTTGCCATCAGTTCAGGGCATTGAATATCAAAAACAAAAGATTAAAATCATTATATCATGTGGAGATAGAATCAGAAGGAAAATAGAAGCACCAGTTTAATGAACTGTTTGGGGAAAAATGTTCTGAGTACAAAAAGAAAAAGTGGAATAGGCAGGTTTGGAGTATTCTTTATATAATTAGATCAGCAAAAGTTACAATGTATGCAAAGCACATTGTAATTATAAAGTGCTCTGCAAAGTCAGCAATTATTATTATTATTAATCAATAGGGCAAAAATAAGCACTTTATAAAAGACATAAAAATAAGGAATACTTTAAGGATCTGTGATTTCCTTGTGTATTCATGGTAAAGTAGAAAAAGGACTGACTACAGTCAGGGAACTGGATTCAGATCCTGCCTGGGATGTTTATGAACTATGTGATCTTAGGCAAATCATTTAAACTACCTGTATCTCAGTTTCTTCATTTGTCAAATGAAGAGGTTAGACTAGGGGTAGGGAACCTGTGGATAACAAATTCACAGAACAAACTGTGAACTTTGGATTAAGTCATAGGGCCACACCTGAGAACCTAGAGGACCACATGTTAGACCACCCCTGTTAGACTCTTTGGCCTTTGAGATCCCTTCTAACCCAGGATCTATAAATCAATGTCATAGAATCATAGATGAGGAGCTAGAAGGGAGTTCAGAGACCATCTCGTCCATCCCACTACTTTTACCAACTATCCCTCCTCTAAAAGAGGTTGTAAGTATCTAGAAGCTGGTCTTTGTGAGTTGTGTCAGCCCCCTGCCTTCCCCCCCACCAAAAAAACAAAAACAAAAACAAAACACACTAACCTTCCAGTGATTAGTGTCTCTGAACTTGCATATATTGATGCTCAAATGAAAGACAGTTTGTCACGAGTATCATGCTAGAAGCCTCTAATTGTGCTTTAGTGGAGGATAATTAAGGAATAAATCATGAAAATTAAGCAAGAAGGACCTTGGGAAAGCTTCAAGTAGAAGTGATGAAGAATATGGAACCTGTCCAAAGATGTTTAGTAGGGGATTTAAAGGAGACTATAAGAACTATAGGAGGGAGCAAAAAAAAAAAAAAAAAGTAGTGCTAAAGAAGGAGATAAAGACCAGAGTAAACAACATAGAATTTAAATCAAGTATCCCAGTGACACTGAAAGATGAAAGTAGAAGAATGACACAAATCTGTATGACAGAGTTCTACATACAATTCTATAATGATTTCTAATCTACAACATGGTCCAATGAGACAGCCCATACATATAAAGTACTTCGTAAACCTCAAAGCATTATAAAATGTAAATTATTTTTGTTAGTATCTAAAGTGGCCATATTCAACCATGAATAAATTTGGAATTGGTACCAGAGATAATCTGGAAATGATTTCTTCAAGAAATCACTGTTTATCCTCAGGATGACATGGCAAGGAGAAAGGTTCGTTTTTTTTTTTTGTTTTTGTTTTTTGTTTATTTTTAAACACAACAACTGTGTAATTGAAAAAGTTTATCAAGGATTATTCCATGAACGCTGTGAGATACACAAAATATCCTGGTCCATAGCCATAATACCGTGTGACAGGAAATACACAAGTCGATAAAGTAAAAAAGATTTTTTTTAAAAAATATTCTTTCCTTCACTAGCTATATAGTAAGATCCCATTCTCTCCAAAGCACCAAACTAGGTTCTGGGGTGAAGTAAAACACAGATCTTGCTCTCAAGGATCTTATAATCTAATATTGGGGAGAAATGTGTAAGCAAATAGCCCTGATAAAAGGGAGAGTTTATTGTTGCTGTTCAGTGGAGTCTTACTCTTTGTGACCCCATTTAGGGTTTTCTTGGCAGAGATACTGGAGTGATTTGTCATTTCCTTCTCCAACTCATTTTATAGAGGAGGAAACTGAGGCAAACAGTGTTAAGTGACTTGCCCAGGGTCTTACAGTTAATATGGGTCTGAGGCTAGATTGGAACTCATGAAGAGGAGTCTTCCTGACACCAGGCCCAGCACTCTATCCATCATGCCACCTAACAGCTCTAACGAAGGGAGTGTTAGCTAAGTGCAAAGACATAGAGGCAAAGTGATATAAGAAAGTAGAAATATGCAAAAAGAAAGATCACCGTCACCCAAGGGGCCAAGCCCACCATCAGGGAAGGCTTTCAGGAAGAGATGGCACATATATTGGGCCACAGAGGCAAGGTCTAAAATAGAAAGGGATTTAGAAGAGAGTGAGGTTTGAAATTAAGAGGCAAGTGATGACATGAGCAAAAGTTCAAAGAGAGTGAGATGTTAAAATAGAGGATAGAAAATAGTCCAGTTTACCTGGAACTGTGACCTGTCTGTGATGAGAGGTTGTATGCTTGTAAGTAAGCTTTGAACCAACTTGTAGAGGGCCTTGAATGCCAGGATTGAGAGTTTGTAATAATAATAATAACAATGATAAGAAAAGCTAGCATGTAGTACTTCAGAAATATTATCTTATTCTATATAGCACTTTTGTAGTAACAAAGAACTAGAAAAAATAATAATAGCAAACATATACATAGTGCTTTAAAATTTGCAAACAGCCTTACAAATATTACCTCATTTTGTCCTCACAACAGCCCTAGGAGGTAGGTACTATTATTGTTCCCATTTTATAGAAGAAATTGAGGGAAAAAAGGTTAAATGATTTGTCCAGGGCCACACTGCTAGTAAGTGAAGATGGATTTGAACTCAGGTCTTCCTGACTCCACGTCCAGCATTCTATCCACTATGCCACATAACTGCCTATCTATACTTGATTTGGTAGGTAAAGAGGAGCCATGGAATTTTGGAATCGACTAGTTATGTGGTTAGAGAGTAGTCTATTATTAGGAAGATTAGTTGAGCAAGCAATTGGAGGAATGGGCTGGAGAGTAGATTGGTTAATATTAGGAAGACCAGTTAGGAAAGGCAATCTTAAAAAAACAACAACAAACAGCCTAGGCGAGAGGGCTTGAGTAAGGGAGGTTGCAGTGTGTCTGTAAAGGAGGCATGAGAGGCAGTAGCTGTTTCCTTCGAAGAAACTAGATTCAAAAGTTCTTCAGAATTATTGGGCAATTAATCACCATTCTCTCCCAACTGTACTAATACTATATCAGGATTATACTAAAGTACATCAAGAAAGACATCCTGGCAGGAAATAAGCATGTTTCTGCTCCCCGTATGCAACTGTCGACCATATCCCTTCCTTTTGCTGACTATCAGAAAAAATGCAGAGACTATTGAATTCCAATCTATGTCCTATTTGTTCTCTACAAGAAATTATTCAATGTAGAAAAATGCAATACTACCCTCAATACTTTTAAAAAGAATTGATCAAATGTATATAGATATGAGATTAATATAGCATATTTAAAAATTTTTATTGATATAGTTTACCTTTACAGGGCCTTCATTTTCCAATATATTCCTCCATCCTCTCCCTGAAAGCCAAAACACATCACAGAGAGTTTGAAGAAAAAAATTGTTCAGCAAAACTGACCAAGAAATCAACTAAACCTGCATTATACGCAGATTGTGCAGTCATAATCCCCCACCTCTGCAAAGAAAGGAGAAAGACACATTTTCATATTTCTTCTTTGGCAGCAAGCTAGGTCATTATAATTTCACAGCATTTCATTTTTTGTTATTCCTTCTATTTAATATAGCATAATTATATAACTGAAATATACCTAATAGTCCATATTACAATGGACATAGAAACCATACTCCATATTCTGTTCTCCTCTGTGGCCCCCAGCATGCCCAGGATTGTATTACATTTGCAAGCCAAACTTGAGGACTAGAAAGCAAAATGCAATAATTGAAGTTGCTGTCACATAATGGACTACAGATGAATTTGTAAATAATAGAATGGATTAGTCATGGATATTGTCCTGAAGCATCTATAGAAATTAATGTGAAAGTGGTTAAAGCAAGAGTTCTTAATATAGGGTTTTTTAAGTTTACTATTTTAATAACTATTTCAACATAGTCTATTTCATTTATAATGCCATGTATTTCATTTTATACATTTAGAAACATTATCCTGAAAAGTGGTGCATGATGCACACCAAAAAAAGTTAAGAAGTCTGGGAGCTAGGAAATGGAAAAAAATATGTCACCTTGCTTATAAAATTAAGAAGATCTTTTAAGAAAGAGATAAAAGACAGGTTTCATAACATCAAGAAATTGTTGAAAATATAAGAATATTTTGACTTCATTATTTTCTGTATTTATTGTCATTTATTTTGTCATTATTTGTCATTTATTGTCAATGATATATGGATCAGAATGTTGGTCTGTAATACCTATTCAAGAATAGACAATGAGTGTCTAATTCAATAAGCTCTTATACTGTGTAAGATAGTTACTGCCCTCAGGGAATTTTCATTCTACTCTTGCACAAAAAGCAATGAAGTTACATATATGCAAAGTTTGGGGGTTTTGTTTTGTGTGTGTGTTTGTGTTTTGCAACTTTATCAATGTAAGAAAACTTCTCCACCATTGTAGACAGGTAGCTTACCTTCGATTATAATTTTACAATGCTATTTGTAGCACTAAGAGGTTAAGTTACTTGCCACTCTTCACACAACTTGTATATTCCAGAGAGCCTACTTGAATTGGACCACAAGAGCTAATTGTTATATTTTCATTGCGAGGATTTATAACTCACATTACAAATCAGGCTTATGTTTTGTTGTGTTGTCCAGACCAGAAGTTGCCAAATATGGCCTTAAGGGCCAAATATGTCCCCAAAATGTAAAAATTATTCTTAGTTCATGGGCAGAACAAAAATATGTGGTGGGTCCACAAAAATAGGCAGCAATCTGGACTTGGTCCTTGGACCATAAATTTGCTGACCTAATTACCTGGTCTAGACTGAAGGAGAAAATGTAATAATGCAGATTAAATTTAAAATGGTGTTTGTTGTATATAAAATTTTTTGAGGGAAGAGATGGTTGTTAAATATTTACCAACATAACCCTGACTTGAATATATATATATATATCTTCCTATCTTTATAGTCAATCTTTCCTACCCACTATGGTACTGTAATTCTTATACAAAGTTTTGCTTTTTAAAAATACATCAAATAAAGAAATGTTCAATGCTTATTGATACTAAAGATATATAACAATTTATCGGTTTTCAACAAACCACAGTTCATTAGATTCAGAACAAAGATGAAGAGGTAAAACTGTTTATATAAACAACAGATCATCTATATGCCTGACTGAATAGATGCTGGAGTGTACAACTGATGAACTTAAATGTGGTAGAGAATTTGTGTGTTGATTTCCTCATTAGAGTGTAAGCTGCTGGAGGGCAGGGACCATTTTTTTTTTACTTTTTTGTATGCCCAACACTTAGCACAGTGCCTGTCACAGAGCAAGCAGTTCAATAAATAGATCAACAGATGAATGAATAAATAAATAAACATGAATGAATAAGTAAATAAATAAATAAATACTTGTTGACTGACTGAAGGAGCAGCAAATAAAAGCAGGACAACTATGCTTGAGCTAAAGAAGAGTGTGATATGGAGTTGCCTTTGTGGCTGGATGGAGAAAGATAAATGGGATAAAGATAATCCATTCTCTTCTCATGTAACCTTGGGCAAACTACTTCACCACCTTGTTCCTTCTGACTCGGTCCCTCAATAAATCAAGAGATAGGTTCAGCCAAGGAAAATGTGGATATTAAAGAAAATAATAATTCAGCAAAACTGACCATGTGGCCAGATCCCAAGGGCCTGAAAGAAAGTAGAAAGTAGTGATTAAGAAAATCAGTGCTCCAAGGAATCTCATAAATCCATCTTGTTTTTATTATTTATAATTTGATGTTCATGTAGATTGGTATCTAGAGTCAAACTGAGTGAAGTCATTCCAAGCCAACTCTTGAATTCCCTCTCTCATTTAAAAAAAAAACAGTAATATTGAGGGTACACAGGGAAGGGAGTGGCGTTGATATCCATAAACACATAGGCTGATGAAAATTAAATGTTAAGTAAGCATTTAAATTTTCTTTTGTAGTTTTTACTTTTCTTAAATCCCTTGGGCTATTTAAGTTGTCAGTGCTGAGTGACTTCTTCAGAAAATCACTGTATATTCTTAGGATTTCAAATGAGAAAGAGCTACCTGGCAAAGAAAGAAATCAATCATTCAGTAAGTACTTATTAAGCAGCTACCAAGTGCCAGGCCCTGTACTAGGCACTGGGGATAACATTGCAATATATGAAGCAATTCTTACTCCAAAAAAAGCTTGCATTCTAGTGGAAGACAGCAAGGACTTAGACATATATAAGTATATACAGAATACATAAAAAAAGATCAGATAAGTTCAAGTTAGTGAAATACAAGGTAGTTTCAGAGGGACAGCAGTAGCAATTGAGGAAGTCAGGAAAGGCTTCATGGAGAAGATTAAGCTTGAGTTGTGTCTTGAAGAAAGAAAGGGATTCTGTGACATAGGGGTAAGAAAGGAGTACTTCCCAAACACTGGGGACAACCATTGCAAAGTCAGGGAGACAGGAGCTGGAGTGCAATAACCGTAATGAATAACAAGGAGATTTATAATAAAACATCGTGCCATCTAATTTCCTTTTGGTTTTAGTATTTCATTTCTTATATTTCCTCAATACCCAATGACCACTGACATAGGCACACACAAGGACTTCTAGCATAGGCACACACAAGAGATTAGTCAAGGGCTCAAAAGATATTGCCAAAACACAAATGCTGCTAGTTCTGGGATGGAATTATCACTGTCCGGCCCTTTAGAGAGTTCTGTGTCTAAGGCATCAAGCAGTTCATAATACAGTCCAGTACAATAGACTTTCTTCACAGATACATACACACCAGAAGAAGCCAGACATAGGCAGGAGAAGTCAATCAGATAGTCAGACTCCTCAAAGTGCCACTGCCTCGAATCTGGAATAGTTCAAATCCATCATCAAATACTTAACTCTTTGTGTGACCCTGGGTAAGTCACTTAACCTCTGTCTGCCTTAGTTTCCAAAACTGTAAAATGGGGATAATAATAGCACCCACTTCATAAAGTTGTTGTGAAGACTAAATATGATTATATTTACAGTACCCAGCACATAGTAGATGCTTAATAAATTCTTGTTTTCTACATAGATAGATACAAATTAGATAGATATAGATACACACACATAAAAAAAATCATCTTCATTTCCTACTACATCCTCCTATTCTTCCCTAACCAGACAGTTTCCCATTATAATCAAGAATAAAAAAGAAATGAAACTCAAGGCAATTAAGTAAAAACCAACTCATAAATCAAACAAGTTTAATATTATATGCAGTGTTCCACATAAATAGCCCTCCGTCTCTGAAAAGGAAAGAGATGCTTTATCATATCTCTTCTTAAGAACCAAATTTGTTCATTATAATTAGCCAGCATTTAATTTTCATTTTTTGGTCATTTTCATAATTGTAGTAATTGAACACATTGATTTCCCAGTTCTTCTTACTTCACTTTCTGTTAGTTCATTCAAATCTTCTATTTCTCTGTATTGTAATGATATATACCATTTTTATAATGCAGTAATAGTTCATTAATTTCACGTGCACAATTTTATTAACTATTCCCCAATCAAAAGATACCTATTTTATTTATAGGAAGCCAGGTGACTCAACACTAGACACAGAGTCAGAAAGACATGAACTCAAATCTGGCCCCAGACATTTATTGGCAGTGTGACCCTGGGAAAGTCACTTAACCTCTGTTTGGTTCAGTTTTCTCATCTATAAAATGGAGATAATAATAGCCTCCCAGGGTTGTTGTATGGATCAAATGAGATAATATTTGCAAAGTGCCCTGCTAACTTTAAAGCACTTATATAGTGCTTTCTCTTTTCTATTTCTATAGAAATAGAAAAAATTTCTATTATTCTATTTCTACTTCTATATTGTTTCTAGTTCATTAATACTATAAAAATGCTATAAATATTTTTGAGGTATTTGGGACCTCCTTGGTAGACATATGACTAGTAATGGGATGTCTTGCCCAAAGGGTATGGATATTCCATCACTTTTATGCCATGATTCCAAATGGCTTTCCAGAATGATTGGACCACTTCACAGCTCCACGCAGTCCACCATCGACCATTCTTGTCCTTTGTTATCTTTGCCAGTTTGCTGGATGAAAGGTAAAACCTCAGAGTCAGTTGGAGCTGTGTTCTTCTTCTTGTTGATAATAAGGAGCAGTCTTTTAAAAATTTTCTTTTAAAAATTATTTTTTATTCCTATCCTTTGACCACTTATTTGTTAGGGAAGTTGCCTGTCTTACTCTCCTTGCCATCAATACATCAATACATTCCACTTAATAGTTACAGTATAAGAGGAAGAATTGTGAATACGTACCAAGTAGCCTGGGCTATTTCTGCTCGTACAAGGTATCTACAAGCATCCTAAATACAGGAGGGGCCGATGTACTTATAGGGCCTATTGGCAACATGATTCTCCCATTCCCACCAGCTCAAATCTTTGTGACCAACTCCACTGTTTTCAAGTAGAAATAACCTACCTAAAACAGGATCCACTAGCAAGAACAATTACTATCCACTTGAACAAAGACACTCTCATATCTGGGAGGATGAAAATCTCAAAAAACACTTCAAGTGGCAATAATGCCTTATTTTCACATTTAATGCCTTCCTGCTCCTTAAGAACCCAACTGCCCTCCCTTCCTATTTGTTGCAACTTGCTTGTTGTTTGAACCTTAATGAGACTGTCAGTCACTAACTGACACATCAGTGAGGTTCAGCTATAGCAGCAAAATTCCAGTGTTTGTTTCCAAGTTCCAATATTCTATAACAGGGGGCTTTATTTTAAAAAGAAGTCAAGGCATGATGGAAATCAAAGAGATAAAAGAGATCTAGTCTGGACAAAATTCTATGTAAAAAACTTTTTTACAAATTAATGGTTTTTGGGGGCAACTAGGTGGAGCAGTGGATAGACCTCTGGACTTGGAGTCAGGAGGATGTGAGTTCAAATCCAGTCTCAGACACATGACACTTACTAGCTGTGTGACCCTGGGTAAGTCACTTAACCCCAATTGCCTCACCAAAAAAAAAGCAAATTAATGGTTTTTTGGTTATCTTTATAGATATCGAAATAAAGAGAAATCTTTAATCTCCAGATTAAAGAGGCTTCCCTTTTTACTACAATTTTTTTTCTTGTCTCTAATCTGAATCTATTTAATAAAGTAGAAACTCATTAAAAAATTTCACCGTTGTTAGAAGGACAGCTGGTGAGGATCCCCTATATAATTCATACACAAAAAGATTGGTAGGCAAAGAATTATCTGCCAGTTATCTTGTCTTTAGGAAAAGATACAAATATTTTAGAGAAGACAAATATTAGAGTATCGTTTTCTCATTCCAATGCCTCATTTTTGCATGGAAGTGACCTTCAAAGACTTATACCAGTGGAGAGTGAACTATGGTAGGATCTACTAAGTTGGAAAGGCTTGGAGTATGCTCCAGGTGATAAACTGTGTTTCTTGTCCAAAGACCGGCTGAGAAAGCCTGGAGAAGTTCATCACCAGTAGACTGGTCAGGGCTTGATGGATTCTTTCTCCATGGAACCCACAAAGCCCCGAAGGATCACTCTCCACTGCATGTTCTGTCCCTTGGGTTATTTTTAGGTGGACATTTTGGAATCATCCCTTCTGCTGACCAAGGAGTGCCAGGGAATGCCAAGCTGAACTTGTAAGAGTAAGGCAAAGGAGTTGGAATAGTGAGGTTGAAAGTCAAAGTTTTTGGCTCTTTGCCTCCCTGTCAGCACTGTGGCCTTTATCCTATTCCCACTCCTCCCCTTATGCCTGGTGATCTGGATGGAAGCCAAGACATTTGAAGGACATTAATGATCAAATGTTGGGCTACTGAGTCTCTTGTGAGAACTCTGCTTGGTGCCTCCCCTCCCATCATCACTGTCCCTTTTCATCTTTTTTGCTTCACCAGCTTCGACTGCTGAGTATATATTTGGAGTGTTTGCCGGAAGCAAGTAGTGTCTCTATAATCACACATTGTCTCTTTTACACATGCACACACATACACACATCTCTCCACTCCAAAAATCAAAGGCATATGTTCACCAGGAGGGATGAGAAGGGAGAGATGAATGGGCTTGCATAATAAAAGTATCAGTAATAGGTATAATGACATTAACCAAGTCCACTAGGGAGGCATGTATTTGGATCTGCTAAGTTGGAATCCTGGGGGAGGATTGGTACCAGTTAGCCTGTTAACAAATGACAGGTTGCTGTTAAATTAGTTTGGCAGTATTGTGAAAGTTGGAAACAATTTATGAGTAGGCATAAAGAGGAAAGGAGGCCTTTAAAAAGCTGGTCCTACCTAACCTAAATTGATTTTAACTGGGATCTGTTCAAAATTCCCTCCCTTGGTATATATCTGCAACCTGGTGTTGCTGAATACCCAAATCACGAAAGCAAGATTGCTGTATAAATACAGATATCTGCATTTTTATGGGAAACAGTATACAAACATTCTGCTTTTTTTTCAGGGAGAGATTTCAGCTATATATCCACATATGACTTCTAATTATTTAAAAATAAATTAATAAAAGCTATGTTTTAATAAGAATTGAGAATAATGACTCATAATAATAAAGACCCACCCATAATATAATGAATAAAGAGGAAACAGGAAAAGTTGGGTTCAAATCCCATCTCTGACAATGACTGTGTTTCCAAAGTAAATCATCTAACCCAAGGGTGGGGAATCTGTGGCCTCAAGATCACATGTAGCCCTCTAGATCCTCAAGCGCAGAACTTTGACTGAGGAGGGCCACACTTAAGGACCTAGAGGGCCACATGTAGTCTTGAGACCACAGGTCCCCCACTCCTGAACCTATCAGTGCTCTATACAATTCTTTTTATAATTTAATTTAATTTTTTGTTACATTACAAGTTTTGAACTGTCTCCCTCCCTTGCCACCCATACTAGAGAAGGCCACCATTTGACACAGATGTAGATAGATAGATATAGATCTATGTCTCTATATCTATGTATATATGCATATCAGATACACATAATATCTATGTATATGGAGATATAAATCTATCTGTGTCATATATAAAATATATATGTAAAACCATACTATGCATATTTCTATTGATCATTTCTTTCTCTGGAGGTGAGTAGCATCTTCCTTCATAAGTCATTTGTAGTTGATTTGAGTATTTATAATACTCAGAATAACTTACTCATTCACAGTTATTCTTCAAACAATATTGTTGTTACTGTATATAATGTTCTCTTAGTTCTGCTCATTTCAATCTTGAAAATTATAAGTTACCAAGAAGGCCAGCTTGCTGTGGTAGAGTTTCATTATCTGGGAGTTTCCTATAGCAGTGAAATTGAAGGGCCAGCCCCTTTCACCTTTCTGTAGGTTTACAAAGTACTTTTCATTAAAATGAATTTTTTTTCTCACCACAGCCCTCTGAAGTGGTTACTGTACATATTATTATCTCCTGTCTTCCAGGTAAAGAAACTGAAGTTCAGAGAATCCATTTCACTTGCACAAGGTCACACAACTGAATCCAGTCCTTTGACTTCATACCATCTTTTGTAGTCCATTCATTTTCTTCCTGCTTGGAACATTTTGATTATTTAAACTGACAAGATTCATGCCTTATCCTTGAAATTACAGTTAGGACAATGATCAATAGCAAACAACCTCCTTTTAGATGGAATGGTTTTTAACAAAAATGAGAGAAAATGGCCTTCATAGGGGATACGGGTACAAACTGAAGATTTGCTCCTAATAATCACCAATGACCTAAAAAATGGTGATTTGCCCTTAAATTAGCTGTGTTGGTCCATCTGACTGGTTGGGACATAAAAATTTAGAGCTGTTCATTTTAGATCCTTGGTGGAAAAATGCATTGCTTTACTTCCAACTCAAGTCCGTTTCCCAACTTTGAAATCTTAAGGCAATTATTTTCAGTGCTACTCATTTCAAAAAGAATAGGTAAAATATACATATGTGTATGTATACACACATATATGGATAGATATTATCTATAATACATCTATACTTATATATAATAGATAATGGAGATCATTAAGTAGATAAATGAATGGATGAATGGATAGATAACAAATGGATAAATTGATAGAGAGTTGAATATTTAGCCAAATGGATGGATAGATAGATAGTGAAACTGTGATTTCATTGTCGATGGAATTCTCAGGTGAGGGAACTATTACTGCATTATAAAAATGGTGTATATCATTTACAATACAGAGAAATAGAAGATTTTAATGAACTAATGGAAAGTGAAGTAAGAGGAACTGGGAAATCAATGTGTTCAATGACTACAATTATGAAACACATATATTCTTATATATAATAGATGCTTGTTTTCTACATAGATAGATACAGATTAGATAGATATAGATACACACACACACAAAAAAAAATCATCTTCATTTCCTACTACATCCTCCTAGTCTTCCCTAACCAGACAGCTTTCCATTATAATAAAGAATAAAAAAGAAAGGAAACTAAAGGCAATTAAGTAAAAAAACCAACTCATAAATCAAACAAGTTTAATATTATATGCAGTGTTCCACATCCATAGCCCTCCATCTCTGAAAAAGAAAGAGATACATTATCATATCTCTTCTTAAGAACCAAACTTGTTCATTATAATTAGCCAGCATTTAATTTTCTTTTTTTTGTGTGTTATCATGAACTCCCTTGACCAATAAAATTCAGCATATTCTTTGCAACAAGAGTTGCCTAAAATACTGAGAAGTTCAGTAACTTTAACTTGCCAGGGTCATACACTTAGTATGTGTCCGATGTGAGACTTGAACCCAGGTCTTCCTGGCTTTAAGCCTATCCCTTTATTTACTACTTCAAGCTCACTATCTCTCTGTCTCTCTGTCTCTGTCTCTCTCTCTCTCTCTCTGTCTCTGTTTCTGTCTCTCTCTCCTCCTCCCTCTCCTATATTTATATATACATTTATATTATCTATCTATCTAGATATAACACATGTTTTTGATAGCTGAACATGCATGAGGAAAGTAATGGTTTACGTGAGATTACCTGTTTTGTTTTTTTGGATATTTTTTTGGGGGGAGGGCTGGTTGCTTTAAAACTTTTAGGAAACCATTTTTAGGCATGGTATTGTAGTGAGAAGAACAACGAACCTAAGTCATGAACCTCAGGTTCATATCCCAGATTTGACACTTATTAATTTTGTGATATTGTACCAACTGTTGAATCTTTCTGAGATTGTTTCTTCAATGGATATTATGGATTATAGTGCTTGCCTTACCCTAAAGGACTGTTGTGAGGAAAGTACTTTCCAAAATTTCAAATATTATATAAGATCATTAAAGCAAGAAGGGATTTTAGTCATCACTGAGTACAATACCTTCTTTTATAGATGAGGACACTGAAGTCCCCAAAGGTTAATGGTGGCTTGATGGCATAATGGATAGAGGACTGGAGCTATTTTTAAAGAAAGGAAAAAGAAATCCTGAGTTCAGATTTGGCCTCAGTCATTTACTGAGTGAATCACTTGTGCTATAAAAGCCTTAGTTTCCTCATCTGTAAATTGAGGATAATAATAACATCTACTTCTCAGGGTTGTTAGGGGGATAAAATTTTACACTATTTGTATTTTGCAAACCTTAAAGCACTATATAAATGCTCCCTTTTATTAGTTACTGTTAATTGACTTGTCCAGGAATAGACTGCTAATGTGTCCAAAACAGAATTCAAACCCAGGTCCTTCTGATTCCAAATCCAGAATTCAGTACTTCTCTAACCTGCCTCTCCAGTAAATGTGAAGAGTACAGCTTTGCCTGGAGTTAGAAAGACTTGCCTTCCTGAGTTCAAACCTGGCCTCAGATACTTACTAGCTGTGTGACCCTGGGCAAGTCGTTTCACCCTGTTTGCCTCAGTTTCCTCATCTGTCAAATGCGCTGGAGGAGGAAATGGCAAACCACTCCAGTATCTCTGCCAAATCTCCAAATGGGGTCACGAAGAGTCAAACATGACTGAAGTAACTGAAGAACAACAAAGTATTAGATAAATGTCAGCTATTATCTTCATCATTCCTGTCTTCCTTGTCATCTTATTTTCATCTTTTTTGATGAGTTTCAGATGGAAATAGTCCTGAGACAATTCACTCTCCTGCTATTATTCTTTCATATCTAACATTGTACCAACTATTGTACAGGTAACTAAAATGACTGCTGAATGTACTTTTTTTTTTAAAGTATTGTATATAAGTTCATTTTCTCAATACTCCCTAAGAACATCCTTGGTACTGCTCCAGTAGCAGATAGAAAAATGGGGACAATAAGCAGCGTAGACTCCTCCAACAGGATTCCAATTTCCTCTGCTGGGTCTCTATTTTTTTTAGAGCTTTTTGTTCCATTTAGTTTGGAGATAATGAGTATCGGGTATGGTGACATCTATTGAAAACATTGTTATTAAGTTTTTATTGATCAATTTTATGTCTAGGTGATTGTGAGCGACAGTTCAGTCTTAAGGGTAATGGTCCAGTTTCTGTACACTATAGCCATTGAGCTCTTAAGTTCATTTTAAAGTGTGCCTGTTTGTAGTATGGGAATTTGTCTTTGATCAGTCAGTCCATGAATGAAAATGAGTTTCTGAAATAATAATCATTGTTATTATTATCATTATGATTATTGCATTTGAGGGGATAAAATAAAATTTACATGACTCTACATCAGTCACATTCATTTTGTTGACTATTACTCTTAATGTAGTGGAAATCTAATGCAATGGTAGAATATTGGAACAGATATTTTCTTCTTTGAGAATAGGGCCAGAAATTTTTGTTTTTGTTTTTTTTGGCTAGGCAAGGGGGTTAAGTGACTTGCCCAGGGTCACACAGCTAGTAAATGTTATGCGTCTGAGGCCGGATTTGAACTCAGGTTCTCCTGACTCCAGGGCTGGTGCTCTATCCACAAGAAGTTTTAACCTATTGATAGTGAGTCATTCTCTCTCATACAAAGTTAACTTCAGAACATTGTGTAAACTTCTACATTATGATTGAATTATTATTCTTTCCTACTTTTCCAAGTACCTTTCAAAACATTCAGAGTGATTTTTATATACCTTTCTGGATAATAAATATTTTGTGCTCTTTTTAAAATAGATTTTGTTGATATTAAATATTTTTAATGCAAGAAGTTTTCCAAATTTTTCCCCATTAAGAACTGAAAGCTTATGACACATTTCTGTGCAATGTCAAGAGAGGTCATGAATGTTAGCACTAAAAATACCCCTGTTACTCACTCTAGCCTACTGAAATTCAAAGAGATTTTTACATCTTCTCACAAACCTGTTGATTATTTGCTCTGTAAATACTCTGTTTTAGTATGTTAAAAGATGCAAGAAATGTTTGGCAGATTGGAAATTGGCTTTTCATCTCAATAGTTGCAGGTTTGCTTGTGATAGATGGATGATTCAGAACAGCTTTGTTGGAACTGTTTATTATTTATTATGGTTATTTAAAGGACCCCCCACTCAAAGTCTATTGTGGTATGGAGGTGACCCTGAGTTCTTGACTCAGAGTAGGGGGTACCTACACTGATAAAATTACAGTTGCTTGTAGACTTGAATTCAACATTTATTAAGTATCTAATGCTCAATGGCATATTTACACAGTGACTGGCACACAGCAGGCATCTAATAAATGCTTATTCCTTCCCTCCCCTGATACGTACAGAGCACTGTGCTAGGGCCTGGGATTTCAACACGAAATAGTCTTGGTCTTTAAAGAGATTAAATTTAACTAGAAGGACATACCTGTATGTGTGTAAGTAAATTCAAAATACGCACAAAGTTATATGAAGAAATTTCAATAAAGACAGAGCATCACACTGAAAGGTATTCAGCAGCAGCAGCTTATGTAGGGCAGGGCACCTCCACTCAACTTTAAACAAAACTAAGCTACATTTAAGGGATAGTAGAGGGCACCAATGGGCAGCTAGGTGGCACAGTGGATAGAGCACTGTGCTGGGAATCAGGAAGACTCATATATAAGAACCATATATGTGTGTGACCCTGGGCAAGTCACTATGTTCCAGGTATTAAGTCTCCTTGCCATGTTTGTAGAAATGGAGTTATTTTCTTTAAAGCATATTCCTTTTTATGAACTCAGTTATAGATCTGAAAGGGACCTTTAGAGAGCATCTTATTGAATCTTCTCATTTTACAGATGAGGAAATTTAATTTATTTGGCATATAAAAAATTTGAAATAGTAAAAAACTAAATTAACATTCACATTCATGTCCAATGTTTCCAAATTCAATGTTCTTTTGATGACATGGCATTGAACCTGATATTTGTTTGTTTATGGGTAAATGGCAGATTTATGCAAGATAAGGGAAAATTCTTACTAGTGAACTTACATTTAAGTCACAACACGAGGTGTTGTGTGTGTGTGTGTGATAACTGTACCACTTTTAATGGTATAATTGACTTTAGTGACCAAATTCCTTAGGCAGCTTTATTATTCAAAGAAAGAAGGGCAGGAGGGGATAATTCACTCCATTATAAGGTTCTTATAAGGCATGTTGTGGGTGTTATAGATTATAGTGGAAGAAGCTACGTACATGGAGGTCATGATTTGACTTCATATAAACTGATCTGTAGAGTTAGGTGGTACAATCGATACCAGGCCTGGAGTCAGAAAGACCTGAGTTCAAATCCAGACTCATCTTCCTGGGTTCAAATATGACCTCAGACACTTACTAGCTGTGTGACCCTGGGCAAGTCACTTAACGCTGTTTGCTTCAGTTTCCTCATCTGTAAAATAAGCTGGAGAAGGAAATGACAAACCACTCCAGTATCTTGCCAAGAAAACCCAGATGGGTTCATAAAGAGTTCGACGTGCCTGAAATGGCTAAACAACAGCAAAACTGATTTAACAAAGAATGAGGAACTTTTACAAAGGGTTATGAAGTAAATAATTGTTCACATATTAGAAGACGTTGGATCATAGATCTAGAGCTGGAAGAGCCCTTAGAGATAATATAAGTCAACCTTTTCATTTTACAGGTAAGGAAACTGAAGCCCAGAGAGTTTAAGTCATTTGTCCAAGGTTACATGAGTTATAAATGGTCAAAATTTGAACTCAGATTCTGTTACTCTTAAATTTTGTGCTCCAAGGGTATGTTTATCCTTTTGTGGCATAGCACACAAAGCATGCAGAAATTAGCCAGAAATTAGCAATTGATAAAATGCAGAAGCATAGCCATGTTTTTATGATATCAACCTTTATTAATTATTCCTTACAGTAGCTTTGTTTTTGTTATTGTTCAGTCGCTTTGGTTATATCTGATTCTTCATGACCCCATTTGGGGTTTTCTTGACAAAGATACTGGAATGGTTTGCCTTTTCCTTCTCCATCTCATTTTACAAATAAGGAAACTGAAGCAAACAGGGTTAAGTGATTTGTCTAGGGTCACACAGCTAGGGAGTGTCTGAGGCCAGATTTAAACTCAGGAAGATGAGTCTTCCTGACTCTAAGCTAGGCACTCTATCCTTGGTGCCACCTATCTGCCCTAGCTTTACCACCTGAGGCTAAATTTGTCACAGAGACCTTCTGAAATTCATTGAATTGTGCTATTCATTTAGGAAGTGGAAGGCAAGAAACACTTTTCTAGGAAGTAAAAAATTTAGGTTATGCCCTCAAACACAGGTAAAGTGACAGTATAGATAATAATACTATGATGTACTATTATAAGGATTAATTAATATATTATTATTTTAATAGCTACCATTTATGCAGTATTTTAAGGTTTACTAACACTTTACATGAGTTATTTCATTTGATTTTCACAATTCTGTGATGTTGGTGCAATTTTTAAGCCCATTTTACTTAAGGGGAAATTGAAAGCTGAAAGTGACGTGTGCAGGGCCGCACAACCACTAAGTTTCTGGGGCAGAATTTGAACTTAGATCTTCTTGACTCCAAGTCTAAAGCTCTATCCACTATGCCATCATAAAAAAAATAGGTACATTTTTTGACTTTATCAGTCTCTAATCTGATGGCAGAAATCCCCCCTATCACATTCCTACAAATAATTGGCATTCCAAATTTGGCTTGAATATTTGAGATAGAGGAACTTGCTTTCTCAACAATCCTGCACTCTGAGTCTTTTGCCTTTCTATCAAGAGATGGGTAAAATGTTTCATCATTATACCTCTAGACTTAAGGTTGGTCATCATCCTGATCAGAGTTCCTAATTCTTTCAAAATTGTTTGTTTTTTTTTTACAATATTATTGTCATTGTATACCTTGTTCTCCTGTTTCTGTTCACTTCACTCCCCATCAGTTTGTACAGATCTTCTCAGGTTTTTTCTGAAACCATCCACTTCATTTTTTTTTAGGCAATTGGGGTTAAGTGACTTGCCCAGGGTCACACAGCTAGTAAGTGTCAAGTGTTTGGTCTGAGCCCGGATTTGAACTCAGGTCCTCCTGATTTCAGAGCCAGTGCTCTATCCACCACTTCATTTCTTACAGTTCAATAGTCCTCCATCACATTTTTATACCATAATTTGATCAGCCATTCCTTCATTTATGCACTTCCATTCAGATTCCAATTCTTTGCTACCTCAAAAAACATGCCAAAGATATCTTTTAATATCCTTAGTTAAAAGTTTTCTTTTTCTTAGGAATAATCCCTTCCTTAACCTACTATCTCTCTAATTTCTCCTTCTCCCCATTTCCCTGATGAGTGAAATATATTTCTATAACCAACTCTGTATGTGTATTCATCCCTCCCTTTGACCAGTTTGTTCAGATAAGAGTAAGGTTCAAGTGTTGGCCACTCCACTTTCAGCCCTTCCTCTTTATTTGCATAGATTTCTATTTGCACACCCCAATTATATGACTTTGTTTCTTGGGCAAAGTTTTGTACTCCTTGAGACAAGCTCAATTCCCTTTTCAATTGTTTCTTCTGTAGTTTTCATTTCTTTTCCAATTTTTTTCCTCTAATGTTCTCATTTCACTTACAAAAAATATACCATTCTTTTTAAGACTTGCTTCATCTCTTCCAGGAATGTTAGTTGAATTTTTGGCTAAGTTGTGTTTTCCTTTGAGGCTTTGCTTATAGATGTCTTGGAGTAATTTTCTTTTGAATTTGTGACTTGAGCATCCCTGTCACCATTAAAACTTTTGATGGTGAGATTTATTCTTTTTTTGTTTGCTCATCCTTCCAGCATACTTTCTGACTTCCAATTTGATGTTAGGACTGGACTCTTCCACACTTCTAGAGGGAAGGTCTGGGCTGTTCCTGTTTCTGTTTTCTTAGGGTATTGAAGATTGGGATTTCAAGGATAGGCTGGAGGTGTACAAGCTTTCAGTGCTCCCAAAGTGATCTGATCTTGGGCAAAAATCTGATCACTTTTTCCATCATATAAGCTCTACAAGTTCCTGATTTGGGTTTAGATCTGAACAGCAGTGGACTGCTCTGTTGGACTCAGCCCATATCAGTCAGCTGGGCAGCTCCATTGGTTCACAGCAACAGAACCATAAGGTTTCCCTTTGGCCATGGATTCCTGTTCTGGCTATTCCTTTGTAGGCTCCAGATTGGGCTAGAATCTGGAACCGAGACCCCTTCCTCACTCCTTGGGTCCAGTCCACATAGCTTGTTTCTGACTTGCTCCTTGCTTAGTACAAACGTTGGACAGCTAGGTGGCACAGTGGATAGAGTGCCTAGCCTGGAATCAGGAAGACCTAAATTCAAATGTGGTCTCAAATACTAGTTGTGTGACCCTGGGCAAATCACTTAACCCTATTTGCCTCGGTTTCCTCATCTATAAAATGAGTTGGAGAAGGAAATGGCAAACCACTCCAGTATCGTTGCCAAGAAAACTCCAAATGGAGTCACAGAGAGTCAGACATGACTGAAACAACTGAAGAACAACACATACAAAAGCTAAGAAACCATCCTTGGACACAGGTCCCCTCCTCAGTCCTTCCTGTATCTGTGACTAAGCTGCAACTTGGCATCTGTTTTTGCACCCTGTACGAGGTTGCAATGCCCCATGTGTATCTAGAACTTCTATTTGACCTGGTGCACAGCCTCTCCTTGCATTCCTGAAATTTGCTCCTGTTCAGACCCCTTCCCCAGTGTCCACAAGCCTACTTTCTTTCTCCCTATGTGAATCTATGGTGGAAAAATGATTTACTGACTTTTTCTTGGGTTTCATGATCAAGATTTAGTCTGGTGCATTCTCTAACTCAGTTTGGAGGAGGGTAGTTTATTGTTGTTGTTGTATGATGTTTTTTGGTAGGGGACTCACAGTACTTCCTCCTGCTACTCTGCCCTCTGACATCTGGCCTTTGCCCTTGACCTTTTTTTTTTTTTTTTGGTGATGTGAATTTGAATTTTCAGAGGTTAGAAAGTTAGTGTTCATTTTGAGTTGATGCTAGGAGAAGTAGTGTGACTGTTATTTGCAACAAGTCCCTTTGCCCCTCTGGGACAATTTTTTCATCTCCAAATTGAAGAGATTGGACTGGATGATCTGTATAGCCTTTTGACTATAAATCTTATCAGTCTTATGATTCTATCAACCACTGATAGGTAGGGAGACTAGACTGAATGGGCCAGTTTGAAATAATACTGAATTTGGAGTCAAGCATCTGGTTCAAAGGCTAACTTTGGGCAGGTTATTTCAGTTTTCCCTACTATAAAATGAAAGGGTTAGAGTAAATAATTTCTAAGGTCCAACAGAATGAGTCATACCCTTCTTCTAGATGGCTTTCTTCAGTACCTCAAAAAATCCATGATTTCATTTGATAAAAGTATCTGTCTCCATCTATGATAAAGGAAAAGGAATCTATTGGACATTTACTATGTCCCAAGCACCACGCTAAGCACTGGAGTACAAACAGGAAAAAAAAAAAAACAATGGGATCCCCTCCCTCCCAGAGCTCCCTCTTTATTTGTGGAAGACAACACATTTAAAGGAGTTTCTACAGGGTAAATGGAAAGGTCCAGAAGTCCTAAAAGTACATTAGTAGGTCAGGTGGATATGGCAATATCCAAGGGTCTAGAGGATTTTGAGACAGGGCAGATGGTCTGGGAGTCCCTACCCTCTCAACAAAGGATTATACTTGGTGACTCCCAGGTTATCGAAGTGGTATGAGCTGCCATGTTGATCTTCCAGTACCCAGCTGCTCCACTGGGTCTGGACTGGGGTATATTAGTAAATGTTTAACAACCAGTTCCCTGGTGGTGGTAGCGGATTTTTGTACTACACACTTTTAAGTTTAATCTTCATTATTAGCATTTTCTCTATCACTTTTTAAAATCTAGACAGCTAGCAAAACAATAAATCAAGCCCCAATTTGCCAATTTCTGAGGTGTAAATAAATGCTTCTACTGAAAATTTAACTCTTGGCTCTTGTAAGTTACCAACTGGCTCCAGCACAGGTCAGGAAAGATCAGGAAAGAGAGACTGCCAACAGGGAATCACGAGAGGAGGCAGCCAATTTCTTAGTTTGCCTGATAGCGTTGCTGTGGTGAAAATATTTCATCACTCTCGTATTTGACCTCCTCTGAATACATTCCCACTCTTAATATTTGGTGGCAAGAATTGACCTTAATAGTCCAGATGTGGACTCACTAAAATAGAAGTATTATCTCTCTTATTCTATATAAATATATTCTATAAGAATATTATATATAATATGTACTATAGTCTATGTAACATAGACTATATTTATATAGTCTATGTAACATATATTATATTTATATAGTCTATGTAACATATACTATATTTATATTGTGTATACTATGTAGTAACATATACTATATACTATATAGCCATTAATGCAGTCTAAGGTCAAATTAGCTTTTTTTTTTGGACACAGATAACATTATTGATATACCTTGAATCTCCAATTATTTAAAAAAAGCTTTAGTCTTTTTTTACACTATAAAGGTACACCTCCTATTATTTACTTGTGTAGTTAATTTTTAACCACTTTTTAAGTATAGGATTTCACATTTACCCCTGTATTCAGTTTAATCCTTCCATTTTTTCTGACATTCTGCTAAATTTTTAAATAATCCTCATTCTGCCATCCCACTTCTAGATTATTCCTCCCATCTTTAAATAACTCAGAAACTTACGAGCATATTTTTATCCAAATCATTGATTAAAAATTAAAATTGAACAGGTAGAGTTGAGTAGGGACAGAACTCCAAGGTATACCCCTAGAGGGTTTCTTCCAAGTTGACATTTGACCACTAATCAAGACTCTTTGGGTTAGTTTGCTATGACTTGTACTACAAATATCCATATTTATCCCTAACAATCCCTGTTACCCTTTCTGAGTTCAAAAATCAGGAACTGCAAAACCCATTCTTGTGTTTTAGGAAACAATAGAAAGTAGATTCTAAACCTAAAAGGCACCTTAAAGGCTCACAGGTGAAGTGGTTTGCCTAGAGTAACACAAACAGCAGAGCCGCTACAAGATGCTTTTTCTATTATATTACATTGCCTTCCCAAAGCCAGGGATTGACATCAAACTCACTAGTATATAGTATTTAGAGTGGTCCTTTGTTCCTTTATTTAAAAATTGGGACAAGCTATACCTATCTCCATTTTTCCACCACCTCCACTGATCTCCACAGTTTCTGAAGGGCTATTGAGAGCAGTTCATGATATTCCTGCAAATTCTTTCAGTACCTTAGGGCTTGGGGCTGGAGACATAAGACCATTTGAAGCAGCTCACTTCATGCTGTGTTGCTGACCTTGGACTTCAATTTCCTCTTAATCAAGTCTGTTCTTTCTCTGATCTATATATCATTGTCCACAATAGAAAAGAAACCAAAGAGTTCCATTTTCTATTTCTTGGTTATTCACAATAGCCCATTTGCCTTAGGATCAGGGTTTTTCTCTTGTTCTTCTTGCATGTTAGGGTTTTCAGGGGTGGGGAACATGCGGCCTGGAGGGCACATGTAGCCTTTTAGGTCCTCGGGTGTGGCCTTTTGTCTGAGTCCAAGTTTTATAGAACACACGTTTTATTAAGGGAATTTGTTCTGTGAAGTTTGGATTCAGTCAAAGGGCAGCACTTGAGGACCTAGAGGGCCACATGTAGCCTCCAGGCTGCAGGTTCTCCACCCCTGGTTAGATCTCAGAGCACCTCACTGAACCCTTTGATACGATTCGTGAATATCTCATCTCATATTCTATCAGGAGGAGTTATAGCCATAACTAGCATGAGGAAAGTAGGGCTTTGACCAGGGTGCAGATCTGGGTAGATCAAAGGGAGATATTCTCCAGGGTGACCCCTGTCCCTTTGGTAACCTTAACCTCGGGCATCCAACTCCATAAATTCCAGTGATTCTATATTGTCTCTAAAAAAATAAGCTCTTAACCTTGATTTTGTGTCATGAACCACTTTGGCAGTCTGGTAAAATCTCAGGACCCCTTCTCAGAAGAAAATTTTTAATGCATAAATTAAAATACATAGGATTACAAATGAAAATCATTATATTGAAAGAGTTATCAAATTTAAGTGCAGTTAGGTGGTACAGTGGCTAGAGTGAGGGGCCTGAAGTCAGGAAGATCTGAGTTCAAATCCGGTCTCAGACGCTTACTAGCTGTGTGACCCTGGGCAAGTCACTCAATCCTGTTTGCCTTAGTTTTCTTATCTGCAAAATGAGCTAGAGAAGGAAATGGCAAACCACTCCAGTATTTTGCCAAGAAAACTGAAATGGAACCATGAAGAGTCAGAGATGACTGAAAAAACAACTAAACAGCAAATCAAATTTAAAAAAAAAATACTTCACAGATCCCAGATTAAGTGTACTCCAGAATAAAATGCAGATTCTTCTGTTTGGTTTGTAAAGACCCCAACTTTGCCCCCATTTGTCCAATTTCATTGCACATTACTACCCTTCCCTTACTTTACTTTAGTCCAGTTAGATGGATTTTTCACACATAGTACTTAGTTTTCTATCTCTGTTTTTTTCACACTGGACATGCCCCATGCCTGGAATATACTCCCTCCTCACTTCTGCCTCACAGAATTCCGTTCTTCATAGAATTATGCATAGATCTACTGCTGCAAGGGACCTCAGAGGCCATTCCAACCCCTTCATTTTACAGAGGAGGGAACTTAGGCAGAAGTCAATCAATAAACATTTTATTAAGCACTTACTATTTGCTAAGCACTGGAGATACAAAGAAAAGTAAAAGGTAATACCTGCCCTCAAGGAGCTCATATGAAAACATTCAAACAACTCTGTACAAATAAGCTATAGATAGGATAAATTAGAAATAATCAACAGAGGGGGAAAGCGTTAGAATCAAGGGAAATCAGGAAAGGCTTCCTATTGAAGGTTGAATTTTAGCTGGGACTTGAAGGAAGCAAAGGAGGGGGAGATGAAGAGAGCGTCGTGGTTGAGTGAATTTCTCAAAGTTATACAAAACCTAATGATCACCTTCTGCGAGACATTTCCTAATCCCCCCAAAGGATAGTGTCTTTCCCTTAGTAACTCCTTTGTATTTAATGACCTTATTTCTATTAGGTATTTATTCCTTATAGCTATTTATTTACATATTATCTCCCCCAAAAGATTGTAAGGGCCTTGAGAATAGAGGCTGTTTCAAGTTTTTCCTCATACCCCATGCTTAGTACTGTGCCAGGAGCTTAATAAATGTTATTAATTGATTGATCCTCTCCACTCTCTCTTGGGGTCTCTTACTGAGGTTAGCCTTCCCCTTCAACTTGTGAAGAGTCCATGGCCAGATCACTCATTCCATCATGACTACAAATACAGAACGTTCTCTCCGTTACTACCCACTACCTCCCACACCTCCCAACAGGTTTTTTTGCCCCAGATAAAAATATTCCTACTTCCCTTTTTGTAGCTAGAGCACCCCCTCCCACTCCAACCTACAACTGAATTAGCCCCAGGAGCAGTTTCAGTCCAAACTACCCTTTCTGCAGGAGGCTTTTCTCTGTAAAGCCACAGATGTTAGTGTTCTCCTCTCTAAGGTTGCCTTCCATCTACTCTGCCTACACCTTATATGTAGCTATTTCCATTTTGACTCCCTCCCCATTAGAATGTAAATTCCTTGAGAGCGTGACTATTTTTGCTTTTCTTTCGATCTCTAGCCTAAATACCTAATAAGTGTTAACTGATAAGAGACAGAAACAAAAAGACACAGAGAGAGACCGAGATTGACGGAGAAAGAAAAAAATTAAAGGAAGGAAGGAAGAAGAGCAAAAAAGGAAAGAAAGAAGAAGAGTAAAAAAGAAAGAAGAAAAATGAAAAAAGAAAGAACCAAGGAAAGAGAATAAAATGAAGAAAAAAAGGAAGAAAAAGAATGAGGAGAAGAAAAGAAAGAGAGACAGAGACAGAGAGAGAGAGGCAGACTGATAGACTTCTAGTTCTGACTCCATCAGAAGCAGGATATGTGGTAGAATGCCCTCATATTGCCTTCAGTTATATCTGCCTCATCCTTCCTCCTGGGAGTCCTCCCTACTCCCTTGTTGTGATCTTATTTCCTGTCCCTCCATTTTCTCCAGATAGTGGTTCATACTCTGGCACTGCAGCTCTAGAGTTGGGGTGGGAATTGTTACCCATCACAACCTCATACCCTTCATCTTGCCTAATGAAAGTAAGTTGTCTTCCCCCAAGTTACTACATTCTATTCTTAATAGCATCAAGATCTGCATGAAAATATGTCTCATCTTTGGTGTCTTTTTAAATCAAATTTGAGTGATGAGGAAGCTTTGCAGTTCACTTTTAAAATCCCTGTTACACTTCACATGCATCTTTAGGTCATGTTTACAGTAATGATTCCAAACAAAAATTTATTTATTGCTGAATAGAAAGAGACAGTGTACATTTTAGATCTTGGTAAAAAGAGGCTTGAATGTGGAAGGCTCTAACCTGAAGAAAAGCACTTGAACCTTTTAAATGAACATGAAAAGCTTTTTCGAGAAGATACTGGATGAATTCACCATTTGTCAACTTTTATTTGAAAATTTTGGATGGATGAATATTGTTGTGGGATATCCAAGTATAAAAGGTAGACTGTCTTCAGTCCATTGAGGTCTCTTTCTTCATTTTCTATAAAACTTTAACGAAGAATGTGTGGAATAAATTTCCCTTTTATTATATGCTCTTGAAATTTTGAAACAATTACTTCGGTACTTTTGTCTGTCTGATGCCATCTTAAACCCAGTTTCTGTATTTGAAAGTGTTCCTGCTAGAAACTGAATTTATCTTATAAATGCATTAGTCATAACATTCTCCAGTCTTGAAAGTATTGGCAATTTTCTTTCATAATTCTGCAGCTGGAAAGGAGTAGGAATTCTTGTTGGTTCTACCCCAGGGTAGGTAATTTTGGAAGAACATCCTGACCCTTGAGACAGCCTCATTCATTTTCTGTTAGATGCATGGAACATCTTACAAAGAAAACAGAAGTGCTTGTCACATTAAAAAGGGAAAGAGAAAAGGATAAATAGTAAGAAGATTGGGTATACAGGCTTTCCTCAGAAAGGATTAAGGATTAATGAATGGCACCCTACCCCCCAAGCTAATGGGAGAATTGTTGGATTGCCTATTTTATGTGTTGCGGAGGTCACTCTGAATCTGATCAGACATTGCAAATAGTGTGCTAGTCCAGACACTTCTCAGTGACGTGGAGAGTCATCTTACTGTGATGCATAAAAAGAGACACTAGACAGAAACACACACACACAAACACAGACATAGAAATACCACTTCATGAGTCACTGCTTTCATGTGTACATCCATTCATCTATCCATTCATTCCACCAACCAATTTTTTATTGTTTATTTTATTTAATAGGACCTAATAGTGTAATATATAATAAATTAACGTTTATTTATTGAAGCTAGGCCAGAGATGGGGAACCTGCGTTCTTGAGGACACATGTGGCCTTATAGATCCTTGAGTGCAGCCTTTTGACTGAGTCCAAGTTTTACAGAACAAATCCTTTTATTAAAGGGATTTGTTTTATGAAGTTTAGATTCAGTCAAAGGACCACACTTGAGGACCTACAGGGCCACGTGTGGTCTTGAGGCTGCAGGTTCCCCACGTCTGGGTGAGGCAATGAAGAGGACACAGAAGTGAATATTTAGTACCTAACCTAAAAAATATTTCCTGCCTCTTGAAATCACTGAAATTTCTTTTCCAATTAAGGGGTGGGGGAGGTAATATTTGAGATATTAGAGTATACAAATATTCTGACCTATTTTTTTGTTTGTTTTGGAGGCACTCAGGGTCACACAGCTCGTAAGTGCCTGAGGCCTGATTTGAATTCAAGTCCCCCTGACTCCAGAGCCAGAGCTCTATCCACTGTGCTACCTAGCTGCCCCTATGCTGACCTATCTTTAAAGAAGTTATATTAGTCTTCAAACTAAGTATTTTTCAGATTCTACAGTTTGATGGTTCATCCAGCAGGAAACTGATAATTAGTCTTCAAACTCATAAATTTATCCTATAAATTATAAATTATATATCCTATAAATTATAAATATAAATTAGGTTAAGCTCAGCTTCAATTCTGAGGTAATTTTAAAAGTGTGTGTGTGTGTGTGTGAGAGAGAGAGAGAGATATTCTTTAAAGCCAACATGAGAGGCTGTATATATCATACATGTCAGAGAGGAAGATAAAGGCAAACCCAACAAAATAGACCAGTAAGAGTAATATTTCCAATGTCCAGTGGTCAAACAAACTTTGTAAAATTAAATTGATGATGAGTTGCATTGGGCCATAGTAGACAGAGCATCAGCCTTGAAGTCAGGAAACCCTGACTTCAAGTTCTGTTTCTGAAACATATTATCTGTGTTATCGTGGACAAGTTGCTTGATATGTTAATACCTCAGTCAGTTCTTTAAGGCTATAAGATGTTGACAAAATGGAGGGAATTTCTAAGTGGAAAGCTTTTTCATGTTGTTGAAATGATGAATCTGGATCAACAACAGCAAATTTTATTTTGTATATTGTATTCCATATTGTATTTTGGAATGTTTTTCTAGTTCAGAGTATTATTTAAGTGAGGAACAGAATTTTCAGATATTTATAAAATGAGAGCAGGGTTGGATGTGTGTGACAAAATGTGATGTTTTCCATGCAGAGTATTTTCTCTGCCTATGCAACTACTCCTTAACTCTATCCTCTCCATCTTATGGGAGATTTTCAAAATTATTATTAGTCTAGAAAATATACTTTCTTATGCTTTGGGGTAATTTACATAAAATGTATTTCTTCCTCTGTGCCTTTAAGGAATACATTTTTAAAAAATAGACCTAAATTTCAGAACAATATCCCAGTGTTTTTGTTCCACTCGCCTTTAAGTTCTGTGTCTCTCCGAATCCTGCAGATTAATGAAGGGTTCCTTTTCCTCTTGATTAAATGACTTTGAGTTGTTAATTGCTTCAGAATGATTTGATAGATGTCTGGCAGCTGTCCGTTTTTCAGCATTTTCAATCCTATTTGTTTCTGAGAGTTTACCCATCAATAAACACGCATAGAAATAGAGCTCTTCCTCTCTGCCATTCATTCATTTAGATAGGACTGGTTGGGGGTCGGGAGTGGGTGGGGAGACAGTTTTGGGTCATTTCTCTGCTAGAAGAATCTTTGGCAACACAGCAGTAATTCAGCTCACTTCAACAAACATTTATTGAGCATATGCTATGGATAGAGAGCAGGCCTCAGACTCAAGGTAACCTAGGTTCAAATCTCACCTCTGATACATAGCTAGCTTTGCAACCTCAAGCAAATTATTTAACCTCTCTCTATCTCAAGTAACCCTCTAAGATTACAAGTAGCAGGATAATCCCAGACCTGTTTTGGTTTCCTTATCCAGAGTTCCCTGCACCAGTGAACAATAGAAAGTCGCTGAAGGTTTAGGAGAGGGGAGTGACATAAGTATGAATGGAGGAGATTGTTTTGTCAGCAGCATGAATGATGGCTTGGAAAGCTTAGAAACCAGAAATGAGAGCAGCCAGAAGTCTGTTATAGTAGTCTAGGTGAGAGGTTGCAGGAACCTGAATTAGTGTGACAGTAAGAGAAAGAGCTGAGAGCTGAGGATGAATAGATGAGTGGTACAGAAGAACAATCAATAGGACAGGGCAACTGATTGGATTTTAGAGGTGGCAAAGAGAGAAAAACCCAAAGGTGATTCAGAAATTTTGAGATAAGGTGACTTGGAGGGTACTGGTATCATCAATGGAACTAGAGCATGAGGGGAAAAAAATCTAAGGGGAGAGCCAATTATGTATTCTTTTTATGACACTGTATTTAAACATCCAATGAGACATCTAGGCAGAACTATCTTATCTAATGGGCCATTGGAGATACAAGACTAGTGCTTTGGGGAGAAATCAGAGTTGGCTATGGAGATTTGGGAGTCTTCTGCAAGAAGGTGATCACTGAATCATAAATTTAGAACTGGAAGTCACCTTAAGGGCCATCGAACCCATCTGACAGTTGAGGAAACTGAGATCTAGGTGACTTGCCAAGGGTCACACCATTAGTATCCAAGATGGGCTCTGAACTCAAATCTGCCTGACACCAAGTTCAGCATACTATCTACTGTATATGATGCCGCAGAAGTAGATGAGATTGCCAAAGGAAAGCCCGTAGAAAGAGAAGAAAGGAGGGCTGTTTGAGAGACTTGTCACTGTACAGCAGGGGTGGCCCTTCTCTAGTCTCCATCTCTTTGTGTGAGATTGGAGCACAAACCATGGACCATCTCCCACTCTTTTACCCCTTCCATTAGATTATGTAAGGATAGTGACTGTAACATGGCACGCTCATGAGATAGTTCCCAATCCATGCATCAAGACAGGTTGTGATTAAGTACTCCCCTCTCGTCAATCTTCAGTAAAGACATTAAGAGAATGAGTGGGGTTATGTGAAGCACCTGCTGACCTTCACAGAATCATAGAATGGAAGAGTCAGGAGGGACTTTGGAGGTCATTTAGTCTAACCCCCTCATTTTACAGATGAGGAAATTAAAGCCAAGGGCAATGACGTACTCATCCAGGGTCCCTCAACAAGTGAGGAGCAGAGCCAGGATTTGAATTCAAGCCTTCTGATTTGAAGTCCAGTGCTGTTTCTTCTAAAGATCCAGAAGAGGCTTTAGAGATCATCCAAACCCCTTGTTTCTTTGTTGCCTCCAATAAGGAATATGTTAAATAGCTTCTTTCTAATTCCATGCCTTAGTTCCATTAATGGACTCCCCTGCAATGCCCCCCCACCATTTCTTTTTTTTTTGTTTTGTTTTGTTTTTTGTTTGTTTGTTTTTGCTTTTTGGTGAGGGGGTTAAGTGACTTGCCCAAGGTCACACAGCTAGTAAGTATTAAGTGTCTGAGGCTGGATTTGAATTCAGGTCCTCCTGACTCCAAGGCCAGAGCTCTATTCGCTGCACTACCTACCTGCCCCTTTTTTCTTTTTTTTTTAATAGTTTATATTTTTTTATTTTTAAAATTTTAATAGTATTTTATTTTTTCCTATTACATGTAAAGGCAATTTTCAACATTCATTTTTGAAAGATTTTGAGTTCCAAATTTTTCTCCCTCCTCCCCTCCTCTCACCTTTCCCTGAGATCACAAGCAATTTGATATAGGTTATACATGTGCAATAATGTAAAACATATTTCTACATTAGTCATATTGTAAAAGAAGAAACACGACAAGAGGAAAAAAAAACATGCAAAAAAGTGAAAATAATATGCTTTGATCTGCATTCAGACTCCATCACTTCTTTCTCTGAATGTGGATAGCATTTTCCATCATGAGTCTTCGGAATTGTCTCAGATTATTGTATTGCTGAGAAGAGCTAAGTCAATCATAGTTGATCATCACACAGTGTTACTGTAACTGTGTACAACATTCTTCTGTTCTGCTCACTTCACACAGCATCAGTTCATATAAGTTTTTCCAGGTTTTTTGGAAATCTTCCTGCTCATGATTTCTTATAGCACAATAGTATACCATTACATTCATATGCCACAACTTGTTCAGCCATTCCCCAATTGATGGGCATTTCCTTAATTTTCAATTCTTTGCCACCACAAAAAGAGCTACTATAAATGTTTTTTCAACATGTAGGTCCTTTTCCCTGTTTCATGATCTCTTTGGAATACATACCTAGTAGCAGTTATTGCTGGATTAAAGGGTATGTATACTTCTATAGAGCTTTGGACATAGCAAATTGTTCTACCAGAATAATTGGATCAGTTCACAACTCCACCAACAGTACATTAGCATCCCAATTTTCCTACATCCTCTCCAACATTTATCATTTTCCTTTTCTGTCATATTAGCCAATCTGATAGGTGTGAGGTGGTACCTCAGAGTTTTAATTTGCATTTCTCTAATCAATAGTGATTCAGAGCATTTTCTCATATGAGTATAGATAGCTTTGTTTTCTTCATCTGTAAATTGCCTATTCATATCTTTTGAATTGCTTGTTCATATCCTTTGACCTTCATTTCTTTAAAGCCATTGTTGCCTTCTTCCATTTTTACAAATTTGAGTTGTAATTAAGAAGACCATATATAATCTTCCCTGGTATGAGGAGTTCAAATCCTGGGGTGAATTAGTCTAGATTACTCTAGATCAAGGTTTGTAACCTGGGGCTTGTGAACTTGTATTTTTATAACTGTATTTCAAGATAATTAGTCCTTTGTAACCCTATGTATTTTACTTTATGCATTTCAAAATGTTATTCTGAGGAGGGATTCATAGACCTCAACAGACTGCCAAAGTGGTCCATGACATAAAAAAGGTTAAGATCCCCTGCTTTAGATTCTGGGTGTTTTCTAGTGGCCCTTCCCAGGATAACATTCTCCAGAATCTCCAAAATAACGTTCTTTAAAAAAAAAAAAAATAGTAACAAAATAGTTACTGTACCTGAGCTGGGAGCAGAATAGTCCACCAAAAGAAAAAAGAGATGCTCCTTAGAGATCTGGGTTAGGCTCCCAGTTCTATCCTTAACTAGCCCAAGTGACCTTAGGCAAGTCATTTAACTTCTTTGGGAACCAGTTTCCTCATTTAGGAAGTTATGGTGTTAGATTAGGTGACTCCCCTTAAGGTTCCTTCTGGCTTTTACATTCTATGGTTCCTTCAAAAATTAGATTAGTTACCCCAATTGTAATTTTGTAGTTGAATTCTTTATCTCAGTCAGTCAATAAACATTTATTAGCATCTACTATGTGCCAGGCACTGTGTTAAATGATAAGGATACAATCCAATGAGGGAAGACAACACAAGAAAAGGAAGCTGAAAAGGGAGGGAAGGGGGCATGGAACATGGGAAAGAGGGTTCATGATAAAGAGTGCAGTTGAGTGGGAATGAAAATCTGGTTGGCCTGGGTCTACTCCTTAAGTGGAGATTATGGGAGGAACTCTGTTCTCTGCCTTCCAGGGGACAGAGAGTACTGATGAGATATGAGTACAAGGGGTGATGTGATCATACAGGATGATGAAGTTCTTATAGGCATAATGGAGAATTCCAAAGAAGTATGGCCAGTAGGAAATGATTCCAAGTGCAGTTTTCTGTTTCCTAGTGAAAAGACATCTTACTGGGCCATATATTATCCAGAGTCTCAGTAGACCTGTGTTCTTACTCATCTCAACTACTTACTTGGTTTATGGTCCAAAGTTAATTTTATCCATCCTGTGCTACTCTCTTGACATCCTAGGAAAATAGGATTAATAATCCTAATCTATCTCTTACGGTTGTACTGAAATTTAATGACAATTATTGTGCAAGATTCATTCCACTGAGGACATTGTGTGATAGATGATTATGTCAGGAATACCCTAGATTGGGAAAGCAAATACGATTCTCTGAGACAGTAGTTTAAACCCTGATAAGAACTGGTATTGCATTAATTTTGATGCAATCGGATTTTGCAACATGGTATTATGGAAAGTATGCTGGACTTGGGCCAGGATACCTCGGTTCAAATCTCACCTCACACATGTATTAGATATATGACCTTGGGGCAAATTACTTAACCTTTCTGGACATCATTGTGTTCATCTGCAAAATTAGTGGCCTTCCAGTCTTAAATTTATGAGCCTATGATTCTAAGTCATTTAACCTCTCAGTCTCATTTTTTTCTTCTGTAAAAGGACAGCAATGTTTTCCTGACTTACCTTAAATGGTTGTTGTGGAAGAAGTATTTTGTAAACCTTAAAGTCCTACGTATATATGTTATTCTCGGGGAGGGAGAGGAAAGGAAGGAAGAAGCATTTATATAGCATCTACTATGTGCCAGGCACTATGCTAAATATTTTACAAATATCTCATTTCATCCTCACAACAACCCTGTAAGGTGGATTGTATTATTATCTCCATTTTACAGTCTAGTAAACTGAGGAAAACAGAGATTTAAATGACTTGCCCAGGGTCACACAGCTAATAAATGTCTGAGGTCAGAACTGAACGCAGGTTTTCCTGACTCCAGGCCCAGCACTTTATCCACTGTGCCTCCTAGCTGCCATCACTAGTTTTGTTTTTACTCAGACCTAACACCTAGCACCTAGTACCCTGTGTTTCCTCAAAGGTGGTTAACGGTTAAGTATTGTTTTCAAACAGGGACGAAGAGGCCTCGGCTCTGTTTTCGTCTGGGCATCTGGAAATGGAGGAAGAAGTAAAGACCACTGCTCCTGTGATGGGTACACCAACAGCATCTACACTATCTCAATAAGTAGTACTGCTGAAAGTGGGAAGAAACCATGGTATCTGGAAGAGTGTTCATCTACACTGGCCACAACGTATAGCAGTGGAGAATCCTACGATAAGAAAATCGTATGTTTGAAAATCTAATGTCTACTATTTTTTAAATCCCATTATATCAAGGTAAAGAAAAACTGACTGATAATGCAAGGGGAAGAATAAGTAGATGCATACAAGCCATGACTTAGAAGGTTAATCAGCTGCCTGGAAGGCTTTCACCTTTAAAACAACAACGACAAACCCAAACCATTTACTGTGTATTTGAGTCTTTTTACTTTGGTTTAATTTCTCAGAGGATCATAGCTAGAGCTAGATAGTCCAACACCATTGTTTTTTGTATAAGGAAATTGAAGTCTAGGAAGATGGCATTCTTTACCCAAGGTAACACAGGCAATAAGTGTCAGAGATGAGATTTGAACCTGCCTCCTGTGACTTCAGAGCGAGGGCTCTTGTATTTTCTTCCACAAATGACCGATTCAGGGAATGTGCATTCCATCAGGAAGCAGGGGATTTAGTGGAAAGAACACTGTATTAGGAATCAGGAGAGCTGGCTTCTAATCCCATCTCTGCCACTAAATAGCTATGTGACTTTATGCAAGTCACTTACTTCTTACTTTCGTTAAACTTTGTGTGCAAGATACTATGCCAGGTGCTGGTTGTTCAGAGACAAAACAAGACCCCTTCCCCCAAAAAATAGTCCCTGCCTTCCATCCTCATATTCTATGGGGATAATAATAGGTATATCTCATAAGGTTTGCTCTGTGCACCAACTGAAATAATGTGTGTAAAAACCTTTGCAAATTTTAAAGTCTTATGCAAACATTAGCTGCTATTATTATGATTATCACCAACATTGTTTTTCCTCTCTGTGGCTTCTTTAGCTATTAAATGAGAGGGCTTATGCTGGAGAAGAAGTGTTTGGATAGATTTCATGGGGCCTATGAACTTAGATGCAAAAATATTTGCATCTTTATTTTTATTAACTTCTAGTTGAAATTTAACATTTCCTCTGATGATTTTAAAATGTGATTCTGAAAAGGGCTTCATAGGCTTCTCCTGACAGCCAAAGGGGTCCACGACACTAAAAGAAAAAGAACATCTTCATTAAGTGATCTCTGAGGCCTCTTCCACCTCTAACAATTTATGAGTCTATAAAAGAGCCAAACAATAAGTTTTGAACTACTATTAATCTAGTGTTATTTAAAAGCAAAAGTCAGATATACGTGATTTTCCAAATAAGCAATACCAATTGTACCTCAGAAGTAGAAGTGTGTTTTTCCAGTCAATCATCAATATGCCTTTCTATCTCTCTTCTAAATCTTGGTATTGGTAGACTTTAGTACCCAGCCTTCTTTTCCTGCTGTCCAACATTGACATGACAATTTTTCATTCTGACACCTTTTCATCCTTTATCTTTTCCTGAAGTCATGCTTGTAAACTGTCCGGTGGTGTAATTTATCGCTTTGTTTGGAAGCCTAGCCATGTTACCTGACACTTTTTAGCAGGAAGTCAACAAAGTCACTTGTCAGGCTCTGGGCCCCAATTTCCTGTGAGTTCACTAAGCTCTTATTACCTTCCTCTTTCAGGTCATTCCAAAATTGCTGGAGCTGACTTTCCCCAGATACCTAGTATGCAAATGACAGAATGAGGTTAAGCCTCAGACTAAATCCTCCTAGCCCATCCTAACTTTTTTAATTGCACAGTTTTGGACAATTGAAATGAAAACCATCCTCCCTTCTCAATATCACATTGTCTCTTGGGATTTTTTTTCATCAATACTAAATTAAGAACACAAAAATTTAAATCTATATTCAGATGCCTCCAAAAGGTCCCACCTCAACTCTCTCTTCTTCTGGTGACTATATAGCCTTGAAAATTCTTTTCTTATTCTTCTAACTTTAAAGAACATAGCAGAGAAGAAATAATGCCCATTTTCATTGGAAATGATAAAGTCGGTGATTATTAGTTCTGAGATACATTTGCCTTGTGTGTGTTGCTTATACCTGCTGGTTTTTTTTAATAGGCACGTATCAAGATTTATTCACAACTATTTGATGAATACTTGTTTTTAGAGTCCTAAGTTTATTTTTTAGGCTGATAATAAAACTACCAGCAGATGAACACCAGAAAAAAGGGTAGCATATAGTGCTGTCTGATTGACCTGGTACACAAGGAAAAAATGGGCGTCATTCTTTGAAGTATTTTGTATTTTGAGAAATCATACTCTTATTCTTGTTTTTAAAATAAAAAATAAGAATAAAAAATGTGAAAAATATCCCCCTCTACCACTAAGGACCTCAGTCCTTCCAAGGCATTTTATGGAACTGATAGTCCTGCCTCAAAGTCAACGCATACATATAATGCTTCTACTCACAGCAGAGTGTATGGGGTGTTCAGGGACGATTAGCACCTCTGGTGTGAGGGATTGCCAAGCTGTTTTCATGACTGTTCATCCACCTTTGGTGTCCACCTGTACCCCAAGTCTCACTTTTGGCTCCAAGAAGCTGTAGCATGTGCAATGGCTGCACCCCAGAAAACCATCTCAGCAGATTAGCTAAACCAGGTTGAGGGTACCTAACAGGACTCAAACCCATTGGTGAGTTAGGGAGATGTCTACCCCAAGCACATAAAGACCTCCCCATGGTGGAATGGGTGGATGAGAACAATTTGTTCCTATAGCCAGGAATGCAGCTGAAGCAGGTGCTATGGAATGCTTAGAACTTGGTCACATATCAAAGATGCCAAGGTTATCCACTGCATCCTAGACCATCGTCAGTCATCCTGTTGCCCTTGCACTTCAATGACTATAGAAGAGAGAGTGAGGCTGATGATTTGTGCAAGTCTGCCTCACTTAAATCCGATTCATGCAGAAGTCAAGACATCACTCATTCATGCCATCATTAGTTTTCGAAAACAAAGGATCAACAACTACAACGACACTAGGATATTGCTAGGTTTTATTTTATTCTCCATTCCAAGAAGGGACACATGAAAAAAAGGAAGGTTAGACAAGTTTGTCTCCTCTCCAAGTCCAATAAAATATGATCCATGTTAGTTCATTAATAATAATGATGATGATAAGTATTTATATAGCACTTTAAGATTTGCAAAGTGCTTTGTAGATATGATCTCGTTTTATCCCTAAAACAACCATAGGAAGTAGGTGCCATTATTATCTTCTTTTTACCAATGAGGAACCTGAGCCAGACAGAGGTTAAGTGACTTACCCAGGGTCCCACAGCTAATAAGTGTCTGAGGTCATATTTGAACTTAGGACTTTCTGAATCCATGTTCACCACTGTATCCACCCACCCAGCTGCCTACATACAAAAATATAAAGATATAATTGGATCCTTTTATTTAATTGGGGATTTCAGGGAGAGAGAATCTGTGATTTCGTTATTGTGGGATAATCCTTCTTCTACCAGTACAAATCAGTACCTTCTACAACTCTTAGAGATTTGCTTGGGGAGCCCAGGGAAGTTAAATGACTTGCTTAGGGCTATCTAGCCAGTTTGTTCAAAAGTAGGACTTGTAACTGTCTTTCTGACTCTAAGCCTAATCGTCTCTCAGTTACTCCATGCTGCCTCTCTCCTTTATTTAATATGTAAATAATGTTGCCCATGTCATGTGATCCAAAGACAACATAAAAGCATTACTTAATTTTCTTTTTTTTTTCTTTTTCTTGTTATTTATTGGGCATTTACAGCAAGCACTCTTTTATCTTGAAAAGATCAGTGGGGTTTCTATGCCCTGGGATGCTGGCCATCCATTCGCAAAGTTTTAGTTATTTTTGGTTGCCTTGTTTGGGTGGGCTGTTTTGATTCCTTCTGACTTAACCTTTCATTCCAGTAATTTTTCTGCATGTTTTCTTTGCTTTTCCTCTGCTGAATCCTTATCTTGGTGCATAGTGTGTTTTCCCCATTCCTGGTGATAAAGGAAAGTGCAAAAGGGTCATTAGATTTCCCTGTAATCGCTGTTCATAGATTCAAAGAATTACAGAGCTGGAAAAGACCTTAAGAGATCATGTCTCCAGGCTAGTCCTGTGATAAGTTCCCAAATGCTGATGTGACATGCAAGATGACACATTTAGTTAGTGGCAGCGCCAATACTTACAATCCAGATCCCCTAACTCCTTGGAACAACTAGTCATAGTTGCTCTTGTGTGCTTTGTCTCCCTGAGTTTATTTATTCGATGTAAAAACTCAGAGGGTGAATTTTAGAAAACTATCAGCTGCCAAACTCTCGATTATAGTGAGGCTCTACTGACAGTACATTCAATACCATGGGCTAACATATCTGAGGGTCTACTCACAGAGGAATGCTTAACTCTACCTTAGGCTGCTCCAGAGGAATGAGCAGTAGAACTTTTCTGAGAGTTAAAATGGATATGATGATATTTAACTGATTCATAAAATCTCTGGCCCTTGGATCTTCAGATTCTACATTGTAAATCTTGGCTGGTCTATTTTTCCTGTTAACTGCATGTTTTGTTTATTTTTTAAACTCTTGTTCTGATTTCCTACTCCATTTTAAAGGTGATTTTTCTCAGTACATCATTCAAATGATTTGATCTTGTTGGGGCAATGTAATTTTTGTGTCCAGGTAGCCAAGAGACCTAAGTTTCTATGAGGTGTGGTATAGTGGGGAGAGTGCCTGGGCCTGAAGTCAGAACACCTAGCTTGGATTTCTGATTCTGCCACCCATTAACTAGGTAGTCCATTTTCATATAAATTATTTGCATATGTGTGTCTGTTTGAGATTGGACCTGATTTCATTGGTAAAAAGGAATTAGAATTCCTTCTAACAAGGGAACTCCATCAATAAATGCAAATCTAATATAGGCAATGGGGTATAGAAATCTATCCTGCCCTATAGGAAAATAGAAGGGAAAGAGGATAAGAGAAGGGTGGGGGAGGGAAGATAGAAGGGAGGGCAGATTAGGAGAAGGGATATTCAGAATGCATGCTGTCTTGGGGTGGGGGGAGGGATGAGATGGGGAGAAAATTTGGAACTCAAAATCTTGTGGAAGTTGAAAACAAAAAATAAATAAATTAAAGAAAGAAAAAAATGAATACAAATCTGCATTTGCTCTGCAACAGTCTTAGAGAGTTGTAAGTCACTTGCCCAGGATCATACAGACAATATGTGTCCAAGGTAGGACTTGTTCCCAGGGTTCTTTAACTGTCTATCTGTGTCTTATATCCCCTAATAGATAACCAGTGCTTATTAGCACTGAAATTACTGAACCTCTCACCTCAGAGGGACACTGTGACCCATTCTACCTATATAGCAAGCTCTTGTTTGTATTAACAACATTAATGTTATATATTTATTTAACATGTGTGATTTGGTATCAGCTCCAACCTTTCCTTTTCCAGCTTTCCCTTATCCTTTACAGGTTTCAAAATGAGGTACTGGTAGATTTCATACTGGTGGATAGTAATTTTTTTCTCAATAGGCTTTAATCCAGAAGCCCATGGTCCCTTGGGGAGTGTTTGCAGACAGAAATTTAAGAGAAAAGGGCAGCTAGGTGGGTCAGTGGATAGAGCACTGGGCCTGGAGTCAGGAGGACCTGAGTTCAAATCTGGTCTTTGACACTTACTAGCTATGTGACCATGGGCAAGTCACTTAACCCCAATTGCTTCACCAAAAAAAAAAAATTGAAGAGACAAGTGTATTTTTTAGGATTTTCTGTCTGTGGAGTCATCAATTTACTATCATCAGACTAGAATTATTTCCCTTGTATTCAGCCCTGTTCCTCAAAGACATGAATTTTCTTCTGTCACTTATACACTTTCCAAATGTTCTTGGTATGATTATTCATTCAAGGGGTACATTTGTGGTCTGAATGTGGGCATATCTGTGGGTCCTTGAAACAAGTCTCCTATTTCACCATAAGCTGCTTGAAGGCAAAACCAATGTCTTACCTAATCTTTACATCCCTCTTAACACCTCTCCCTATTTTGATATAATAGGTATTTAATAAATGTTTTTACCTAATAAGCACTGGTCATCTATTAGGGGATATAAGACACAGATAGACAGTTAAAGAATCCTAGGAACAAGTCCTATCTTGGACACATATTGTCTGTATGATCCTGGGCAAGTGACTTACAGCTCTCTAAGACTGTTGCAGAACAAATGCAGATTTGCATTCATTGATGGAGTTCCCTTGTTAGAAGGAACTCTTAATTCCTTTTACCAATGAAATCAGATCCAATCTCAAACAGACACACATATGCAAATAATTTATATGAAAAAGATTACAATATGTAATACAGCACACAAATTAAGTACACATAAAGCATATTCAACCTCTTTCTATATAGAATCCCATAGTCATATTGGAGTCACACTAGGGAGAGAAAAAAGAGTTCATGTAGTTAATAAGTACATATATGGTTAGAGTGAGAGATGTGAGCTCCTTGAAGGATACTTAGTTTTATAATTGTTATGGAAGATGCCTAGAATCCAAATGGATTCCCTTGGGCTGGTAACTTGCTCCTCTTTGTAAAGGACATCACACCAAGACCTGCTACATTGTTCCTAAATAAGAAGCATAATCACTCAGGAGTTCAGGCTAGCTCTCCAGCCAGGAAAAACCAAGTGGATGAAAAACGCCTAATGTCCAGGCTATGATATGCAATTGGAAGGGTATTCCATAGAGATTGTCCACAAGCATGTATATCTTGCACAGACACAGCAGATTGCCAATGAACTGGTCCCTGAGTTAAAGCAGCAAGGCTGCTTGGGTTGCATTCAGGAAATTGTATAGCACTTTGAACTGATCAATCAAGTATTTGTTAAGCACCTACTATGTGCCAGATTCTCTGCTAGGTATGGAGGATGAAAAAGAGAAAAAAAGGAATATTTTTTCAACCCATCAGGCATGTTATAGGCTAAGTGGTACAGTAAAGAAAGCACTGGGCTAGAATCAGGATAGACCTTGGTTCAAATCCAGCCTCAAACATTTACCAGCTGTGGGACTCTGGGCAAGTCACTTGATCTCTGACTGCCTCAGTTTCCTTATTAGGAAAACGAGGATAATAGCACCTACCACAAGTTTGTTATGAGGATCAAATGAGATAATAATTTTAAAGCACTTACCACAATGCCTGGCACATAATAAATGCTATATAAAAGTTAGCTACTACTACTATTATTATTATTATTCAAAGCTGAAAAGGATTTTAGTCATCATTTAGTTCTATCTTTATCAAAACCCAGAAAACCCAGATTGGTTTAGTGTTTGGGAGATTTTGAAATAGATTATCCAGAGAAAAGTCAGAAGAGGAATAGGAAAAATTGTTCCTGAAAAACTCTGGTTTTCTACTGTGGTTGATCTACTGAAGAAGCCCTGTATCTCCTTTGCCTTGACTGTTCATCAAATGCAATCTTCTCCATATTGTCTATGACACTCTGACACAGCTATCTCTATTTTCAATGATTAGCATGATACATCATGTGGTATTTTGTTCTAGCTAGGAGTTAAATGATTTAGCTTGAATAAGCTTGCAGTGGAAAGCAATGGAGCATCATGAACAGAGCTGACCTAGGAATTAGGAAGACCTGGGTTCAAGTGTAGATTCTGATCTGTGCTGATTTCGTGACCTAGGGCAAGTTACTTGACATTTTGGTCCCTCCAGTAACTCTCATGAGACTGTAAGTTACAAAGCAAATAGCTAGGTGGTAGAATGCCTAGAGGGTAGGACTTGAATTCTGAAAGACCTGTCCTCAAATCATGCTTTAGGTGTATGACCCTGAGTAATAAGCAGCTTGTCTTCTCTATTATTCAGTTTTCTCATTTGCAAAATAGGGATAATAATAGTACCTACCTCATAGGATTGTTGTAAGGATATGTATCCTTAAACATCTATATAAATACTGTTATTATTATTATTATTATTATTACTAAGTAAGCATTAGTTTGCATTAATCATAAGTTCATTTAAAAAAAAAAAAAGGCAGCTAGGTGGTGCAGTAAATAGAACACTGGGCCCAGAGTCAGGAAGACCTGAGTTCAAATGTGGCTTCAGACGCTTAGTATCTATGTGACCCTGGGGAAGTCACATAACCTCATTTGCTTCAGTTTCTTCATCTGTAAAATGAGTTGGAGAAGGAAATAGCAAACCACTGTAATATCTTTGCCAAAAAAAAACCCCAAATGTGGTCACAAAGAGGTCAGACATGACTGAAATAATTCAACAACTGGTAAAAAAAAAAACCCAAGAACAAAATCTCATTACAATCTTTCTAAAGTGACATAGCAAGTAAACAAATACGTTTTGAACCTAGTAGGAGGTAGGAATTCCCATGCATACACAACACTCTATCTGCCTCTGAATTTATGAATCTTTTTTTCCCATATTGTTTTAGTAGGTAGTTTTAATGTTTACATGAATCTTGTTAAATAGTTGAGACTTAGTTGAGCCAGGTCTTTGTACAGGATGGGAAGAATTGAAGGATAATGGTCACATAATTACAATACATAAGAATTATATTAAAAAAATAAAGTCAGCTGTATTCCTGCTCTCCAAACCTTGAACAATGCAATTTAACAAGTATTTATTATGCCTCTACCAAACACGTCATTGGGAGAGATAAGACTCATTGGGAGAGATAAGACACATTGTGAAACAGAACACAATACAAGTCAGTGTATGATTCAGTGGCAAAATGTATCAGGCAGACAGAAAGTGCCATTAGAAGTCAGAGAAAGGAGAGATCGATATGGGCCTGTCATTGATTCATTCAACCTACATTTATTGAGTACTTTCTATGTTCAAGGCCCATCACTGGGGCGGGGGGCTGGGAGTGATAAAAAGAAAAGTAGGACATTGTCCAGGCCCTCAAGAAACTTACCAGTTCCTTCATTATAGAGAGTAGCTATTACTTGAAGAGGGTCCAAAAAAAAAAAAAAACAAAAAAAACAAAACCCTCAAACCATTTCTATAATATTGCTGACTGTATAGAAATCCTCACGGCCAAATCAATAAAACACGCTCTGTATGGGCCATTTGCCAAACATATTACAGAGTCCTCCTTTATAATGGTATTAATTAAAATGCAATTTTACCTATTTAATTATCTTTCCAAATTCTGGACATGGAAAAAGATGGGAGATTCATTTGTGATGAACAACCTTTGTGTAAGCTAAACTCACATAGTCCTATTTAGAAACTCATGGGCACCTTTTAGACATTTCAGTCATAGATTGGGGCTGCCATGCCAATTGTGTAAAGACTACTCCTTCAAGACAGCTTTGAAGTAAGTTTAATTTATGCCAGAAGAAGTTTGATTTTTGTTTCAGCCTCTGATTGCTGTGGGCATCAAAAAATGAAATGGTCTTCCATCTTATTTTTTTTTTAATCCTGTTGTGCTAAATAAACCAACACCACATATTTTATTCATTAATACATTTAGGTTTTCATTTCTACCATTAGCCCTCACAAGGGATCTGGAACAACTTTTCTTGGCCAATGTTTAATAAAACAGAGATAAAAATTGATAGTAAAAATTGATTTGGCTTAGCCGCCTCTGATATCATTTGCTACTTAAAAAATAAAATTTCCCTGTGTTCAGCTGCTCCTTTAGCTGGTATGATACTATACAGCCTCCTCAAAATATGGGAGTTGGTGTGATCATGTAATGTCAGGGAATCAAAAGCAAGGAGAGATTTGAATGGATGAGTCAGTTGAGCTGAATTACCATTAGGAAGTATAATCACTGAGTAAAAATGTTCTAATCACTGCTAAGGCCTCAGATAATGAAAGGAGAAATATTATGATGATCACCTCAGAAGTTATTCTTAGTGGAAACACTATTTTGATCTTCCACACCTGATCATTCTCATTTAATTAATGAAAGATTCTTAAACTTTTTCTTTATGGGGGTGGAGTGGTGGGGGAGGGGGTATGTGAGAGACATGGACCCTTTTGACATTCTGGTGAAGTCAATGGACTCTTTTTCAAAATAGTGTCCTTAAATGTATAAATTAAAATACATAGAATTATAAAAGAAATCAGTAACGTTGAAATGAAATTCTTAAAATATTTTTAATCAAGTTCACAAACCATAGATTAAGAACTTCTGTTCTAAACATAGAAAGACAAAGAGGCACCCTTTCCCCAACCCTCTGTTCCTGACCCCAATAAGGTTCCAAAGGAAGGTAATTGTTTAATACGAATTCACCAACCAACCATTTCTCTACATCTTTAGCTGAATTTACTATGGACAATCATCTGGTTCTATTACTAGAAATGGCTGGGACAACTTTTAATCAGGAGCCTAGTACCATTCCCTGTTTATTTCACTCAGAGGGGCACAAATAAGATTTTCATAGGTCATGTAAGAGGCCCACTGGTGAAAATTCCATTTTGAGTGGTGAAATCAAGGAATTTACATTTCACCAAAAAAAAAATGCAGCCTGGCCTGAAGTCAAGACCCATATACTTTTGGATAGTCTTAAAAATAGTATTGTAATTTGCTTTGTATCCTGATCTGGGTGATGCACATAGATTCTCCCTGCTCCCTGCCCCCATGGGGCCAACTGACAGCTGAATGCTAAACATCCTTTTAACTCATGTTTTGTGACTCCATCAGGTTCTCTATGCATGTATTGTGATTAATGAGGTTGCCCCCATGTGGTCCCAGAATTGGGAATGTCATTTTTCTTCTTGAAATTTGCTTGTTCCTTGGTGGTCTTATTATGCCTTTTCTTTCTAAGGAAAGACCCAAGAGTTCTCCTATGGGGCAGTGCTCCTTTAAAGATGAAAACCCTGCCTTAGATCTTTCCGGTAATTTACACCTAAACATCTTCACCACCGTCAGTAACTTTCTTTTGAAATAGCCCTGCAGGAATTTCCACTTGAAACAAGAAGAGAACCGAATGAGCATGTCTTCTTTGTCTTTTTTCCCCCTGGAGGGGTGGGGGAATGTAGAGAATGAGCTAAAGTTTCCTTGAGGAAGACTTGCTGAAAGAAAAAATAAAATGAGGATAGGTTTTAGAATACAACAGGTACATATTTATGATTACTTTCCAGGGTAAAAATGTAAAGATGACTTTTTTTAGATGATACAAAAATAGATAGGCAGACAGACAGACAGATAGATGTATAGATAGATAGATAGATAATGTAGCCATATGTTTCAGATTTACTAAAAGATATGCCTAAATTTATAAATGTGAGTGATAGGTACACAAAATGAGAGTTGAATGGTAAAAGGTAAATTATCATTTGGGACTTGACATTATGAAATGTGAAGCCATGGTCTTGTGATGGCCACAGGTGGTTATTTGATATGTTCATAAATTTTGCATATACTCTTGCTATAGTGGGGGGTTTTGGGGGGGGGGGACTGTGTTTCTGAGGACTGAGAGCACAGCTAAGGCACTCAAAGGGAGTGCCCAGTGGGAAAACATCCTGCAAAATCTTCAGTCTTTTCTGATGCTGCTGGAGAGAATGGCAGAACCATAAGACTTGATAAAAGAGACAAATCTGTAGGAATGAAGTCAGTTTAGAAGAATGTAGGTAAACCTCTCTGGACTTCAACATATGTAAGGACCATAAAAGACATTGGTCACTGGTGCAAGAACCCCATAACTAGTGCTTCTTTGCTTTCTAGAATGAATGCATTCACATAAGATAGACTCATCTGTTTTAAAACCAATTCTGATAAGGTTGAGCTTTCTAAATGTAATCCCACCAAAAATGTGGTCCCTAGATAAACACTTAGTATAAGATATATATGTGTGTGTATATATATATATATATACACACACACACACATATACATATTTCCCTTTCTTCTCAAGTATTTTCAGTGTCTTTTGCTACTGAATATTGATTAGACCATAATGCAGGCTTGGTCATTAGTGGCCAGGCTATAAATTTTGATAGTCCTTCCCACTCTTCATCTTCTCTTCTTCTTCATAATCTGTATTCAGTGCCTCTCTAAATGTATAATTATGAGGCAAGAAAACCAGGTGGATTATAGTGCATAAAAGAGAAGGAAGGGAGAAAAGGGAAATCTAGAAAGAAAGAATACATGAAAATAAGAATGGTCCTGCAAATTGGTGATACTGACTATAAAATCTATAAAATGAGTGTTTAACTGGATGACCTCAAAGGGCCCTTCCAGCTCCAACAGAATCCTATGATTTTAGTAAAGAATCACCAGTTTCATGCATATGCACATGGTCTTCTCAATTGGTTCTGACATCTTTGGATCCTGCCCTTTGAAAGATCCTATTTGTTTCCAGTAGGACTTAAAAGAAATTCCACAGCTAGTTTATTAGGGATTTATGTAGTACTTTTCTTCTGGGTAGCTCAGTGCACTTTACAAACTGAATCCCATTAATCTTCAAGCTTCTCTTGGAGGGACCACATGTAGAGATTAGAGAGAAGGGTCATTGTTTTTCTGCCACCCGCCTTCACCTTTCTGCTGTGTTGGCCAAGAAAGGAGCCAATTGCATTACTGATTTCCACTAGAAACTAGAATGAGATCACTAACTCATCTCACAAACCACTGAACACTTATTGGATGGCCCTGGTGTTCAGTCATTCCTACATCGAGCTAGATTCACAATGGTCAGACAGTATTTATCTAGTTCCTATATTTTTACAAGGAAAATAGAGCAATGCCAAATCTACTCATAATGACAAGTATACATAATAATGCCATGAATTTGTGTAATATGTAGGCTAATTTGTAGATTGTTTATATTGCTCTTTTAAGTCTTTGGGGATCTTTGTTCATACATTGCCATGAATCACTGAATTCTATTCTAATAATAATTCTCATTCTCTTTCCTTTCTCTCTCTCTCTCTCTCTCTCTCTCTCTCTCTCTCTCTCTCTCTCTCACACACACACACACACACACACACATACACGCACAAATGCAGGTATCCTACTGCACACTTATAATTATGACTAAAATGTGTGGGTGTGAATAAAATTATTTCTAAGCTTCTCTTGGTATTTATTTTTGTTTCAACAGATGGATGATCCATTTTTAAGCACAATTTTCAGATCCTTCACTTTACAGGTGCATCTCAAATGAATAAATTTTTGGAGATAGGTTGGCTGTGGAAGCATTTGAAGCAATGGATTAAAAGCAGTGTTTTTTTATTTTATTTTTTCTCTTATTTTAAAAATGTTATTGATATCTCTTGTTTTTATATCAAACTCATTTCTGAATATGTCCCTGCCCCCCATCTAGCAATCTATCCTTTCTAAAAAAGATTTTTAAGAAAAGAAAGAGGAAAAAAGTTCAGTAAAATTAAGCAGCACAGAAATCATGTCTCTAACTTATTTCTGATAGTACAATAATGGTGTAAAACATTCATGTACAATCAAATTGATGGCTACTTACTTTGTATCTAGTTCTTTGCTACCACAAAAGTTCTGCTAGAATCTTCTCCTTTTTTTGTCTTCGATTTCTTTAGGGTTATATACATAGCAATGGAATCTCTGGGATGTGGACAATTTCATTTTAGTTACTAAAAAAAAGTACAATTCCTAATTTCTTTCCCTAATGTTTGGACCAATTCATAGATCCACTAACTCTGTATTAGTGTGGTTGTATTCCTATAATCCCTCCAACCTTGATTATTTCCATTCTTTGTCTTTCATCTTTGCCAGTTTTTCTAAGTGTTAGGTGAAAACTCAGTCAACCAGCATTCATTAAGCACTTACCATCAAACACTGTGCTAAGTGTTAGTTATTTTGATTTTCATTTTTCTTATTAGTGATTTGATGCAATTTTCCACAAGAATGTAAATTATTTACAATTCTTTTGAAAACCATCAGACTAGTATTTTCAAAGCTTTCCCTCCTCATCCTTTCCATTTCTCTTCTCTCCCCCCATTTATGGTGGCATTTCTTCCTTCATTCAAGGTTTTATTTCTTCTCTCACATATGACTCTTATTAGCCACAGAAGACAGTTTGCTTTTGCCATTTTGGGGCTTTCCCAGCTGCATCCTAAGGTTTCACTTTTCCTTTTTTTCCAGATCACCACAGACCTGAGGCAGCGTTGCACGGACAACCATACAGGAACATCAGCCTCAGCCCCTATGGCTGCCGGCATCATCGCCCTGGCCTTGGAAGCCAAGTAAGTTTTGATCTGTACCTTCTATTAACTGGTGACACCCACCTTCTAGTAGGGCTAGAACACCACTCCCCCCCTGTGACACTCAAAATATCATCTTTTCCCCCTTTCATGCCCTCCCTGCAATAGGTTTATTTTGTATTTAGCCGGGATTGGAAGATTTTTGTTAGATACATAGGGGAGGTATTTGGTGCTGATCTTTGTAATATCAAGAGGCTACTGGAGTTACCTTCCTGACAGACGTGATGATTAGTTCCTTCATGGAGAGATGCCAGACACACATGTCAATATTAAGCTTGCACACATGCCTATAAAGCCTGGGGAGTTTGGCTTTGACAGCTTCTGCACACCTTAGTAGCTGTTCCTTAGAATCATAGAACCGCAGAGTTGAAAGGGGCTCCAGAGGTCATCTAATGCCACCCATACCCAAAATAGAATCTCATTGGGACATTCCTAACAAGTCATCCTTTACCCTTTGCTTAAGGATTTCTAATGTTTAGGAACTCATTCCTTTCCAGGGGAGCCCATTCTGATTTTGGACAGCTTAAGTTGTTTGTAAGTGTGTCCCTTATAGCCACATGAAATCTGCCTCTTTTGAATTCCCATTCACTTCTCTTAGTTCTGCCCTCTGTATCAAGTTGTGGAAGTCTAACCTTGCTTTCAAATGACAGTCCTTCCTATACTTGAAGGACTGCTTGGTCCCTCCAAGTCTTCTCTTCTCTGAGATAAACAATCCCAAGTTCTTTTAACCGAACCTTTCATGTTTCAAGGCTTCCTCCCATACTTGCTCTCCTCTGGGTATGCTTTGGTTTCTCAATGCCCATCATAAAATACAACACCCCAAAATGAAAACAACATTGCCAATTTGACTAGAACAAAGGGCTATGAGTTTCCTCCTTCTGGCTTCTTAACTTTTTGTTAGTTTTTCTGACTTTTAAACCAGAGCTCTTATAGTCCATAAAAACCCCTTGGCTTTTATTACATGAAATGCTGTCTGGACTAGAGGTATCATACATGTGAGCCATGATACTCCTGAGTGTGGCCCAAACCAGATTAAAATGCATTTGGTAAATATTTAACAAAATAAGTAAAAATATGACAAAACATAGATAATATTATTATGTGGTTTTCTAAGTCGACCTAAGGCCCCCAGGCATTCTTATGCATGGTTTTAAGGTTCTTGGTTCTATTTGATTTGACACCACTGGTCTAGACAGTTTGACGAGTCATTACTCCTGCATTTGAGATTTTCTGACCCAAATGTAGGCCTCTGTCCTTAACCTCGTTTAATTTACTTTTATTTGTCTTAGCACATTAGTTCTAGACTAATAATATTGTTTTGATCCCACCTGTCTTCTACAGTGTGTTAGCCATCCCTTCCAGTTCCCTGTAGCACCTCATCCTTTCTTTAGGATTTAAAAATTGTTTTTAATTAATTTTTCTTCAGGATTATTCAAACACCACTGACAATGGCTTAGCTATTATACTAGCATTTTTTTCCTACCATAGGAAATAGTTTGTCTGTATCTAGTAACTTGAACTTATTAAGGGCAGCTAGTTTTTCTCTCATCACCTCTCACATCTTAGATCTCAATTCCCTGTTACCTAGTTTTATTCTATACATCAGAGCCTGAAGATCATTTGTGGTAGAGGGGAAAAAAGACAATAAGATTACATCTCTCTATTTCTAATTATCATTGCCCTATCGACCTTGATCAATCATCTTGTCTCTTTATTGACCTTCTTGTCCCTACCAGAGCTAAAAAAAAAGACTTTTTTTGTTTATTCTTAGGCTTAAACACAAGACTTAGCTTGTTCTAGGTTCTGGTATTCTTAACATTCTTTGTTACTGTCATCAGTGACCTGCCCTTGTGTTATTCTTCTTATATATGTCTTTTTAAAAATATGAGTTGGTCCTGGTGTAGCCCCTTGGGTTTCTTTAGACAGTTTTCTCTTTTCTTCTTCATTCGAATAATTTCTGGCTTTTCTTTGTCAGAATTTTATTCTTGAGAGCATCCCATCCTGATTGAGACATTTTTATTATGGAATCTTATAGGATGACATCCTTCCTCTCTTTTTTTCTGAATTCTTTGAAAGCATTCTCACAGAATCAGATGGTGTTTACCATTCTCCTTTTTGTCCATGTATGAAGAACTCTTAAGATGCAGTGAGTGATCTCTTCTTAACAAGTTTCTTGTCATTTCTACTTCCTCTGTAAGTTATAGTTCATATTTGTGTCCAGAATAGCAGTTTGCTTTGTCATTTCTTCCACCTATTAAAAAATGCATTTCATAAGCAAGTTATCAATGATTCATTAGTTATTCTAGTCATAGAAGAATGATAGAGCTTTAGCAGATGTCTGGATGGCTGAAGATCTCTGTCACTTCAATACCATTCCACCACATCAGCTTTGTTATCTGCTTCTTGAAATTATCATTTGTTTCTAAGTAGCCTTTAGTATATCACCTCCATAATAATATTGTTCCTTCTTATCACGTAGGCTGCTCTGTTTGTGAGTAGATATCTCAGATCATTAGTATTTTCTGCTTAACGATGTCATCATACATGAAAGTAATTTCTAGGTAAGAGATTTCCAAGACTTAGCTGGTAGCTTACTTATTTCAAATTATGTTCAGTATAACAAATTCTTGGTATAAGATAAGCACTTTGGACAGACTCTTGGGGTTAACTCTAGCAAGATTTGACCTATAACAAGGTAACCCATTCTCTTATCAACAGTTAAGTATGTGAGCAGAATAATTTTTCAAACCTGCTATTATAATTTCCTTCACTGAGATACTGAAGGTCAAGGACATTTTGTCTGACCTTGAACAATAAACAATCATTTTCCCAAAGAATCATGACAATCCCACTGGGGAAGAAAGGGAAGGCTCATTTAGCACCCTCTTATGATGAGAGAAAAGACAGATAAGTGGGAAGAAATTTGAGGGTAATGATGAGCCTGAGCTGCTGAAATAGTAAATTCAAATTCATACTCTGCCAGCCCAACCACTCACTGCTGCCGCTCACCAACACATAAATGTGTACACACACACACACACACACACACACAGAGTGATTTAACTACTGTCCTTTATTTTAGAAGAGCATGTGCACCTTAGTATAGAACATGGGTTTATATAATCTAAGGCTTCAATTGGAGGGAAAAATGAAATTTCAATAAGATATACCTGGATATTATGACATATTCAATATGTAGTATCATTCTCTATCTTAAACTCTTGTCATTAGGAGAAATCTGAAACTAGTATATGGTTCTTTGCATGAAGAAATGTCACTGATTTTGTTTCGAAGTAATAACCAAGCTGTAACTGTACAACTAGCAATTAAATTTTGAGAAGAAATCTCTGCGATCAAGGACCAGAAAAAGTTCATATTGTATATAACCTCAAGCTAAAGGCCTTGCACAATTCAGGAAACCTTTATTAAATGCCTAGGAAGTGCAAAACACTAAAGATTTAGAAGAAAAAAAAGAGAAAAAAGTCACTATTCTTGCCCTTAAGGAGTTTGTAGTAATATATTTATTGTTCTGGGCCTCATCTGTAAAATAAATCCATAAGTTTGGATAAGTTTGATCAGTGGTTCCCATCATTTTTTGTTGGCATGGACCTCTTTGGTTATCTGGTGAAACCTGGGTACCCCTTCTCAGAATAATGTTTTTAATGCATAAAAACTAGGATTACAGAGGAAATCTATTACATTGACATTGTTATCAATTTTTTATAAAGAATAAGTTCATGGGCCTTAGATTAAAAACTCTTGAAGATAATTGCTAACATTCTACCTCTAAGACTCTGTGATTATACCCAGTTTCTCCATTTGTAAAATAAGCAGATTAGAATAAGGCTCTATTTTGAGGCAGCTAGGTGGCCTGGAGTCAGGAAGACCTAAGTTCAAATCTGACCTCAGATACTAACTGTGTCACTTAACCTGTTTACCTTAATCTGCTGGAGAAGGAAATGGCAAACTACTCCAGTATCTTTGCCAAGAAAACAACATAGACAGTATTGGCATGCTATGGTCCATGGGGTCACAAAGAGTTGAAAATGACTTAACAAGGTTCTGTTCAATTCAAATGTTACATTACCCTATAACTATCAAACATTGGCATTTAAACGTGAAACTTTTGAACTTTAAAAGTAAGATTGTGGTCAAAGAGAACAATCGGAACCTACCGTGGAAAATCCAGACTACATGATTTTTTCATCAGAGTGAACATTTATTCCACCTTTAAAAACCTCATTGAAATGTCTGCGTATTATTGACATGCAAATAAGTCCTGCAAACATAATAACTCCTCACCGTTTTCAACTTGCTAAGTTTAAATAGTTTGCCAATATAAAAAAATCCAATTTCATTTTTAAAACATGAGCAAGATTGGAAGGGGAGAAGGGATTTGTTTATACGTTGGTGGAGTTAGATAGACAGGAAGAGCAATACAGTCCTCAGAGGATTTCACTGCTGCTGTATTATATATGTGTGGAGAAAAAAAAACCCTGCAATTGAAAAATGCTACAGTTATAAGCACAGTGACACTTGTATCATTATAATCAAGTTTTCTTTACCTGAGTCTGAGGAACACATTTTTCTCTGAGAAGTTATTGTAATAGCCTACCAATGACAATTCTTTCCATCACTACTGCTATCATTATCACATGTAACATTCCTTAGGTTCACTCTTAAATGACTCATTTACATAGATGTGATTACAATTGAGCTGACCAATATATGGAAAAGTGATGCGTTTTTAGAAAGTAATTTAATTCTCATTTCCTTTTCTTTTTCTTGACATTTGGAACATGTTTCAGAATGAACTTAAAAAATCATTGACATTACTGTCTATGTACTAGACCAGCCCATTGAATTTACAGGTTTGAGGCCAATTTAGAGATCTAACCCGAATAAAGCAGCTAAGTGGCACAGTGGAGTGTTGGGCCTTGAGTCAGGAAGACTCCTTTTCATGAGTTCAAATCTGGCCTCAGACACTTACGGTTGTGTGACCCTGGACAAGTCACTTAGCCCTGTTTGCCTCAGTTTCCTCATCTGTAAAATGAGCTGGAGAAGAAAATTGCAAAACACTCCAGTATCTCTGCCAAGAAAACCCCAAATAGGGTCACAAAGAGTCTGACACAGCTGAAACAACTCAACAACAACAACCCCAGCAAAAGGGAAGAGGGCCAATAACTTGGAGGGGAACAGCCTCTTTGTCTACCTTTCTAAGAATTTCCCACAGGTCCACCATTTATAACAAGTTAAAGCAACAGCCAAGGGTGGAAGTCTAAGTGACAATAGATGAGGATGAGGTTGAGGACTAAGATTCAAGTACTTAACTCTCAGTGGAATGTGTTTACTTAAGGATTCTTTTCACCCCACATAATACCCCTGAAGGCACTGGACCCCAAAATTCCACATGTAATTCCTACCTCAAACTTTGCATGCCTGTAACATTAACTCTCTTATGAAATTTTCCTTCTTTTCCTGCTTGTGGGAACCGAGCAGGCATCTTAACAAAACTTTCAGTTTCAAGCAAAGTATTCCAGCATAAATGAATAAGAATTTGTTTCGTTTGCAACCATACCCCTTCCAATTTTACTAAACCCCTACTCTGTGTGTGTGCGTGCATGTGCGCACTGGCTTTTAGAAACAGATATTTACTAAGCTGGTATAGTAAAGACAGTTGGTACAAGATACTGCCCAAATCAGGGGCATACTTTCCCAAGAGTACATATAGAGACTAAGGATAAACCTTTGTAAGTCTTTGCCAACCTTTGGTGGTAGACCTTGAGCAACTCAATTTCTCCGGGCTTCAGTTTCTTTGTCTCTGAAGTGACAGATCATAGGATCATGGATTTAAAGATAGGGGACCTTGGAGGTCATCTTCAACCTTGCTCATCTTACAAGTATGGAAACTGAGGCACAAAGAAGTTTAGAGGTCATAGATATAATAAGTGGGAGAGCCAGAATCTAAAACCAGGTCCTCAAACTCCAAATCAATTGCTTTTTTTTTCACCCCACTGTGTAATGTTGCTTCTCAAAATCTCTTGAAATGAGTTCAGTGGTCTCAAAGGTCATTTCCAGCTCTAGCCATCTGTGTCTGTACTATTTTGATTATAAGGATGAGATTCATCCTTTTCTCATTCAGCTAAATATCACAGCCATCACTGTACTGGCAAAGTGAAGTGTGTTATTTCTCAGCATTCTGATGGATATATGTTTTTCTATTCAGTTTTAATGATGTGAGGAAAAAAACCCCAACAACTCTGTATCTTGGATGGTTATTACCATTTCAGCACCTGGCCTTATAAGGATGCATTTGTCCTAACTTTCTTATGCTAATTTAACTGGCAGTCTTAGCCAACATTATAGGATCCAGAATTGGAAGGAACCTTAGATATCAGCCCATACCTTATATGAAAAGCTCCAAGGATAGGGAAGTCACTACCTTCTACTTTTGGTTGTTTCACATTATTAGAAAGTATTTTTTCTTATAGTGAGTCAAAATCTGTATCTCTGCATCTCCTAATCATTGCTCCTTGTTGTACTTCTTCGGTGCCAAGGAATACAAGTACAATCATTCTTCCACATGACAACCTTTCAGATACTGTACACAGTTATCATACCCTTCCCCCGCTGCCTTTTCTGCTTTAGGTTAAACATCCCCAATTCCATTAACTTACAATATGTTGAAAATTCTTACTCAGATATGAATTGATATTTAATGTACCTTCCAGTTCTGAGAGGCCAGGTACCAAAATGCCAGCGACCACCTAAGATATGGCATTTTTACCCAACTCCTATCACTGAATAGAAACAGTAATATTCACTTCAAAGGGAAGTGATTTTTACATGCTTATCATGCCATTTTAAAAATATTAAAAATTAGTTTGCACGTGCAAGTGAAAACATACAAACAAAAAATAGACATCATCACTTTTATCAGTAGAAAGGAGGGCTCTTTCCTCCCAAGGGGCAGCTGCAAGTCATCAGTGCTATCAGACAGCAGTGCACAAAGGGCCCCTGAATGCTTACAATTGTTGACAAAGCCACCACTGATTTCAGAACGTAGTAATAATTGAGGGGTGTGGAAGGGGGTGTTACAGAAAATTACTTCCCTCTCAGTTTATAACAGCAAAAAACATTCAGTTTTCTGTCAGAAGACCCCCAGATTGTCCTGCCAGCCCTGTCACTAACTAGTTTTCTGATTGTGGACAAGTTCCTTACCCTGTCTGGCACTATTTCCTCCACTAACAAAGGGTGAGAGTTAGACTTTTTTTTTAAATGGTCCTTCCTGCACCTGTAGTAAGAGATTCTAAGATTCTATTAGGGCAGCTAGGTAGTGCAGTGGATAGAGTGCTGGCCTAGAGCCAAGAAGACTCCTCTTCATGAATTCACATGTGGCCCCAGACACCTACTACCTGTAAAACCCTGGGTAAGTCATTTAACCCATTTGCCTCAGTTTTCTCATCTGTAAAATGAGCTGGAGGAAGAAATGGCAATCCACTCCAGTATCTTTGCCAAGAAAATCTCAAATGAGTTCACAAAAAGTCAGACATGACTGAAAAGGACTGAGCAGCAAGATTCTGTTGTTCCTAAATGTGTATGAAAAGTCTTGAGCCTATAGTGGCCCTGGTAGACTTAAACCCCCATCCCAAATAATTTTACCCTCACCTCCAAAACTTGACCCCCGAATCTTGTTCTGTCATCTTTTGTCTTACGGCACATAATATTTCAAAACATTTGAAGTGGGAAAATTTGCCTTAGAAATAAGTTCTTGTGTTTCTGGGGTTACCCCCTAGATATAATTAGCCTATAGCAATGGCCTCACTCCCCTCATGCAAACAATGCAAAATTCCTATAGAAAAACTGAATGAGAAAAATCATCACATTTATTGGCCTGTAAAAAATTGTATGGAAACGACAAATGTCAGTGTCTTTAAAAAATAATAAGCTTCCCTTTGTCATCATAGTTAAAATTTTCCTCTAGTGCTCTTAGCTTTCTTGTGCTGAGTCAGTCTTGGTCAACAAGTATATATCGAATGTTCATGTGCCAGATACTGTGCTAAGTGCTGGGGAATGCACAGTGTATGGGAATTGATGACATACCCCCAAAAACAAAAATACCTTGATGCTGCAGTGAGTGGTCCAAGTTCCTTTTGCCATGGCCACAATTTCCTTGAATTCAACAAACATTTAATCATGCTGTCTTCTGGGTAAGGTACCCTGCTAGACAGAGGGGGATAGAAAGATGAAAACAAATATATCCTTGGCCTTAAGTAACCTGTAATTAAGTTCCATGAAGACCAAGAAGACTAGTTAGCTCTTTCTTTGGAGAATCTCACTTCGCAGACATCGTAGGCTGAGATGCCCTTTCTCTCCTGAGATCACAAATGTGATGTGGAAAAGGATTTAGCCACTCAGACAAGAATAGAGATAAAATGTAGCCTCTTTCCCCTTCTCATTAAGCTTCTGTCTTGAGCTGCCTTGACAAGATCAGTGCATACAGATAAAGTAGATTGTAATCTCCATGAAGGCAACAACCATATTTCATTTAATTTTGTATCTCTCCCTATATATGAACTCTTGGCTTTGCCTAAAGTAGGGCCTTAATAAATGCTTATTGTTCATTCATAATGTCTTTCAGAGGTTGAGGAAAATAATCGAGAATTTACTTGTCCCTACAGCTCGCAGGTTCTGCAGGATTTAAAGCAAATGAACAAAAAGCCAAAATATAAACTTAGCATTATTTTATTATTTACCGTTATTTATCATTGCTTGCTTTTTTGTCATAACAAATCATTAAATAAATGGCAAAGCAAACATTTTAGATTGCGAATCTACAGGCGTCAGAGGCGGGAGGTGAGAGAAGTGCTTTTGTGGGAGAGGTGGGCCATTCTTCTCCTAAATTCATTGATTTGTCAGGTTTGACAGTGCATTCTGTTTTCCTCTTGGCAGTTTTCCAGGTGTGTGGGAAGGGACTACCTAGTCAGTGATTACAAATGAAATAATTATCACATGGGCCATTTAACAATTCAAAACAATGTGTTTTTCACAGTGTGATTCTGGAGGTTCCAAACTAAAAAGCCCTATGGGAACCTGAGCTCTTAAATAAAGGTTAGTGCAATAAATATAAAGATGTGAGTGCAGTAATATCAGATAAGGGACAAAAAGAAATTCAAGCCATTTTTATGAAGTGTTTCCTATTCGGGACCCAGCAAAGATCAGCTCACGGGGACAAGAAACAAGTTTATTTGTAAATAGCAATTCATATCATTTCACCCAAAACTGACTTTGACAATCAAGCTAAAAAAAAAAATGAAGAGTATCAGTGTAGTGTTTTTCAGAATTATAAACTATGCTTTACTGGTGATACATTTTTTTGGCTTACAGCTACAATTATATCCAAAGAAAACATACTCTTTTAGCCTCTTTCCTGGCTTTCCAGATCTCCCTTCTTTACTGCATTCTTCACATAGTGGTCAAGAAAGTGGTCCTAAAACACAAATCTGACCCTGTCACACCCCCACTTGATATACTTAAAATGTGATGCTGTTTATAAGAACTGATTAAACTATTATAAGCTCTTTGTTTCTGTAAGAGCACATATGGGTTATATAATGTATAATATATAAATTATATAATGTTGTATAATGTATAATAAATAAATGCACCCATAACTGCCTTCTTTCTATTCCTCCTCTTCCAGTTCACTGTTATCCTCTTTCTCCACCATCCCCCTTTTATTTTCTTCCTGGAAAATCTCATCTAACCCCCTCATATTACATATGAAGAAACTGAAGCTCTGAGAGATCACCCAAATCCCATTTTGCAAAGGCAGGACTAATCTACTAACACTGGAAGCCAGGCTTTTCCCATCACAATACAGTGTTTTATTTCCTCGACTCCATGTTCCATTCTTATACCCCACAATTATCTTCCACCATAGTTTTGGAAGGAACTTAAATATTTCTGAAGGGAAACCCATCAGATGTTATTTTATTTGTTTAAGAAAATGATGTGGGCATGGGAATGTCTGAAAATTGATTTGCTATTGAATAATTCACACAACAAAATTTCTTTTTTGGTGAAGGGGAGTTGATTTTTCATAGTCCAGAAATCTCAGAATGTATTCACAAGGTGAAGGCGTTTAACTACAAATGGATGTCTACTCCTGAACCTTTAATGACACGTGAATACCCTCTCTGAGTGAATCAAAAAAGGCAATGCTATTGGCTCATGAAGGATGGGCGTGCCTCTGGGTGACCTTTATAGGATTTAGCTTGTGAGTTTATTTGTATTGCTGGCTTGGGAGCTCTTTATGGAACAGAGTCCTGCAGGGGTAGAAGGAGGGGATCTCTCTCTACTTCCCAACTTGCTCAGAGAAAGATGATCTATATTTCAGTTTGACAGAGTTTTTAACAGTTTTTCAGTTTTTAAGAGAGTTTAAGGCACAGTTGATGGAGCAACAATATATATACTTCAACTATTGATACAGAAAGACACTTTAGGTCACAAACAGCTTTAAGAAGTAAGACCACTGGCAGCTCAGAAGAGAGCTGGCTATGGAGTCAAGAGTGCTAGCCCTAGTACTCGAATTGTGCAGTGGGGGAAAGAGCAAACTCTATAAAGAGAAAAAGGACATCAGATCCCTGTTGTACTGTTATTGTTGCCTTGACCATGCGGTTTACTACACGTGTGCCTCACTACCATTGTATGCTATTTGTAATCATTCTTCCAATGGCTATTATGGGCATTAGTATAAGCGTGGGTTTTGGATTTAAGGTGGAAGGAGGGGAAAAGGAGGAGATTTCTTTGCTAAGAACTAATTGCATCTACCAGCTGTTAATGAAAAGCACACTCATTTGGGCTTGTGAACTACAGTGGTAAAAATATAGTCTCACAGGGTTAGACCTAGAAACTGGGAGTCACTCGCCGGGGCCCAACCCTCAAGGTGTGTTCAAGTATGGAGAGTATGCCAAAGTTATTCTTGAAAAACTTAAATCACTCTCTAAACTGCAATTCTTTTAAACCTGCAGCTTCCCATTGAACCTGATATTTTTTTATAGATTCCCTTGTCTAATCACTTTCTTTCTTGTGTTCATACTAACTTGAAAGTTAGTTTTTACCTCTCCGAGGCTCATTTCTATTGTAGAGGGGGAAATTACAAAGAAGTATTTAGAGAGAAAATGAGTTGCATTAGAAGCTGTTTGTCAAAATAAGTCCAGATTCACTCTTGAACTGATGAAAATCTGACCCCAAGATACTCAAGCATTAGCTAATTTAGGGCAGTTCAAATGTTTAGGTATTAATTAGTTACTAAGTCAGATAAAAAGGGCTTGGTTGAAATAGAGAAGTCCAAACATTCAGCTTTAACAACTTAGTATTGATGTCATATAAATACATCCATCATCATCCTCTTCCTCCTTTTCTTCCTTCTCTTCTTCCTACGACTTCCTTCTTGCCCTCCTTTTCCTTCTTTCGTCTTTTTTCTCCTTCTTTCTGCTTTTAATGAAATATATAATAAAATGTATTATTTTTCCACTAGGACTTCCCTATATTCAAGTATATGGAATATTTAGGGCCATGAATGCATTTATATATTGAAGTAAAATTCTATTATAATCATTTAATGGAACATCTAAATTCTTTTCCTTGAATGCAATTTTGTTATAATTAGAACAAAGTTAAAAATCACATTCTTGGTCCAGAAAAGCTACAGCCTAAAAACAATGAAACCCTATCCTTTGTATCATGAATTTTTAAATGAAAAAAATTATAACGAACAGAGTAGAACAAAAAATGAAGTGTTGGCACCCAAATTCAACTCAGCCCTTTCCTCCTGCAAACTTTTACATTGTTTTGGTTTGTTGTACTGATTTGTTTTAGTGAATAGTTTGAGTTTGCTGGAAGGGGTGGTTAGGTTGTGTGAGGCAAGAGAAAGTACTAGAAATTGAAAAGTAATTGAGGAGGTGCAAAGGGACCTTAACTGAAGTACTGGGAAGTACAAATAGCACACTAATCATTAAATGCAGGTCAGAGAAAATGTGTATTGTACTATCTGTTATAAAGAATCCCTTATCACCAGATGAGCAAAGTGTTGTTATTAAGGGATCACAGGTGTAGAGCAGCCTTGTCAAACTCAAATAGAAATGAGGGCCATTAATCCATATACAAGGACCCCTGGGGGTCACTTAGATTTAAAGTATAATATTATCTATGTTTTACTGTATTTTTATTTATTTTGTTAAATATTTCCCAATTACATCTTAAACTGGTTCCAGCCACACAGGACAACAGGGTGCTTGTTTAACACCTCTCTTCTAAATGGCATACCTTTTTAATCTCCACACCTGTCATACTAACAACTTAAGTATTTTGGTAACTAATGATTTTCTTGATGTGGATCCTTGTTTTTTTGAAGTAGATTGAAATCTATCTCCATCTAAATGGGTGGCCCTTGCTATTTATTATGCCTTAGACAAAATCATCCCACAGTGGTCAAAGTTCTGTTAATGTTCTTCTCTCACCTTAACTAGGCTGAACCTCAAACAATATAATGCCATACAATTATTAGCCCCACACTCAAGCCTTTCCAACCTGGCAGGTAGATTTGGAATCAAGAGACCTTGGTTCAAATCCTGGCCCTGCCAGATTTACTACCTACATGACTTGAGGCAAATTATGTCCCCTCTCGTGATCTTAGTTTCATTATCTATAACATGAGATGGTTGGCCTAGATGACTTGAGACTACTTTCCAGATCAAAATCTGTGATCCTTTATGTGAACCTATTATTTGTCGAACCTTCTCTTCTTTTGCTATTGTCTCTGAGAAGATGGAACCACTTCTTCTCCTCAATGAAGCACCAAGAGAGGAGTTTAATGGAGGAATTTCTGTCATAACTTATTAAGTAGCTTTGCCAAGTATTATATAATCTAAAGAACAAGTGGTGCATTTAATCTCAGACAATAAATCTTGAAGATTGGAAGAAAAAGATCTTGATAATATATTCTCTATGATATGATTAAATTCATAACAATTATATCATTATTTGTGAAGTATCAATCAATCAACAAGCATTTATTAAGTACCTACCTATATCATATGCCAGACACTGCAGTAGGCCTTAGCAATATAACACAGCTGAAATAATCCTTGCCTTCAAGAAAATTGAATTTCCCATCCTTTAATTGTCTTGCCAAGGTTGTGAATTTTGCTGGACAATCAGCTGTACAATTCAATAAAATAATGACTCCATTTTCAGAAAACTCTGCACCCCTAAGAAAAGCTAGGAGGTTTAATATTTAGGTAGGAAATGAAAATAACTATCCATTTTTTCCTTTTAATCCCAAAAAAGGATATATTGGTGTTAAGGAGAACTCAACCAATGTAAAGGTGTTGAAGAAACACTGTCAGGGACATATGTTGGAAGAATATATGTTTAGGGCTTTGTCTCAGCTATTTACCTAACTTTCACATTCAAGGATAATCCAGGAAAATGAGGACAATAACTTAGCAGATTCTGAGCTCTGCCCATGATATTAAATGAGACAGTAAAATGACATAAAAGGAGATTGAGGAAATATACCTGAACTAGATCCCTGAAGGGTACATGTTTTGCTTTAAATAATAAACAATCCTTGAATTTCTCAAGGAATTAATAATTATGCCCTGATACATTAGCTCCACCAACTGGTAAATTCTCCAGAAATGTTTTTGTCTAGTGTGTTAATTACTATAAAACAATGTAAAGTTTACATCTTCCTCCTCCTTCTTCTCTTTCTTTTTCTCCTTCTCCCCTTCTCCTTCTCCTTCTCCTTTTCCTCTCTCTTTTCTCTTTCTTTTTTCTCCTCCTTTTCCTTCTCCTTCTTTTTCTTCTTCTCCTCATCTCTCTTTTCCCCTTCCCTCTTTGCAAAAGGATTTTTAAAATTACATATATATGTGTGTGTGTATGTATGTATGTAAACATATGTGTATGTACATATATACATGTGTTCTGATACCCTTTCCTTTGATTAGTGTGCTGATAGTCAATGAACTCTATACAATAACACATTCAGATTTTTTGAAATTTATACCAATGCACCAATTATTTTATAGCAAAGGTGGTGAATTTCTGGATTTAGTATTCTGAGGTTTCTGGCATTTCACTTGGTGCCAAGGTTCACTTGGTTCAAGCACTTTTTGTTCCCTTGTAACTTTGTGATAGTGACTATGGTAACACACAAAACACTGTTTTGTTGAGCTTCCTCTCTCTCTACTTCTTTTAATTTTAGAAAAAAGATTAGCTGAATAGGGAGTTTTTTTTTCTCCAAAAAGTTGATTATGTTTTTCACGTAAGCTGCCAAGTAGTCACTTTACCCAAAGCATTTTTCAGTGCATTCTATAAATGCCTCATTTGGCTTCATTAAAAAAATAAATCACTGTTTTTGGTATTTAAAGTATTCAAACATCTCCCTCTTATCCCAATAAATCCTGCATTGAAACCTTCACAAAATCTAAAGATTGCTTTTAGACCTTTTCTTGTGTCTAGTCTGGAATCAAGCTGGTTTGTGCTCATTATGTGGATCTGTGAATTTTCATTTCTAGAGATCATAGATCCTGAGAGAAAGAGACCTTAGAATTCATCTACCCTGGCCCCCTGACTTTTTAGATTAGAAAACTATCTCAGAGGGGTTATGACTTCAATCAATTAATAAGCATTTATTAAATTCCTATTACATGCCAGGCACTGTGCTAGGTGCTAGGGGTAATATAAAAATGTTAGCATTCTTACCTGAAGGATGAAAGAGTCTACATTCTTTGGGGAGGGGACATAATGTTCAGAAGTAAGACAGGATGCATACCCAAATCAATATACAGAGATGGGCAGGAGCACTGAGAGCTGGAGGAATCATAAAGAGCCTCTTGAATGAGGTAGAACATGAGTCACATACAAAAGTGACTAAATGCTAAATGATGCAGCAAAGACAATCAGAGAACAGGGCAGTGGACATAATGATGTTAACAGTTTGATATGGATGGTTGATACAAAAGGAGTTGGAGAAGAGAAAAATCAGTAGTTATCATGAAACGGAAGTAAAATCTCTAAGGATGGTATCCTTTCATATTGTTTCCAAAAACTCTTAAAATGCATCAACCAATGTTTATAAGATTTAGAACATTGAAAGGACCTTATAGGGCAGCTAGGTGGTGCAGTGGATAGAGCACCAGCCCTGGAGTCAGGAGGACCTGAGTTCAAATCCGACCTCAGACACTTGATATTTACTAGCTGTGTGGCCCTGAGCAAGTCACTTAACCCTGATTGCCTAAAAAAAAAAGAAGAAGAAGAAAAGGAAGGACCTTATAAATCATTGTTTCAAGGAATCAGAAGATCAAAGATTTAGAGCCAAAAGGGCCTTATAGGTCATACAGTCCAACCCCTACCCCATTTTAAAAGTGAAAAAACTAAGGGCTGTAGAGGTGAATTGATTTTAATAAGTATCAGGGCTAGAATTTGAACCCAGATCTTCTGAATCCAAGTCTACATCCTATCCACTACAATTACTTAGAAAACACTACCTGAATTTGTCCAAAAAATAAAGTATAATTAATTCTCAATTAGCTGTTCTAAGAGAAGATAACAAACACTTAGAGCTCTAAGTAACAATAAAGCTGTTGTGAGGTTTTGGCCTCAGAAGGTACAGTTCCACCCTTCAGTGGACCTCATCCACACAACCTTCACCACGAGAGTTAGGTCTTCTTGAGGAATTCGTGGCATAACAATTCAGGTGACAGTAATGGACTGCCTTTCCCCACAACCTAACCCACCCCCACCTTCTAACTCAACTGAGTTTGCCCCATGTGCCTGAATTCCTAGTTATTACTCTCATAGGATGATTAATTACCTTGCAATGGACTCTCTGTTAAGACTGAAAACCCTTCCACTCCCAGGGAATAGCAGGAAGGAATAAAGAAAACTGAGAAATAGCAAAGAATTTGTTCTTTCTACAAGACTTGAATGGAGATTTCTCATATTAATTAGACAGTTCAAGCCCCCATGTATGATTTAAAAATAAATAACTGAAGACTCCAATACATCACAATTTCTAGATTGACTTTTATATCTTATTGCAACCTAGCTCCGAGAACCACTCCAGGGACCAGAAGTAAACTCTTTGCCTCAGAGAAGTGGATTAAAGTTGAATTAGGAGGAAATAATTTGGGGATCTGTTGAAATGGCTGTGAAAATTGAGAGTTTGCTTCTTGAAAAGAGTATACAAGCTACAATTTTCTTTTTTTTTTAATAATTAATTTATTTTTAGTTTTCAACATTCATTTCCATAAGATTTTGAGTTTTAAATTTTCTCTTCCTTCCTCTCTTTCTCCCTCCTCAAGACAGCTTGCAATCTGATATAGGCTCTACATATACATTCATATTAAACATATGTTCACCATTAGTCATGATGTAAAGAAGAATTAGAACTAATGGGAAGAACCATGAGAAAGAAGAAACAAAACAAAACAATGAAAGGAAAGGAGAGCAAATAGTATGCTTCCATCTGCATTCAAACTCCATCGTTCTTTTTCTGAATGAGAACGGCATTTTCCATCCTGAGTCCTTTGGAGTTGTCTTGGATCCTTGCATTGCTGAGAACAGCTAAGTCTATCAAAGTCAGTCATCACACAATGTGGCTGTTACTGTGTACAGTGTTCTCCTGGTTCTGCTCATTTCACTTTGCATCAGTTCATGTAAATCTTTCCAGGATTTTTTGAAATCTGCCTGCTTATCATTTCTCATAGCACAATTGTATTCAATTACATTCATATAAAACAGTTTGTTCAGCCATTCCCCAGCTAATGGGCATCCCCTAAATTTCCAATTCTTTACCACCACAAAAAGAGCTGCTATAAATATTTTTGTACATGTGGGTCATTTTCCCTTTTTATGACCTCTTTAGGATATAGACCTAGAAGTAGTACTGCTGGGTCAAAGGGTATGTACAGTTTTATAGCCCTCTGGGTATAGTTCCAATTTTCCCACATCTTCTCCAACATTTATCATTTTCTTGTTTTGTCATGTTAGCCAATCTGATGTGTGATGTGGTACTTCAGAGTTGTTTTAATTTGCATTTCTATAATCAGTAGTGATTTAGCGTCTTTTTTCATATGACTATAGATAGCTTTAATTTCTTCCTCTGAAAACTGCCTGTTCATATCCTTTGACCATTTATCAGTTGGGGAATGGTTTGTATTCTTATAAATTTGACTCAATTCTCTCTGTATTTTAGAAATGAGGCCTTTATCAGAGATACTGGCCATAAAAATTGTTTCCCAGATTTCTGTTTCCCTTCTAATCTTGGTCACATTGGCTTTGTTTGTGCAAAAACTTTTCAATTTAACGTAATCAAAATCATCCATTTTGCATTTCATAATGTTCTCTGTCTCTTGTTTGGTCATAAATTCTTCCCTTCCTTTCATGTACCCATTTGACTTTATCTCAGTATAAGGTGTAAGATGTTGGTCTATGCCTAGTTTCTGCCATACTATTTTCCAGTTTTCCCAGCAATTTTTGTTGAATAATGAGTTCTTATCCCGGAAGTTGTAGTCTTTGGATTTATCAAATAGTAGATTAGTATAGTCACTGACTATTGTGTCTTGCATGCCTAACCTATTCCACTGACCTAAAACTCTATTTCTAAGCCAGTACCAAGTAATTTTGATGATTGCTGCTTTATAATACAATTTAAGATCTGGTACAGCTAGGCCACTGTCCCTTGCATTTCTTTTCATTAATTCCCTTGCTATTCTGGACCTTTTGTTCTTCCAGATGAATTTTGTTATTTTTTTTCTAGCTCTATAAAGTAATTATTTGATAGTTTGATTGGTATGGTACTGAATAAGTAAATTAATTTAGGTAGAATTGTCATTTTTATTTTATTAACTCAGCCTACCCATGAGCAACTGATATTTTTTCCAATTATTTAGAGCTGATTTTATTTGTGTGGAAAGTGTTTTGAAATTGTGTTCATATAGTTCCTGGGTTTGTTTTGGCAGGTAGACTCCCAAATATTTTAAAATGTCTACGGTAACTTTAAATGGATTTTCTCTTTCTATCTCTTGCTGTTGGACTTTGTTAGTAATATATCGAAATGCCAATGATTTATGTGAGTTTATTTTATATCCTGCAACTTGATAAATTTATTATTTCAAGTAAATTTTTACTTGATTCTCTAGGATTCTCTAAGTATACCATCATATCATGTGCAAAGAGTGATAGCTTTGTTTCTTCTTTGCCTATTCTAATTCCTTCAATTTCTTTTTCTTCTATTATTGCTAAAGCTAACATTTCTAGTACAATATTGAATAATAGTGGTGATAATGGACATCCTTGTTTCACCCCTGATCTTATTGGAAATGCTTCTAGCTTATCCCCATTGCATGTAGTGCTTGCTGATGGTTTTAGATAGATTCTACCTATCATTTTAAGGAAGACTCCATTTACCCTTTTCTCTCTATTGTTTTTAATAGGAATGGATGTTGTATTTTTTCAAATGCTTTTTCTGCATCTATTGAGATAAGCATGTGATTTCTGTTAGTTTTGTTATTGATATAATCAATTATGCTGATAGCTTTCCTAATATTGAACCAGCCCTGCATTCCTGATATAAATCCTACCTGGTCATAGTGTATTATTCTCAAGATAAGTTGCTGTAATCTCTTTGCTAATACTTTATTTAAAATTTTTGCATCTATATTTGTTAGGGAAATTGGTCTATAATTTTATTTCTCTGTTTTCGCTTTTCCTGGTTTAGGGCTCAGTACCATATTTACATCATAAAAAGAATGTGGTAAGACTCCTTCTATTTTCCTAAATAGTTTATACAGCATTGGAATTAATTGTTCTTTAAATGTTTGTTAGAATTCACTTGTAAATACATCCGGCCCTGGGGATTTTTTCTTAGGAAGTTCATTGGCGGCTTATTCAATTTCTTTTTCTGAAATGGGGTTATTTAAGTATTTTATTTTCCTCTTTCATTAGTCTGGGCAATTTATATTTTTGTAAAAATTTATCCATTTCACTAAAATTGTCAAATTTATTGGCATACAGTTGGGCAAAACAACTCGTAAATATAGTTTTGATTTCCTTTTCATTGGTGGTGAACTCACCCTTTTCATTTTTGATGCTGGTAATTTGGTTTTCTTCTTTGTTTTTTTTTTATTCAAATTGACCAAAAGTTTATCTATTTTACTGGGCTTTTTTTTTTTTCATAAAACCAGCTCTTAGTTTTATGTATTACTTCAATAGTTTTCCAAACTTCAATTTTACTAATCTGTCTTTTGGTTTTCAGAATTTCTAATTTGGTATTTAGTTGGGGATTTTTAATTTGTTCTTTTTCTAGCTTTTTTAGTCACATGCCCAATTTATTGATCTCTTCTTTCTCTATTTTATTCATTAAGCATTTAGAGGTATAAAGTTTCCCCTAAGAAACACTTTCGCTTCATTTCACAAGTTTTGGTATGTTGTCTCATTATTGTCCTTCTCTTGGATGAAGTTATTGATTATTTCTATGATTTGTTGTTTGACTCACTCATTCTTTAAGATTAGATTACTTATTTTCCAATTAATTTTTAGTCCGTCTTTCCATGAGCATTTATTACATGTAATTTTTATTGCGTCATGACATGAAAAGGATGAATTTAATATTTCTGCCTTTCTGCATTGGATTATGAGGTTTTCATGCCCTAATACATGGTCAATTTTTGTGTTGGTGTCATGTACCATTGAGAAAAAGGTATATTCCTTTCTATTTTCATTCAATTTTCTCCAGAGGTCACCCATATCTAACTTTTCTAAAATTCTATTCATCTTTTTAACTTCTTTCTTGTTTATTTTGTGGTTAGATTTATCTAGTTCTGAGAGGGGGAGATTGAGGTTCCCCACTAGTATAGTTTTGTTGTCTATTTCTTCCTGTAACTCCCTTAACTTCTCTTGTAAGAATCTGGTTACTATATCACTTGGTGCGTGTATGTTTAGTAATGATATTACTTCATTGTCTATGGTACCTTTTAGCAGGATGTAGTTTTCTTCCTTATCTCTTCTAATTAGATCTATTTTCGCTTTTGATTTGTCTGAGATCAGGATTTCTACCCTTGCTTTTTTTTTTTTTTTTTACTTCAGCTGAAGCATAATATATTCTGGGGCAGCCTTTTACCTTTACTCTGTGTGTATCCCTCTGCTTCAAACATGTTTCTTGTAAAGAACATATTGTAGGATTATACTTCTTCATCCATTCTGATGTCTGCTTCCATTGTATCAGACAGTTCATCATATTCAAATTCACAGTTATGATTACTATGTGTATCTTTCTCTCCATCCTATTCCCCATTCCTCCATCCCATTTATGCTTTTCCCTTTCCTTTCTCCCTTTTCTTCCTCACTAGAGTTTTGTTTTCAATCACTACCTCCCTCAGACTGTACTCCCTTCTATCAGCCTCCTCCCTTTTCTTTCCCCTTTCTCTCCCTACTTCCTATAGGGTAAGTTAGATTTCTATACCTAACTGATTGTGTTATTCCCTCTTTGAGTCAAATCTGATGAGAGTGAGATTCAAAGAATGTTCATCCCCCTCCCTTCTTTCCCTATTTTGTAATAGGTTTTTGTGCCTTTTCATGTGATGTAATTTACCCTTTTCTGCCTCCTCCTTTCCTCTTCTCCCAAAACAATCCCTTTTCAACACTTAATTAGATTTTTTTATCATCACATCAAAGTCAACTTACACCCACTTCCTCTCTCTATGTATACCCCCTCTTAAATGTCATAATAACAATACAGTTCTCAAGAGTTAACAAGTGTCATCTTCCCTTGTAGGGATGTAAACAGTTTGCCCTTATTCATAACAAGTTCTTGTGTTTTTTTCTTTCCTGTTTACCTTTTTATGCCTCTCTTTAGTCTTGTATTTGAAGACCAAATTTTCTGTTGAGCTCTGGTCTTATCATTAGGGAGGTTTGGAAGTCCCCTATTTTGTTGAATGTCCATCTCCTCCTCTGAAAGATTATGCTCATTTTCACTGGGTAGCTGATCCTTGGTTGTAATCCAAGCTCCTTTGCCTTATGGAATATTGTATTCCATACCTTCTTATCTTTTAAGGTAAAAGCTGCAAAGACCTATGTGATCCTGACTGTGGTTCCATGATATTTAAATTGTTTCTTTCTGGCTGCTTGCAGTATTTTCTCTTTGACTTGGTAATTTTGGAATTTGGCTACAACATTCCTTGGCATTTTCAATTTGGGGTCTCTTTTAGGAGGTGATTGGTGGATTCTTTCAATGACTATTTTACCTTCTGGTTCTAAGATCTCAGGACAGTTTTCCTTGATGATTTCCTGAAAGGTGCTATCCAGGCTCTTTTTTTCATCATGGCTTTCAGGTATATCAATAAATTTTAAATTGTCTCTCTCAGATCCGTTTTCCAGGTCAGTTGTTTTACCAATGAGGTATTTTACATTTTCTTCTATTTTTTTCATTCTTTTACTTCTATTTGATTGATTCTCAATATCTCATAGTCATTAGCTTCCACTTCCCTAATTCCAATTTTTTTTTAATGAGTTGTTTTCTTTTATTAGATTTTGTACTTCCTTTTCCATTTTGGCCATTTTACTTTTTAAGGAGTTTGTCTCTTCAGTGAGTTTTTGTGCCTCCTTTTCTATTTGGCCGATTCTACTTTTTATGAAGTTATTTCTTTCAGTGTACTTATTTTTCCATTTGGCCAATCTATTTTTTAAGGACTTGTTTTCTGCAGTCAATTTTTGTCCTTCCTCTTCCAAGATATTGACTCTCTCTTGCATACCTCTCATTTATTTTCCCAATTTTTCTTCCACTTCTCTTATTTGATTTTTAAAATACTTCTTGAGCTCTTCTAAGAAGGCTTTTTGGACTTGAGACCAGTTCATGTTCCTCTTTCAGGGTTTGGATGTATGTTGACAATGTTGTCCTCTTCTGAATTAGTGCCTTGATTTTTCCCTGTCCCCATAATAAGAATCTATGGTCATTGTCTGGTTCTGCTTTTTGCTCATGGTGTTCTCCTATTTCCTGGTTTTTAAAATTGAGCTCTCCTGCTGGAGTAAAGAGGACATTGACCCAAGCTTCTTGTGCAGGGAGCCTGGGACCTGGTCACTGGCTTTGTGTGTTGGGCCCTCGGGTGCTGGCAGCTGGAGGCTGTAGGGGTCTGGCAGCTTACCTGATGCTGAGGTGGGGTCAGCAACAGTGGAGTTCTTGGGGTAGGGGTGGGGAGTCTGGCAGCTGGAGGATGTCTGCTAGCCTGGAGCTGTGCCTCCTGGAGTTTTGCTTCCTGGAGTTGTGCTGAAGTCCCAGGAGATTTTGCTGCTGGAGAACTCAGGCACACATGATGGTTTTCCAAACAGGTGTCTACCAGTTCCCCTGCCCATGCTGATTTGTGCAAATTATATCCCAATTATTATCCCACAGTGACCCAAGCCTCCTCAGACCACCTGCCAGCCTACAGTTTGTCCAGGGAATCAAAGTTAGAAGGTTGCTCCTCGTAAAAACATCCAGTCCATTCCATTTAGCCAAACTAAGGTATATATGTCAATGTAGTCTAAATTGAAATCATTCCCCCCAACTCACTGGTCAAGGGAGGAGATTTAGAATACTCCTTGCTCCCCATTGCCACTTGCAGGCTTTGCCTCTTGTACCATCACTCAGTAAGCTCACTTCCTTTGCAGTTCTCTCAATTCATATCTACTACCCAACAAAATTCTGCTAGCTATTATCTAATGACCTCCAGAATTTTCCCCTTCTTTCCTTTTTTCCTCTATAGGTTCAGTGCTAGGCTCACAGTGGTTCTCTCCTCCTCATCTCCTGACTTCATACTAGGGGACTTCATCCTACCTATTGATACTTCTCAAACATGCTAGCCTCACAGCTTATTCATTTCACATGACCTATTCTTTCACCCCACTTCAGCTGAACACAAAGATGGTCATATCCTTAACCTTGCCATCATGCACAAATGCATCAATTCCATGTTTATAAACTCTGAAATTCTCTTATCTGATCACAATCTATTGTCATTCCACCTCTTCTCTCTCTGCTGTGCAACCCCAAATCCAATTCAAACTCCTAACCATAACCTTAATCCTTGATTTCTTTCTTAGTCCATCATGTTTGCACTAGCAGCATACACTGTCCTCTATTCCTCATCTTGACCATTTGGCGAACCAGGTCAACTGTTGAATGTTCTCTTCTCTCAATTCCCTTGTCCACTTACCCTATGGCTCATCTTGCCCTCTCAAGCCTCAGTCTTGAATTACTCCCACACACACTGCCTTTGCTCCAACTATATGCCCCTGAGCAAAGCTGAAGGAAATCATCAAACTATACTAACTGGGTTCACTTCAAATTTATGTTACGTTATTTCAGCTGGGCTTCCACTGAGGCAAGATAGTTATTTTTATACCTCCCAAATTAGCTCTATACTATTTCAGTGTTTCAAGATGGTTTGGGTGGGGGACCCACATCACCACAGACTCTGGGCGCTTGGGACAACAAGAGTAACAGTGCGACGCGGTCGGGACGCATTGAGGGCAGTTAGCTTGGCTGCAGGGAGAGCCATAGAGCTGAGGGACTGGCGTCCTGTCCCCGGGGAACCTGGACCGCCCTACCCGCGGGGGTGGCGACAAGTAGCGAGGGGACTGGCTGGGGAAAGTGTGGCTGCGTTCACCTTCCTCGACCCACCAGGGCTACTGCTGGGGGACTTTAACACTCGGGGGCTGCAGCTGCAGAGGACCCACGAAGGGCGAGAGCCGAGGGGAGACGAGGCCAGACTGGAAGGAACGGCGAGGGAGAGGGAGTGAGCGCCCCTCCCGCTGCCATCGCCCTACCCAGCCACCCGCACGGCGATCTGGGCCTTCTCTGGCCACCTGCCGGCCTTCCCAGCAGTCCAGGACACTGTCGTGGCACACTGCCACGGTGGAGGTACAAATGCACCCAGGGGAGGTCCCCCGAGGCACCTCACCCCGCCCCCTCGGATGGAGGGGTGGGAAAGATCCTCTGGGGCAGCATGGCCAGCCAGGGACTGCAAGGTTGAATCCTCAGGGAGGACTGTGTGGACCCCACCTGTTTACCTCTTAATGCTTTCAAGCCCTCTTGAACTCTCTCTTTAAAGTTCTTTTCAACTTTCCCTTAAGGTGCTTGTTGACTATTGGTCTCCTGCTGGAATTTAGCCTTATGTGGCATTTACCACCCGCTTTGGGCCGCATTCCCAAGCAACCTCTAGAATTCAGAGGGGACAGGTCCCGCTAACTATCCTTTGGCATTTCCACCATTCATGGGCATTTTTTTTTTTAATTCAAAGATGGTCCTGCTAGCTGTGAGTTGCACCTGTTGTTGATGCCATGCCTGTGATCATGTCAAATGGGTACAGAGGAGGTGTAGAGGTATTTAAGCTCTGAAACTGAACCACACAAAGTATTGAAACGAGCCTCTTAAGTTGGCAAGATGACTCTGAACCTCTTTCATGGGATCACAATGTCATATCCAACAATGGCACCCAGTGGGTGCGGGATCCTGCAGGAATGTTTGTACCTCCACCTTTGCTCCTGTCATCAGTGTGTCCTCCACTTTCCAACTCAGGTCCAAGAAGCTTTGCCTCAGAGCCTTCTCATGTTGAGGATGAACGCCCTGCTTCTTCTCCTCATCCTTCTCCTGCATTCTTTTTGCCAACTTGCTAGCTGGCTAGGCTGGTGGCTTCTGGATGGGATCTCTCCTGTTGCCATCTTTGAATGATAAGCTATGAAGAAGTTCAAGAAGAGGAAGAATGGCGTCTACTTTTTTGTCCTTTTCTGATTTGTTTTCTTCTTTTAAAAAAATATTTATTTTTAGTTTTCAACATTCACTTCCATAAGATTTACTCCTTATCTCTCCCTTTCCCCGCCCCAGACTCTATGCAATTTGATATAGCCTCTACATATATATCCATATTGAACCTATTTTCACGTTAGTCATGTTATAAAGAAAAATTAGAACCAATGGGAGAAACCATGAGAAAGAAGAAACATAACAAAAAAAAGAGAGCAAATAATATGCATTAATCTGCATTCAGACTCCGTGGTTCTTTTTCTGGATATGGACAGCATTTTCCTTCTTGAGTCTTTTGGAGTTGTCTTGGATCCTTGCATTGCTAAGAGATGAGTCTATCAAAGTTGGTCATCACACATTGTGGCTGTTACTGTGTATGGTGTTCTCCTGGTTCTGCTCATTTCATTCAGCATCAGTTCATATTAGTCTTTCCAGGTTTTTCTGAAGTCTGCCTGCTCATCATTTCTTATAGCACAATAGTATTACATTACATTCATATACTACAACTTGTTCAGCCATTCCCCAACTGATGAACATCCCCTCAGTTTCCAATTCTTTGCCACCACAAAAATAGCAGCTATAAATATTTTTGAACATCTGGCTCCTTTTCCCATTTGTATTATCTCTTTGGGATACAGACTTAGAAGTGCTATTGATGGGTTAAAGGATATCCACATTTTTATAACCCTTTGGGCATAGTTTCAAATTGCTCTCCAGAATGGTTGGATCAGTTCACAACTCCACCAACAATGTGTTAGTGTTCCAATTTTCCCACATCTTCTCTAACATTTATCATTTTCTTGTTCTGTCATCTTGGCCAATCTGAAAGGTGTGATATGGTACCTCAGAGTTGTTTTGATTTCCATTTCTCTAATCAATAGTGATTTAGAGCATTTTTTCATATGACTATAGCTTTAATTTCTTCCTTTGAAAACTGCCTGTTCATATCCTTTGACCACTTATCAATTGGGGAATCACTTGTATTCTTATAAATTTGACTCAGTTCTCTATATATTTTAGAAATGAGGCCTTTACCAGAGACACTGGCTGTAAAAATTCTTTCCCAATTTTCTACTTCCCTCATGATCTTGTTTGCATTGGCTTTGTTTGTGCAAAAACTTTTCAACTTAGTGTAATCAAAATCATCCATTTTGCATTTCATAATGTTCTGCATCTCTTGTTTGGTTTTTCTTCTTAATGATTATGATTGATGAACCTCCTGTGGGCTAGCTGGGTTGGTGGCCTCATCTAGCCTTTGCTCATGTGATCTCTTGTGTTGTCATTGATTCATTCATTAGCATAGTCTATTGTTTGAAGGATTTTAACCTCCTTGAGAATGTGGTCCTGAGCTCTTCCAGAGATGAGCCCTTTGAGAATTAGTAGTGAGGAGGCTGCCATAAGGGCTGACAATATTAAGATAGACCCAGGAGTCTTCTCTGGGGCTTTTAACACAGAGAAGAATGGGGTGCTTTTTTTGGTCCAGTAAATTGATGCCACGGCAGGATTGGGAAATTCCTTGGGAGCAAGACTATAGCTTCACTCTGTCAGCACAGCAGCATATTGAAACCACTGGTCAAGTTTGTTTTTCTAATTTCTGTGGCCTTTTTCATTTAGTGAAATCAGTTCTCATGGATTCCGTTCTCATCTTTGTGCTGATGATTCTCAAATCTATTTATCTATCCCTAACCTCTCTGCTGAACTCTAGAGTCACACCTCCAGCTGTCTATTGGACATCTTAAACTGGATAGACATCTTAAACTCAACATGGCCAAAACTGAAATCATTATCTTTTCACCCAAACTCACTCCTCTTCCTAAATTCCTTATTTCTGTTGAGGGCACCACCATCCTCCTGAAGAGGGCTAGAGGTTTTGGGGTGCTGGGACCCCACAGATCGCGATGTGGGCTTGTCTGAAAGAATTCAACCCAAATCTTCTTCCAGCCAGAGAAATAGTTTATTAAAGATAAAGCATATAGGCCAGACTCCCAAGGAACTCAAACATCAGTAATGCCGGTAAGGAAGAGCCAGCATGAGGGTCTCAGCCTCTAGGTGTGAGAGGTTCTCAGCATCTGAATGGGGGCTAAGGTGCATCTTAAGCCAGGTGACACCCATAAGGACCAACGGGCATGAGAAAAGCTCAGCATCTGAATAGAGACAAGACATGCAGAAAGACTGTGAGAGGGATCTAGGAGTGGCCAAGTAGTTTGGGGTGACAGGAGGAAGGGCCTAAGGAGATCTGGGTGGGAGTGGCTTGTAAATTGCAGTGAACAGAACTCCTGGGTCCTGGACTTCCTGGAGCCTAGCTAGGATTAAGGGTGGGAAATGGCCAGGGGCCATAGGAAGGTAAAACAATGGAGGAGAGATTGGGTGTAGCCACAATGAAAGGTCAGTTGATGGGACTATAGCCTCAGGGGAAGTAACTTTGGGTGGCCAGAGGAAGTGGGGGTGGTTGGGAGATAATGAAGGGAACTGGAAGGTAGAAGTTTGCTTTCAAAGGGAGATAAAGAGAGTCTACAAGGAATCTAAAAGCTTAAGGTTTTTCTGGGAATCATAGACAAACTGGAGCCAGGTTCTTTTTAGGGCTAGGAAGGAAGGCGCATCTGAGTAAGATCAAAAGGCAAGGCTAAGGGTTTGGAAGGGAGATAGGATTTTCAACCAATGGGATCCAAATTCCTTTTGCCGAAAAGGGTTAAAGGGAAAAGGGGCAAAGGTCTGGGCTTCTGAAACTGAATGAAACCTCTTTCCCATGCTTACAACCTAGGTGTCATCCTTGATATATAAGCAAAGATTTAAAAAAAATTGTTTTAATTTTGTAGCATCTTTGGCCTTCTTATCTACTTTGACACTGGACCACCCTGGTACAGACCTCATCACCTCATTTCTAGACAATTGAAATAGCCTGCTGATTGATCTCTCTCAAGTCTCCCCCCATTCCTCCACTTAGCTATCAATTTAATCTTCCTAAAGCATAGATCTGACCATGTCACCTCCCTGTTTAGTACATTCTAGTGGCTTCCAGTCTTCTTATGCCTCATTCACCCCATGTACTCTACAAGCCAGTGACACTGATTTTATGGTTCCTTGCACAAGATGTTTCATCTCCAAACTCTAGGCATTTTCCCTGATTCTCCCCCATGCCTAGAATTCTCTCCCTCCTCATTTCCTTAAAATCCAACTAAAACCCCACTTTCTATGAGGAGTCTTTCCTCCTTAATGTTAGTCTCTCCCCTCTGTTGATTATCTTTAAGCTATCCTGTATATATCTAGTTTGTACATAAGTGTTTGCAAATTGTCTCCCTCATTAGACAGTGAACCTTCCTTGAGAGCAGGAAATGACTTTAGCCTAGCTTTTTATCTCCAGAGCTTAGCATACAGCAGGAATAATGCTAGTTGACTGACTGTTGTTGTTTGTCCTTTGTTCTCAAAGAGGACCATGGTATCAGGAAGGTGAGCCATGACTTGCAAGTGAATTGGATTTAAATGAAGGAGGACTGTCCAAAGTCACCAGTCTTGCTTTCTCCTCCTGAGCCATCTGGGTCCAGTAGCAAGATATAGATCAGGACGACCAGAGATGGCCCCAGAGGCAGTGGCAGACATTGGCTTTTTTAAGGTCTCAGATCACAGTTTGATTGAGGCAACACACATTTGGGGATTTAGGCTGAGTAAGAAATGAGGCAAAAGATGGCTTCTTTTACCTAGTTAAAAAAAAAATCAATCTGGGAGGGGAAGACCCTCAGGGTTTCTGGCCTAAATAGAAACAATTGCTATTTACACTCACTCTGAGTCATCTAGGTCCAAACAATGACCAAGTGGGGCTTGGGCTGGGACCTGTTGTTGGCCAATCAATGAGAGCCAGAGTGATTTGTATATAAGGCTTGGTCCTTAAGAAAGAAATCTAGCCGGTAAACCTTTGATCACTGAAAACCTTGTTGACTGACTGACTGACTGACTGACTGAATGAATGAATGAATGAACAATGCTCTAGGAGAGTAATCCCCTTATTTTAGGTAGTAAGACTTTGACAATAGTGTTTTTCCATTAATAGGTGGCAGATTAAGTTAGTCTCCTAATTGTTCTTCCCTACTTATATAGTCTCTCCCCTTTTCAAACCACCTTCTATACAAATGCCAAATTAATATTAAACAGAAGTCTGACCATCACCTCCCTTCTCCATAATGTTTAGTGGCTCCCTATTGCCTCTAGGATAAGGTACAAGCTCCTTAGGCAGGTCCACTGCAATAGGGCTTCCACCTATCTTTTCAGATTTGTTTGATTTCATTGTTGTTTAGTCATTTTCAATCATATCTCACTTTTTGTGACCCCATTTAGAGTTTCTTGGCAAAGATACTGGAATGGAATTTCCTTCTCCAGCTCATTTTACAGATGAGGAAACTGAGGCAAACAGGGTTAAGTGACTTGCCCTTGGTCACCCAGCCCAGGTCACCCAGCTAGTAAGTATCTGAGACCAGATTTGAACTCAGGAAGATGAGTCTTACTGACTCCAAGCCTAGCACTCTATCCACTGTGCCACCTGGCTTCATGAGGAAGTTCAAAAATTCATTCTAAGACCAATTATAAATGACTCATGGATTATATATGTCATTGCTCCCCTGTTAGCATCAATAATAGAGATGATACTGTACATTTTGGAAGCAGTACAATTCTATATAGTATGAATACTGATATTGCTATGGCATCTTTTAAAAAAAATAAAATGCTTTAAAATAATAAAAGAGGTACAAAGTATATTTTTGGTACATTTGGATTTGCCCTTGCTCAATATGATGTGTATTTATTATACACACACACGTACACATGAATGTTTTTGTACTCCCCATTCTAATGTAAGTTCACTCTGAGTAAGAATTGCTTAATTCTTTATACTTATATCCCCAGCTCCTCCTACCACAGTGTCAGGCACTAAATAAATATTTGTTGATTGATTGATCTACCAGAATATGATCACATGCTTGGTGTTTCCATATGTTTCTGAATAATAAGATCATTGGCTCATCTCAATGAATTTTGGGGGCACCCAGTTAACCATGTATGATCCAGTGATATTCAAGCTATTTTTGCCTATTATCTACCAGTTGTATACATTTTTTAAAAGTCCTCTCTAAGAATAAACTGACTGGATCACCATCAGTTAGGTGATTTCCATTTAAAAACAAATTATATACTTTCATATACTTTGTATATGAAAGCAGTCATTGTTTTAATGGGCTAATTTTTTTTAAGCAGACCCATAGTTTATAATTCAGTAGGATTCTGAATCCGTGGTAATGGTGCTGCAAACTTTAGTGAATTATATAGATGACAATAGAGACTTAATCCGTCCATACATAGATTTTTTTTTTAACTAATAACACTTCCCCTGCTCTCCTTCCTTTCAACATAAAGCCTAGGAATTGATGCTTATCCTTAATTCTTGAATGGGAATGTAAGATTTTCAGACTATTTGAGGTTAAACATTTTTTAAAATTGTATGTATTTGGTAAGATTTTTACCCAATTGCTATTAAAAGTGACTTAGATTTATTAGAAAAAAATCATGGAATAAAAATTATGTCAAATAGTTCAGATTAAGACAAGTAATAACAATTATGATATTGCTTCTACATTATGTACAAGAGCTTTTACTGCAGTGAGTACACAACAGAATAAGGAAAAAAATGAAGAAAGTGGTGCTACATGTGTGGAGAAATATGTGAAAAACACAATTTCTGCCAGACGATTAGTTTATTGATAAATGTGTTTGTAATATTTCTAACACATTCACTCAGTCATTCATTTTGGGGGTTATACCTATGATTCTATCATTCAACTTCCTTTACCAGTGGAACTTGCCACTTGTTCTACAGATTAGAGTCTTAGGCTTAGAAAACTGTCTGGGATGGTGAAACGTTAACTGACATGTACCAGGTCATGCAGGCAGTGTGAAAGGCAAGACATGAGCTGAGATGTTCCTGTCTCTCAGGTCAGTTCTGCTATAATATATTACTTCTAAAATTAAATAATATTTTTTGTGTTATAAAAGATTGTGTCCCATTAGCAAGTGACTAGAACACCATCTCATCTTCCCATGTCACCTCAGAATGTTCCTGATGAGGCATCAAATATTTCTTTTCAAAGTTGGACTACAATGCTTTCCACAATGTTGAAAGAGAGCATAATTCCATCCATTCTATCAATCAAAAGCATTTATTTTGAAATATGTTTTATTGATATATTTTGTTTTGATTACCTGTAATTCTCCAATGTGTCCATTTCCCTAGCCCTTGCAAGAGAGCTGTCCCTTGTAGAAAACAGTAAATAAGGGAGTAGAGGTGGGGGAACATTTCAGAAAAGATTTTAAAATTTGTTTTAATCTTAATTATTTAATTTTAAATAAAATACTGACAAAAATATTATAGCAATTTTTTTTTATTATTCACTATACTAGGCATGTGAGGAAGGTTCAGGAAAATAATGTAATTACCATATTAAAATAAAAACATCCCAAACCACATAATTATATCAATAGGTGTTAATAAAAAGCCTTTAATAAATTCAGCTCTCATTTATGCATAAAGAAAAAAAAACTCTGTAAAACATAGGTATAGAAGGAACATTTTTTAAAAATTCATTAAAAAATATCTAAAACTAAATGATATCATTTGTGCAACGGAGAACTACTAGGAACTTTCCCAATAAATCTAAAACTGAGGCTGCCCCCATTCCCAACTGTTATTTTATATAGTTCTAGAAATGCTAGCAATAGCAATAAGAAAAAGAAATTAAAAGCATAAAGATCGGCAAAGAGGTGACATAAGAATTCCAGTTTGCTGATGATATGATGGTTTATTTGTTGTTGTACAGTCGTTTTCAATCATGTCCAACTCTTTGTGATCCCATTTGGGGTTTTCTTGGCAAAGATACTGGAGCAGTTTGCATTTCCTTCTCCAGCTCATTTTACAAATGAAGAAACTAAGGTAAACAGAATTAAGTGACTTACCCAGGGTCACCCAGCTAGTAAATGTCTGAGGCCAGATTTGAACTCAGGAAGATGAATCTTCCTGACTCTAGACCTGACACTCTATCCATTGTGGCATCTACCTACCTGATGGTTCACTTAGGAAATCCTAAAGAATTAGCAAGGAAACTAATTGAGATAATCAATAACTTAAGTAAAGTAGCAGGGAACAAAATAAATCCACAAAAATTAAAAGTTTCTGTTCAGCAATAACAAAACCCAGGGAGAATAATAGAAAGGGAGAACTACTTAAAACAACTACAAAATGCATAAAGTATCTTGGAATCAATTTACCAATGCACACTGAAGACCTGTATAGATAAAATCATAAAGCATTCTTAAAATTTTTTCTGAATAACTTAGATATTTGGGATATTAATGCTTATAGCTGGACTATACCAGTATCATAAAATAATAATACTACCAAAATTAATTTATTCTTTTAGTGATATGTGAAACTATCAAAGGGATAATTTAATTTGTAAAGCTAGGTAAAATAATTACAAAATTAATTTCTAGATTAAGAATATTAAGGGTCATACTGACAGACATGTAAGAATGGAGAATGGCATTTAACCATAGAATCACAGGAGCTCAGACTTAGAATAGGAAAGGGCCTGAGAGGGCATTGAGCCCAACAATTTCATTTTTATAGATGAGGAAACTGAGGCAGAGAAAGCTTAAATGACTTCTTCTGAATCACACAATGACTGAGTTTCTGAAGTAGGATTTGAACTCAGGTCTTCCTGACTCTTAAGTCCAATATTCTGCTCATTACATTGCCTATATGCTCTTCTAGACCACAGATGTTATTACAAAACAGTAGTTATCAAAACTTCTGAGCACTGGTTAAAATATAGAAAAGTAAATCAGTGAAACAATCTCTGCCCTCAAGCTACTTTATATCTATTAAGGGGAATACGTAGATATTTAAATGTACATAAAAGATGATAGATACCGATTAGATAGATAGATTAGAGATACAACAATGAGGGGTAAGAACTAGAAGCTTGAGATCAGGAAAGGCACCTGAGCTGTGCTAGGAAAGAGACTAGGGATTCTAACAGATGGGCATGAGGGGAGTATATTCCAGGTATAGGGGATAACCAGTGTACCTGCGCAGAAATGGAAGCTGTTTTGTGATGTATGAAGAACAGTAAGAAAGCCTATTTGGTTGGTCCCTTGGTTTGTGAGTAGTAATGTATAATGAGCCTGGAAAGGGAGGATGGGGCCAAGTTATGAGGGCTTTAAATACAAAATAGAAAAGTTTATATCTTTATATCTGATCCTAGAGGTAATAGGAAGCCATAGGAATTTACTGAGTAGAGTAACCTCATCAGATCTGTTTTAGGAAAATCACTTTGGCAGTTGTGTGGAGGATGGATGAATTGGGGTAAGACTTGAGGCAAGAAGACCAATTAGAAGGCTGTTGCAATTACCTGATCTAGAGGTTATGGGGTGGTGGCCATGTGAATGAAGAGAATGAGATAGTCATAAGAGATGTTGCAAAGGTAGAAATAATGAGGTTTGGCAACTGATTGAACATGTAAGGTGAAGGAGAATGAAGAGTCCAGAAGAATGCTGAGGTTGTGAACCTGGGTGAATGGAAAAATACTGGTGCCCTCAACAGAAATAGCAAATTTGAAGAAAAAAAATAATGAATTCTGTTTTGTACATGTTGAGTTTGAGATGCCTATAGGACATCTATTTCAAAATGTCTAGTAAGAAACCAGGACTGTTTAGTGATAACGATTAAGCTATCTGAGCTGTAATCTAAGGAAATTACTAAGAGGGAAAGTAGAAAGAAAAGGACTCCAATCAGAGACTTGCCCTACACCCACAGTTAGAGATTGTGACTGTAGGTGATGATCCTGCAAAGAAGACCGAGAAGCCACAGTTAGAGTAATAGAGGAGAATCAAGAAAGCAGTGTTACAAAAACCCAGAGAGGAGAGAATATCCAGAGAGAGAGAGGGTTCAACAATTTCAAATGCTGCAGGGAACTGTAGCTATCAGCATGAAGACTAAGAAAAAGGCTACAGCTTTGGTAATCAAGAAATCATTTGTAACTTTCAAGAGAGGAGTTTCATTTGAGTGATGAAGTTAGAAGCCAGATTTTGTACTGCTTTCAGCAACCATGTAGATGGCAGTTTCGATGTCAACTGTGTATGCTGGTTTTGAAAACTGGATCATCTGTTATTTGATAGAGCATATTAGTGTTCCGTTGAGCAAAAATATCCCCAAAATGAAGATATATGAATAGGAAGGATTTGTGATCATGGCCAGCATGAGAACTTCCACCATTAACTCAGATTGTAACCCATATAGAATTCATTAGCTGAGTACAAGTGAGATGCCTCTGGCACATAGAGATGAAATGATTTGCCCATAGTCACATAATAAGTATTAGAGATGACATTTGAGCCCCTGTCTTCTTGCCTCCAAGCTCAAGATTCTCTTCATTACTACTTGCTACAAAAAAATATAATTTTGTTGGACTTGATAGAGGAATTTAATGAAAGAGAAAATCAGGGATATCCAGTGAAATATCCTTGTTGGAAGTTTGGAAGAGAAGTGAGTTTGGAAGAAAAAATAATGAATTCAGTTTTGGACATCCTGAGTGAGATATCCGATAGGTACTTGGAAATGTGGGTCTGAAGCTTGGGGGAGAGGCTGGGGCTGGATATACAGATTTGTTATTCATCTGCATAGAGATAATAATTAAGCCCATGGGAACTGAGAAGATCACAAAAAGAAATTATAGAGGAAAAAAAGGGAAATGGGCACAGGATAAAGCCTAGGGGTTCATCCCTAATTGGGCCTTCATATAAATGATGAAGTAGCAAAGGATTCAGAGATGAAGTAAGAACTAGTGGGAAGTATTATCATGAAAACTGAGAGAGAAGAAAATATACAGGTGGAAAGTATTCAACAGTATCATATACAGTAGAGAGGTCAAGAAGGATGATGACAGAGAAAAGACTGCCACATTTGGCAGTTGAGAGATTATTGGCAACTGGAGAAAGCAGTTTCAATTGAGTGATGAAATTAGAAGGCAGATTACAAAGGATGAGTGAGAGAAGAATTTGGAGAGGCAATGAGAGTAGATAGCTTTTTCCAGGAGTTCAGCTGGGAAAAAAAGGAGAGATAGAGGGAAATAGCGTGAGGGATTGGCTGGGTCTAGTGAAGGTTTTTTAAGGATAGAGGAGATTCAAAATATTTGAAGGTAGTAGAGAAGGAACCAGATAGAGAGAAATGAAAGATTAGAGAGAAGAATGGGATGATTAAAAAGGCAATCTGCCTCAGGAAGGAGATGGGATCAAGGGCATTCTCTGCTTAATCTCAGCACTCACCCTAGCACTTCCTGATTCCTGTCTCTCATGAAATTCGTCATCAGTGTAGTGGATGATAAACCAATAGCTAAGGCTTGAACACCCATTTTGTTATTTTTTAAGACCAATTTTGTCAGAGAAGTAAAAATAACAATAATACTTAATGATTCAAATAGTACAGCTGGAGCTAATTCTGCCTAAGAAATAAATCACTCAACAAGCATTTATTAAGCACCTACTTTGTTCTAGGCACTGGGGACAAAGCCAATAAAGAACCAATCCCCAACAAGTCAACAAGAATTGATTAAGTACCTACTATATATTTGCAAGGTACTATGCTAAGTGTTGGGGATACAAAGAAAGGGGAGGAAAACAGTCCCTGCTGTCAAGGAGTTCACAATCTAATGGGGGGAGACGACATGTAAACAATTGTGTGTGAACAAACTATACCCATGATAAATGGGAGATAATTTCAGAGAGAAAACACTAAAGTTAAGGAAGACTGGGAAAGGCTTGTTAGAGAAGTCAAGACTTTTGCTAAGATTTGAAGGAAGCCAAGAAAGTCAGAAGACAGAAATGAGGAAGGAGGGAGTTCTAGGTATAGGGAACAGTCAGTGAAAATGCCCAGAGTTAGGAGGTGGACTGTCTTATGTTTATATTCTGTTGGGGAAAGAGCATGTACATAGGTAAATAAATACAAAAACATTTACAAAGTAGATACAAGCTGAATTTGTGGAACAGGGAAAGGTACTAACAGCTGGAAAGGAAAGTGCCACATAGGTATTAAGACTAGTTTCCAATAGATTTTGATAGCTCATGGTCATTATTATTCATGGTGAGGTGGAAGATGAGCCCAGAGTAACAGCTCACTTGTTGTCACGATTTTCATCTTGTCAAGGATTTACAAACTTTGAAATAGCATTTGAGGGCCAGAAATGGATTCCTTTTGGCTGATTAAAAGCATCAGAAACTCTGAAACCTCAACCAGTGGTATCACAGAATATTCACAAGAAAATGTTTTTGGAAAGAGGGTTAGGAATCAGGGTAATGCTGAATTAAGTATGAACCATGTAACCCAGTTTAAAAATGATTGATTTGAGATAGGTGTGTGTGTGTGTGTGTGTGTGAGAGAGAGAGAGAGAGACAGACAGACAGACAGACAGACAGACAGAGACAAAGAGAGAGAGAAGGAGAGATGGAGAGAGTTGTATCCATCTGAATGTCAAACTATCTGGACAAGTACTTATACAACAAGAATTCTGAGAGAACTGATGATTGGAGTTTGACCAAGAAATATCATTTATCTTTGTAGCTTTCAGAAAAATGTATTCATGACCTTTCAGGTTGTTACAACAAAATATCCAAATATAAGCTAGGATTCACAAAGGGAAAAAACCCCCACAACCCTGACACCTTCATATTACATGACACCACTTAGTCTTTGTACACCTTAGGGTATTATATTTCCCGTAAGTAAGTCTGAAGAGCAAGTTTCCTCTACCCTTTGTTCATTCAAGGCTGGAGGCTCTGAGAGTGCATCTGACAAGAGTCTGAAACAACATCTATATCTCTGGGTAGGACCAAAACAACTTTCTGTCTCCTTGATCCTTTCCTTTTTCTTAGTCTGACTCCTGTATGAAAGGGATCACAGGCAACAGCTTCTGCTCAATACCAAACAAAGTACCATTTCCAAATCTGGAGTACATGGCAGTGTGTTTTCTGTGTCCAGAACCTAATCTCAGACCTCCAACTTTTGTAATAAGATTTTTAAATACACACAAACACACACACACACACTCCTTAATCAGAGTTCAGTTGCTGGTGGTAATGAGGAATGACATTCTATTGATCTTTTCTAATTACCTATTCCATCTACTGACAAAGGAGATCCCTTCCTGTATGCATTTTACTTTTTCTTGTATCTCTATTTATTTGCATGGAGTTGCTCCAACTCCGATAATTTTTACAAATTTCAGTAGACTTTCAGCTCACTTTTGCCTCTTTTTTTTTTCCATTTCTGACTCAACCTGAATCCTTTCATATGATTACTGATTTTATGACACCAGTACAATGACATTAATTTCATGGCTACTTGCTCCCATTTCTTTTTTTGTTCATTCTCTAGAAACATAAAAGACAACTAGTATGGCCTCCAATTGCTGTCAAAGAGCCAGGAAGCTAGATATTCAGCTCATTATTAATTGGTCAAATATTTTTAATCTAATTTTTTTTCCTGTTGAGTGTTGTGGTGTACTTCTATATTATAACTGGCATGGATAAGTCTTGATCATTTCAATAGACTCTGGAAGATTCTTTTATTCAGGATAGTTACCCAATTTAGGAAACTTTTCATTGTCTGGAATTGTTGCTGCTGCTTTTCTTAATGCTTGTTTCATTCTTCTTTAGGGGTTGGGGGAGCATCTTTCTCTGTTATCAGTTAAGCAACAAGCATTTGTTAAATATCTCCTGTATGCTTAAAACACAGTGTACATAGCACCTACTGTGTGCTTAATACACACTGAATAGTTCAGCGCCAGGCACTGTATGAGGGACTCAGTATATAATCACAAAAAAAAGAAATAGTTCCTGCCCTCAAGGAGCTTATATTCTATCAGAAGAGACAAGTAGGTACATAGTATAAAGATACAATGTGTACTTCTATGTGTGTGTAAACATATATTTATCTCTATGTGTACATGTATTAATATTAAATATGCCATATACACCCATATATTATATATGTGTTATATAAACAGATCTATATCTGTGTCATATATATATATATATACACATGTATGTATAGATATAGATATGGAGAAAGACAGAGAGAGAGAGAGAGAGACAGAGACAGAGGTAGATAATGGGGAATAGTGAATAGAGAGTTAGACGTGGAGTTAGGAAGAACAGAAATATCTGGGTTCACATCCCATCTCTAAAGTTTAGAGGCTGTGCAATTCTGGGCACATCACTTAACCTTTTAGTTCTCTCCATGTTAATCAGATGCTTTGGAATTTGTGTGAGAACTGTTAGATTTTGAAAAAAAATATTTGCTTGCTTTTTAAGCAGAACTGCTTGTTCAAATTTTTTTTTTTCGATAAATGTGCAAACGCATCATGACATAGTAAGATGTTGCAATCAGGGAGTTGTGGGATCAGATCCTCCCTGTAACACATATTAGCTTAGCTATGTAACCATGACTAAGTCACTCATAGACCCCTCAGGGAACTCTCTAAGCCTTTGGGTTCCAGAGGAGTTCTAGATTTTCATTGGTGAAGCGAGCTTCTATACCTGAAGTTCTTAAAAAAAAAAGCCCAATGAATTCATAGTTCTGAACAACAACTAAACACTAGAATATCCCTACCCTCCCCCCCCCAAAAAAGAAAAAAATGTGAAAAATAGGATTAAAAGATCCTGGGAAAGGCAGCTACCATGTTGGGTGGACCTCCTGTGGAAGATTTATTGAAGGACATGAATAAGAGTAGCACAGAATGTGGAGACATGAATGGGTATGATTCTGCACCTGGGGGATGTAGTCGGATAAGTGAGATCAGAGATCCATCTCAATGGGGAAGGCTAAGGTGTGTGAGCCTCCTAGGGTTTGAAAGCAAAGATTTACTACCAACTTTTGATTCTTAACTCTGCAAGATTAGGTTGAACAACTCTCAGGGAGAGATACTTCTTTTTCATAAAACTCCTAGCAATTTCCTTGATAGATGTGGAAAGAAATTCTATGTAGAATGCCTCTCTTGAGATATTCCTTAGTTCCTCCAGACCTGGTACTGAGACAATTAAGGTCCATGAGCTGCTCGGAACAAAAGTGCTACATAAATACAAGACAGAGATAATGCCATTAATTGTCCTGTTTTTGCAGCTGGAAATTGGAAGTGTTTGGGGGTATAGTTCAGTTAAGGTTCAGTGAGGAGAGGAAAATGACCCAAGCCAGGCAGTAAATCAATTCAAAATTGTAAGGATACCATGGGAGATCACACACTTACGGCAATAGGCTGTACTAGGATTTTCCTGGTGTTTAATTACACTTTTAGCCTTATAATGTGTTCAAATCTAGGCTTTTAGTACCTAAAACAGACCAGAAAAGATAGTCTGCCCATAAATTCTGTGGAAAATTGTGTGAGAGTGAGTAGCAAGTAAAAATATATCAGAGTAAATGTGTGAAATAAGTGAGAATACATAATATGTTATATGTGATTTACTGGGCCGATTTCCCAATAGTTAGCAGCCTGGTTAGTTTACCATGTGGTTTTGTGTCTCCTACCTGGATCACTTAGAGCAAAGCACATGCCTTCCTACGCAGTATCGTGGCCTCAGCTCTTGCTCTGGATTCTGATGTCATTGCTCGTTAGAATGTGAGGTCCTTGATGGGAAGACCATGTTTTTGCCTTTCTTTATGTCCCTGGCGCTTAGCACACTGCCTGATGCATTGTCAGCTCTTCACAATATTAGCTTGTTTGACTGTTGACTGAAATACTACCTTTATAACCTTAGACAAGTTGCTTAACCTCCACAGACCTCAGTTTCATTATCTATTCTAAAAAAAGGACAGGGATGTCTTCTGAGGTCCCTTCTAGTCTTTGTTCTAGATCTGTGATCCTCTGAACCTAAACAAAGCAACAAGGCAGGGAAGTAAGAGGATGATAGGGGAAGAGTAATGGATTTACAGTGGAATCACGTGGGTATGAATGACTGGGCTACTGCTATGGTAGTGACCTGTAGTGGTGGTGGAGGCAGCAGCACAGCGGAGTACCTGATAGAGCTCCCGACCTGGAATCAGGAAATCCTAAATTCAAATCCACACTCAGACACTTCTTAGCTGGGCAAGGCACTTAGCCTCTCTTTGTCTCAGTTTCCTCATCTGTAAAATGGGGATAAAAATAGCACCTACCTCCCAGGGTTATTGTGAGGATCAAATGAGATAATGATAGTGAAGTGCTTAGCACAGTGCCTGGCGCATAGAGCTATATAAATGGTAGCTATTATTATAAGTAGTAGTAACAACAACTAGCATTTATACAGTAATTCAGGGTTTACAAAGGACTTTATGTGGTCACTCATTTGTTCCTCACAACAACCCTGCAAGGTAGGAGCTATTATTATCCCCGTTTTACAGATGAGGGAACTGAGAGAGACTTGCCCAGAGTCACAAAGCTAGTGTTTAAGGCTATATTTGATCTCGTCTAATGGACCCCAGGTCCCAAGCATTATCTACTGTACCAGTCCCTAATTTTTCTTCTTGGGGCCTCAATTTCTTCATCTGAAAAACTAGAATTGGACTTAATGACCCTTAAGGTTCATTTCAGCTCTAAAGCTGTGATCCCATACACTCAGAGTTCCCAAGTTTCCAACTAATTATCTATATTTGGAGCCATATTTAGTCACCATTAGATTATGCCTCCTTGAGATCAAGAACTGTCTTTTGTGTCTTTTTGTATTCTTAGCAATTAGTATACATAGTGCCTGGCACAGAATAGGCATTTAATCAATATTTATTTGTTGATTTTTTCATCAATATCTGCCCAAATTTCTATAGACACAACTATAAAAGTTTTTGTGTTGGTATAGATTTTAAGCCTAAGTGTGTTGGAGTAATAGATCCTAAATGTATTCTTTGTGGTGTAATGGAAAAATGATTGGCATAGGGGTTGTAAGGCATTATTAAATACTGTCACCTGTCTAGTCTTTTCATCTTTAGTGATAGCCTTTGATTTCTCCATGCTGCCACCTGTTGGTAGTGAGACTGAGAGTAAGACTGATACCTGACATCTGGGTCTTCTCTAGAGCCGTTTGTCAGGGGCAACTGGTTTTCAAAATGCTTTCCATTTCTGCAGCATGCCTATGGCACCCTCCATAAAGGGTGTCTCTATTTCCCCCGTTTCATTCTTTTTCACATTAAAAAAAACATACCAATGATTTCATTAATGTAATGAATGTTTCATAAGGAACTTCCTCCACCAATTCAAATTGGCATTTTCTCTAAAATTTATGGACTTGGTGACTTACTCAGGGCCACACAGCCAACATGTATCAGAGGGATGTAAACATAAGTCTTTCCGCTTTAGAAACTATCTCTCTATCCACTATAGCATACTACTTCTCTCTTTCCCTTCCCATATATTAATTCCTTAATTAATAATTAATTAATTAATTAATTAGGATTAATTCCTAATCTTTTTTTTAAAAAAATTATAATTTAATTTTAAAATCAAATATTTTGAAAATTTTTGAATTTGAGCAACACCTCAAAAGGGAAATTATTTCCATATGTGAAATAAAATAGAAAAAAAATACATGAAATTGTAAATCTCTACTACATATAGCTTTTTAAAAAAAAGTGAATAAATAAAACATGTTCTTTTCAAATTTGTCCTGCTTGTCTGTCTGCGTTTTCCTATAAATTCTTTCTGTTGATCGGCAAGGAAGTTTTCACTTACTCTATTTTCAACCTTGGTCAGTTCAGTCAGTTGGCAAGCATATATTAAGCACCTACTATATACTAGAACCTATTCTGCTAAGCACTAGACTCACCCCTCCTTAGGTGGGCTGGCAGATCCTTGACTCCCAGGACCTTTCCAAATTGATACTGGACTTAATACAGACACCCAAACAGCTTAGAATTCCTAAGCTCAAGGGATCCACCAGCATCAGCCTCTTGGGTAGCATGCATTAAAGGTATGAACCACCATACCCAGCTTTTTATGTGTTTTTTTTTAAGGTGTTTCAAAGACCCTCTTTTATTTTTTTTTCCCCTTGGGCAACAAAACACTACTGCCAGCTCTCCTCTTTTTCCAAATCCTTCCCCAAAAGGAAAAAAAAATACAATTCTTGTAACAAATAAGTAAAATCAAACAAAACAAACTCATCCATTGGCTATGTCTGAAAATGTATCTCATTCCGCACCTTGGATCTTTTGACCCTCTGTCAGGAGGTAGGTAGCATGCTTCATAATCAATCTCCCAGAATCATGGGTGGTCACTGCTTTAATCCTTAACTTTTTGAGATGTATCATAATTTCTACTTGTGGATCATCTGAGGTTCCTGAATGTTGTGGGGGCAAATATAGGTAGAAAGTCAGCAGATATATATTTGGATGCCCTTGGGACCTTATTAGGAATTCTATAAATGTACATCAGATAAATATATAGACAAATATCTCCTTATGACATTAATTATATATGTATTTAAGAAATGTAAGCTTCTCTGAGCTAATGGATTGACTTCAGACAAGGTAGAAACTTTGATTTTGAATTTATTTATTTCCCTCATTCTCTCTCTCTCTCTCTCTCTCTTTCTTTCTCTCTCTCTCTCTCCCTCTCTCTCTCTTTCTCTCTTTCTTTCTTTTTCTCATACAATTCAGGCAACTTTGACACTGTGGAGTTTATGATGTCAGTTTAACCCCTTCTGAATTCCTTCTGTTTTCCTTTCACAGTTTCAATTTCCTAAACCTCATTTCTCCTTTCTAATTGCATGCACTCTAAGAAGAACTGGTTCATGCAACTTAACATGAAAGGAAGTGCCTCATTTATTCAAGCTAAGTTGAATATAGGAGATTTCCCAAACCTAACTAACTACAGCTATTTAAAGTATGGGAGATATTATACTTTATTTGGTGTTTGGGTACATTCAACTATCTTTAGGTCAGATGTAATTATGTAAGAATTAATAGGAGCATAGATCCAGAAGCTGCAAGGGAACCCAGAGGTCATCTAGTCCAATCTCTTCATTTTACAGATTAAGAAATTGAGGCTCAGAGAAAAGGAAGTGACTTAACCTAAAATCATATGTGTAGTAAGTGTAAGAGGTGGGATTTAAAGACCCCCTTCATTTATTTTTTTTCTTTTGGGCAACAAAACACTACTGCCAGCTCCCATATTTTAACAATGACTCCAAAGCTGCTGTGCTTTCCACTGCACCATGTTTTGTAACATAGGGAGCCTGTTTTTTTCTTAAGGGATAAATTCCTAATAAGTGAATCTTGATTTGTGGAGTAAAATATATACTAGATATGGTAGAAAACACCAGAAAAATTTAAACAACATGTAAATTAAATGAACCAGGGCAGCATGGTAAAGAGGCTAAAATGCTGAGCTTGAAGTCAGTAAGACTTAGTTATATGACCCTGAGCATGTCATTTAAACCTAGATGTGTCTCACATAGTTCTCTTATCCACTACTGCTTTTAGGGAAGGAGATTCCCAAACTGATATCCCTCAGATTAAATCCAGGAGTGCTTTTTTTAGTTACTTTCTTTGAACCAATCCTAATTGGAAAAAGTACATTACATTACAATATTGTACTATTCTTGGTTTAATGGGATTGTGTTGTATTATAAGCCAATGGCTGAAACTTACTTGTTTTATAATTTACTTTCTTTGCATCTTAAACTGACTTTTTTTTTAAATGGGTGAAGGGAGGCACTTTTACAAATCTGTATATGAGGTAGGGGAATTGAAAAAAGTTATATCTCAGAGGGAACTAGATCACTAGGTGACAGAATCAGTGATCATAACAGTCCCTTGACTTATTTTCCAATTTTAATGGCATTAATGTACCGAAGCTATTAAACTCATTCTGAATTAATTGTTAAAGGTCCCGAACAAGCTATTCATTTGTATATGCGAAACCCTACCTGGCTAGCCTTTCAGTGGTCCTGTCACATATGGGATCATCCCAGCATCTTCTCTGGAGCAAACTTGAAGAGACCCTAGAAGTCATCAAATACAAACCCTTCATTTTACAGATGAAGAAACTGAGGCACAAAGAGGTTAAGTGACTTGCTTAGGGTCATAATCTACTAAGTGCCTGAGATGGGATTTGAACCCAGGTCCTCCTAACTCCTGTTCTCTATCCACTTACAAGTTATCTTTCTTACTCCTATGAAGATTAGAGTATTCCCTGTTTTTAATTCTAAAAGAGGTTAATGGCAAAACTGGGGCAGAGTAAAATGCTAAACATCCCCTCTTTTAGTTTTCTCCTTACTTTCCAAATTTGTGTATTTGACTTCTATTATTATCATACACTTATTAGTCTTGTAATTCATTGGCAACCTTATACTATTTCTCAGCCTCCTCTTTCAGATCTCTTTAGAAAAAGAAGGGTCATTGAAGCATTTTTTTCTTCAATGGTTGGTTGTTGGTCCTTCATTTTCAAAAAGGACCAAAATGACATCACCATGCTAAAGTCAAGGTTTAGTGTGTCCGACTGTGGCTGATCAGACCAATATGAGCTCAGGAATGCTCTACCACAGGTCAGGCACAAATAATCTGTGTGAACCTTTAGGGTGGATTCTCTAAGTCTCTGTATCTTGCGTTTCTCTTGAGATATTTTAATTCTGCTTTGCTCACAGAGCACAGCACCTTTTCTGATGTGGGCACACCATGCTGAGTAGTCCTGTGATGAGAGAATAGAAGGAAGGCCAGAAGGATTCATGGACAAGCACAACAGCTTTGAAAGTTACATGTTAAATCTATATATTTACAAAGAAAAGCAAGAGACTTGCAGTTTCATATGATCCTCTCTTTCTGTTCTACTATTTGTATTGAAACACTCCCTTTATTTGGTGTTTGTTAAACTAAAAATTAAAAAAAAAGTAGAAGATATCTCTTTAGAAATGGAAGTTCTACTGAAGGCTTTTCCCCCCAGAAAATCTTTTAAAAAAAAAAAAGATATCAATTCTCCTCAAGACATTCCCTTGCCTGCTGGTTCCCTTTTCCATAGGTTAACCAAGAACAGCATACCAGACAGAGAACGAGAGGTAAAATAAAGTTCTATTATTATTTAGAAGGAGAGAAAGTACTGGTAACCAATGGTAATGTGGGAAAAGCCCAGGCTCTGGTTTTAGTGGACCCGGGTTCAAATTCTGTCTCTGCCACTTATTACCTGTATAGACATGGGCAAGTCACTTAATATCCCTTAGCCTCCCTTTCCTCATCTGAAAAATGAAGGATTAGGCCAGCTGACCTCTGAGGTCCTTTCTGGATCTATGAATTACATATTTGGGAAGGATCTTAGGGAACTCTGACTTAGTAGTTAAGTACTAGGAGGGTTGCCTGAGGCAGAGAGAAATCAAATGACTTTACCAAGGGTAAGCTACCTATATAGTAAGTGTAGAGGATATGATACAAACCCAAGTCTTCTCGAATCCAAGACCAATACCCAATCTACTCTATCATATTGCCTCTATATTACTATAGCTGTGCATTTAACCTTTATGGTTATAATCACTAGTCAAATACAGTCAGCGTATCAAGTACATAAAAATCATAAGTGGAGTGCTAAATATTTTTTTTTAATATTCAAGGAAACAATGTGAGATAGAGTTAAAAAAATACTTAAGATTTTTTAGTACCTAGATATATATTTCCTTATTCAGGTGCACAAACTATAGTTTGTTCCTTTATGATGTCTTAGAGTAGTAAATTTCTCCTCTTCCCTAAGCTCCCAGCCCTTTCTTCTGTAATCAAATCTAATTCTTCTCCAGTCAAACAGTGGGAGGGTAGGACCTATACATGTCTTTCTCCTCTCTCTCTCTCTCTCTCTCTCTCTCTCTCTCTCTCTCTCTCTCTGTCTCTCTCTCACACACACACACACACACAGCCAATCTCTTTAGTCACCAGAGTGGTACAGTGACTAGAATGCTGGACTTGGAGTCAGAAAGTCCCAGGTTTAGATCTTTCCTGAAATACTTAGCCATGTTACCTTCTCTGTGCCTTGATTTCTTCATCTGTAAAATGAGGACATTGGACTTAATTAACTCTAATTAACCTTCTAGCTCTAAATCTATAACCCTATGATCTCTAAGGAGAGAGAAAAGAGCTGTAACAAAGTCAGGATGATTGAGGTTTTGCCCTATATTGATATCTGAGCGTGGGTGGGGAGCACCTCTTCCTAAAGTGCTCTTCCAGGCTTCTGTCCTCATGCCTCCTAGGACAAAATGAGATTGCCTCCATGTCACATGGTACATTCCTGAGGATCAACTCATCTCTTTAACAATGCTTTCCCCCTTAGTTTTACTCTACCTACTACCACTTCCATACTCCTTCTTCCCATATGTTGTGGGGAGGAGGGAGGAAAGAGAGTTTACTTGTTAGCCACACCAACGAGGATGGGGTCAGACTATTTGGGAGATAGGCCTTCCCCTCTCCCAGGGCAGCTGTGCCTTTTGAGAAAGGGCTATCTCTGTGCTATGACCCCATACCACCAATTTACCGCAGATGTTATAATTACTTGTAAAAGCTCTGTAGGACACCATGAGTTCATCCTTCAGATGTATCTATAAACACATCTGAAATTTTTTCACTTCTTAAAAAGCTACATTAAATATATCCTTAGAAGAAAGCCCCAATCATGGAACTATGGACTTCTTTTTCCCTTGATATCTAGTATTAGTGGGGTTCTCCATCAGAAATAATCTCCTTTCCTTGTCTATTATATATTAGGTCTGTATGCTATGGCAAATGGATTTAAAAATGTAATAAGAAAAACAAGACATCTCATTGTAAATAAAGTAAGCCTTCCCAAAAATGTAGAACGGTACCTTGAAGCCCAGAGTCTGATACCAAACTTTTCTGTTCTTGAATAAAACTCATTGACCTGCCAAGAAGGATCAACTGGGCATTTTCCATTATTTATCACTTTCTGCCTATGGATAAACAAATAATACAAAGCTATCATGGGCAGTATAAATCCATTTGCCTGGTTACCCAATCAACAAGTGCAGGTTTGGGCAATTGATGATTACAAAAAGACAATTTATTGTCAACCTCTATAGGGATGCCTTGAAGAAAACCTTGATGTAATTTGCCACTGACTAGTGCAGACCCTTGTGCACAGATGAAGATGCATCATTCAGGGCCTGTTTTATTAAGGTTGGATACACTTAATGAGGCATTTTCTTTTAATTTTTTTAGGGTCTATCAAATGACATACAGGGGCTTCTTAAATTCAGAGGCCAATTTTTTGCCCACTCACAAGCTAATATCATTCTCCATGTTGAGTGAGAATGGATAGAGAATTTAGCAGAATGTTAATCCTAAACAGAAAGGCCCAATCCATTGTTTTCAGTCCTTCCGCCATTTTGATTTTGCTTTTTGAATTGCTTGTGACTCTCTGCTTCCCCCATCTTTTTTTTTTTGGTACAATGATTCTTGCCTTGTCTTTTCCCAGTCCGTTTCTGACCTGGAGAGATGTGCAGCATGTTATTGTAAGGACTTCCCGTGCAGGACATTTGAGCGCTAATGACTGGAAAACCAATGCTGCTGGTTTTAAGGGTGAGAACTTCTTTCATATTCACTGTCACAGGCAAAATATATTTTTAAATTTTTTTTCCAATTTTAAAACGGGAGCAGGAAACAGAACCCCTCAAAAGACACTTTAAATTTAGTGTTGGCACATAGAGCTCTTAATCTTTCAGTAAATTTGAGACAAATTCCCTTTAATTTCTTCTTGCTGGTCAACCTTTGGAATAATCAGAAAAATATTAAGTAATGGCTGGCCCGTGAGAATTCCATCTGAGCTGATGTTCTTTGACATTATTTGAATGATTTTTGGAAGAGTATTTGGAGCATGTTTATAAACCTGCTTTCTCTGCCGAATATTTTCAGTCAACATGCTCCAAATAAGTGGCCTTATCAGTTAACCCTGGTTCACTATAGCTCTCTTTAGGCTATGCTAACTATTTTTCAAAAGATTTTGTTTTTACATAGCATCAAACTTCCCTTAAAAAAGAAAAAAAAACCATTCACAAAAAGTTACCTTGAATAGTAATGAAAGAGTAGATTAGGGTCTTCATAAAATCTCTTTGAAGTTTGAAACATTTTAATCTTTCATAATTTCAGTTATAAGTATAATTTTAGAAACCCTATAAAGCAATCTTGTAACCAATTTTACTTCCTTTAGCTGATATGGACTCTGATCTATATGCTAGCCATTAGACAGTTATCCATCTCATCAACCATTGCTCTATTTATGTTTGTCATGAAATCTCAACTAAGAATATTCTGTGTGCATTTTTCTAATGTAGTTGACCAATTATTTAATATCTTTGATTTTAAATATTTCATAATTTCTTTAACCATATCTATAACCTCATTTATTAAAGTTTTAAAGTACATAAGAATGATTAGAAAATCCTACATGAGTATTTAGGGGTTGCGATGTGTTCCTATACATACAGTATGGTATAGAAGAAATAGCACTGGATTAGGAATTAGGAGATTAGTGCTACTACTCTGCTACTGAATAGTTGTATGACTTTTGGCAAGTAAGTTCACGTCTCTGGATCTCAGTTTCCTCAATGACATGAGTAGACTCCACAATTTCTAAGATTACTTCTAGGTCTAAAATTCTATGATTCTTTATCACTTTTTTGTTTTGGGGTTTTTTTTGGTGCACATACACACACAAGTTTATGTTTTCAGGACCCCATTTTATGAATTGTATCTGAATTTTACAAATGTGCATACAGAAAATGAACATGAAAATATGGATTATGGATAGATTAAGAGTACAACCAGGCCAGTGCAAATAATGAATACCCTGAAATAGACACATTATTTGAATTTTCATGGCCTATTTCCATTGGACTGGAACCAATGACCACATTTTACATAATTATACCTTCAAATAGTACAAATTTGAATATATGTGACAACTGTATGGGATTCATTGTTCACACTAATAAGGATGTGGCTATAAATCAAAACTTCAGAGACATGCAGGCATTAATGAAATAAAAAAACATAATTTTTGATTGATTCTGCATTTGTAAAATATTTCAATTTAGAGATTTTAAACACTTCCCTATGAAAGACACAATGGTCTTTGTCTTTGATCATTAAACAATGCCACTCCCCAATTAACTAGACTGACTACACTGTGCTGTAGGGCAGACCACAATTCATATTTTTAAAATATTTGTATGACTCCATATGCTACCAATTCCTATGTAAATCTCAGAGTTCTATGAAGATTAGGATGAATAAAAGGTGCCCCTGAACCTAACCTTACCTGTGAAAGCAGACTTTATGGGGGAAGGAAGCTAAACTAAACACATCAACCTCTATAGAGCTTAGGAATCAACTTTAACCCAAATAAAAGTCCCAATTTTAGTTATTTTTTGGCAGCTTAAGCAGAGCAAATGTTTCCAATAAAAAATGAAGCTCTCTTTAAACCTCTGTTGGTTTTGGATAGGGGAAAAGCACAAGATTTAGATTAAATCACAACATCCAAACCTGAGCATAAAGAGGGTGGGGGACGGTAGGGTTGTGTACCATTTCTGGCCAGAACGAAACTGCATTTTACTATTGCACGTGGCGATATTTAGCATAATATTTCACTGTCCTCCTTGACCACTGCCAAGAGTAACAATTGAAGTGCACATTTTCATAGATGAATTACTCTGAACAGGCTTAGTTCTCAGTGGAATTGTATTGTAATTTTGTTGATGACAAGGACCATATTTCATCTAAACCACACTCATAATATAAAAAGTGGGGGAGGGAAGAAGGGGCTCTCTTTTTGTCCATTCCAAAACTCAAAATTGTTTCCCCAATTAATCCCCACCTTTCAGTAAAAGAAACCAAGGCATGGGACACTATCAGCCTCTCTTCCAGGAAAATAAAGGAATGGAGGGACAGGAGAGACTGGTAGTGGAATAGGGGCTGACTTCTTTTGAAAGATGAACCAGGAAGGGTGAAAACCAGCAAAGACTTGGAAGGGCTCCTCATTCAACAAAGATTCAGCAGGAACTGGTACTTAGAAGGGAGTCAGTAGACTTTCTCTGGTTTCATGAACCAGAGTGCCACTGTCCCTTCTGATTCTTTTATGACTTTTTAACATGTAGGAAACAGAGTTTCTTACAAATTGGAACTTTTAGACACATGTTTCCACTCCCCCCACACATACACCCAACTGGCCATCCCCATCCTACTATACCCCTCTCTCCCTCCCACGTCAGCCTCCCTGAACACCTGGCACTAATATCATTGATTACATGAGATGGCAATCGAAACAGCTTGAGACACCCCATGTTTTTTCATTATTTTGTAATGCTAAGGTCCTGCTTGTTTAAGACTGCTATTCATGACTTTATAATCATATTAGCAATGCTCATTAAGTCCTTGGCAGTTGGATGAATGATTTAAAGTCTCTGTGTCATTATTTTCTCATCCAGCAGCTCAAAATAGTTCCTGAAATTGTGAAAAAAATTTATTTTTCCCCAGCCATTTATACCAGAAGTTGTGATTTTTGTTTGTGGGTAAGAAAGTGGTAGACTTAACATCATTTGGTGTCACCGACAATTGCAAAAACCCTAAAGAACATTCACTGTAGCCAAGTCCTGTCTATTACATTTCAAACAAGTTCCCTTCATTTGTACTTCCATGCCACGGAATCACAACATAAATTTAGAGCTAGATTTAGAGAAAGATGGAGATAGATAGATAGATAGATATTTAGATAGATAGATGGGTGAGTGGGTGGATTCATTTCCTATGTCCCCAGACATTGCATTCACTATGTAGATGTGCTGTTAAGAGAACCTGAATTATTACATAGATGTGATACAGCAGGGAACATGCTGTATTTAGAGTCACAGGAACTGAATTTTTTAATTCTGAGTGTGCCACTTATATAAGAGAGTCATAACATAGACTTAGAACTGGAAGAGACGAAGATAAGCTGAAGTGGAGACAGAGATTTATCATGTATCACACACTTTGCAGGCATTGGGTAGATGCATTATTAAGAAAACCTGAATTTTGATAATGATGTGATATAGCAGAAAGAGTTCTGGATTTGGATTTAAATTCTGCTACTTAATGCTGATGTGACTTTGAACAAATCATTTACCCCCATTGGGTGCTCAGTTTCTTTTTCAGTAAAATGAAGGGGCTGAAATATATGACCTCTAAGTTCCCTTTTAGCCCTAAATCTATCATCCTAAAACAGAATGCCGCAGATTAAAAGAAAAAAAAACTGACCTCCGAACTAGGAGACCTGGATCAAGTGCTACCTCTGACTTGTATTGACTGTATGACTCTGGGAAAGTCACTTAACTTTTCACTGATAGAGACAATTCTCTAAGATTATAAATTGCAGAGTTCCAAATATCAATGAAATCATTGGTTGAGTCTAGACATGTGCTGGACAGCTCATACTGGCTTGCCCAACTTTAAATGTTTGGTGTGACACCAGAGAAACCTGCAACATTATTGTTGTATTGATTATCTCTACTTAAGAAGGTGTTAATAATGCAGATTAAACTTAAAAGTGTGTCTGTGCATACATATCCCCTCCCCCCAATTGTTAAATATTAACCAGTATGCCTTTGTATAGCTCTCTAAGTATGGTTTGAGCTCAGCAAGAGCTCAGTAGCAGGCTCAGAGAATGAAATCATCACCAGACTGGAGACCTAGTGACTGGGGTCTGATGACATTGGTGATGATGATAATTATAATTAATGACATTTACATAGCATGTTAAGGTTTGCAAAATGCTTCACAGCCGTTATCTCATTTGAGTCTCACAATTCCCCTGGGCTAGTCTCTATGCAAATAGATAGATAAACATGGGTATGGGTATATAGATGTGGACATAGTTATAGATATATAGATATAGAATTTATAGAGATCTATATGGAGATTATATATGTGTGTATACGCACATATACACACACATATATAAATTTTCTCTACATAGAATCCTATTCTATGTATGTACATACAGATAGACAGACAGATAGATATATAGAAAGATACGTAGATAAATAGAATCCTATTATATACTATGGGCAGCTAGATGACTCAGTGGATAGAGCACTGGGCCTGCAGTCAAGAATTCAAATCCAGCTTCAGATACTTATAGCTCTAAGACACAGAGTCATCATTCAGTCATTTCAGTTGTATCTGAATATAAAATAATTGGAGAAATATTAATTGTTCATGGGTAGGCAGGGCCAATATAATAAAAATGACAATTTTACCTAAACTGATTTATATAATCAATGCCATTTCAATTAAATTAGCAAAAAATTATTTTACTGAGTTAGAAAAAATAATAACAAAATTCATCTGGAAGAACAAAAGGTCAAGAACATCAAGGGAACTTAAGAAAAAAATTTAAAGGAAGGAGGTTAAGAAGTATCAGATCTTAAACTATATTATAAGGCAGTAATTATCAAAACTATATGGTACTGGCTAAGATGTAGAAAGGTAGATCAATGGAATAGAGTAGACATACAATTTACAGCAGCAAATGACTATAGTAACCTTGTGTTTGAGGAGGATAGAACGCATTTAATAAGAAGAAGAATCATAAAATATAAAGTCTTACGTGCAAATAAAGGGAGGAAACCACACAGTGGGGTTTCAATTTTTTCTACTTTCACTTTTTGTTCAGACCTGTAATCACTTTGGTATAGGTAGCTCCCCATGATGAAACTCCAAAATTACTGAAGAACTTTGGAAGCTCCTCTGCAAGTAGCCTTAGAGAGTCACTTAGGATGTTAAAGGTGAAATGGTTTGCCCAGGTCACCCAGGCAGTATGTGTCAAGACTTGATTCCAGATTATTCTAAGTCCAAGTTCACTCTTTAACCACTACACCATGTTGCCTGTCCAAAAATGGGCCCATTTTCCAAATGTACAACATATAAATAGATACCGAAAAAATGTTTTCTCACTAGGAGAATGAGAATTTCTCATTTTAGGTAGCCCTTATTTGTTCATTTGTTCATTTATTTGTTTGTTTGTTTGTTTTTTACCAAGGTTTATTCCACTAATAGTTCATTCATTTTATATCTTGCTGATGAGAGACATCATGGCTTACTAGATGAAGCACTGCTTCATCTGCATGAGGATAAAATGCTGGAGTCAGGAAGTCCTGAGTCAAAGACCGATCTCTGTCACGGAGCAGCTGTGTGACCTTAAGCATCTCACCTAGTCCGAGCAGCCATTTCAGTCATACATTGCCCACCCCATTGACTGTTTAAGGGTAGTCAGAGTTCTCCTTGTTCCCCTGTTACCTCTTCTAAACTCTCCTTCCACTGCTATCTCTCAGCAGTCTCCCCTCTCCTGAGGTTAATCTAATCCCAATGTAGTATCTCATCCAGATCCTGACTGCCTTCTCTTCATAAACTCTACAGCTCAGCCATACTGCAGTAATTACTGTTCCTCATGCAGGAAGCTCCATCTCTAACCCCATACCTTTGTGCTAACTTTTTCTTTGTACTCTCAGTACATTCCATATAGTGATTGTTGATTAATTGATCGACAACCTCTTAATACCCCAAGCAGCTCCTTAAGACTATAAATGGCAGAGAAGGTATGATCTATATCAGTAGAAATAATGCCCTGACCACAAACTTCCTCTTCCAATGAAACCACGGGTCCAGTTCCATCCTAGGCCATATTAATATATATGATATATGGATTATATTTAAAATATATTACAAAATTAAAATGTTATATTCTTTAAAGTGAGAAACAAAGCTAATTCCCCTGTCAGAAGCATGATAATACAGCTCGTTAAGGTGAAGGCCATATCTTTCAGGGTCCAGATAGAAAAAAAAACCAATTGAATAACAGTTTTCCTTTTGAGGACTAAATCCCAAATTCCACTATTATGTCACTGACCCATGTTTGAAACTCCAAGAAGTGGCTTTGCCATTAATACCTTTAATATTATTTCTTTTCTTCCCTCACCCCTTTATCTCCCTCTCTATACATATATTCTTTTGTTGTTACCATACCCTGTTATAATGCTAAATGGGAAGGGGCTCTCCTCAGTTTTTGGAATGACAAGCTGTCTTCTCTACTTGATTTGTTGTTTGGTTGTTTCAAGCCATGAGTGACTCTTCATGAACCCATTTGGGGTTTTCTTGGCAAAGAAACTGGAGTGGTTTGCCATCTCCTTCTCCAACTCATTTTACAAATGAGGAAACTAAGGCAGACAGGATGAAGTGACTTGCCCAGGGTCACACAGCAAGTAAGTGTCTGAGACTGCATTTGAACTCGGGTCTTCCTTACTCTAGGCCCAGTACTCTATCCACTTCACCACCTACTTTTCCCTTTACTTGATTACTATTGGCAAATGATGCACTGAATTGTGGCCATGGAATATGAGAGGGGTGGGCTGAGGGGGTGGAATTTGTTACTTATACAATGTGGCTGTGGCAGGTAGATGGAATGTTTAAAGTGCTAGATTGGAATCGGTACGATCTGAGTTCAAATTCTGGTTCAGATAGTCACTAGCTCTGTGACTCATTGAAAGTCACTTAATCTCTGTTTGCCTCAGTCCCTTCTTCCGTAAAATGAGGATAATTCCCTCGGGGTTATCATGAGGATAAAATGAGACAGTGTATGTAAAGCACTTTGCAAAACATTGAACACTACATAAATGTTAGCTATTATCATTATTATTAGCTATTTTTGATGGTTAACATCCAGAAACTAAAATTTATATTCCATTTTTTTTCCCTGAGAAGGCCTCCAATTATTTGCCAAGTCATATGAAAGATACATAGTTAATCCTTCCCTGACTACCAAAAGTACAGCTTAACCATAGCAGCAATATCAAAAGGCAAACAAGAGACAGTAGCCACTCCTTAATACAGAGTCTCACACATCACTTTGCATATAATAGGCACTTAATAAATCTTTGTTAAACTAAATATGGCAGAATGTGGTTTGGAAAGTGGGTTTTGACTAGTGGGGTCAAAGAAATCCAATATGCTAAGGGCATTAATTCAGCTACATCATCAATTCAATTGATGAAAGTCATTTTCAGAGATGAGTGCTTAGGTATTCCTTGAATGTTAGCTTGAATTGTTCAAATGTAGGGGAAATTGTACATCCCCTGAGTTCTAGCTAGCAAATTAAAGTATCCCCTGTTGGGAAGGCTGTCTCAGACATGTTCAAGGGAATAGGGGACTAGCCTAAGGAAAAACTCAAGTAGAACGTTTTATTTTAAGTACTCAAAATATTCTTGATACCTAGGTGCTTTTGAGGGATTGCTAGTATTATCACTTCTCCATAAATCTGGACCCATGAGGCTAAACCCTAAATACTTTGCACAAGTTATGACTCTACCACAGTCCCACCTGTGTATGTGGGGATATGGAGGCTAAATTGCTGAGTTACTCTTCCCTTAACCCTTCTCTTTGATCCGGGTTGTTGTTGAGTCCTTTCGGCCACATCCGACCCTCTTTGGTTGTTTTATTGGCAAAGATGCTGGAGTAGTTTGCCATTTCCTTTTCCAGCTCATTTTACAGATGAGGAACTGAGGCAAACAGGGTTAAGTAACTTGCCCAAGGTCACACAGCTACTAAGTGTCTGAGGCTCCAATCTTCCTGATTCCAGGTCCAGTGCTCTGTGCACTGTATCACCTAGCTGCCCCTTTGATCTGGGTATGAACTCATAATGAGTTGACAGCATGAAATGAGGAAAATCATCACTCTAGATATTTTTTAAATGTTCATATTTGGGTTCTGTGACTGTATGCAGTTAAACAGTATTAATTAAGGAACAGGAATAGCTGTCAGATAATAAATTAGGACCTTCTGTCATCTTTACTAGGCGAAAGAATGAAAAAAATGTCATTGAAAATCAAAAATGACAACTAAGTGTGAACAAGTTTACCACGCCTTCCATTTCACTGCCCTCCCAGACTATGTAAGTCTCTTTTTTACTACCAGCATGTTGCTGCAAGACCCCCTGGCTCTTTCTTTGAAGACCACTAAACTGCTAGATATTTTTATTTTCTAACTGATTTCCCTGCCTAGGGAAAACCATTGACAGTCTAACAGGCCTCCTTAGTCTCCCAGGTCTTAACTTTTAACGACTTTTATTACTCTTAATTGCCATCGTTTGATTTCAACCGGTAGGACTGATCATTTTAAGACGTGCCAATATATTTTTAATACCTGCCTGACTTGCTTTCAATTTGTAACACTTATTAAAAATAATTAGAAGTGCTGAGATCATTAAGCATGCAACGTGTTGAATTGAATCTGAAAGTGCTTAAATGTATTCCATTTTTAACAGGAGCCTATGAAATTATTTCTTATATATTGACATTTGAACAGACATAGTTCCCTATTTTTCTTTTATTTCTTTGTACAAATGATGTTCTCTCCCTTTGTCATCTAGAGTACAGATAAGACGGTTTGTCCACTTTTCTTACCACAGGTTGTACCTATGGAATGCAACTATGATTAAAGATGCATGGAACATTTCACCTAGTGATAGGCATAGCACATACATGGAGAGAAGCTGAGGTGAACTCGTCCATGAACTAGATAGAAATGGAATTAGAACCAATTTATCCAAACTGGAAGCCTTAGTCCTACTTACAGAAAAAGCTGTTTATTTCTTTAAAGTTACTTACCCAGAGGGAGAAGGATGTACATTTTCTACCCAATATAACAGAATGATTGGAAAATGCCTTCATTATTTAGACCAGAACATTGTTATCTTTACTTGTTTGGGTCACAATCTATCCATGACTTCCCTCCATATGTGATTCTTGTCCATGATTCACTCTATTAGAAGATCTTCCCAACAGTTCTGGAATATTTATTCTGGATCTTTCTAAATTTCTTGGATACATGGGTTCTCATTATACTATTGGCTTACTTCCTTTTATGGTTTTTAAATGCCTTTGGTGATTTTTCTTAATCTAATTCTAGTACTCAAGTCATCATTGGTACCATATTGTATCCTACATATACCCACCTTGTGTCTTTTCATTGCCTCTGGATCATCTGCAACTTCAACTCTTCTGAGATCATGATGTTCCATATTTCTTAGTCGTGTAACTTTACTAGGAAAAGACCAATGTCAAAAATATGGATTTTACTATCTAAGAGTAGCTTGAGGTTATCAGAGTGCTAAGAAGTTGTCTAAATATTATCTAGCCTATTCTCTTCTCTTATTCATTTCTAGACCCAGTTCATTATTAAAATCAAAGGTCCAAATCCCAGCTTGATACTTACTAGCTATATGACTGAGCAAGCCCCCTAACCTCACTGTGGCTCAGTTTTCTCATCTGGAAAAAAAAAAAGGGGGTTGGAATCAATGGCCTCTAATGTCCTTTCCAGCTCTGAGTGTATTATGTTATTGTTTTTGTTGTTTAGTCATTTCAGTTGTGTCTGACTCTCTTGACCCCATTTGAGGTTTATTTAATGCGCTGATCATCCATCAGGCAAGCCTTCCTAGACAGTTTGTCACCACATCCTGCATTTCATTCGCTACACATTTGACTGAAAGCCATAAGGCAGGCAAGATTCTATTGTGTTATTTGTTGTTGTTGTTCAGTCATTTTTCAGTCATATCCAACTCTTTGTGACCCCATTTGGGATTTTCTTGGCAAAGATACTGGAGTGGTTTGTGCCATTTCCTTCTCCAGCTCAATTTACAAATGAGAAAACTGAGGCAAACAAGATTAAGTGATTTGACCAGGGTCACACAGCTAGTACATGTCTGAGATGGGTCTTCCTGACTCCAAGGTCAGTGTTCTAACTACTACTGCACCACCTAGCTGCCTGTTTTGTATTATTTAGTCATCACAAAAAGGCATTTGCCTCCCATAGAACTAAATACAGACTTACAGACTCTCTCTGTCAACAGAGAAATTTCCCATGCTTACATTTAAAAATCCTGCATATGTATTTTTTAAATTTCCAAATTCCACATGATTTTTAAAACATAATCATAGCTATTTAATATATATTGGCTTGAAGCAATGTAGCATTTGGGATGCATTGAAAACCAACACATTTCCTCACTCCAAAGAGTGTTGAGAGTTACATATCGCATATGAAACAGAGTTTTTCAAGTAGGTACATAATTTAAATTATTTTTTCTTATAGTATGGTTTGCTTAAGTATCCAATAAAACACACACACATATAACACACACGCTAACACAATATACTACGCAGCAAAAAAAAAAAGCACATAACACTACCTATAACTATAATCTTTATTTCCATTTGCCACCCAACCTTTGGCCTCCCACTCTGTTATAGACAGTTGGCCACCAGAGTGTTCAACACATGTTTAAACACGTGGAAGCTTAGAAATGTCCCTTTGATGAGAGCTGTAGCTTTCTTCCACTTCACTCTGTAGTAGAGAGAGGGTGTGTTTTTTCCCCCTGAAGTACAGATGTGGATTGAAGTCCATGTGGTTTCACACTTAATGCTTATCCTCTAAATAAAACAGAAATATTGATGCTTGTGCTTTTTAAAAATTATTATCTATGTATGAAATGCTGTTAGTTAATATATACAGTTATGTCTTGAGTGGTTTAGTGGTTTTACCACAGCCTTAGTAGACTGGGCCTAGGCCTGCCACTGAAATTTTCTGTGGCCTTTGAGAAAACCAGTGAACCACTTTATGTCTGTAATGTGTAAAATGTGGGTAACAAATGCCAGTTATAAGAGGAACAATATCAACTGTATATGCAAAGTGCTTTGAAGATGAGAACTACACACTAAGCCAGTCTTAACCACATTTACAAAACTGACCAGTCCACCATTCCTATGGTAAATAGAACCATAGATGATTGTAGAGTGAACGTGCTTCTGCACATGACAGGCTATGAATTTAACTTTGGTGAAAATAGGATTAAGTGACATATTTTGTACAGAATAAATGTACAGAAACTCTTTCCTAATTGAGAGTGCTATTTGTTGGATTTTCGATGGCCTAATGAACGGATAGAGAGCTAACTAGCACCAAAGTCAGAAACACCTGAGTTCAGACTTGCCTCTGGCAGGTCCTGACTGGGCGATCCTTAGCAAGTCACTTAACATCTTGGTGCTCTAGGCAAATCTCTGTGACTGTAAGGTGCAGAAGTGCATTGTTAAAGAGAATTTCCTCAACCAAGAGTGCATTACGCTAATGCAGATGTTTTTAATCTTGTTTTGTGTGTGTCGTGGACCCATTAGGCAGTCTAGTGAAATCCATGAACCCCTTCCCAGAATAATGTTTTTAAATGCATAAAATCAAACACATAGAATTGTAAAGACACCAATTAAATTGAAATACTTTGAATGTATGGAAGTATATTAAATATACAAATATATATATATATATATATAAATAACATTGAAATATTGAAAGGATCAAAATGTTTTCTAAAAACATGATTATGCACCCCTGATTAAGGATCCCTAGTAATATCATCACAGGTCTGGTCCCTATCCCTACCCTAAAATTAGATACAGGCACTGAATACTTTATTGAGCCTTTTGCAATTTTATTCAGTTTTAATATTCAAGCACTCAGCACATGCCTTATACATAGTAGGCATTTATAAAAATGTTTTCTGTATTGAATATAAATTTTTCTCTGCTGCATAACTATTGCCGTGACCAAGTCTTCACTCGTTTACATGTCCATAATTTGTCCCAGTTGGTTATCTAACTGATCTTAAATTCCATGTTACAAGTTTGTTTGAATTTGACCTACTAAATTGATTCTTAAAAATTTCTTGAGGGTATGTTAGAACCTAAGTTTAACCTACTAGTAGTTTTTTTTTGTTTTTTGTTTTTTGTTTGTTTTTCAGGGGAGTTATTTCTTTTTTGTTGTTTTTTTTTTGATTGGGGGATTGTTTTGTTTTTTTAGTTATTGGAGCATGGTCATTATAGAAAGTGTGCTGATATAAGTAATGTGACTGACTTCTTAATAAATACATTTCAATTTATACATCCAAATGAACGTCATCTTCTTCAAAGCCATGACTTTCTGAAACTATACACTAATATCAAGGACACTATCGTTTCTCAAAGGATTCTTTAGAACTGCCTTTGGAGTCTGCAGGGTATCCACTGGAATCTTTTCAATGGTAGCAAATCTTGGTCCTCTGAAAGTGGCTTTGTTTGTTTTTTTACAAACGGCCAAGCGTCATGTGGGATCAAGTCTATTCAATATTTTTCAGCATTAGAAAACAATATGGCTACAAACTAACAAGACTGGTTTTCTTCTCTTGTTCTTTAACTGTCTCTGAAGCACTTTCTGAAAAAAAGTCCCACAAATATTCTAAATCTATCCAGCATCAAAGGAGTGAGTGTGAAGAGGCTTAAGGGGACAGCACTATTTTCACTTATTAGTGTTGGCATATTTGTTAAATGAAATCAAAACCTTTTACTTTATTGCCATCTATCAATATACAATAGGATAGAAATAAGATAGGCAATAACGTAAACACATATGAGCACATGAGCTTGCATTTACATCTACGCTGCATGGTAGATGTGTGTATCTGTGTGTTATGGCCATCATGTAATGAGACAGATTCCAAAAATCATATGGAATATAGACAGTATCTATAAATGACAGATGTCCATCAGTGATGAACAGATTAGGATTTTATATCTGTAACTACAATTATATTTCTTTTTAGCCTAACTGAAGGGCTTTATCTTCATTGGGAACCATCAGAACTTTGAAATAATGTTCACTGAGTCCCTAAAATGAAATATTGTGCTCTCCATTAGTGCTTTTTCTGTCTTTATTCTTTCCTATTCTACAGTTAATTAGATTTCAATTTTAAAAAGTATGTTTGGAAAAATAATTTTTTTATGTAAGTCTAACCTATTATTAATATGGGTCTCACTGATGGACTCCAATCATGACATGTGAAGAAATAGTGAATATGAATATGAACGTTCATTCTTCATTCGTGTCCAACTCTTAATGTCCCCATTTGGGGCTTTCTTGGCAAAGATACTGGAGTGGTTTGCCATATCCTTCTACAACTCATTTTACAGATGAGGAAACTGAGGCAAACAAGGTTAAGTGACTTGTCCAGGATCACACAGTTAGTAAGTGTCTGAGGCAAGATTTGAACTTAGGTCTTCTTGGCTCCAGGCCAGCACTCTATCCACTGTGCCGTCTAGCTGCCCCAACAATACGACTGACTACATAGCTTATCATTCATCCAGTTCTTTATGGACAAACATAAATATTTACACATAGTTGTCTGTGAAGGTGAGAGGCAGCATGACATGGTGAATAGAGGGTCACCCTTTGAGTCAGGAAGACCTCAGTTAAGTCCTGCTGCTGATACATACTAGCTGTAGGGCCATGGGCAAGTCTCTAAACCTCCTGGTTAATTCTCTAACATGTTAATTTATAGATGAGTTGTTGATTGTGGTTAGGCAATGAAGTGTTTAAGTACCAGAAGTTCCCAATATTGATGAAAGAGATCAATCTCAGTTCCAAATCTCTTTATCTCCTCCACCCACAAAAACAACAAAAAACTCTGCGAAGATGGATATATGTGTGTATGTATTCATAGATAGATAGATGGATGGATGGATGGATGGATGGAGGGATGAATGGATGGATGGATGATATATAGATAGGTAGATCAATCTGTAGTTTTACATACCATATATGCTGGATATATCTGTGTGAATCATCAAGCATTTATTAGGTACCTACCATATGCCAGATACTTTAATGGAAATGCAAATGCAAAAGTGAATAGGACCGCACCCTTAAGGAGTTTGCATTCTATCTGAGTCAACAAAATGTCCCTATAAAGACAGACAAAATAAATACAAAGTCATGGGCAGGGGGAGGGGTCACTAGAAGCTTTAGAGACTTGCTATAGAAGGTGATGCCTGATCTGAGTCCTGAAGAATTATCTTTATACAGCTATGTTCATGCGTTTGTAGGGATGGGAAGGTGATTTACTGAGGATTTTAGGTGATTATATTCTTTGGAACTGAAATAGGGTTGGCTAAAGAGATTTCCCAGAGAAACTGATTTGAATATTTGAAAGAAGAGCGATGGCCTGGTTTGTCATAAAGGAGGACGGGATGCATTCTAGGTGATCCCTGCACATGGCTTAAAATGGAGTCCCTATGCAACAACTTTTTTTATGTCATGGAGCCCACTGCCAGTCTGGTGATGCCTTTGGATCCCTTCTCAGAATAACGTTCTTAAGTGCATAGAATAAAATATATAAGATTATAAAGAAAACCAACTATATTAAATATAGTTATCAAAGTACTTTTAAAAACCAAATTCATGGAGTCCGGATTAAGAACCCCTGGCTTAGAAAGATGGGAGAGGAGGGCAGATGAAGTATGAGGAATAGCAAGGAAGTTTGATAGGGACACAAGCAGAGAAACAATGAGAGGGAGAAAGGGAAACCAAATAGAAAAGAACTTTGAAGCTCAATGCCAGTCTTACTTTTGTGTGGAAAGGCAAGTGGGATGCACCACAGTGTTCTTGCAAAGATGAATCTGATGTTCATAATGATTCCCAAGCAAGATGATCCTAATTCTAGATCTTTTGGCAACAACTTTAAATTCTGAAAATGTGTTTTCAGCACTTATCTAAAAAACGGCTTTTTTTTTTAACTAATGGCCTTAGCACGTGCAGTTATCAATGTCCCCGTATATCAAAATTTGACTGTCCTAATATGGATTCAAACTTTCTTGCGGTGATGATTTTGCATGTGTTTTTGGCTCACAGCTGTGTTTTTCTGACCTTACAGCCTATGACATTTAAACGATTCTTGTCATCTCCTAGCCTCCTTCCAAACACTGAAATTTATGTTGTTGCATCATATGATACTCTGTCTTTTTGCTGCAACCATTTTCTTTCTTTCTTAAAAAAAAAAAAAAAGCAAAATCAAAGAAAAAAGATACCTCTGAAAAAAACCATTAAAGACACCCAAGCTAAAGGATGTCAATATAATATCACTCTTTGAAACATATCAGACCAAAAATTAGAGTTTTACTATGAGCAAATTTTCTTTGACTGAACTTTCTCTTCTGGATGCTATTGTGCCATGTGACCTTGGAGAAGCCACTTATCTTCTTATTTTATTCTTCCCTTACTCTACAGTAGAAGCAGTACCATTTGCCATTTAGTCTGACAAAGGCAGAATGAAATTCAGTTAGTTGCTATCAGAGGGCATGCACCTTGAACTGCTCATTCGTGTTGGTTAAAAACACAGAGCACTGCTTGTGTCCTTGGGGTGCTAGAAGCATATGTTATGCTGTAGTTTAAATTCATTACCTATTTTCTTCAGTTTTATGTTAATATCCTTTCTCCCTAACGTAAAGCAAACTCCAAATTGTCAATACTCTTATGTATCAGTATGCCTTTTGTGTTACCAGATTGAGGCTACAGGGTATACCTTCTTTATGTCCTGTGTGTACTGGTTTTATCTGGAACTCATTTGCCTTCTTTTCATGTTTCACCCTCAGAAATATCTGCAAAGCAGAAATGGAAGGTGTGTGTCCAGTTTTGTTATTACCAAAGGACTTGATCCTCTATGTCTTAGGAGCCTGGAACAACCCTTGAATTCCAAACATATCTTGTGAAACGGTCAGGCAAGAAAGATCAAGTGTGATTCAATTAACAAACAATTATTTATTAAGTGTCTGCTATGTGCCAGCCACTGTGCTAGGTGATGGGATAAGAAGGCAGAAAGAACAAAACCTGCTCACAAGGACATTACATTCTAACAGGAGAGATGGCAAATACTCATATGTATCCAGAACAAATATAAAGAGATTAAATATGAAATGAATACTAAGTAGGTAAATAAATGTAGTATAAGAGAAAGGGCATGACCATTTAAGGGAATTAAGAAATTGTTTTACATCCTTTAATCCTTTTTATGGAAGGATGGCAAGAGTAGAAGATAACCTAAGAGTTAGCAACTTCTGAATGCATTCAGGTCCCTCCTCTGACACAAACTGGCTAAGTAGCCTTGGGAAAGTCACTTAACATTTCAACATTTTTGGCAGGGAAGGAAGGAAGGAATTATTAAGCTCTTATTGTGTGCCAGCCACTGTGTTAAGTGATTGCCAATGATTATCTCATTTTATCCTCACAATCCTGGAGGTGGATGCTATTATTATCCCCATTTTACAGTTGAGGGAACTGAGGCAGTCAGAGGTTAAATGATTTGTCCTCAATCATGTAGATAATAAGTGTCTGAGGCCAGATCTGAAATCAGGTCTTCCTGACTCTAGGCCTCACCCTCTATCCCCTGCTTTTCTTAGCTTCCTAAAAGTCTAAGTAGCAAAAGAATTATAAAGATTCACATTGGAAAAGGAGGAAATTTCCACACCCACAAGTCTTCATAGAATGAAATCATAGGTCTGAATAGAAATAAAACAAAGCAAACAATAGCCCCTCTGACCCCTTCAAAAAAAAATTACTTCACCTCTTTCAATTAGGAATGGTTTGGCAATTGGAAAGGAATAAAGAACCAATCAGTCGGACAGTTGGCACGTAATCACCCGGGGCAGCTAGATGATGCAGTAGCTAGAGAGTCAGGCCTGGAGTCAGGAAGACTTATCTTCCTGAATTCAAATCTGGCCTCACCCACTAGCTATGTGACCCTGGGCTGTCACTTCACCCTGTTTGCCTCAGTTTCCTCATCTGTAAAATGAGTTGGAGAAGGAAATGGCGAACCACTCCAGTATCTCTGCCGAGAAAACCCCAAATAGAGTCATGAAAAGTTGGACATGACTGAAAAATGGTTGAACAACAACAACAACAATATGTATTAAGTGTGGCACTATGTAAAGTGCTAGGGAGACAAATACAAAAGTGAGATGGTGTGATCCAGGAAAGGAAGTCTTTGTCTGGGCCATCACACGGATTGTGTAGGGTAGGAGATTGTCACCCTCTAGCCGTTAGCAATGGTAATCTTGATTTGATTATTATTCCAAGAGCAAGAGGGAAAGGAAAGACGGTGGGATAGAGAGGCAGATGTCCATGCTGAGTAGGCCCTGGTGAACTGGTGGATGGTTGGACAGATGGGATATGAAAGGCTTGAAAGGTTTTATTTACAGCTCTTCAATCCATGCTTGGTACATCTTGAATCAAAAAGGACACTGACTTTCTCAAAACATATTTCTTTTTCAATATCCTGATTGCATGTGGTTATCAGGGGCCATCCAAGATAACCTGTATTCCTGGCTTTCTCATCACAGCACTAAGGGCTGAGTATGGCCATGCTATATTAAACTTGCGTCTCAAACTCTCAAACATAGTAGATAAAAGGAAAATGCAAGAATGTGTAATGAGGCTTAAATAGAAACACATTGGTGCCCTCTCATTCTCTCTGCTCCCATTGTTTTTCGTCATGCAAATTAAAATGACTGAAGAAACATATGTAATGAGAGCATTTTAGATTTATTCAAATAGGACACAAGGTTGTTGTGGAAATAAATTAGTTTGTAAACCTTGAAGTGCTATGCAAGTGTGATTGTTTTTATAGGCAGTGTGGCCTAAGGTATAAAGTCAATAAGCCCTGGGGCCTTTGATGCCTACTGGCACCTAAACCTCTTAAGGTTCTAGACTGGTGGTAGCAAACTCAAATAGAAAAGAGAGGCCACTGAATTATATATAAGGACTGCTGCAGCAGCATTGTGGTTCCAAAAACCACACATTAATATTATCTCTGTTTTATTATGTTTCTATTTATTTTGTTAAATATTTCCCAATTAAATTTTAATCTGATTCAAGCTTCCTTTGGGAGTGTTGTGGGCCACAAGTGTTTGACACCTTGGTAGAAGGAATTCCCTACATCAACAAAATCAAAGACACAGTCCCCCATCCCTATTATAAAGATTATAATAATGGTTGCCGTTTAAGGAAGAAGCTCCTTATGCATTTAGAGTTACATAGGATATAAAGTACTTTTCTCAAAACAACCTGGGGACACAAGGAGTATATGACCTTGGGGAAGAAGAAGGTTTGAAGATGCTATTTCGTTTATATAATTCCACAATTGCTAACAAGGAGACATGTAGATTTATAACTAGCATGAGCCATGGGATGGTGGGGGTGGGGGAGCAGGGGAAATAGAGTTAAGGATATGTAACTAACATGTTGCAAAGATTTAGCACACACATTCCTTCAGCAGAGGAGAAGGAGGTATGGCAGTCAGAAAAGCAGTGATAAAAAATTGTAAGAAAACTTAGGGGTGATCTAGTTTAAACCCTTATTTTACAGAATTGGAAACCAGGCCGCAAGAATTTATAAGTGACTTACCCAAGGTCACATAGGTAGTAAATAGTGGAGAGATGAAGGGGAGCCAGGGAATGGAGAAAAGGAGTAAGTTCCAGTTGTCTATAGGGACCGTGACCTGACTTTTTTTTTCTATTTCTATTTCCTCTCTCTCTCTCTCTCTCTCCACCCCCCTCTCACTCTCCCTTTCTCCCTCTCCTCCCCTTCCTCTCTATTTCATAAAGAAATCTCTAAACCACCTCATCTTGTGCCTTCCTTTTTAAGTGGGCTAGGCTCTGTCTTCTTCCTATAAGCAGTTATGCTCCCAGCCCCCTCCTGTGAGTTGCAAAAGGAGTCTCATCAGGGAGTTCTATAAATCTCTGAAGTCAAATGTCCAGTCCCTATCCTATGATTTTAGCATAAATTTGAATCCTTCATGCTACCTGCCTCAGACTTGGTGCTCTTTCCCACCCATCACCACCCCACCTCTTAGGGATTGCGCAGGCAAATGGGTAACTGAAATGACCAGTTCCAACTCTACAATCATTATTTCCAGCAGATCATATATAATCCAAAATAGATGAAGACAGTATTTAATGATAGAACTGCAAAAGATTTTTTTGATTTGCTTTTAAAAAAATCATTATTGTTTTCATATGTGTGGCTCTCTTTTTACTCCCTTGAATGATTGCAAACTCTTCACTTTGGGTTAAAGCCAAGGTATGGCCATTTGTGCCATTTGGGCTCAGACACGGGCACTCAGAGCCGAAGGCCATAGTGTTTCTCAGTCTATTCTAGTAGCGCCAGAATGCTCTTCTTTGCTTTGACCGCCTGCTAGCTCAATACCCCTAACACTTTGTGCGTGGTAAATAGAGCCTGCACCAGCTGTAGAAACAAGTTCAGGAATTAGCACGACTTCCAGCATGAGCCAAGAAGGGCTTAATGTTGTTGTATCTTTTAAAAAACAGAAGGATTTCAGTGCAGATGTCTTCATCCATTCTCATTTGAAATGCAGGAGATTTTTATGTCAGTGCCAGAACCCATAACAATACAAAGCAAATCCAAATATCCAAGGAGAAATCCCAGGATTTAATTTCTCCCCAATTCTCCTTATGACTTCATCCTAAGGTCATTGCAACACGCAAGAGGTACAATGACATCCCAGGCCACTGCCTGGCTGATTATAGCTGGACATATCCCTCCTGCTTTGAATATAGCAATATGTATCCTTTTGCCCAGAATCTGAATTCTGACTCTTTACACTTGCTATCATATCGTTAGCCTTAAGGCATTTAAAAACAATGAAAAGCCTTCCACACACTGGGGAATCAGGATAATGGCTTCAGTGAGAAGGTTTCATTTTATTGTGATACCAGAAGATATGCAGGGTATACCCTAAAATTTCCAAAGTCACCCTTGAAACGTTCCCATTGAAGGGAACTGTGAACTCTGTCAGATATTAATAAATGGGAAGTAACTAATTGCCACTCAGTATCATTCTTCCATATATGCATGCCTGGTCAGCACTAAAAAAAAAAATTAGTATAAGCATGAATATAAAAGTATCTTTTCCATATTAATAGCATCTTTACACTCAGAAAGAATTCCTAATAGAAATGACCAAAGGCCATTTCTCTGCAAGAATAGGGGAGAATAAGTATCATAGGCCAGACTCTTCCTTCCTCTCCAATCCCTACATATTTCTTTCTATTCACAATACTTTTAATGAGGTTTTTAGGGGAGAGCTTTTTGTAAGCAAAGGATTTTCTGGAAGCAAAGGAAAGTTGGTATCCCTTTCTTCTATGAGGATAGAGTTCCTTAATTCAACAGACATTTAAGTATTTTCTAAGTACAAAAATCTATGCTTTGGTGCTAGAGCTTAAAAAGAGGAAAGAAAAATGACTTGGTCAACAACTTATCAACAACTTATCACCTTGCTCATATCCAAAAATATCATTCTGCATTTTGAGGACGTTCTGTCTCTGTTAGGAGATGGGTAGCAGGATTCATCTTTAGTCCTTTGGAATTGTTGTTTGTCATTGCCTCGATTAGAGTTCTTACATCTTTCAATGCCCTTTGTCTTTATAAAACATTGTGACAATGTAAATTTTTTCCCTGATTCTGCTCATTTCACTCTCCATCAGTACATACAAGTCTTCCCAGGTTTCTCTGAAAGTCTCTTTTGTCATTTGTTATGACAATGGTATAATGGTATCCCATTATATTCATATATCATAATTTGTTCAGTCATTTCTCCCAGTGATGAACACTATTTTCATTTCTAGTCCAGTGAATTAAGTTCACTGAAATAAGAACTCACAGTGAATTGGTCTTCGAGCTTTAATCATGACTGCCAAATCTAAGCCTCTGGCCCTGGCTCCAGAAAGAAAACATTATTTCTGACCTTTCACCTAAGCTCTAGTCTTATGTCTCTAGTTATATCAGTGTATCTTCATTTGGATGTTCCCATCATCAATTAAAATTTAAAATATAAAAAACAAAACTTATTATCTTCATCTTCCTCTCCCCCCCCAACCCAAATTCCTTATTTTCATCTGTGACACCATGATCCTTCTAATGTGCAGGCTCAAAACTTTAATTTCATTTTTTACTGTCTGGGCCCAATGTTACCCGAACATACTAATTCCTCTTTTGTAATTAATAGTTGTCCCTTCATCTCATCCTTTCCCATTCTTTTCTACTTCCCTACCCAAGGTTCTCATTATGTTGTGCTTGGTCTACTGCAAATAGCCATCTAACCAGTATTCTTGCCTTTACTCTCTCCTCTCCAATCCTTTGATACCCTCCTATCAGTCAAATATTCCCATAACACCAATTTTATCATGATATTTCTTTGCTCAGAAGCCTACATTGGCTCCCCATTACCTCCAAGAAAAGGCATAGACTTACCTACCTGGCCTTTAAGATCCTTCCTCATAAGGCTCTATCTATTTTTTTTTCTGGTGAGGCAATCAGGGTTAAGTGACTTGCCCAGGGTCACACAGCTAGTAAGTTTCAAGTGTCCAGATTTGAACCCAGGTCCTCCTGACTCTAAAGCCAGAGCTCTATCTACTGTGACACCTAGCTGCCCTAGGGCTCTATCTGTTAAATATTATCTTTTATTGCTTGCCAAGAAGCAATAGCATAGGAGCAAGAATACATTCTCTTTCTAACCTATTTGCTTTCCTTGCTATCCCCCAAATATGCCGTGTTCATTTCAGTCCCTCTACAATCTTGCACAATGGTGTTTGTTATACTGAGAATATATTCTTTATTCCCTTCTCACTGGACATATCCATATTCTTTCCAGATTGGTCCAACCAGAGTTTCTGCTCTCTGTGTATAGAACTATAAGAACTCAAGGTTACCTCCATATCCCAATGAGGCATTAAAGTAGGACATTAGTGGTGGAATCCCCACTATCAAGGAGAAAATGAACTAATTTAAATCTTAGAGGCAATATGGCCTAGTGGATGGAATACTGGGAAAGTTCAAATCTCTTAAGTTTTTTCAACTGTAAGATCTATGCTTCCTTCCATGTGGGAAGAATTGGAGTAGAGGTTTGTTCAGGAATAATCCATTGATGATGAACTATTAGTTCATAAATAGCACATTTAGCCCCTGGATAATCAAGAGACTGAATGAGTATGGTTATCACCAAACAGATATCCAAGAATGGTTAGTCTGTCTTTAGTCTTTTTTTTTTTTTGGCTAGGCAATGGGGTTAAGTGACTTGCCCAGGGTCACACAGCTAGTAAGTGTTATGTGTCTGAGACCAGACTTGAACTCGGGTCCTCCTGAATCCAAGGCCAGTGCGCTGTCTGCTGCACTACCTAACTGCCTCATTAGTCTGTCTTTCAATTAGCTTTTGCCAAAAGACCCTCCTTACACTGAATTCCATTAATACAGCTAATCTTGTTCTCATTTTGGTAAGTGTGTGCGTGTGTATGTGTGTGTGTGTGTGTGTGTGTGTGTGTGTGTGTATTCTTAATTTCCTGAAAACTAACATAATGACAGTTCTGGATGTGCTCTCAAAAGCAAGCCTACCTTTTTCCAAACTGACCAAAAAAAAAAAATTATACCTCCTCTCAAGAGTCACTACACACTTACTTTGAGGAAACTCAGACATTTGCTTAACCAGTGGGGAAATGACTAGAGGTGTAGGGCCTTAAGAAAGTGGGGGAGGAGGAGAATAAATCAGAACTGATGTTTCTCTTTTCTCTCCTTGAACTAGAAAAGGAGCCCAGGGCAGAGGAAGGGAATCTGCTACTTGTGTTAACTCTGTCATGTTTTTCTAAATTATCATTACTTTGTCCCTATAAATGAAGGGCTTGTCTGACTACCTGCAGCTGCTGACCAAACCCTTCCCTAGAAGAGCTTTGAAGTATAGACCCAGCACATAGCCAACTCTCAGCTGTCTGGAAGGCTTCCCACAAGCAAAGTCTTGAGCAGCCCTGGTGATGGCTGGCATGTGGGGATTTGGCTCAGATTTGCTACTTGTGTTAGAGATTTAAACAAAACACACAGGCATAAAAATACAGGTGCATTCCTCCCTGGGGCTTCGATTTCTTGCTTTCTGTACCTTAAGCACTTTGCAAAATGTAGTCTGGAGGGCTGTGATTGCTGGCCCTGGAGCTAGAATTCTGGGATGTTAGAGTAGCAATCTTGTCCCTTTGCCACATCTTTAGGGTGTTCATTTCATAATGAAATCAAAACAGTTAGGGAGCAAGAGAGAGATGATGGAGAAAGGGAGTAAGGAAGGTAAGGGTTCATATTCTCTGGAAGCTTGCAAAACAAGACAGAGTCTCATCTGTCTGGAATGTTTTAGGTGTGGACATGCCTAGGGCCAAGAGGATGAACTATATGTCTTTTTCAGCCCTAGGAAATCAGTGTTTTTCTGTTTCTACCCTTAATTGTTTATTTGGTCTTTAAAAGGAACTACTCCAATGAACTAATATCATGCCATAAAATTTAAGAATTGTTGACTTTCTCTAGAAAGTGTTTTATAAAGTTTCAATCTGAGCATTATGGTATTTCATTACCCTTTCAACCCACTTCAATTAAACTTCAGAAACATCAATTACATACTTTACAAGGTGAGCATCACTGTGCCCAGGAAATATGAAGTTCAGATGAAACACTGATTCCTGCCCTCCTAGGTTTATATTTTGGTAGGAAGATAAGATGCATATGCAGATGACTATAGGACATGCTGATATATCTCATGCTCTCTGTATAAGTTCTGTTTTTCTTGTTTCACCAGGAGACGAATCTATTAGTAAGGTACAAAACAAAGCTCTGTGTGAGGAGGGCAGTAAAGATCAAAGCCTTCATGGAGATGGAATTTGAGTTGGACTTTTAAGAAAGGGTAACTGTTGTTGTTTATTGTAGTTCTTTGTCCTTGGTTCTCAAAGACAACCAATGATATCATTAGAGCAATGTCTTGACATGCAAGTGAATTGAATTTAAGTGAGGCAGAACTGTGCAAAGTCATCAGCCTCACTCTGTCCTCCAGAGTCATCAGAGTCCAGTGGCAAGACATAGGTCAGGATGGCTAGCGATGGCCCACAAAAATGGAAGAAATTCAGCCTATAAAAAGGGACTGAGAGGATGTTCAAGGGTAGAGAACCAGACCATGAAGATGGGAATGTGATAGTTGTGTTTAGGGGAAAGAGGTTATAGTCCAGTCGATTGTAGTGTGGGATGTATGGCAAAAAGTAAGATGAGTTAAAACTGGATTGTTAGGCCAAGGAGTGTGGCAGTAACTGGTAGACAACAGGGAGCCACGGAAGATTGTCCATCAGAGAAAAGGCAAAACCAAATGAAGATGAATCTGATGGCATGTAATGAATGGACTCATGGGGCTATGTGTGTGTCAGGGGAGGAAGAGATAGGGTGCAGAGGCAGGAAGAGCTGTTACAAGACTGTTACAAAAGTTCAAGTTACTGGTGAGGAGGGATTATGCCGGAAACAGCGAAGATACAGTTGCAAAAGGTAAAGGGAACTGATCACATATAAGAAGGAAGGAAGAGTGAAGGGTAATGAAACTGAAAAATAGCAAATTCAAGAGGAAGGACAGGTTTAGGGAGAAAGATGTTTATTTTTTGACACATTGAGTTTGAGGGGCTGGTGGGGTAACTGAGTAGAGAAAGATGCCCTGTGGTCACTTGGAGATGTGGGGAAAAAAAATCAGGCATAAGGGCAGCTAGGTGTCACAGTGGATAGAGCTCCAGCCCTGGAGTCAGGAGGACCTGAGTTCAAATCTGGCCTCAGAGACTCGACACTTACTAGCAATGTGACCCTGGGCACTTAATCCCAATTGCCTCAGCAAAAAAAGCAAAAAAAAAAAAAAAAAAAGTCAGGCATAGATTTCTTATCTGTATTGATGTAGATGAGGAGAGAGTAGGTCTGAAGCAAAGCCTTAAGAAATACTCTCCACATGATCTGATTAGCAGGTGAAGAGGAGACAAAAGCTTGAAATGATGGCCCTGAGTCATCACCTGCAGAACAGGTGACTCCCTGAGAATCAAAGAGATCTCAAAAACTGGGGGCATCTCTTTGCTCTCTGACACCACACTTAGTAAACATCCCCTCTAATTAGTAGGCCTCTTCCTGCCATTTAAGTTGTAAACAAACGAAAGAGAAATCTGGCTTATTCACTGGGAGGGTTGAATGCCAGGAATGTAATGTGTCATTAGTATTGGCATCATGTAGCTCCTTTGTGTGGGCTTCAAAGCCTTACATAATCTGGCTCCACTCTCTTTATCCAACCAATCCCCTAAAATGGGGCAGCAAGGTGGCATAATGGATAGAGCACCAGGCCTAAAGTCAGGGGGACCAGAGTTCAAATCTAACCTCAGACACTTACTAGTTGTGTGACCCTGCACAAGTCACTTAACCCTGTTTGCCTTAGTTTCCTCATTTGCAAAATGAGCTGGAAAGGAAATGGCAAACCACTCTAGTGTCTTTGACATATTCAGTAGCCTGGAATTCAGCGATTGTTACTTTACAATAGTAGACAATATAGAAATGAATATCTGTATTACATCAAATAATTTGGCCAAATTCTTTCTCTGTTATTCCTGATGTTCAGTACTTTGATAAAAACATCGTAGAACCCTGGATTTAGAGCTGGATGACCTGAGTTCAAATCCTTGCTTTGCTGTTTGCTATCCTATCCTTTAGGCAAGTTAGCTTTTTGGGGCCTCAGTTTCCTTATTTGTAAAATGGAAGAGTTGGATTCCCTGACCTCTAGAGGCAGCTAGGTGGTTCAGTGCATAGGGTGCTGGACCTAAAATCTGGAAGACTTGAGTTCAAATCTGGCTTCAGTCACTTAACTAGTTATGTGACCCTGGACAAGTCAGTTTATTTCTGTTTGCCTCAGTTTCCTCACCTGTAAACTCGGGATAACAACAGCACCAACCTTGCAGGATTGTTGTGAGGATCAAATGAGATTATATTTATAAAATGCTCAGTACAGTACCTGCACTTAGTAGATGCTATATATGTGATTAGTTCTTTCTCTTCACCTCCTAAGTTCTTCCCAGATTTAAATCTATTATCTCATAGATGGACCAGGGTTCCATTTAGGAAATTGTTCATTAGATGAAATGGAAAGGAAACAGGCATTTATTAAGTTCCTACTATGTACCAGGCACTGTACTTTACAAATATCTCATTTGATACACATAACAATCCTTGGAGGTAGTAGATGCTATTATTATTCCCTTTTTATAGTAGAGGAAACTGAGGCAGACAGAGGTTAAGTAACGTGCCCAAGCTCACACAGCAAGTAAGTGTCTAAGGCTGGATTTGAACTCATGTCTTTCTGACTCCAGGCATGGTGATGCTCTAGGCACTGACCCAGCTAGCTAAATACCATTCTAAACTCCTCTGTCTACCTTATTCTCAAGACATTATTTACTCAGTGGAATAATCTGACCATATTTTAAGATCCAGAGATTTCTCTCTGTTTTAGTGCTATTTCCATGTTTCACCAGTAGGTGGCACCTTGCAGAGTGACTGCATGTTCATAAGCTTTGAAGAGATAAGCCACCATCATTAACGAACCAGATCCTCCTTTATTACTAATGAACACCTTTATAAGTAGTACTCGGCCAAAACTTTTGTGAATTAACCATCCAACATTCATTCCACAAACATTTATTTCATGCCTGCTTTGTACAAGGAACTCTGTTAGACGGTGTGGGTACAAAGACAAAGATGGCACCAGTCCCTACCCTCAAGAAGATTCTATTTTGCCAGGAGATACAACATGTGCACAGATAATACAAATACAAGATAATTTGAGAAAGGTGATTTTCCCCTAATAACTAAGGAAAAAGTTCATTTAGGAAATAATGTCTGATCCAGGGGTGAGAAGGGAATGCATTCCAAGGATAGGAAAATCTGTATAAAGGCAGAGATGGGAGGGCTAATGATTCGAAAGAATAATTTTTTTTTAATGTAAAAACTTGTAACTTAAACAGAAGCCATGTCCAGACACTTCCTTTATGCTAAAGTCCTTGATAGTCCCTCAGAGATACTGAAACTTCTAACAGAAGGTTCTGTAGAGCTGATATTTAGAGAATTCATTTAATCAGTATCTATCTTTGTCTCTGTGCCTCCAAGCATCCTATCTGGGACTGCGCCCAGATAGTGTGCTTAAAGGTCAGTTCTCAGCACTTCTATTTTCATCTCAAACTCAACTAAAACTAATGAAAGCATGTCTGTTTTTCCATGTCTTCTTCCATACCTGACAGTTTAGCCCAATCAGGAGAGACTGTGCGCTAAAATGGTATGACCTTCTGGTTTGGAAAGTCTTTTCTCCTAAGCCTGTCTGGCCATACATGGGCCAAGTTGGGACGAGCTTCTGTGATGTGTACCACAAGTGCTTCAGAAAATACAAAATGGATCATCCATTAATCTGTCTGCTAGAAGCTGACAGCCCCACAGGATGGTGAATCGGCTTATTTTTGTGACACAACATGTGTGCAACCTGTTGTCAGTAGATTAAAAACCCATACAAACGAAGTTGAATAGATATATGTGCCATACAATTTTATCAAAATGATGTTCTTCTTGGCAGTTTATCTCATAAACTAATGGAAAGAACATTGGATATGGGGTCAGGAAGACTTGTGCTGAAATCCCTCTATTTACTAGAGGACTGTGTGGCCCCGGGCAAGTCATTTAAACTCTCTGAGCCTAAGTTTCCCCACATGTAAAATAATGGATTGAAATTCAATGGCTTCTAAGGTTCCTTCTACCTATAAATCTATAATCCTATGAACTCAGTTTCCTCATCTGTAAAATAGAACTAATAGCACCTCTAAAGGTAACAACCTCACATCCTCATTGTTAGGTTCAAAATAAAGAATATGTATAGAATGCTTTGTAAAACTTAAAGGAGGAATAAAGAGAATTCAGAACTATTATTGTTTTGTTATTTTTTGTTTTGTTTTTGTTTGTTATTGTTATTGTTTTGTCCATTCCCTTTATGACATGTGGATTCCTGAACAGGCTCTCTCTCCACCCAGTTTCAGTCATTAGTGTTCATATGTATTTATAGGTCATTTTGTTTTATTTTTAAGTTTTTAAGTAAATATATATATATACATATGCATGTTATGTGTGTGTATATGTATGTGTGTAGCTACCTTTTGTTTTTTATGCCATGATTTTATCCCCTTAATGTCCCCTCCAACCTTTCTTCCTCATCTGACACATAATTGCTTCTAACAGTGTAGGCCATATTCCACACATAGTTCCTCTCTCCCTCTCCTTCCTCACCCACCCTCCGAACAAGGGAGGAAAGCCCAACTAGAAATTCTGGTACCTGGGGCAAAGTCACTTGATTGGGAAGGAGGGGGTGAAGCACAGGGTCAATTCCACATTATGATGAGACATTGAAACAGGGCTTTATAATAGCAGCTTGGCTAAATTCAGAGATTCATTATCTCATTGGCCACTGGGGAATTTTCTGACCAAAACAACCCTCAAAGACCATCTCCTTCCTGAGTTGTAGAGAGGTTGCTAACAGAGTTGGTAAAGGAAGTACCTTCATTTGTGAATTCAAAGGTTCTCAAATGAAATGAATGAATGAATGAATGAAAAAACATTTATTAAGGACCTGTTATGTGCCAGGCACCATACAAGGCCCTGGGGATACAAATTTAAAAGTGAGACAGTCCCTACCCTCATGGAATTTACATTCTGATAAAGGAAGACAACAAATATAGGGAAATGAGTCAAAGAAGCAAGTTTCAGCCTGAGAAGCTGCAGAGTGTAAGTTCTGTCATAGGGCAACTGATTGTCATTCCTTTTCTAATAGCAAAGGTAACATAGGTTTGATTACTCTTCCCAAGTCCAAAAATGGAAGGGGTTGAAAGGTGTGCCCAAGTTGGCAGTGGAAATGGGTAGGCCCTGGTTGCCTAGAAGATGGCTGGATGGGATGATCTGGGGCTAGGAAGATACAAGGAGGTGAGTTTATGCTCATAGCCACATATATTAGGACAACTCAGTCAAAAGAAGGAGTTCCACAGACCAGTAGATTCATTTTTTCATTCAGGAGGAGCTTAGTCAGAGAGGGGGAAGGAGGTCAGGAATAAAGGATGGAAAGAAGGGAAGATATTGGAAATAGCAGCGCAGATATTGAAATAATGAACAAGAAATAGTTTGATTGAAAAAAATGATCAACTCTAAACCTAAAGGATAATGTATTTAAATCTACCCCCCACCTCAGCTCACACACTTCTAGCCTTCATAACCTGGTCCTCTCCTACCTTTCCAGCCTTCTTAAACGTTAATCATCTCTACACACTCATTAATCCAGTGACACTAGTCTCCTTCTGTTCCTTGCACAAGAGTATCACTATTCCATGTATTTTCACTGGCTACCCCTTGCCTGGAACTCTCTCCTTCTTTGTCTCTGTCTCCTGGGCTTGCCTGGCTTCCATTAAGCCTCAGCTAAAGTCCCACTTTCAAAAAATAAATAAATAAATAAAGTCCCACCTTCTACAGGAAGCTTTCTCAATGCTCTTTAATGCCAATGTCTTGCTTCTGAGATTATCTCCAATTTATCCTTTATGTATCTTATTTGTAGGTAGTTGTTTGCGTGTTGTCTCTTCCATCAGACTGTGAGCTTCTTGAAAGTAGGGGCTAGTTTTGTCTTTCTTTACAGTGCTTAGCCCAGTGCCTAGCAGGTTGTAGGCACTTAATGTTGATTTGATTTCTAGGCTCTCTCCCAGTGGGTGAATCAGATAAGTCATTCACCTGTCATCTTTAATTGCTCTCCTGGCAAGAGTAGGGTAATATCATTTATTTCAAACATTGTGGGAAGTAGACTTCTTGCCCACATAATATTTTATCATTCATCCATTTTTCACTCATCAAGCAACTATTTATTAAGCATTTATTATGTGCAGAGCCCTACTCCTGCTTACAATTCAGTCCAGGAGTTAACACACAAAAATAACCAAAGAACTGGACAGTTTGTGATAGGACATCAGTTTTCCTCATCTCTCAGATGAATGGGTCACATTCAATGATCTCTAAGGCCTATCTATACACTGCAGGGACATTTACTGACATTTATAAAATAGGCAGCCCTTTTCTTTTAAAATGTATTTATTTTTAGAATTCAACATTCACTTCCATAAAATTTTGAGTTCCAAATTTTCTCCCATCCCTCCCCTTGCCCCACCCAAGACAGCATGCAATTTCATATACGCTCTATATATACATTCATATTGAACCTATTTTCACATTAATCATGTTGTAAAGAAGAATTAGAACCAATGAGAGAAACTATGAGAAAGAAGAAACAAAAAGAGAGAGAGAGAAAAGGCAACCCTTTTCTAACAGCCCATATATTGTATATCTTTTCTACCTATACAGTCCCCCAAAACTGCAGGAGGACCTTGGCTACCAGCTAAAGCTCATTGATTAAGCTCACAACTAAATAGCACATGACAAAACTTTTTGTTCCCACCCACCTTCTGATATCAATAGTGCAAATATAATATTTTACATAGCAAGAAAAGTTTATTGTGGAGGTAAGGCAGGGGGAGGTAAAGAGAGGCCAAAGGAAGCAACCAGAAGAGATTGTTGTTGATCTATACCTTCTGCTCTATCCCTACCCTCAGTAGTCCCTTTCCATACCCAGATCCCTCAGTGATGCCTGGGATCCAGCTGTTACACAGGCTCCTAGCCCACGTGGTACAACTACACTTCAGAAGGCAGCCACTGGAAATTAATTAACAAGTATTTATAAGGTGCCTCCTATGTCCTGGGCACTGGGCTAAGATAACAACTACAGAATGAAGGCCACAGGACCTTGGAGGAAGGGAGGTCATGAAAGGCATGGATACTGGGGGATAGAAATATGGTCTATGCAAAGGAGTGGGGATTTCTCATGCAAGCACAAACACTCTGCAAGAAAAGCAAATGCTTCCCCTGATCACCCCCATTCTTCTTTGTGCCTGACCACCATTAACTCTTACTATAAAAGGGAGATATGTTTCATTCTCCAAGATCAAGATTGTTCATTGCAGTTCCTCAGAATTTGCCTGCCTTGGGCTATTTTTCATCATTGTGTTCACTGCTCTTCTGGTTATGCTTCCTCAGTATCATTTTGTGCAAAAGTCTTCCATGTTTCTCTGACCTCATATTTGTCATTTCTTATGGCACAATTAATAGTCCTTCATAGTCATATACCATAATTCACAAGATTCCAGAATTTTAGAATTGGTAGGGACCTCCACAGGCATCCAGTCCACTCCCATACTCAAAAAGGAATCCCCACTACAACATATATAACATATGGTCATCTAGCTTCTGATTAAAGATTCTAAGGAAGGTAAAGCCACCACTTCCTCAATCAATGGGCACCCATCTCATTACTACTTTTTACTGATATCACAAAAAGAGATACTATTGATACTTTATTCAGGTCCACACTTTTTGCCATTGACTTCCTTGGAGAACATGCCATTAATGTATATTGGATCAAGTTTAGAGACTTTTCTCTATAGCTCATTTTACGTTACAGAAAACAGAATTTTGTAATAAGTGATAGCTATTCAAAGCATTCCACTTTTATTAGTCTGCTAAATATTCCTACCTGTAATACAAGTATATTCCATAGTCTTTTCTCTAATTCTCCATTCAATACTTTATGGATGGAGAGTCAAAGCAATAGGATAGACAATGAGATGGGAAGAAAATCAATGCATTGCCTTTCTTCTTTTTAAAATAATTCATTATGTTTCCCCTAAACTGCTCTCTTCTTTATTAGTTTTAATAAGCATAACATACCTATAGTATTTGGTGACCTCACTTCAATCTATGCTTTAACTTTTACTGGATTTACAATTACTTGAAATAATGAGTAAATAAATGTTTTCACCCTGTATGGTATTCCATCTTCATCTCTTAAGCCTTTGTATAAATTGTCCCCCATACCTACAGTATACTTCTTCTTCATTTCTCTCTCTAAGATTCCCTAGCTCCTTTTCAGACTCAGCTTGAATGCCATCTCTTAAATAAGAGCTTTCCCCATCCTCTCTGTTTTTAGCCCCACCCCACCCCTACCTTACCTTGCACCAATGTTACTTTTATTTCCATCGTTCATATTTTTCACTTACCTATTTGTGGACGTGTTTTCTATCAGCCAATCAACAAACATTTTTAAAATGCCTCCTGAGTATCAAGCACTATGCTAGGCACACCAGTAGACTATAAACTCCTTCAGGGGAGAGACATTCCCAATAGAATGCACATAATTTACTTGTTGGTATACATATTGTTTCCTCCAGTAAATGTAAGCCTCTAAGGCTCTTCTGTTTTTGTCTTTGTGTACCAAGTGCTTAGCACAATGCTTGTCACATAGTAGGTGCTTAATAAAATGCTTGTTGAGTGAATGAATGTTTACGTGAAAATGCTTGTCCCTGTGCGCTATTCTACTTTGCCACTGATTAGGGAGGGGTGATATGTTTCCCAGACACTCTGCTCAATCTGATTAGAAAGATTTGTTCCATCCTTTGGAGGATACTTTTTAAAACACTGTGCATGTACATTTTCCTGAGAGATGTGCCATGCTTCAGTCTATATTGATTTATCAATACACAACCTCTAGAGGTTTTAAAGGTCTCTCCCTTTTAATTATGCCCTCCTTGTCTTCCTCATCTCCTGAAATACACCCCAATATGCAAAGATTTAATCTTGTGGCATCCATCCTAGGCAGTTACATATACCTATAACCTTACATGATTAATGAGATTTGGCTAAGGATTCTTGGTTCTGACTGAAGTTCAAGTAGAAGTGCAAAAAGGAGGTAAAGCACAGATGCATTTTAAGAAATTGGCATATTATAATGTATCTGAATGAAATGCAGGTCTGCTATAGCAGGATTGGGTTGAAATATGACATGCCTAAGGTTACACAGTTTCATAGACAAAAGCAAGGTATTTAGAAGCTATGTTGATGTGCTATGCAAAGACCAGACTTACAGGAAGGAGCCCTGGGTTCAGATCCCAACTTAACCACTTACTAGCTATGTAACCCTGAAGTCAATTTACTTCTAGGAACCTCAGTTTGATTTGTTCCTAAGATAAGGGTTGGAGGGAACAGAGTGTCAGTAAAAGGCTGGTCTTCCACCCAACACAGACAAGCTATAGAACCATGGGAAGAAATCGCAGTGCTCCTGATGGGGTTGGAATCTGAGCCCCAAAGAGGAAAACTCTGGCCCTGATGGGGTTGGAATCTCGGCCCCAGAGAGGAAAAACCCTGGACTTTCCCACATGGCCAAATCTCTGGCATTCCCCTGAGGCTATAACCCCATCAACTGGTCTTTCATTGTGGCTACACCCAATCTCCTCTCCATTGTCTTGCCTCCCTATGGCCCCAGGCCATTTCCCACCCTTGGTCCCACCTAGGCTCCATTTCCCACCCTTGGGAATTCTATTACCTCATGGACTACTTGGCCACTCTCCCATGGTCTTTCTGTATATAAAGTCCATCTTGTCTCCATTAAGATGCTCAGATTTTTACAATCTAGCCAATAGCCCATAGATGCTCAGACTCCTTAAGAGTCTAGCTAATATGGCGAATCCTCAATAAACTTTGTTTTTGGCTGCAAGAAAGGTTGGGTCGAATTCTTTCGGGCAGGACCCAGGTATCGTGATTTTGGGGTGCCAGGACCCCTAACCTTTAGACCGCATCACCCCCAAGTAGCACTCTGTGACAGTAAATTACAGCCTTAGCATAGTGTCTGACACATAGCTGCTGTTTAATTAATGCTTCTGGAGGGAATGACTGACTGATTTGAAGAGATCTGCATCTCTTTCAGTGAAGGGAGTTTCCCCAGTAGAAGTTTCCTCTAAAGGATGGAATCACAGAATCCCAGGTCCAGGCATCAAATAAAATAAAATAATGATAACAACAACAACAACAATAATAATAATATTTGCAGAGTTGTTGTGAGGAAATCACATTACGAACTTTAAAGTAAATTGTGAGTTATTTCTTTTGCTCTAGAAAAACAATGAAGACTCAGTAGTAATGAGCTAGACCCTGATTCATGGGTGGGTTTAGATTATTAAGAGAGAGACAGAGAAGGCATTTCAGGAAGAAGATGAAATATTCTTCTGAGTGCTTGCAATGTGCCTGGCATTGTGCCATCTGAATGCTAGGCAACAGAAATTGTAGTAATACCAAAGAAACAATGTCTGCTCTCAAGGAGCATGTATTCTCCTGGCCGATAACAGGTGCCCCTATAGGCATATACAGAATGAATATAAAGATAATAAATGCAAGGTAGTTAAATATGACGTAGTTAGGAGGGAGGGTGTAACATTAGAGATCAGGAGAGGTCATGCATAGAAGGGAATCCTTAATTTGCATATTGAGGGAAGAGAAGGATACTGAGGCAGGGTTATAACATGCACAAAAAGGAAAAAAGGTATAAATGAGCAAAATCCATCCTGTCATAATGCATAAGGGAGTAGTGAAAAATAAGGTTGGGGCCCAATTATGGAAGACCTTAAAAATCTGAGATATGGAGTATGGGATTTATCCTATAAGCAGAGGGGAATTATTAAAGGGTTTCCTGCAAGAGAGTGTTGGTGATGAAAGCCAAGTTTTAGGTAATCAGTTTGACAGTGGTGGGAGAGTGAATTTAAGCAGGAAGAGGCTGAGGACAGGCTAACCTTTCACGATTGTGAAATGTAGAATTTAAAAATTTCATTGGAATGAAAAACCAAACTCTTGGAAATGCTGATACATTCTCCTGCTAGTGATGTCAAATTCATCTTAAGATCAATGAGATCGGTCATTGGGAAATAAAAAATGCAGTGTTTTAGAGTAAAGGCAGTTAGTCTCTCTGAGCCTCAGTACCTCCATTTGTAAAATTAGGATAATAATAACAGTACCTGCTTCACAGAGTTGTTGCAAAGAAGAAATAACAGTGCATGCACAGTGCTTCACAAACCTTAAAGGACTACATAAATGAATTATTATTAATATTACTGTCTCACAAAAATCTAGAGGCCTTCCTCTTTGGCACGCATGGAGTTGAATTCATTATTTTCCTGAACAAGAAAAGATAACAGTTTGTCTTCTGAGGATACTCAGCTTAACTGCTAGGTATAACCGAAAGTATAGTAGATTGTCTTGCTTCCAAGTTATTCTTATCAGTGAATACTTACGCTATGAAATGTAATGTATATTGTTTTATCTCTTCCGACTGGATAACTATTTTAACTCATGGGTTCTGTAGAAAGGAGTTGCCACTCCATGACTAAAGTCACTTAGGTAAAAGAAACATTTAAGCAATCAATGGAGAGGTACTGTCAATTGATACGTTTCCCCAATTTGTTCTTAAATCCAATAGCCTACAGGAAAGCCATGGTCACAGAGGTGGTATCTGAATCCTCTTCTAAATGACAATGTGACTTACAAGGTAGATGAATGTTCACCATGTTTCCTTGGTATGAGCCTGATCATTTTGTTCACCTTCCACAGTGAGCCACCTCTATGGATTTGGGCTGATGGATGCAGAAGCCATGGTGATGGAAGCTGAAAAGTGGACCACTGTCCCCCAGCAGCACGTGTGTGTGGAGAGCACTGACCGGCAAATCAAGTAATACCCTGAAGCGCACATATATGATGATAATGCCTTCAATTATATTTCAAACACTGGCTCTTAATAGCTGTCTTGTTTGGTTGTCCAGGGAAGCTAAAGTGCCTTTCCATGGAATGGATGGAATCTCAGGCTAATATATCAATGACTCAACAAAGTATTTAGTAAATGTTTACTATGTGTGATGCAATGGAAATTAAAAGATGAAGTGGAAATAGTGCCTGCCCTCAAGGAGCTTACATTCTTTTTTAAAAATTTTTTTTCACTTACCAAGCATTTATTTTTTTTCCTTTCATCTTCTTCCCTCCAATTGAAAAAGAGATAGGACCAGAGAGCAACAGAGTCAGGCAAGGAGCAAAGGGGAGGGAAAGGTGGGGGAGAGGAGGGAAGGAAGGAAAGAAAGGAAGGGAGGAAGGAAGGAACAAAGGAAGAAAAGAAGAAAAGAAAGAAAACATAATACTCATAGTTGAGCAAAATAAATTCTCCCATTAGCCATATCTGAAAATGTTTTTGATTCTACATCCTGAGTCCATCCCTTTCTCTCTGGAGGTGGGTAGCTCCTCCTCATGGTTTATCTTCATCATTGATCTTTTGGAATTATGGTTGGTTATTACATTAATCGTAGTTCTTAAGACTTTCAAAGTTGTTTGCCTTTACAATGTTGTTGTTATTTTATAAATGGTTCTTCTGGTTCTGTGCCCTTCACACTCTGCAGGTGGTGGAGGATCTTACATTCTAATGGGAGAGATGATCTGTACATAAGTAGGTATATACAAATTGCACCTAGAATAGGTAGAGGGAAGCTTAAAAGGAAAGGCACTAGCAGAAAAGGTCATTTGTAGATGATGTTTGACCCATGTCTTGAAGGAAGCCAAGGACTCTAAGAGCTGGAGTTGAGGAGACTGGAAAGATGGGAAGGGTCCAAGGAGGGAAGATCTTTAAATGCTAAAGGAATTTATATTTGATCCTAGAGTTAACAGGGAAGTGCTGGAGTTTTACAGAGTGGAGGGCCTCTTTCAAGAATTCACACCATTGTGTGGAGGTGACCTTGAAGGTCTCAAAGACCAGTCCAGCGGATCTCACTCTAGCAGGCTGTTCCAAGAAGGAAAGAATTGTAGTGTGTACATGCCCAACTTTGGACCTTGTTTCTGTTGTTCAATGACCAGCCTAGTTTAAGAAGCATACTCATCTTTTCAGTCACATCAACTCAGGAAGATTATCTACTAAACTATGAAAGGATTACAATTTGTCTCTGTTGAGGGACTAATAGACCCCTAAGAATAATTTATCTTTTAAAGAATGACTGCAAATCTTCTGAAGGTTGACTTTGCAAGTCTTCCGGGCTCATACTTTTTGTATCTGTTGGTATGCAGGGTTAATTGTCCCTGCATTAAAAAGATTGTAGGACTTAGAGTTAGAAAAGATCTTAGAGATTTTTGAGTACAACCACCTTATTTACAGATGACTAAATGTAATCAATGACCTCAAATACTACAGAGTTAACACTCTCTCCCTCCTGAAATTATCTTGCATTTATTTCTGTTTATAGAATGTCTACAATAAAAAGAGTAGAAATTCTACGGTAGTAGATTTCTACAATAGGTGTCTCTACTTTCTCTCCTCTCACTCTCTTTTTAACCCCTTACAATCCAGCTTCTGACCTCATCATTCCACTAAAACCGCTCTCTCCAAAATTACCAATAATCTCTTAATTGCTAAATCCAGTGGCCTTTTCTTATTCCTCAGTCTCCTTGACCTCTCTGCAGTCTTTGACACTGGTGATCACCCCTTTCTCCTCTCTCTAGCTTTTCAGGACAAGACTCTTTACTGGTTCTCCTCTTACATATCAAACCTCTCCTTTTCAGACTTCTTTGCTGGATTCCTTATGGGGATTATGTCCTCTAACCATAAGTGTCCGTTAGGGTTCTATCCTGGTCCCTCTTCTCTTCTCCATCTATACTACTTCATTTAATGATCTCATCAGCTCCCATAGGTTTATTTTTTTTTATTTTTTTAAACTTAAATACTAAAACTTAAATATACAATAAGAAAGGAAAAAGAAATAAATTATAAACTTAAATACAAAATAAGAAAAAAAAAACATTGCTCTGTTCACATCAGAAAGCAAGAGAGGATTCAAAATATACAGCAATAAATTTCCATTTCAAGAAAACCTATATAATAAATACTATACATTGTATTCCCCATAGGTTTAATTACTTCCCCTCTGCTGATGATTCTTAAATCTACCTAGCTTTCCCCAACCTCTCTGCTGACCTCCAATCTCACATCTCCAACTGCCTTTCAGACATCTTAAACTGGATGTCCAGAAGACATCTTAAACTCAACATGTAAAAAACAGAAATCATCATCTTTCTCCTCATCCCCTTTCCCCCTCCCAACTTCTCCATTACTATCAAGGGCTCTACCATCCTTCCAGTCCCTCAGGCTCCCAACTGAGGTGTTATCCTCAGATCCTAATTATCTCTCACCCCATATCCAAACTGTTGTCAAAGCCTATCGATTTCACCTTTGCAACATCTCTTGAATATGCCCCCTTTTCTCCTCTGATTCGGCCACCACTCTGGTGAGACTCTTACCATCTCACGCCTTCATTACTGCAGTAGCCTGCTGGTGGGTCTGCCTGCCTCTAGTCTCTCCCCATTCTAATTCATCCTCCATTCAGCCACCAAAGTGATTTTCCTAAAGTGTAGTCAGGTCTGACCATGTTAACTCACTCTACTCAATAAACTTCGTGGCTCCCTGTCACCTTCTGGAACAAACACAAAATGCTCTGTTTGATGTTCAAAGCCCTTCATAACTTAATTCACTCCTACCTTTCCAGCCTTCTTAAAACTTGTTCCCCAACACATAGTCTTCAGTCCAGTGACACTGGCCTCCTGGATGTTCCATGAACAAGATACTTCATCTCCCAGCTCCAGGCTTTTCTCTGGCTATCCCTCATGCCTGGAATGCTCCACCTCCTCTGCTCTGACTCCTGACCTCCCTGCCTTCCTCTAAATCCAACTAAAATCTCACCTTTTCCTGAAAGCCTTCTCTAATCCTTCTTAATTCTAGTGCCTTCCTTCTTTTAATTATTCCCTTCTTATCCTATATATAGTTTGTTTGCACTTATTTCTTTGCTTGTTGTCTCCCCCGTTGGATTGAATTCCTTAGGAATGGGAACTGTCTGGTGTTTCTTTTTGTATCTCCAGACTTAAGCATAATGCCTGACACATAGGAGGTGCTTAATAAATGTTTAATGGCTGATTGAATGAGTATAAACTCCTTGAGGGCAATGATTGTTTTGCATTTCTGTCTGACACGGTGCTTTGCACATAGGGGGTGTTTAGATGCTTGTGAAATTGAATTGCATTTGCCTTTCAATATCTGTGAAATGACACTGTTATCATCTTAGGAACCATCAAGGACAAGCTTCATACTCTGAGGTTGATGACCTGATGTAGAACCAATTCTGATTTTGTGGGAATAATAACTGGCTTTGATGCTTTCCATCTGTTCCAGAACCATACGACCCAGCAGTGCCGTCCGCTCCATTTACAAAGCTTCTGGCTGCTCCGACAACCCCAACCACCATGTGAACTACCTGGAGCATGTGGTCGTACGCATCACCATTACCCACCCTCGAAGGGGAGATCTGGCCATCTATCTGACCTCACCTTCAGGAACCAGGTCCCAGCTCTTGGCCAACAGGTAGGCTTATGGTCCTCCTGCCTTAACTTCTTTCATTCTGTTTATTACACATTCCTGTGATCACAGATTGGTATGATGTAAAAATAGAACCAATGTTAGAGAAAGAAGATCTAAATGTGAACCCTAGATTTGACCCTAGCTGTGTGACCCTCAACCTCTCTAAGCCCCAATTTCTTCATCTGTAAAATCAGGACAATAATACTTGTACTACTACTTCACAGGTTTGCTATGAGGAAAATGCAGTGGAAAGAGTACAGGCTTTGGAGGTAGAGGATTTGCTTTGATATCCTGCCTCTGCCATTTAATATATGTGTGACCTTGGAGAAGTCATTTCATTCCTTTGTTGTTGTTCTTGTTTGTAAAATAAGAGGATTCGACTAGATGGCCTTGGAGGTTAGCTGGAAATCTCTGATCTTTTGAACCTGTGAACCCCAGAGGGCTACTATATACATGTGAATTTTTACTCTAGTGCTTATGACAAATCCCAGCCTGTCTTTAGAGATAGGACCAGGCAGCACTTTCATCCATAGGAGAAGACTGAGAAGGAGTTTATCTGTGAAGATGATGTTGGGTAGGTAGATCACTAGGAAGGTAAGCATTCCCAATAAATAAAAAAAGTTGGCTGAGCTATTGGGGGAGTGGGTAAGAAGGGGAATTGGAGAAACTATTTATTTAAGTAGTTACTACTTTTATTGTAAGGGGAGTAATTTATAGGTATAAAAGAGCTTGCAGTTTGTTGGAGTGATAAGGGTTAAAAATGTTACAGGAAAACTGGAAATCCCCTTATGGACTTTCCTTTTACTTAAGTTCCTTTGTTGTTTTTCCTTCTAACTTAGACCGTTGGATCCCAATATTCCATGTTTTTTCTTCTTTATTCCTCTTCTCTTCAACTAAATCTAGTTGACTTGCTGCCTGGGGCAATTTATTGAATAATGCAGTCCAAGTACTTGCTTTCTCAGGTCACAGGGAGAGACAGTGGTACAAAGAAAAAGAAACCTGGTTTGGGGATCTGAGGACATTGTTTCAAACCCTAGATCTACCACTTACTAACTTATTGCCTGAGTAACTTTGAGTAAGTCTCATTCTCTCCCTCTCTGTCTCTGTCTGTCTCTCTCTCTGTCTCTGTCTGTCTCTCTCTCTGTCTCTGTCTCTCTCTCTGTCTCTGTCTGTCTCTGTCTCTGTCTGTCTCTCTCTCTCTGTCTCACACACACACACACACATCTATAAAATGGGAAGGTTAGACTAGATTTCTTCTAAGGTCACTTTCAGCTCAAAAGCTGAGAGCCTATGAATTCCTATTGTTCTATCAGAATCTCTCCTCGGGCCTCATTTCTCTGAACCTCAGCATCTCCTCTGCATTATTCCTGCTCCCCCATCTTCAACCCCCACATTTTCCTTATTCTATTAATGCAGGCCAGGATCCTACAAGAGGAAGAGAAGCATTGGGCCTCAAAGGCTCAAGTCCTCTCCCAATCAATCAACAAGCATTTATCACATGCTTACTATCTGCCGTCATATATGGTTTGACACTGGTCTTCATAGCCTCCAGATGATATCAGCTCACCTTATAGGCCTCACTTGTCAAGAAACTGGAGATAATGTCTGCTAATAGAAGGAAATCCCCATTGTTCATTCCCTCGCTTGAGCTGATGAGGGGCTAAGACAAGACGACTCTAGGCAAGGGCTAGTTCAGGGGTGGGAAACCTACAGCCTTGAGGCCGCAGGTTCCTCGCCCCTGACTAGACTATGACAGACTAACCAGGCCCTCATATTCCTGAGGTTAAGGGAGGATAAGACCCTAGAGCCTGAGTTGTACTTATACTTATGTACTTCAAGGATTTATTTTTAGTCAGCCAAAGACAGTCCTGATGATGCAAGTCACAGCCCCTCTGTCCTTTTGTATATATCAGTTAATCAATAAGCATTTATCAAGCACCTACTATGTGCCAGGCTTTGTGCTAGATCCTGGGGAGAAATACAAAAATGAAATAGTGCCTGCCCTCAAAGAGCTTACATTCTATCAGGAGAAATGCCACATATACATACAAATACATACATAATATGTACAAAGTAATTTTAGGGAAGGGGGATCAGAAAAGAACTATGTAAACAGTATCACTTGAACTGAGTTTTGAAAGAAGCTGGAAATTCGAATTGCTGAGTTAAAGAGTGAGTGTATTCCAGATTTGGTGAGTAGCCTGCGCAAAGTCACTGAGGTGGGAAATGGAATGTTATACAATATGTGGGAAAAAATTTGCCTGAAATGTAAAGCGATGGAGATAAAATGTAATAGTCTGGTAAGACAGGCAAAGTAGAATGCCAAGTAGAAAAGATTTTGCTTTACTCTAGAGGCAACAGGGAGCAATTGGAGCTTCTTAAGCAGAGGAGTGATGTGGCCAGCCCTGTACCTGAAATTATATTAGTGGGTCAACTATGTGGAGAAGGGATTGGTAAAGGGAAAGACTTCAGGTGGGAATCCAATTAGGAGTCTGTTTCAGTAGTCTAGATGAGAGAATATAAGGGTCTGAACTAGGTTAGAGGCCATGTGAATAGGAAAAAATGAATAGAAGCCTCTGATTGATAAGACTTGGCAGCCAATTGGATAGAGAAGGAGGGGAGAGGGACAGTGAAGAGTTGAGGATAGTTCTAAGGTTACAAACCTTGATGACTAGAAGGATGGTTAAGCCTTCCCCAGAAGCAGAGATTTTAGGAAAGAAATGGTCTTTGAAAGTTGCTGTGGCCAAAGAATTCATCAGTATGTGTCCAACCTCCAGATGAGCTTCTCCAAACTTAACTGGGCTAATCCTCAGATAACCTTAAGTAACTTATATTCACATACACACATGTGTGTGCATATACATATGTAGATATAGCTATGTGTACATATATGTATGTATGTGAGTATATGAGAGGTGATGTGTTGTTCTTTGTATGTATTAATATATGTATTTATAAGTATATAACTGTAAGATTATATGAGAGGCAATGTTATAGTTTGTATTTATATGTATATGTGTCTGTGTATAAATGAACTCAGTTCAAGTGATACTGCTTATATGAGTTCTTTCCTGATCTCCCTTCCTGAATTTACTCTGTGCATGTGTGTGTTTATGTATGAAGTGTATGAATAGGATGATTATGGGATAAGGATACAGATAGGGATAAAGATAAAGATAGAGACAGAGAGGGATAGGGGTGGCGGAAAGGGAAAGGTGGAAAAAGCAGGGCAGCAAAGGTGAGACTTTCTGGGTGACAGTGACTAGGAATGCCAAGTTGGATTTTTCAAGTGGCATTTTATGGTGCTTGAAAGACTTGCTCTCATTCTTCTCTCAAAACTAAATTCTTCTTGCTGTCAGAGCAAGGAGTGAGAAGCCAATTCCTAATTTTTTAAACAGGAACTGCAGCCTTGCCAAAATAAACTCATGCAGGTGCAAAGCAGCAATACTCTGGCATCAGATCAATTGGGGGCTTCCCCCCTGCTCCCCTTTCTCAAAAGACAAAGCTCTCTCAGCTGCCCCTGTGAGAATGTGGCTACCTGACCCAAACCTTCCTTCCAAGTCGAGCAAGGCCTCCTGATGCAGAATTATATGATTAATGGAGGCTGTACCAGCTGTTGTTTCTGAACCCAACAGTAAAGGCTCTTTCTTCCTTTTTTTTTCCTTTATCCATTATTCATCTGGGTTTCATTTGAAAGAGTATGCTGGTGAAATGCTGAAGTGCAAAGGTATGTTTTACACATGTGGAGATCTTATCCCCTGCTTCTAGAAAAAACAGTCCCTCCTTATACAGTTGCTGTTTGCTTAGGCCGGCGAGCCCCCTTGGCACTCTCTAGCCCCCTCCTGCATATTTTGCTTTTCGATGCTGGCTTCCCCTGAAATGACTTCAGCGAGGAAACTTGTGAGTCAGAGGCTCTATGGATTCTATCACAGGCATTTGGCAGATGACATCGTCACTGGCTTCAATCTGCCTGAGCATTCTTCAGAAACCAGTCTTACAGGGAACATCTGCTTTGTTGTTTCCAAAGTGCTGAATATGAATGTGCGGGGGTGATGGCCTTCAAGAGAAGAGCAACAGAGATTCCAGAAAGTCAGCAGATATATCTCCAAACATCTTCCTCCTTCCTCCCCCTACCCCAGCCTCAAGAACCAGGATCCATCTGGGCATCAGCCTGTGGCATCCTGAGAGGACCTCCTTGGGCTAGAGTAAATAGTATCCCCTAGATATGCTCCATGGGAAAAATTGAGCTCAGATGGAGCAGAGGGAGGAGAGAGCATTGACTCTCTTGTCAGAGGTTGTGGGTTCATATCCCACCTATGATGCTTACCACTGGTATGATTTTGGGAAAATCACTTAACCTCCTTGGGTCTCAATTTCCTCATCTGTCAAATAAGGGAGGTTGGAATAGATGAACTCTGAAGGTCCTTCAGGATCTATGAGCCCTTGAATTAACAATCCCCAAAGGAAGTAGTTTCAGTATTTAAGAAAAAAAAGGGCAGGGCTGGCACCCAGTGATGCAGATTGAGCCCTGTACTCATTTATCTCCCACCAAAAAAAAAAAAAAAAAAGGGAAAAAAGAGAAAGTCAGTCAGTGCTTGCTTGCTCCTGACCCTTTAAATATAAAACAGCTGCTGGCTCTTAGAACTACCTAAGTGCCTGAGCTTTTAACCACATGGCTGCAACATTCCAGGCCTCCAGTTCCCTATGGTTGTATGTTCCTGCCGTTAGTAGGATCCCTCCTACTGATGTGACAGGCATGAGGGTGTGCTTCTTCTGACATCTTTTCTGACCAGTGAAATTCCAAAGTGTTCATTTATTAGAGGAAGTCCCAATTCCAACCTTTGCCATATCTATCTGATGCTGTTACACAAAACTTTCATTAACTTTCATTTGGCATTGTTTTAAAATGTGTTCTCTGTGTTAGAGACTAAATGAAGAAGGTATAGATAGTATTGAAAGGAAACTGGTTTACCCCTGTGGTGAGATTTGCATTCAGAACAAAGAATACTTTTCTATTAGATTAGTTGGCAGTTTAAATGGAGTGGATTAGTTGGCATTTCAAAAGCAACCTAGGATCATAGTTCTAAATCGAGGGGTGGTCTTAAAAGTCATCTTGTCCAACTCCCTCCATTTTACAGATAAGGAAACTGAGACCTAGAGAGAAAGAATGACTAAAAAAAATGCTACACTTTAAGAAATAGAGAGGAGTGCCCTGACTCTAAAGTCAGGGAACAAGAGTCCAATCTTTCCTCTGACAACTGCTACCTACATGACCTTGGACAACTCATTTATCCTCCCTGAGCCTCAGTTTCCTTGCTAGTAAATGGAAACCATTAGTCTACTTGACCTCCAAGTTCTCTTCCAGTATTATCTCTAGAATCTGATGAACAATACTGCTACTAACATGTTGTGTTAATGACAGTGCCTTTAGACATGAAAGCTAATCAGAAACCAAACAAACAAACAAAACTATCCAGAATGGGGCGGGGGTGAGGCAGGGCAGGGGCAAAAGACTCCCCTGAAAAAATGTTTAAAAGCTAGGAAAAAAAGAATCCTGGGATGACAACCACTACTACCTCCTATTGGAGTCTGGAAAATTCTGACTTTTTCCGGATAGACTCGTTAAGTACAGTGTGTCACCGTAGTAGCTTTCGTACTCGAGTTGCTTCCCTTCTGTTCTACCCCAAATTTAACTGGTGACTGACTTTCTGGGAATTTCTTTTGCTTTTACCAACATGGCAGCAAGCTAATATAAAAGTTTTATATTGTGATGTTGGGGATATCCTGTTCAGCTCCTTCTGTCCCATGGTATAGCAAGTAGCCAGCAACCTAGACAATGAAAAGCCATGTCGAGAGAGAGTCTGATAGAGACTGGAATGTTCAAGGGATGACTGAATTTGGGTTCCCCTTTATTCTTTTAATATGCAAGAGGATAATGCTAGGGGGTAGCTTTACAAATGTGTGTGTGTGTGTGTGTGTGTGTGTGTGTGTGTGTGTGTGTGTGT